>NC_135281.1:383056-1008889 GCF_051311805.1 Agelaius phoeniceus
AATGGCAACTCTTTGCAGCCACGTGCCCTGGCCAACAGGGCAGTGCCCAGTGAGAAATTTTAAACCTTGGCTGGATTCCTCCACAACTAAAGCTGCCGGCAACAAGGAGCTTGCAAGTCCTTAGAGGCCCAAAAGCCACCTTTCATTGATACCCAGACCCTGGGGACATGACTTCATTTTCCCCATGGAAAATTGGTTCAGTTTGAGGACACTCGGCCTGGCCATCGGCATCGTTCCCTGTGGGAAATTGGCAAACTTGGCTGATTTTCTCCAAAACTAAAGCTGCTGGCAACGAGGACCCTGCAAGTCCTTAAGGTCCCAGATGCCACCTTTCATCTGATACCCAGACCCTGGGCCAATGACTTCATTTTCCCCATGGAAAATGGCCTCCATTTCTGGCCTCTCGCCTGAGCAATAGTGTCGGGTCCAGCAAGAAATTTGAAATCTTTGCTGCATTTCTCAAAATATAAAGCTCCCAGTGAGAAGTAATCTGCAAGTCCTTTGAGCACCAAAAGCCACCTTTCATTGATTCCTAGACCCTGGAGACGTGACTTCATTTTCCCCATGGAAAATGGGGTCAGTTTGAGGTTGCTCGATCTGGCCATCTGCATCGTTCCCTGTGGGAAATTGGCAAACTTGGCTGATTTTCTCCAAAACTAAAGCTGCTGGCAACGAGGACCCTGCAAGTCCTTAAGGTCCCAGATGCCACCTTTCATCTGATACCCAGACCCTGGGCCAATGACTTCATTTTCCCCATGGAAAATGGCCTGCATTTGACGCCTCTCGCCCTGACCAAGAGGGTGGGGCCCAGCAATATATTTGCAATCTTTGCTGGATTTCTCCAAATCTAAAGGTGCCAGTAAGAAGTACCCTGCAAGTCCTCAAAGCCCCAAAGGCCACCTTTCATCTGACACCCAGAGCCTGGGGATAGGACTTCTTCTTCCCATGGGAAATGGCCTCCGTTTGCAGCCCCTCACCCTGGCAGAAAGTGGGGAGCCAAGCTAGAATGACGCAATCTCTGCTGGATTTTTCCAAAAGAAAAGCTGGCAGCAACCTGGACCCTGTAAATACTTAGAGCCTCAAAGGCCACCTTGAACATATTACTGAGACCCTGGGTGAAGGACATTTTTCCCATGGAAAATGGCCTTCAATTTTGGCCATTTGGCCTGGCAGGCAGGGCAGTGTCAAGCGAGAAATTTGCAAACTGTGCTGGATTCTTCAAAAGGAAAGCTGCCAGCAACTAGGACGCTGCAACTCCTTAGAGCCCCAAAGGCCACCTTTCATCTGACACTCAGACCCTGGGGAAATGACTTCTTTTTCCATGGAAAATGGCAACCATTTGCAGCCATGTGCCCTGGCCAACAGGGCAATGCCCAGTGAGAAATTTTAAAACTTGGCTGCATTCTTCCACAACTAAAGCTGCCGGCAACAAGGAGCTTGCAAGTCCTTAGATCCCAAAGGCCACCTTTCATTGATACCCAGACTCTGGAAAAGGACTTCTTTTCCCCATGGAAAATCGGTCAGTTTGAGGTTGCTCGATCTGGCCATCGGCATCGTTCCCTGTGGGAAATTGGCAAACTTGGCTGATTTTCTCCAAAACTAAAGCTGCTGGCAACGAGGACCCTGCAAGTCCTTAAGGTCCCAGATGCCACCTTTCATCTGATACCCAGACCCTGGGCCAATGACTTCATTTTCCCCATGGAAAATGGCCTCCATTTCTGCCTCTCGCCCTGAGCAATAGTGTCGGGTCCAGCAAGAAATTTGAAATCTTTGCTGCATTCTCAAAATATAAGCTCCCAGTGAGAAGTAATCTGCAAGTCCTTTGAGCACCAAAAGCCACCTTTCATTGATTCCTAGACCCTGGAGACGTGACTTCATTTTCCCCATGGAAAATGGGGTCAGTTTGAGGTTGCTCGACCTGGCCATCTGCATCGTTCCCTGTGGAAATTGGCAAACTTGGCTGATTTTCTCCAAAACTAAAGCTGCTGGCAACGAGGACCCTGCAAGTCCTTAAGGTCCCAGATGCCACCTTTCATCTGATACCCAGACCCTGGGCCAATGACTTCATTTTCCCCATGAAAATGGCCTGCATTTGACGCCTCTCGCCCTGACCAAGAGGGTGGGGCCCAGCAATATATTGCAATCTTTGCTGGATTTCTCCAAATCTAAAGGTGCCAGTAAGAAGTACCCTGCAAGTCCTCAAAGCCCCAAAGGCCACCTTTCATCTGACACCCAGAGCCTGGGGATAGGACTTCTTCTTCCCATGGGAAATGGCCTCCGTTTGCAGCCCCTCACCCTGGCAGAAAGTGGGGAGCCAAGCTAGAATGACGCAATCTCTGCTGGATTTTTCCAAAGAAAAGCTGGCAGCAACCTGGACCCTGTAAATACTTAGAGCCTCAAAGGCCACCTTGAACATATTACTGAGACCCTGGGTGAAGGACATTTTTCCCATGGAAAATGGCCTTCAATTTGGCCATTTGGCCTGGCAGGCAGGGCAGTGTCAAGCGAGAAATTTGCAAACTGTGCTGGATTCTTCCAAAAGGAAAGCTGCCAGCAACTAGGACGCTGCAACTCCTTAGAGCCCAAAGGCCACCTTTCATCTGACACTCAGACCCTGGGAAATGACTTCTTTTTCCCATGGAAAATGGCAACCATTTGCAGCCATGTGCCCTGGCCAACAGGGCAATGCCCAGTAAAAAATTTAAAACTTGGCTGCATTCTTCCACAACTAAAGCTGCCGGCAACAAGGAGCTTGCAAGTCTTAGATCCCAAAGGCCACCTTTCATTGATACCAGACTCTGGAAAAGGACTTCTTTTCCCCATGGAAAATGGGGTCAGTTTGAGGCCACTCGGCCTGGCCATCTGCATCGGTTCCTGTGGGAAAGTGGCAAACTTGGCTGATTTCTCCAAAACTAAAGCTGCTGGCAACGAGGACCCTGCAAGTCCTTAAGGTCCCAGATGCCACCTTTCATCTGATACCAGACCCTGGGCCAATGACTTCATTTCCCCATGGAACATGCCTCCATTTTGGGCCACTCGCCCTGACCGATAGGGTGGTGCCCAGCAAGAAATTTGCAATCTTTGCTGGATTTCTACACAACTAAAAGTGCCAACAACTAAGAGCTTGCAAGTTCTTAGAGCTCCAAAAGCCACCTTTCATTGATTCCCAGACCCTGGAGACGTGACTTCATTTTCCCCATGGAAAATGGGGTCAGTCTGGGGCCACTTGCCCTGGCCATCTGCATCGTTCCCTGTGGGAAATTGGCAATCTTGGCTGATTTTCTCCAAAACTATAGCTGCTGGCAACGAGGACCCTGTAAGTCCTTAGGGCTCCAGATGCCACCTTTCATCTGATACCCAGACCCTGGGCCAATGACTTCATTTTCCCCATGGAAAATGGCCTGCATTTGACGCCTCTCGCCCTGACCAAGAGGGTGGGGCCTAGCAATATATTTGCAATCTTTGCTGGATTTCTCCAAATCTAAAGGTGCCAGTAAGAAGTACCCTGCAAGTCCTCAAAGCCCCAAAGGCCACCTTTCATCTGACACCCAGGCCCTTGGGATAGGACTTCTTTTTCCCATGGGAAATGGCCTCCGTTTGCAGCCCCTCACCCTGGCAGAAAGTGGGGAGCCAAGCTAGAATGACGCAATCTCTGCTGGATTTTTCCAAAAGAAAAGCTGGCAGCAACCTGGACCCTGTAAATACTTAGAGCCTCAAAGGCCACCTTGAACATATTACTGAGACCCTGGGTGAAGGACATTTTTCCCATGGAAAATGGCCTTCAATTTTGGCCATTTGGCCTGGCAGGCAGGGCAGTGTCAAGCGAGAAATTTGCAAACTGTGCTGGATTCTTCCAAAAGGAAAGCTGCCAGCAACGAGGACGCTGCCAGTCCTTAGAGCCCCAAAAGCCACCTTTCACCTGATACGCAGACCCTGGGCCAATGACTTCATTTTGCCCATGGAAAATGGCCTCCATTTCTGGCCTCTCACCCTGACCAACAGGGTGGGGCCCAGCAAGAAATTTGCAATCGTTGCTGGATTTCTCCAAATCTAAAGCTGCTGCCACTTGTTATTGTTCTATTTCTCTAGAGTCCCATAATGCTGTTATCAGATTTCTAAAGTCCATACCTCCTCGGTGTGTTCTTATGGCTGCAGATCTTCACAGCACAGACGCTTTCTTCTGCATGCTGTTCTTTCCCAGTTCAGGGCTCCTTCAAGGCTCTCCCTGAATGGCTAACCCGCCCCCTTTTAGCCCAGTTCTCTTCAATGGTCCCAGCTGCAGCCCATCAAGGACAACCCGGAGCTCTGGGGCAAAGCCTCTATACAGATATTCAAATACAATACATTTCCTCTACTATAGCCAGTAAGTAGTACCCTGCAAGTCCTTAGAGCCCCAAAGGCCACCTTTCATCTGACACTCAGACCCTGGGGAAAGGAACTTCTTTTTCCCATGCAAAATGGCAACTCTTTGCAGCCACGTGCCCTGGCCAACAGGGCAGTGCCCAGTGAGAAATTTTAAACCTTGGCTGGATTCCTCCACAACTAAAGCTGCCGGCAACAAGGAGCTTGCAAGTCCTTAGAGGCCCAAAAGCCACCTTTCATTGATACCCAGACCCTGGGGACATGACTTCATTTTCCCCATGGAAAATTGGTTCAGTTTGAGGACACTCGGCCTGGCCATCGGCATTGTTCCCTGTGGGAAATTGGCAAACTTGGCTGATTTTCTCCAAAACTAAAGCTGCTGGCAACGAGGACCCTGCAAGTCCTTAAGGTCCCAGATGCCACCTTTCATCTGATACCCAGACCCTGGGCCAATGACTTCATTTTCCCCATGGAAAATGGCCTCCATTTCTGGCCTCTCGCCCTGAGCAATAGTGTCGGGTCCAGCAAGAAATTTGAAATCTTTGCTGCATTTCTCAAAATATAAAGCTCCCAGTGAGAAGTAATCTGCAAGTCCTTTGAGCACCAAAAGCCACCTTTCATTGATTCCTAGACCCTGGAGACGTGACTTCATTTTCCCCATGGAAAATGGGGTCAGTTTGAGGTTGCTCGACCTGGCCATCTGCATCGTTCCCTGTGGGAAATTGGCAAACTTGGCTGATTTTCTCCAAAACTAAAGCTGCTGGCAACGAGGACCCTGCAAGTCCTTAAGGTCCCAGATGCCACCTTTCATCTGATACCCAGACCCTGGGCCAATGACTTCATTTTCCCCATGGAAAATGGCCTGCATTTGACGCCTCTCGCCCTGACCAAGAGGGTGGGGCCCAGCAATATATTTGCAATCTTTGCTGGATTTCTCCAAATCTAAAGGTGCCAGTAAGAAGTACCCTGCAAGTCCTCAAAGCCCCAAAGGCCACCTTTCATCTGACACCCAGAGCCTGGGGATAGGACTTCTTCTTCCCATGGGAAATGGCCTCCGTTTGCAGCCCCTCACCCTGGCAGAAAGTGGGGAGCCAAGCTAGAATGACGCAATCTCTGCTGGATTTTTCCAAAAGAAAAGCTGGCAGCAACCTGGACCCTGTAAATACTTAGAGCCTCAAAGGCCACCTTGAACATATTACTGAGACCCTGGGTGAAGGACATTTTTCCCATGGAAAATGGCCTTCAATTTTGGCCATTTGGCCTGGCAGGCAGGGCAGTGTCAAGCGAGAAATTTGCAAACTGTGCTGGATTCTTCCAAAAGGAAAGCTGCCAGCAACTAGGACGCTGCAACTCCTTAGAGCCCCAAAGGCCACCTTTCATCTGACACTCAGACCCTGGGGAAATGACTTCTTTTTCCCATGGAAAATGGCAACCATTTGCAGCCATGTGCCCTGGCCAACAGGGCAATGCCCAGTGAGAAATTTTAAAACTTGGCTGCATTCTTCCACAACTAAAGCTGCCGGCAACAAGGAGCTTGCAAGTCCTTAGATCCCCAAAGGCCACCTTTCATTGATACCCAGACTCTGGAAAAGGACTTCTTTTCCCCATGGAAAATGGGGTCAGTTTGAGGCCACTCGGCCTGGCCATCTGCATCGTTCCCTGTGGGAAAGTGGCAAACTTGGCTGATTTTCTCCAAAACTAAAGCTGCTGGCAACGAGGACCCTGCAAGTCCTTAAGGTCCCAGATGCCACCTTTCATCTGATACCCAGACCCTGGGCCAATGACTTCATTTTCCCCATGGAACATGGCCTCCATTTTGGGCCACTCGCCCTGACCGATAGGGTGGTGCCCAGCAAGAAATTTGCAATCTTTGCTGGATTTCTACACAACTAAAAGTGCCAACAACTAAGAGCTTGCAAGTTCTTAGAGCTCCAAAAGCCACCTTTCATTGATTCCCAGACCCTGGAGACGTGACTTCATTTTCCCCATGGAAAATGGGGTCAGTTTGAGGTTGCTCGACCTGGCCATCTGCATCGTTCCCTGTGGGAAATTGGCAAACTTGGCTGATTTTCTCCAAAACTAAAGCTGCTGGCAACGAGGACCCTGCAAGTCCTTAAGGTCCCAGATGCCACCTTTCATCTGATACCCAGACCCTGGGCCAATGACTTCATTTTCCCCATGGAAAATGGCCTGCATTTGACGCCTCTCGCCCTGACCAAGAGGGTGGGGCCCAGCAATATATTTGCAATCTTTGCTGGATTTCTCCAAATCTAAAGGTGCCAGTAAGAAGTACCCTGCAAGTCCTCAAAGCCCCAAAGGCCACCTTTCATCTGACACCCAGAGCCTGGGGATAGGACTTCTTCTTCCCATGGGAAATGGCCTCCGTTTGCAGCCCCTCACCCTGGCAGAAAGTGGGGAGCCAAGCTAGAATGACGCAATCTCTGCTGGATTTTTCCAAAAGAAAAGCTGGCAGCAACCTGGACCCTGTAAATACTTAGAGCCTCAAAGGCCACCTTGAACATATTACTGAGACCCTGGGTGAAGGACATTTTTCCCATGGAAAATGGCCTTCAATTTTGGCCATTTGGCCTGGCAGGCAGGGCAGTGTCAAGCGAGAAATTTGCAAACTGTGCTGGATTCTTCCAAAAGGAAAGCTGCCAGCAACTAGGACGCTGCAACTCCTTAGAGCCCCAAAGGCCACCTTTCATCTGACACTCAGACCCTGGGGAAATGACTTCTTTTTCCCATGGAAAATGGCAACCATTTGCAGCCATGTGCCCTGGCCAACAGGGCAATGCCCAGTAAAAAATTTTAAAACTTGGCTGCATTCTTCCACAACTAAAGCTGCCGGCAACAAGGAGCTTGCAAGTCCTTAGATCCCCAAAGGCCACCTTTCATTGATACCCAGACTCTGGAAAAGGACTTCTTTTCCCCATGGAAAATGGGGTCAGTTTGAGGCCACTCGGCCTGGCCATCTGCATCGTTCCCTGTGGGAAAGTGGCAAACTTGGCTGATTTTCTCCAAAACTAAAGCTGCTGGCAACGAGGACCCTGCAAGTCCTTAAGGTCCCAGATGCCACCTTTCATCTGATACCCAGACCCTGGGCCAATGACTTCATTTTCCCCATGGAACATGGCCTCCATTTTGGGCCACTCGCCCTGACCGATAGGGTGGTGCCCAGCAAGAAATTTGCAATCTTTGCTGGATTTCTACACAACTAAAAGTGCCAACAACTAAGAGCTTGCAAGTTCTTAGAGCTCCAAAAGCCACCTTTCATTGATTCCCAGACCCTGGAGACGTGACTTCATTTTCCCCATGGAAAATGGGGTCAGTCTGGGGCCACTTGCCCTGGCCATCTGCATCGTTCCCTGTGGGAAATTGGCAATCTTGGCTGATTTTCTCCAAAACTATAGCTGCTGGCAACGAGGACCCTGTAAGTCCTTAGGGCTCCAGATGCCACCTTTCATCTGATACCCAGACCCTGGGCCAATGACTTCATTTTCCCCATGGAAAATGGCCTGCATTTGACGCCTCTCGCCCTGACCAAGAGGGTGGGGCCTAGCAATATATTTGCAATCTTTGCTGGATTTCTCCAAATCTAAAGGTGCCAGTAAGAAGTACCCTGCAAGTCCTCAAAGCCCCAAAGGCCACCTTTCATCTGACACCCAGGCCCTTGGGATAGGACTTCTTTTTCCCATGGGAAATGGCCTCCGTTTGCAGCCCCTCACCCTGGCAGAAAGTGGGGAGCCAAGCTAGAATGACGCAATCTCTGCTGGATTTTTCCAAAAGAAAAGCTGGCAGCAACCTGGACCCTGTAAATACTTAGAGCCTCAAAGGCCACCTTGAACATATTACTGAGACCCTGGGTGAAGGACATTTTTCCCATGGAAAATGGCCTTCAATTTTGGCCATTTGGCCTGGCAGGCAGGGCAGTGTCAAGCGAGAAATTTGCAAACTGTGCTGGATTCTTCCAAAAGGAAAGCTGCCAGCAACGAGGACGCTGCCAGTCCTTAGAGCCCCAAAAGCCACCTTTCACCTGATACGCAGACCCTGGGCCAATGACTTCATTTTGCCCATGGAAAATGGCCTCCATTTCTGGCCTCTCACCCTGACCAACAGGGTGGGGCCCAGCAAGAAATTTGCAATCGTTGCTGGATTTCTCCAAATCTAAAGCTGCTGCCACTTGTTATTGTTCTATTTCTCTAGAGTCCCATAATGCTGTTATCAGATTTCTAAAGTCCATACCTCCTCGGTGTGTTCTTATGGCTGCAGATCTTCACAGCACAGACGCTTTCTTCTGCATGCTGTTCTTTCCCAGTTCAGGGCTCCTTCAAGGCTCTCCCTGAATGGCTAACCCGCCCCCTTTTATCCCAGTTCTCTTCAATGGTCCCAGCTGCAGCCCATCAAGGACAACCCGGAGCTCTGGGGCAAAGCCTCTATACAGATATTCAAATACAATACATTTCCTCTACTATAGCCAGTAAGTAGTACCCTGCAAGTCCTTAGAGCCCCAAAGGCCACCTTTCATCTGACACTCAGACCCTGGGGAAAGGAACTTCTTTTTCCCATGCAAAATGGCAACTCTTTGCAGCCACGTGCCCTGGCCAACAGGGCAGTGCCCAGTGAGAAATTTTAAACCTTGGCTGGATTCCTCCACAACTAAAGCTGCCGGCAACAAGGAGCTTGCAAGTCCTTAGAGGCCCAAAAGCCACCTTTCATTGATACCCAGACCCTGGGGACATGACTTCATTTTCCCCATGGAAAATTGGTTCAGTTTGAGGACACTCGGCCTGGCCATCGGCATCGTTCCCTGTGGGAAATTGGCAAACTTGGCTGATTTTCTCCAAAACTAAAGCTGCTGGCAACGAGGACCCTGCAAGTCCTTAAGGTCCCAGATGCCACCTTTCATCTGATACCCAGACCCTGGGCCAATGACTTCATTTTCCCCATGGAAAATGGCCTCCATTTCTGGCCTCTCGCCCTGAGCAATAGTGTCGGGTCCAGCAAGAAATTTGAAATCTTTGCTGCATTTCTCAAAATATAAAGCTCCCAGTGAGAAGTAATCTGCAAGTCCTTTGAGCACCAAAAGCCACCTTTCATTGATTCCTAGACCCTGGAGACGTGACTTCATTTTCCCCATGGAAAATGGGGTCAGTTTGAGGTTGCTCGATCTGGCCATCTGCATCGTTCCCTGTGGGAAATTGGCAAACTTGGCTGATTTTCTCCAAAACTAAAGCTGCTGGCAACGAGGACCCTGCAAGTCCTTAAGGTCCCAGATGCCACCTTTCATCTGATACCCAGACCCTGGGCCAATGACTTCATTTTCCCCATGGAAAATGGCCTGCATTTGACGCCTCTCGCCCTGACCAAGAGGGTGGGGCCCAGCAATATATTTGCAATCTTTGCTGGATTTCTCCAAATCTAAAGGTGCCAGTAAGAAGTACCCTGCAAGTCCTCAAAGCCCCAAAGGCCACCTTTCATCTGACACCCAGAGCCTGGGGATAGGACTTCTTCTTCCCATGGGAAATGGCCTCCGTTTGCAGCCCCTCACCCTGGCAGAAAGTGGGGAGCCAAGCTAGAATGACGCAATCTCTGCTGGATTTTTCCAAAAGAAAAGCTGGCAGCAACCTGGACCCTGTAAATACTTAGAGCCTCAAAGGCCACCTTGAACATATTACTGAGACCCTGGGTGAAGGACATTTTTCCCATGGAAAATGGCCTTCAATTTTGGCCATTTGGCCTGGCAGGCAGGGCAGTGTCAAGCGAGAAATTTGCAAACTGTGCTGGATTCTTCCAAAAGGAAAGCTGCCAGCAACTAGGACGCTGCAACTCCTTAGAGCCCCAAAGGCCACCTTTCATCTGACACTCAGACCCTGGGGAAATGACTTCTTTTTCCCATGGAAAATGGCAACCATTTGCAGCCATGTGCCCTGGCCAACAGGGCAATGCCCAGTGAGAAATTTTAAAACTTGGCTGCATTCTTCCACAACTAAAGCTGCCGGCAACAAGGAGCTTGCAAGTCCTTAGATCCCCAAAGGCCACCTTTCATTGATACCCAGACTCTGGAAAAGGACTTCTTTTCCCCATGGAAAATGGGGTCAGTTTGAGGCCACTCGGCCTGGCCATCTGCATCGTTCCCTGTGGGAAAGTGGCAAACTTGGCTGATTTTCTCCAAAACTAAAGCTGCTGGCAACGAGGACCCTGCAAGTCCTTAAGGTCCCAGATGCCACCTTTCATCTGATACCCAGACCCTGGGCCAATGACTTCATTTTCCCCATGGAACATGGCCTCCATTTTGGGCCACTCGCCCTGACCGATAGGGTGGTGCCCAGCAAGAAATTTGCAATCTTTGCTGGATTTCTACACAACTAAAAGTGCCAACAACTAAGAGCTTGCAAGTTCTTAGAGCTCCAAAAGCCACCTTTCATTGATTCCCAGACCCTGGAGACGTGACTTCATTTTCCCCATGGAAAATGGGGTCAGTCTGGGGCCACTTGCCCTGGCCATCTGCATCGTTCCCTGTGGGAAATTGGCAATCTTGGCTGATTTTCTCCAAAACTATAGCTGCTGGCAACGAGGACCCTGTAAGTCCTTAGGGCTCCAGATGCCACCTTTCATCTGATACCCAGACCCTGGGCCAATGACTTCATTTTCCCCATGGAAAATGGCCTGCATTTGACGCCTCTCGCCCTGACCAAGAGGGTGGGGCCTAGCAATATATTTGCAATCTTTGCTGGATTTCTCCAAATCTAAAGGTGCCAGTAAGAAGTACCCTGCAAGTCCTCAAAGCCCCAAAGGCCACCTTTCATCTGACACCCAGGCCCTTGGGATAGGACTTCTTTTTCCCATGGGAAATAGCCTCCGTTTGCAGCCCCTCACCCTGGCAGAAAGTGGGGAGCCAAGCTAGAATGACGCAATCTCTGCTGGATTTTTCCAAAAGAAAAGCTGGCAGCAACCTGGACCCTGTAAATACTTAGAGCCTCAAAGGCCACCTTGAACATATTACTGAGACCCTGGGTGAAGGACATTTTTCCCATGGAAAATGGCCTTCAATTTTGGCCATTTGGCCTGGCAGGCAGGGCAGTGTCAAGCGAGAAATTTGCAAACTGTGCTGGATTCTTCCAAAAGGAAAGCTGCCAGCAACGAGGACGCTGCCAGTCCTTAGAGCCCCAAAAGCCACCTTTCACCTGATACGCAGACCCTGGGCCAATGACTTCATTTTGCCCATGGAAAATGGCCTCCATTTCTGGCCTCTCACCCTGACCAACAGGGTGGGGCCCAGCAAGAAATTTGCAATCGTTGCTGGATTTCTCCAAATCTAAAGCTGCTGCCACTTGTTATTGTTCTATTTCTCTAGAGTCCCATAATGCTGTTATCAGATTTCTAAAGTCCATACCTCCTCGGTGTGTTCTTATGGCTGCAGATCTTCACAGCACAGACGCTTTCTTCTGCATGCTGTTCTTTCCCAGTTCAGGGCTCCTTCAAGGCTCTCCCTGAATGGCTAACCCGCCCCCTTTTAGCCCAGTTCTCTTCAATGGTCCCAGCTGCAGCCCATCAAGGACAACCCGGAGCTCTGGGGCAAAGCCTCTATACAGATATTCAAATACAATACATTTCCTCTACTATAGCCAGTAAGTAGTACCCTGCAAGTCCTTAGAGCCCCAAAGGCCACCTTTCATCTGACACTCAGACCCTGGGGAAAGGAACTTCTTTTTCCCATGCAAAATGGCAACTCTTTGCAGCCACGTGCCCTGGCCAACAGGGCAGTGCCCAGTGAGAAATTTTAAACCTTGGCTGGATTCCTCCACAACTAAAGCTGCCGGCAACAAGGAGCTTGCAAGTCCTTAGAGGCCCAAAAGCCACCTTTCATTGATACCCAGACCCTGGGGACATGACTTCATTTTCCCCATGGAAAATTGGTTCAGTTTGAGGACACTCGGCCTGGCCATCGGCATCGTTCCCTGTGGGAAATTGGCAAACTTGGCTGATTTTCTCCAAAACTAAAGCTGCTGGCAACGAGGACCCTGCAAGTCCTTAAGGTCCCAGATGCCACCTTTCATCTGATACCCAGACCCTGGGCCAATGACTTCATTTTCCCCATGGAAAATGGCCTCCATTTCTGGCCTCTCGCCCTGAGCAATAGTGTCGGGTCCAGCAAGAAATTTGAAATCTTTGCTGCATTTCTCAAAATATAAAGCTCCCAGTGAGAAGTAATCTGCAAGTCCTTTGAGCACCAAAAGCCACCTTTCATTGATTCCTAGACCCTGGAGACGTGACTTCATTTTCCCCATGGAAAATGGGGTCAGTTTGAGGTTGCTCGACCTGGCCATCTGCATCGTTCCCTGTGGGAAATTGGCAAACTTGGCTGATTTTCTCCAAAACTATAGCTGCTGGCAACGAGGACCCTGCAAGTCCTTAAGGTCCCAGATGCCACCTTTCATCTGATACCCAGACCCTGGGCCAATGACTTCATTTTCCCCATGGAAAATGGCCTGCATTTGACGCCTCTCGCCCTGACCAAGAGGGTGGGGCCCAGCAATATATTTGCAATCTTTGCTGGATTTCTCCAAATCTAAAGGTGCCAGTAAGAAGTACCCTGCAAGTCCTCAAAGCCCCAAAGGCCACCTTTCATCTGACACCCAGAGCCTGGGGATAGGACTTCTTCTTCCCATGGGAAATGGCCTCCGTTTGCAGCCCCTCACCCTGGCAGAAAGTGGGGAGCCAAGCTAGAATGACGCAATCTCTGCTGGATTTTTCCAAAAGAAAAGCTGGCAGCAACCTGGACCCTGTAAATACTTAGAGCCTCAAAGGCCACCTTGAACATATTACTGAGACCCTGGGTGAAGGACATTTTTCCCATGGAAAATGGCCTTCAATTTTGGCCATTTGGCCTGGCAGGCAGGGCAGTGTCAAGCGAGAAATTTGCAAACTGTGCTGGATTCTTCCAAAAGGAAAGCTGCCAGCAACTAGGACGCTGCAACTCCTTAGAGCCCCAAAGGCCACCTTTCATCTGACACTCAGACCCTGGGGAAATGACTTCTTTTTCCCATGGAAAATGGCAACCATTTGCAGCCATGTGCCCTGGCCAACAGGGCAATGCCCAGTGAGAAATTTTAAAACTTGGCTGCATTCTTCCACAACTAAAGCTGCCGGCAACAAGGAGCTTGCAAGTCCTTAGATCCCCAAAGGCCACCTTTCATTGATACCCAGACTCTGGAAAAGGACTTCTTTTCCCCATGGAAAATCGGGTCAGTTTGAGGTTGCTCGATCTGGCCATCGGCATCGTTCCCTGTGGGAAATTGGCAAACTTGGCTGATTTTCTCCAAAACTAAAGCTGCTGGCAACGAGGACCCTGCAAGTCCTTAAGGTCCCAGATGCCACCTTTCATCTGATACCCAGACCCTGGGCCAATGACTTCATTTTCCCCATGGAAAATGGCCTCCATTTCTGGCCTCTCGCCCTGAGCAATAGTGTCGGGTCCAGCAAGAAATTTGAAATCTTTGCTGCATTTCTCAAAATATAAAGCTCCCAGTGAGAAGTAATCTGCAAGTCCTTTGAGCACCAAAAGCCACCTTTCATTGATTCCTAGACCCTGGAGACGTGACTTCATTTTCCCCATGGAAAATGGGGTCAGTTTGAGGTTGCTCGACCTGGCCATCTGCATCGTTCCCTGTGGGAAATTGGCAAACTTGGCTGATTTTCTCCAAAACTAAAGCTGCTGGCAACGAGGACCCTGCAAGTCCTTAAGGTCCCAGATGCCACCTTTCATCTGATACCCAGACCCTGGGCCAATGACTTCATTTTCCCCATGGAAAATGGCCTGCATTTGACGCCTCTCGCCCTGACCAAGAGGGTGGGGCCCAGCAATATATTTGCAATCTTTGCTGGATTTCTCCAAATCTAAAGGTGCCAGTAAGAAGTACCCTGCAAGTCCTCAAAGCCCCAAAGGCCACCTTTCATCTGACACCCAGAGCCTGGGGATAGGACTTCTTCTTCCCATGGGAAATGGCCTCCGTTTGCAGCCCCTCACCCTGGCAGAAAGTGGGGAGCCAAGCTAGAATGACGCAATCTCTGCTGGATTTTTCCAAAAGAAAAGCTGGCAGCAACCTGGACCCTGTAAATACTTAGAGCCTCAAAGGCCACCTTGAACATATTACTGAGACCCTGGGTGAAGGACATTTTTCCCATGGAAAATGGCCTTCAATTTTGGCCATTTGGCCTGGCAGGCAGGGCAGTGTCAAGCGAGAAATTTGCAAACTGTGCTGGATTCTTCCAAAAGGAAAGCTGCCAGCAACTAGGACGCTGCAACTCCTTAGAGCCCCAAAGGCCACCTTTCATCTGACACTCAGACCCTGGGGAAATGACTTCTTTTTCCCATGGAAAATGGCAACCATTTGCAGCCATGTGCCCTGGCCAACAGGGCAATGCCCAGTAAAAAATTTTAAAACTTGGCTGCATTCTTCCACAACTAAAGCTGCCGGCAACAAGGAGCTTGCAAGTCCTTAGATCCCCAAAGGCCACCTTTCATTGATACCCAGACTCTGGAAAAGGACTTCTTTTCCCCATGGAAAATGGGGTCAGTTTGAGGCCACTCGGCCTGGCCATCTGCATCGTTCCCTGTGGGAAAGTGGCAAACTTGGCTGATTTTCTCCAAAACTAAAGCTGCTGGCAACGAGGACCCTGCAAGTCCTTAAGGTCCCAGATGCCACCTTTCATCTGATACCCAGACCCTGGGCCAATGACTTCATTTTCCCCATGGAACATGGCCTCCATTTTGGGCCACTCGCCCTGACCGATAGGGTGGTGCCCAGCAAGAAATTTGCAATCTTTGCTGGATTTCTACACAACTAAAAGTGCCAACAACTAAGAGCTTGCAAGTTCTTAGAGCTCCAAAAGCCACCTTTCATTGATTCCCAGACCCTGGAGACGTGACTTCATTTTCCCCATGGAAAATGGGGTCAGTCTGGGGCCACTTGCCCTGGCCATCTGCATCGTTCCCTGTGGGAAATTGGCAATCTTGGCTGATTTTCTCCAAAACTATAGCTGCTGGCAACGAGGACCCTGTAAGTCCTTAGGGCTCCAGATGCCACCTTTCATCTGATACCCAGACCCTGGGCCAATGACTTCATTTTCCCCATGGAAAATGGCCTGCATTTGACGCCTCTCGCCCTGACCAAGAGGGTGGGGCCTAGCAATATATTTGCAATCTTTGCTGGATTTCTCCAAATCTAAAGGTGCCAGTAAGAAGTACCCTGCAAGTCCTCAAAGCCCCAAAGGCCACCTTTCATCTGACACCCAGGCCCTTGGGATAGGACTTCTTTTTCCCATGGGAAATGGCCTCCGTTTGCAGCCCCTCACCCTGGCAGAAAGTGGGGAGCCAAGCTAGAATGACGCAATCTCTGCTGGATTTTTCCAAAAGAAAAGCTGGCAGCAACCTGGACCCTGTAAATACTTAGAGCCTCAAAGGCCACCTTGAACATATTACTGAGACCCTGGGTGAAGGACATTTTTCCCATGGAAAATGGCCTTCAATTTTGGCCATTTGGCCTGGCAGGCAGGGCAGTGTCAAGCGAGAAATTTGCAAACTGTGCTGGATTCTTCCAAAAGGAAAGCTGCCAGCAACGAGGACGCTGCCAGTCCTTAGAGCCCCAAAAGCCACCTTTCACCTGATACGCAGACCCTGGGCCAATGACTTCATTTTGCCCATGGAAAATGGCCTCCATTTCTGGCCTCTCACCCTGACCAACAGGGTGGGGCCCAGCAAGAAATTTGCAATCGTTGCTGGATTTCTCCAAATCTAAAGCTGCTGCCACTTGTTATTGTTCTATTTCTCTAGAGTCCCATAATGCTGTTATCAGATTTCTAAAGTCCATACCTCCTCGGTGTGTTCTTATGGCTGCAGATCTTCACAGCACAGACGCTTTCTTCTGCATGCTGTTCTTTCCCAGTTCAGGGCTCCT
Source organism: Agelaius phoeniceus (assembly GCF_051311805.1). NCBI lineage: Eukaryota > Metazoa > Chordata > Aves > Passeriformes > Icteridae > Agelaius > Agelaius phoeniceus. The sequence goes on from NC_135281.1 coordinate 399,379, forward strand.
TCAAGGCTCTCCCTGAATGGCTAACCCGCCCCCTTTTAGCCCAGTTCTCTTCAATGGTCCCAGCTGCAGCCCATCAAGGACAACCCGGAGCTCTGGGGCAAAGCCTCTATACAGATATTCAAATACAATACATTTCCTCTACTATAGCCAGTAAGTAGTACCCTGCAAGTCCTTAGAGCCCCAAAGGCCACCTTTCATCTGACACTCAGACCCTGGGGAAAGGAACTTCTTTTTCCCATGCAAAATGGCAACTCTTTGCAGCCACGTGCCCTGGCCAACAGGGCAGTGCCCAGTGAGAAATTTTAAACCTTGGCTGGATTCCTCCACAACTAAAGCTGCCGGCAACAAGGAGCTTGCAAGTCCTTAGAGGCCCAAAAGCCACCTTTCATTGATACCCAGACCCTGGGGACATGACTTCATTTTCCCCATGGAAAATTGGTTCAGTTTGAGGACACTCGGCCTGGCCATCGGCATTGTTCCCTGTGGGAAATTGGCAAACTTGGCTGATTTTCTCCAAAACTAAAGCTGCTGGCAACGAGGACCCTGCAAGTCCTTAAGGTCCCAGATGCCACCTTTCATCTGATACCCAGACCCTGGGCCAATGACTTCATTTTCCCCATGGAAAATGGCCTCCATTTCTGGCCTCTCGCCCTGAGCAATAGTGTCGGGTCCAGCAAGAAATTTGAAATCTTTGCTGCATTTCTCAAAATATAAAGCTCCCAGTGAGAAGTAATCTGCAAGTCCTTTGAGCACCAAAAGCCACCTTTCATTGATTCCTAGACCCTGGAGACGTGACTTCATTTTCCCCATGGAAAATGGGGTCAGTTTGAGGTTGCTCGACCTGGCCATCTGCATCGTTCCCTGTGGGAAATTGGCAAACTTGGCTGATTTTCTCCAAAACTAAAGCTGCTGGCAACGAGGACCCTGCAAGTCCTTAAGGTCCCAGATGCCACCTTTCATCTGATACCCAGACCCTGGGCCAATGACTTCATTTTCCCCATGGAAAATGGCCTGCATTTGACGCCTCTCGCCCTGACCAAGAGGGTGGGGCCCAGCAATATATTTGCAATCTTTGCTGGATTTCTCCAAATCTAAAGGTGCCAGTAAGAAGTACCCTGCAAGTCCTCAAAGCCCCAAAGGCCACCTTTCATCTGACACCCAGAGCCTGGGGATAGGACTTCTTCTTCCCATGGGAAATGGCCTCCGTTTGCAGCCCCTCACCCTGGCAGAAAGTGGGGAGCCAAGCTAGAATGACGCAATCTCTGCTGGATTTTTCCAAAAGAAAAGCTGGCAGCAACCTGGACCCTGTAAATACTTAGAGCCTCAAAGGCCACCTTGAACATATTACTGAGACCCTGGGTGAAGGACATTTTTCCCATGGAAAATGGCCTTCAATTTTGGCCATTTGGCCTGGCAGGCAGGGCAGTGTCAAGCGAGAAATTTGCAAACTGTGCTGGATTCTTCCAAAAGGAAAGCTGCCAGCAACTAGGACGCTGCAACTCCTTAGAGCCCCAAAGGCCACCTTTCATCTGACACTCAGACCCTGGGGAAATGACTTCTTTTTCCCATGGAAAATGGCAACCATTTGCAGCCATGTGCCCTGGCCAACAGGGCAATGCCCAGTGAGAAATTTTAAAACTTGGCTGCATTCTTCCACAACTAAAGCTGCCGGCAACAAGGAGCTTGCAAGTCCTTAGATCCCCAAAGGCCACCTTTCATTGATACCCAGACTCTGGAAAAGGACTTCTTTTCCCCATGGAAAATGGGGTCAGTTTGAGGCCACTCGGCCTGGCCATCTGCATCGTTCCCTGTGGGAAAGTGGCAAACTTGGCTGATTTTCTCCAAAACTAAAGCTGCTGGCAACGAGGACCCTGCAAGTCCTTAAGGTCCCAGATGCCACCTTTCATCTGATACCCAGACCCTGGGCCAATGACTTCATTTTCCCCATGGAACATGGCCTCCATTTTGGGCCACTCGCCCTGACCGATAGGGTGGTGCCCAGCAAGAAATTTGCAATCTTTGCTGGATTTCTACACAACTAAAAGTGCCAACAACTAAGAGCTTGCAAGTTCTTAGAGCTCCAAAAGCCACCTTTCATTGATTCCCAGACCCTGGAGACGTGACTTCATTTTCCCCATGGAAAATGGGGTCAGTTTGAGGTTGCTCGACCTGGCCATCTGCATCGTTCCCTGTGGGAAATTGGCAAACTTGGCTGATTTTCTCCAAAACTAAAGCTGCTGGCAACGAGGACCCTGCAAGTCCTTAAGGTCCCAGATGCCACCTTTCATCTGATACCCAGACCCTGGGCCAATGACTTCATTTTCCCCATGGAAAATGGCCTGCATTTGACGCCTCTCGCCCTGACCAAGAGGGTGGGGCCCAGCAATATATTTGCAATCTTTGCTGGATTTCTCCAAATCTAAAGGTGCCAGTAAGAAGTACCCTGCAAGTCCTCAAAGCCCCAAAGGCCACCTTTCATCTGACACCCAGAGCCTGGGGATAGGACTTCTTCTTCCCATGGGAAATGGCCTCCGTTTGCAGCCCCTCACCCTGGCAGAAAGTGGGGAGCCAAGCTAGAATGACGCAATCTCTGCTGGATTTTTCCAAAAGAAAAGCTGGCAGCAACCTGGACCCTGTAAATACTTAGAGCCTCAAAGGCCACCTTGAACATATTACTGAGACCCTGGGTGAAGGACATTTTTCCCATGGAAAATGGCCTTCAATTTTGGCCATTTGGCCTGGCAGGCAGGGCAGTGTCAAGCGAGAAATTTGCAAACTGTGCTGGATTCTTCCAAAAGGAAAGCTGCCAGCAACTAGGACGCTGCAACTCCTTAGAGCCCCAAAGGCCACCTTTCATCTGACACTCAGACCCTGGGGAAATGACTTCTTTTTCCCATGGAAAATGGCAACCATTTGCAGCCATGTGCCCTGGCCAACAGGGCAATGCCCAGTAAAAAATTTTAAAACTTGGCTGCATTCTTCCACAACTAAAGCTGCCGGCAACAAGGAGCTTGCAAGTCCTTAGATCCCCAAAGGCCACCTTTCATTGATACCCAGACTCTGGAAAAGGACTTCTTTTCCCCATGGAAAATGGGGTCAGTTTGAGGCCACTCGGCCTGGCCATCTGCATCGTTCCCTGTGGGAAAGTGGCAAACTTGGCTGATTTTCTCCAAAACTAAAGCTGCTGGCAACGAGGACCCTGCAAGTCCTTAAGGTCCCAGATGCCACCTTTCATCTGATACCCAGACCCTGGGCCAATGACTTCATTTTCCCCATGGAACATGGCCTCCATTTTGGGCCACTCGCCCTGACCGATAGGGTGGTGCCCAGCAAGAAATTTGCAATCTTTGCTGGATTTCTACACAACTAAAAGTGCCAACAACTAAGAGCTTGCAAGTTCTTAGAGCTCCAAAAGCCACCTTTCATTGATTCCCAGACCCTGGAGACGTGACTTCATTTTCCCCATGGAAAATGGGGTCAGTCTGGGGCCACTTGCCCTGGCCATCTGCATCGTTCCCTGTGGGAAATTGGCAATCTTGGCTGATTTTCTCCAAAACTATAGCTGCTGGCAACGAGGACCCTGTAAGTCCTTAGGGCTCCAGATGCCACCTTTCATCTGATACCCAGACCCTGGGCCAATGACTTCATTTTCCCCATGGAAAATGGCCTGCATTTGACGCCTCTCGCCCTGACCAAGAGGGTGGGGCCTAGCAATATATTTGCAATCTTTGCTGGATTTCTCCAAATCTAAAGGTGCCAGTAAGAAGTACCCTGCAAGTCCTCAAAGCCCCAAAGGCCACCTTTCATCTGACACCCAGGCCCTTGGGATAGGACTTCTTTTTCCCATGGGAAATGGCCTCCGTTTGCAGCCCCTCACCCTGGCAGAAAGTGGGGAGCCAAGCTAGAATGACGCAATCTCTGCTGGATTTTTCCAAAAGAAAAGCTGGCAGCAACCTGGACCCTGTAAATACTTAGAGCCTCAAAGGCCACCTTGAACATATTACTGAGACCCTGGGTGAAGGACATTTTTCCCATGGAAAATGGCCTTCAATTTTGGCCATTTGGCCTGGCAGGCAGGGCAGTGTCAAGCGAGAAATTTGCAAACTGTGCTGGATTCTTCCAAAAGGAAAGCTGCCAGCAACGAGGACGCTGCCAGTCCTTAGAGCCCCAAAAGCCACCTTTCACCTGATACGCAGACCCTGGGCCAATGACTTCATTTTGCCCATGGAAAATGGCCTCCATTTCTGGCCTCTCACCCTGACCAACAGGGTGGGGCCCAGCAAGAAATTTGCAATCGTTGCTGGATTTCTCCAAATCTAAAGCTGCTGCCACTTGTTATTGTTCTATTTCTCTAGAGTCCCATAATGCTGTTATCAGATTTCTAAAGTCCATACCTCCTCGGTGTGTTCTTATGGCTGCAGATCTTCACAGCACAGACGCTTTCTTCTGCATGCTGTTCTTTCCCAGTTCAGGGCTCCTTCAAGGCTCTCCCTGAATGGCTAACCCGCCCCCTTTTATCCCAGTTCTCTTCAATGGTCCCAGCTGCAGCCCATCAAGGACAACCCGGAGCTCTGGGGCAAAGCCTCTATACAGATATTCAAATACAATACATTTCCTCTACTATAGCCAGTAAGTAGTACCCTGCAAGTCCTTAGAGCCCCAAAGGCCACCTTTCATCTGACACTCAGACCCTGGGGAAAGGAACTTCTTTTTCCCATGCAAAATGGCAACTCTTTGCAGCCACGTGCCCTGGCCAACAGGGCAGTGCCCAGTGAGAAATTTTAAACCTTGGCTGGATTCCTCCACAACTAAAGCTGCCGGCAACAAGGAGCTTGCAAGTCCTTAGAGGCCCAAAAGCCACCTTTCATTGATACCCAGACCCTGGGGACATGACTTCATTTTCCCCATGGAAAATTGGTTCAGTTTGAGGACACTCGGCCTGGCCATCGGCATCGTTCCCTGTGGGAAATTGGCAAACTTGGCTGATTTTCTCCAAAACTAAAGCTGCTGGCAACGAGGACCCTGCAAGTCCTTAAGGTCCCAGATGCCACCTTTCATCTGATACCCAGACCCTGGGCCAATGACTTCATTTTCCCCATGGAAAATGGCCTCCATTTCTGGCCTCTCGCCCTGAGCAATAGTGTCGGGTCCAGCAAGAAATTTGAAATCTTTGCTGCATTTCTCAAAATATAAAGCTCCCAGTGAGAAGTAATCTGCAAGTCCTTTGAGCACCAAAAGCCACCTTTCATTGATTCCTAGACCCTGGAGACGTGACTTCATTTTCCCCATGGAAAATGGGGTCAGTTTGAGGTTGCTCGATCTGGCCATCTGCATCGTTCCCTGTGGGAAATTGGCAAACTTGGCTGATTTTCTCCAAAACTAAAGCTGCTGGCAACGAGGACCCTGCAAGTCCTTAAGGTCCCAGATGCCACCTTTCATCTGATACCCAGACCCTGGGCCAATGACTTCATTTTCCCCATGGAAAATGGCCTGCATTTGACGCCTCTCGCCCTGACCAAGAGGGTGGGGCCCAGCAATATATTTGCAATCTTTGCTGGATTTCTCCAAATCTAAAGGTGCCAGTAAGAAGTACCCTGCAAGTCCTCAAAGCCCCAAAGGCCACCTTTCATCTGACACCCAGAGCCTGGGGATAGGACTTCTTCTTCCCATGGGAAATGGCCTCCGTTTGCAGCCCCTCACCCTGGCAGAAAGTGGGGAGCCAAGCTAGAATGACGCAATCTCTGCTGGATTTTTCCAAAAGAAAAGCTGGCAGCAACCTGGACCCTGTAAATACTTAGAGCCTCAAAGGCCACCTTGAACATATTACTGAGACCCTGGGTGAAGGACATTTTTCCCATGGAAAATGGCCTTCAATTTTGGCCATTTGGCCTGGCAGGCAGGGCAGTGTCAAGCGAGAAATTTGCAAACTGTGCTGGATTCTTCCAAAAGGAAAGCTGCCAGCAACTAGGACGCTGCAACTCCTTAGAGCCCCAAAGGCCACCTTTCATCTGACACTCAGACCCTGGGGAAATGACTTCTTTTTCCCATGGAAAATGGCAACCATTTGCAGCCATGTGCCCTGGCCAACAGGGCAATGCCCAGTGAGAAATTTTAAAACTTGGCTGCATTCTTCCACAACTAAAGCTGCCGGCAACAAGGAGCTTGCAAGTCCTTAGATCCCCAAAGGCCACCTTTCATTGATACCCAGACTCTGGAAAAGGACTTCTTTTCCCCATGGAAAATGGGGTCAGTTTGAGGCCACTCGGCCTGGCCATCTGCATCGTTCCCTGTGGGAAAGTGGCAAACTTGGCTGATTTTCTCCAAAACTAAAGCTGCTGGCAACGAGGACCCTGCAAGTCCTTAAGGTCCCAGATGCCACCTTTCATCTGATACCCAGACCCTGGGCCAATGACTTCATTTTCCCCATGGAACATGGCCTCCATTTTGGGCCACTCGCCCTGACCGATAGGGTGGTGCCCAGCAAGAAATTTGCAATCTTTGCTGGATTTCTACACAACTAAAAGTGCCAACAACTAAGAGCTTGCAAGTTCTTAGAGCTCCAAAAGCCACCTTTCATTGATTCCCAGACCCTGGAGACGTGACTTCATTTTCCCCATGGAAAATGGGGTCAGTCTGGGGCCACTTGCCCTGGCCATCTGCATCGTTCCCTGTGGGAAATTGGCAATCTTGGCTGATTTTCTCCAAAACTATAGCTGCTGGCAACGAGGACCCTGTAAGTCCTTAGGGCTCCAGATGCCACCTTTCATCTGATACCCAGACCCTGGGCCAATGACTTCATTTTCCCCATGGAAAATGGCCTGCATTTGACGCCTCTCGCCCTGACCAAGAGGGTGGGGCCTAGCAATATATTTGCAATCTTTGCTGGATTTCTCCAAATCTAAAGGTGCCAGTAAGAAGTACCCTGCAAGTCCTCAAAGCCCCAAAGGCCACCTTTCATCTGACACCCAGGCCCTTGGGATAGGACTTCTTTTTCCCATGGGAAATAGCCTCCGTTTGCAGCCCCTCACCCTGGCAGAAAGTGGGGAGCCAAGCTAGAATGACGCAATCTCTGCTGGATTTTTCCAAAAGAAAAGCTGGCAGCAACCTGGACCCTGTAAATACTTAGAGCCTCAAAGGCCACCTTGAACATATTACTGAGACCCTGGGTGAAGGACATTTTTCCCATGGAAAATGGCCTTCAATTTTGGCCATTTGGCCTGGCAGGCAGGGCAGTGTCAAGCGAGAAATTTGCAAACTGTGCTGGATTCTTCCAAAAGGAAAGCTGCCAGCAACGAGGACGCTGCCAGTCCTTAGAGCCCCAAAAGCCACCTTTCACCTGATACGCAGACCCTGGGCCAATGACTTCATTTTGCCCATGGAAAATGGCCTCCATTTCTGGCCTCTCACCCTGACCAACAGGGTGGGGCCCAGCAAGAAATTTGCAATCGTTGCTGGATTTCTCCAAATCTAAAGCTGCTGCCACTTGTTATTGTTCTATTTCTCTAGAGTCCCATAATGCTGTTATCAGATTTCTAAAGTCCATACCTCCTCGGTGTGTTCTTATGGCTGCAGATCTTCACAGCACAGACGCTTTCTTCTGCATGCTGTTCTTTCCCAGTTCAGGGCTCCTTCAAGGCTCTCCCTGAATGGCTAACCCGCCCCCTTTTAGCCCAGTTCTCTTCAATGGTCCCAGCTGCAGCCCATCAAGGACAACCCGGAGCTCTGGGGCAAAGCCTCTATACAGATATTCAAATACAATACATTTCCTCTACTATAGCCAGTAAGTAGTACCCTGCAAGTCCTTAGAGCCCCAAAGGCCACCTTTCATCTGACACTCAGACCCTGGGGAAAGGAACTTCTTTTTCCCATGCAAAATGGCAACTCTTTGCAGCCACGTGCCCTGGCCAACAGGGCAGTGCCCAGTGAGAAATTTTAAACCTTGGCTGGATTCCTCCACAACTAAAGCTGCCGGCAACAAGGAGCTTGCAAGTCCTTAGAGGCCCAAAAGCCACCTTTCATTGATACCCAGACCCTGGGGACATGACTTCATTTTCCCCATGGAAAATTGGTTCAGTTTGAGGACACTCGGCCTGGCCATCGGCATCGTTCCCTGTGGGAAATTGGCAAACTTGGCTGATTTTCTCCAAAACTAAAGCTGCTGGCAACGAGGACCCTGCAAGTCCTTAAGGTCCCAGATGCCACCTTTCATCTGATACCCAGACCCTGGGCCAATGACTTCATTTTCCCCATGGAAAATGGCCTCCATTTCTGGCCTCTCGCCCTGAGCAATAGTGTCGGGTCCAGCAAGAAATTTGAAATCTTTGCTGCATTTCTCAAAATATAAAGCTCCCAGTGAGAAGTAATCTGCAAGTCCTTTGAGCACCAAAAGCCACCTTTCATTGATTCCTAGACCCTGGAGACGTGACTTCATTTTCCCCATGGAAAATGGGGTCAGTTTGAGGTTGCTCGACCTGGCCATCTGCATCGTTCCCTGTGGGAAATTGGCAAACTTGGCTGATTTTCTCCAAAACTATAGCTGCTGGCAACGAGGACCCTGCAAGTCCTTAAGGTCCCAGATGCCACCTTTCATCTGATACCCAGACCCTGGGCCAATGACTTCATTTTCCCCATGGAAAATGGCCTGCATTTGACGCCTCTCGCCCTGACCAAGAGGGTGGGGCCCAGCAATATATTTGCAATCTTTGCTGGATTTCTCCAAATCTAAAGGTGCCAGTAAGAAGTACCCTGCAAGTCCTCAAAGCCCCAAAGGCCACCTTTCATCTGACACCCAGAGCCTGGGGATAGGACTTCTTCTTCCCATGGGAAATGGCCTCCGTTTGCAGCCCCTCACCCTGGCAGAAAGTGGGGAGCCAAGCTAGAATGACGCAATCTCTGCTGGATTTTTCCAAAAGAAAAGCTGGCAGCAACCTGGACCCTGTAAATACTTAGAGCCTCAAAGGCCACCTTGAACATATTACTGAGACCCTGGGTGAAGGACATTTTTCCCATGGAAAATGGCCTTCAATTTTGGCCATTTGGCCTGGCAGGCAGGGCAGTGTCAAGCGAGAAATTTGCAAACTGTGCTGGATTCTTCCAAAAGGAAAGCTGCCAGCAACTAGGACGCTGCAACTCCTTAGAGCCCCAAAGGCCACCTTTCATCTGACACTCAGACCCTGGGGAAATGACTTCTTTTTCCCATGGAAAATGGCAACCATTTGCAGCCATGTGCCCTGGCCAACAGGGCAATGCCCAGTGAGAAATTTTAAAACTTGGCTGCATTCTTCCACAACTAAAGCTGCCGGCAACAAGGAGCTTGCAAGTCCTTAGATCCCCAAAGGCCACCTTTCATTGATACCCAGACTCTGGAAAAGGACTTCTTTTCCCCATGGAAAATCGGGTCAGTTTGAGGTTGCTCGATCTGGCCATCGGCATCGTTCCCTGTGGGAAATTGGCAAACTTGGCTGATTTTCTCCAAAACTAAAGCTGCTGGCAACGAGGACCCTGCAAGTCCTTAAGGTCCCAGATGCCACCTTTCATCTGATACCCAGACCCTGGGCCAATGACTTCATTTTCCCCATGGAAAATGGCCTCCATTTCTGGCCTCTCGCCCTGAGCAATAGTGTCGGGTCCAGCAAGAAATTTGAAATCTTTGCTGCATTTCTCAAAATATAAAGCTCCCAGTGAGAAGTAATCTGCAAGTCCTTTGAGCACCAAAAGCCACCTTTCATTGATTCCTAGACCCTGGAGACGTGACTTCATTTTCCCCATGGAAAATGGGGTCAGTTTGAGGTTGCTCGACCTGGCCATCTGCATCGTTCCCTGTGGGAAATTGGCAAACTTGGCTGATTTTCTCCAAAACTAAAGCTGCTGGCAACGAGGACCCTGCAAGTCCTTAAGGTCCCAGATGCCACCTTTCATCTGATACCCAGACCCTGGGCCAATGACTTCATTTTCCCCATGGAAAATGGCCTGCATTTGACGCCTCTCGCCCTGACCAAGAGGGTGGGGCCCAGCAATATATTTGCAATCTTTGCTGGATTTCTCCAAATCTAAAGGTGCCAGTAAGAAGTACCCTGCAAGTCCTCAAAGCCCCAAAGGCCACCTTTCATCTGACACCCAGAGCCTGGGGATAGGACTTCTTCTTCCCATGGGAAATGGCCTCCGTTTGCAGCCCCTCACCCTGGCAGAAAGTGGGGAGCCAAGCTAGAATGACGCAATCTCTGCTGGATTTTTCCAAAAGAAAAGCTGGCAGCAACCTGGACCCTGTAAATACTTAGAGCCTCAAAGGCCACCTTGAACATATTACTGAGACCCTGGGTGAAGGACATTTTTCCCATGGAAAATGGCCTTCAATTTTGGCCATTTGGCCTGGCAGGCAGGGCAGTGTCAAGCGAGAAATTTGCAAACTGTGCTGGATTCTTCCAAAAGGAAAGCTGCCAGCAACTAGGACGCTGCAACTCCTTAGAGCCCCAAAGGCCACCTTTCATCTGACACTCAGACCCTGGGGAAATGACTTCTTTTTCCCATGGAAAATGGCAACCATTTGCAGCCATGTGCCCTGGCCAACAGGGCAATGCCCAGTAAAAAATTTTAAAACTTGGCTGCATTCTTCCACAACTAAAGCTGCCGGCAACAAGGAGCTTGCAAGTCCTTAGATCCCCAAAGGCCACCTTTCATTGATACCCAGACTCTGGAAAAGGACTTCTTTTCCCCATGGAAAATGGGGTCAGTTTGAGGCCACTCGGCCTGGCCATCTGCATCGTTCCCTGTGGGAAAGTGGCAAACTTGGCTGATTTTCTCCAAAACTAAAGCTGCTGGCAACGAGGACCCTGCAAGTCCTTAAGGTCCCAGATGCCACCTTTCATCTGATACCCAGACCCTGGGCCAATGACTTCATTTTCCCCATGGAACATGGCCTCCATTTTGGGCCACTCGCCCTGACCGATAGGGTGGTGCCCAGCAAGAAATTTGCAATCTTTGCTGGATTTCTACACAACTAAAAGTGCCAACAACTAAGAGCTTGCAAGTTCTTAGAGCTCCAAAAGCCACCTTTCATTGATTCCCAGACCCTGGAGACGTGACTTCATTTTCCCCATGGAAAATGGGGTCAGTCTGGGGCCACTTGCCCTGGCCATCTGCATCGTTCCCTGTGGGAAATTGGCAATCTTGGCTGATTTTCTCCAAAACTATAGCTGCTGGCAACGAGGACCCTGTAAGTCCTTAGGGCTCCAGATGCCACCTTTCATCTGATACCCAGACCCTGGGCCAATGACTTCATTTTCCCCATGGAAAATGGCCTGCATTTGACGCCTCTCGCCCTGACCAAGAGGGTGGGGCCTAGCAATATATTTGCAATCTTTGCTGGATTTCTCCAAATCTAAAGGTGCCAGTAAGAAGTACCCTGCAAGTCCTCAAAGCCCCAAAGGCCACCTTTCATCTGACACCCAGGCCCTTGGGATAGGACTTCTTTTTCCCATGGGAAATGGCCTCCGTTTGCAGCCCCTCACCCTGGCAGAAAGTGGGGAGCCAAGCTAGAATGACGCAATCTCTGCTGGATTTTTCCAAAAGAAAAGCTGGCAGCAACCTGGACCCTGTAAATACTTAGAGCCTCAAAGGCCACCTTGAACATATTACTGAGACCCTGGGTGAAGGACATTTTTCCCATGGAAAATGGCCTTCAATTTTGGCCATTTGGCCTGGCAGGCAGGGCAGTGTCAAGCGAGAAATTTGCAAACTGTGCTGGATTCTTCCAAAAGGAAAGCTGCCAGCAACGAGGACGCTGCCAGTCCTTAGAGCCCCAAAAGCCACCTTTCACCTGATACGCAGACCCTGGGCCAATGACTTCATTTTGCCCATGGAAAATGGCCTCCATTTCTGGCCTCTCACCCTGACCAACAGGGTGGGGCCCAGCAAGAAATTTGCAATCGTTGCTGGATTTCTCCAAATCTAAAGCTGCTGCCACTTGTTATTGTTCTATTTCTCTAGAGTCCCATAATGCTGTTATCAGATTTCTAAAGTCCATACCTCCTCGGTGTGTTCTTATGGCTGCAGATCTTCACAGCACAGACGCTTTCTTCTGCATGCTGTTCTTTCCCAGTTCAGGGCTCCTTCAAGGCTCTCCCTGAATGGCTAACCCGCCCCCTTTTAGCCCAGTTCTCTTCAATGGTCCCAGCTGCAGCCCATCAAGGACAACCCGGAGCTCTGGGGCAAAGCCTCTATACAGATATTCAAATACAATACATTTCCTCTACTATAGCCAGTAAGTAGTACCCTGCAAGTCCTTAGAGCCCCAAAGGCCACCTTTCATCTGACACTCAGACCCTGGGGAAAGGAACTTCTTTTTCCCATGCAAAATGGCAACTCTTTGCAGCCACGTGCCCTGGCCAACAGGGCAGTGCCCAGTGAGAAATTTTAAACCTTGGCTGGATTCCTCCACAACTAAAGCTGCCGGCAACAAGGAGCTTGCAAGTCCTTAGAGGCCCAAAAGCCACCTTTCATTGATACCCAGACCCTGGGGACATGACTTCATTTTCCCCATGGAAAATTGGTTCAGTTTGAGGACACTCGGCCTGGCCATCGGCATTGTTCCCTGTGGGAAATTGGCAAACTTGGCTGATTTTCTCCAAAACTAAAGCTGCTGGCAACGAGGACCCTGCAAGTCCTTAAGGTCCCAGATGCCACCTTTCATCTGATACCCAGACCCTGGGCCAATGACTTCATTTTCCCCATGGAAAATGGCCTCCATTTCTGGCCTCTCGCCCTGAGCAATAGTGTCGGGTCCAGCAAGAAATTTGAAATCTTTGCTGCATTTCTCAAAATATAAAGCTCCCAGTGAGAAGTAATCTGCAAGTCCTTTGAGCACCAAAAGCCACCTTTCATTGATTCCTAGACCCTGGAGACGTGACTTCATTTTCCCCATGGAAAATGGGGTCAGTTTGAGGTTGCTCGACCTGGCCATCTGCATCGTTCCCTGTGGGAAATTGGCAAACTTGGCTGATTTTCTCCAAAACTAAAGCTGCTGGCAACGAGGACCCTGCAAGTCCTTAAGGTCCCAGATGCCACCTTTCATCTGATACCCAGACCCTGGGCCAATGACTTCATTTTCCCCATGGAAAATGGCCTGCATTTGACGCCTCTCGCCCTGACCAAGAGGGTGGGGCCCAGCAATATATTTGCAATCTTTGCTGGATTTCTCCAAATCTAAAGGTGCCAGTAAGAAGTACCCTGCAAGTCCTCAAAGCCCCAAAGGCCACCTTTCATCTGACACCCAGAGCCTGGGGATAGGACTTCTTCTTCCCATGGGAAATGGCCTCCGTTTGCAGCCCCTCACCCTGGCAGAAAGTGGGGAGCCAAGCTAGAATGACGCAATCTCTGCTGGATTTTTCCAAAAGAAAAGCTGGCAGCAACCTGGACCCTGTAAATACTTAGAGCCTCAAAGGCCACCTTGAACATATTACTGAGACCCTGGGTGAAGGACATTTTTCCCATGGAAAATGGCCTTCAATTTTGGCCATTTGGCCTGGCAGGCAGGGCAGTGTCAAGCGAGAAATTTGCAAACTGTGCTGGATTCTTCCAAAAGGAAAGCTGCCAGCAACTAGGACGCTGCAACTCCTTAGAGCCCCAAAGGCCACCTTTCATCTGACACTCAGACCCTGGGGAAATGACTTCTTTTTCCCATGGAAAATGGCAACCATTTGCAGCCATGTGCCCTGGCCAACAGGGCAATGCCCAGTGAGAAATTTTAAAACTTGGCTGCATTCTTCCACAACTAAAGCTGCCGGCAACAAGGAGCTTGCAAGTCCTTAGATCCCCAAAGGCCACCTTTCATTGATACCCAGACTCTGGAAAAGGACTTCTTTTCCCCATGGAAAATGGGGTCAGTTTGAGGCCACTCGGCCTGGCCATCTGCATCGTTCCCTGTGGGAAAGTGGCAAACTTGGCTGATTTTCTCCAAAACTAAAGCTGCTGGCAACGAGGACCCTGCAAGTCCTTAAGGTCCCAGATGCCACCTTTCATCTGATACCCAGACCCTGGGCCAATGACTTCATTTTCCCCATGGAACATGGCCTCCATTTTGGGCCACTCGCCCTGACCGATAGGGTGGTGCCCAGCAAGAAATTTGCAATCTTTGCTGGATTTCTACACAACTAAAAGTGCCAACAACTAAGAGCTTGCAAGTTCTTAGAGCTCCAAAAGCCACCTTTCATTGATTCCCAGACCCTGGAGACGTGACTTCATTTTCCCCATGGAAAATGGGGTCAGTTTGAGGTTGCTCGACCTGGCCATCTGCATCGTTCCCTGTGGGAAATTGGCAAACTTGGCTGATTTTCTCCAAAACTAAAGCTGCTGGCAACGAGGACCCTGCAAGTCCTTAAGGTCCCAGATGCCACCTTTCATCTGATACCCAGACCCTGGGCCAATGACTTCATTTTCCCCATGGAAAATGGCCTGCATTTGACGCCTCTCGCCCTGACCAAGAGGGTGGGGCCCAGCAATATATTTGCAATCTTTGCTGGATTTCTCCAAATCTAAAGGTGCCAGTAAGAAGTACCCTGCAAGTCCTCAAAGCCCCAAAGGCCACCTTTCATCTGACACCCAGAGCCTGGGGATAGGACTTCTTCTTCCCATGGGAAATGGCCTCCGTTTGCAGCCCCTCACCCTGGCAGAAAGTGGGGAGCCAAGCTAGAATGACGCAATCTCTGCTGGATTTTTCCAAAAGAAAAGCTGGCAGCAACCTGGACCCTGTAAATACTTAGAGCCTCAAAGGCCACCTTGAACATATTACTGAGACCCTGGGTGAAGGACATTTTTCCCATGGAAAATGGCCTTCAATTTTGGCCATTTGGCCTGGCAGGCAGGGCAGTGTCAAGCGAGAAATTTGCAAACTGTGCTGGATTCTTCCAAAAGGAAAGCTGCCAGCAACTAGGACGCTGCAACTCCTTAGAGCCCCAAAGGCCACCTTTCATCTGACACTCAGACCCTGGGGAAATGACTTCTTTTTCCCATGGAAAATGGCAACCATTTGCAGCCATGTGCCCTGGCCAACAGGGCAATGCCCAGTAAAAAATTTTAAAACTTGGCTGCATTCTTCCACAACTAAAGCTGCCGGCAACAAGGAGCTTGCAAGTCCTTAGATCCCCAAAGGCCACCTTTCATTGATACCCAGACTCTGGAAAAGGACTTCTTTTCCCCATGGAAAATGGGGTCAGTTTGAGGCCACTCGGCCTGGCCATCTGCATCGTTCCCTGTGGGAAAGTGGCAAACTTGGCTGATTTTCTCCAAAACTAAAGCTGCTGGCAACGAGGACCCTGCAAGTCCTTAAGGTCCCAGATGCCACCTTTCATCTGATACCCAGACCCTGGGCCAATGACTTCATTTTCCCCATGGAACATGGCCTCCATTTTGGGCCACTCGCCCTGACCGATAGGGTGGTGCCCAGCAAGAAATTTGCAATCTTTGCTGGATTTCTACACAACTAAAAGTGCCAACAACTAAGAGCTTGCAAGTTCTTAGAGCTCCAAAAGCCACCTTTCATTGATTCCCAGACCCTGGAGACGTGACTTCATTTTCCCCATGGAAAATGGGGTCAGTCTGGGGCCACTTGCCCTGGCCATCTGCATCGTTCCCTGTGGGAAATTGGCAATCTTGGCTGATTTTCTCCAAAACTATAGCTGCTGGCAACGAGGACCCTGTAAGTCCTTAGGGCTCCAGATGCCACCTTTCATCTGATACCCAGACCCTGGGCCAATGACTTCATTTTCCCCATGGAAAATGGCCTGCATTTGACGCCTCTCGCCCTGACCAAGAGGGTGGGGCCTAGCAATATATTTGCAATCTTTGCTGGATTTCTCCAAATCTAAAGGTGCCAGTAAGAAGTACCCTGCAAGTCCTCAAAGCCCCAAAGGCCACCTTTCATCTGACACCCAGGCCCTTGGGATAGGACTTCTTTTTCCCATGGGAAATGGCCTCCGTTTGCAGCCCCTCACCCTGGCAGAAAGTGGGGAGCCAAGCTAGAATGACGCAATCTCTGCTGGATTTTTCCAAAAGAAAAGCTGGCAGCAACCTGGACCCTGTAAATACTTAGAGCCTCAAAGGCCACCTTGAACATATTACTGAGACCCTGGGTGAAGGACATTTTTCCCATGGAAAATGGCCTTCAATTTTGGCCATTTGGCCTGGCAGGCAGGGCAGTGTCAAGCGAGAAATTTGCAAACTGTGCTGGATTCTTCCAAAAGGAAAGCTGCCAGCAACGAGGACGCTGCCAGTCCTTAGAGCCCCAAAAGCCACCTTTCACCTGATACGCAGACCCTGGGCCAATGACTTCATTTTGCCCATGGAAAATGGCCTCCATTTCTGGCCTCTCACCCTGACCAACAGGGTGGGGCCCAGCAAGAAATTTGCAATCGTTGCTGGATTTCTCCAAATCTAAAGCTGCTGCCACTTGTTATTGTTCTATTTCTCTAGAGTCCCATAATGCTGTTATCAGATTTCTAAAGTCCATACCTCCTCGGTGTGTTCTTATGGCTGCAGATCTTCACAGCACAGACGCTTTCTTCTGCATGCTGTTCTTTCCCAGTTCAGGGCTCCTTCAAGGCTCTCCCTGAATGGCTAACCCGCCCCCTTTTAGCCCAGTTCTCTTCAATGGTCCCAGCTGCAGCCCATCAAGGACAACCCGGAGCTCTGGGGCAAAGCCTCTATACAGATATTCAAATACAATACATTTCCTCTACTATAGCCAGTAAGTAGTACCCTGCAAGTCCTTAGAGCCCCAAAGGCCACCTTTCATCTGACACTCAGACCCTGGGGAAAGGAACTTCTTTTTCCCATGCAAAATGGCAACTCTTTGCAGCCACGTGCCCTGGCCAACAGGGCAGTGCCCAGTGAGAAATTTTAAACCTTGGCTGGATTCCTCCACAACTAAAGCTGCCGGCAACAAGGAGCTTGCAAGTCCTTAGAGGCCCAAAAGCCACCTTTCATTGATACCCAGACCCTGGGGACATGACTTCATTTTCCCCATGGAAAATTGGTTCAGTTTGAGGACACTCGGCCTGGCCATCGGCATCGTTCCCTGTGGGAAATTGGCAAACTTGGCTGATTTTCTCCAAAACTAAAGCTGCTGGCAACGAGGACCCTGCAAGTCCTTAAGGTCCCAGATGCCACCTTTCATCTGATACCCAGACCCTGGGCCAATGACTTCATTTTCCCCATGGAAAATGGCCTCCATTTCTGGCCTCTCGCCCTGAGCAATAGTGTCGGGTCCAGCAAGAAATTTGAAATCTTTGCTGCATTTCTCAAAATATAAAGCTCCCAGTGAGAAGTAATCTGCAAGTCCTTTGAGCACCAAAAGCCACCTTTCATTGATTCCTAGACCCTGGAGACGTGACTTCATTTTCCCCATGGAAAATGGGGTCAGTTTGAGGTTGCTCGACCTGGCCATCTGCATCGTTCCCTGTGGGAACGTGGCAAACTTGGCTGATTTTCTCCAAAACTAAAGCTGCTGGCAACGAGGACCCTGCAAGTCCTTAAGGTCCCAGATGCCACCTTTCATCTGATACCCAGACCCTGGGCCAATGACTTCATTTTCCCCATGGAAAATGGCCTGCATTTGACGCCTCTCGCCCTGACCAAGAGGGTGGGGCCCAGCAATATATTTGCAATCTTTGCTGGATTTCTCCAAATCTAAAGGTGCCAGTAAGAAGTACCCTGCAAGTCCTCAAAGCCCCAAAGGCCACCTTTCATCTGACACCCAGAGCCTGGGGATAGGACTTCTTCTTCCCATGGGAAATGGCCTCCGTTTGCAGCCCCTCACCCTGGCAGAAAGTGGGGAGCCAAGCTAGAATGACGCAATCTCTGCTGGATTTTTCCAAAAGAAAAGCTGGCAGCAACCTGGACCCTGTAAATACTTAGAGCCTCAAAGGCCACCTTGAACATATTACTGAGACCCTGGGTGAAGGACATTTTTCCCATGGAAAATGGCCTTCAATTTTGGCCATTTGGCCTGGCAGGCAGGGCAGTGTCAAGCGAGAAATTTGCAAACTGTGCTGGATTCTTCCAAAAGGAAAGCTGCCAGCAACTAGGACGCTGCAACTCCTTAGAGCCCCAAAGGCCACCTTTCATCTGACACTCAGACCCTGGGGAAATGACTTCTTTTTCCCATGGAAAATGGCAACCATTTGCAGCCATGTGCCCTGGCCAACAGGGCAATGCCCAGTGAGAAATTTTAAAACTTGGCTGCATTCTTCCACAACTAAAGCTGCCGGCAACAAGGAGCTTGCAAGTCCTTAGATCCCCAAAGGCCACCTTTCATTGATACCCAGACTCTGGAAAAGGACTTCTTTTCCCCATGGAAAATCGGGTCAGTTTGAGGTTGCTCGATCTGGCCATCGGCATCGTTCCCTGTGGGAAATTGGCAAACTTGGCTGATTTTCTCCAAAACTAAAGCTGCTGGCAACGAGGACCCTGCAAGTCCTTAAGGTCCCAGATGCCACCTTTCATCTGATACCCAGACCCTGGGCCAATGACTTCATTTTCCCCATGGAAAATGGCCTCCATTTCTGGCCTCTCGCCCTGAGCAATAGTGTCGGGTCCAGCAAGAAATTTGAAATCTTTGCTGCATTTCTCAAAATATAAAGCTCCCAGTGAGAAGTAATCTGCAAGTCCTTTGAGCACCAAAAGCCACCTTTCATTGATTCCTAGACCCTGGAGACGTGACTTCATTTTCCCCATGGAAAATGGGGTCAGTTTGAGGTTGCTCGACCTGGCCATCTGCATCGTTCCCTGTGGGAAATTGGCAAACTTGGCTGATTTTCTCCAAAACTAAAGCTGCTGGCAACGAGGACCCTGCAAGTCCTTAAGGTCCCAGATGCCACCTTTCATCTGATACCCAGACCCTGGGCCAATGACTTCATTTTCCCCATGGAAAATGGCCTGCATTTGACGCCTCTCGCCCTGACCAAGAGGGTGGGGCCCAGCAATATATTTGCAATCTTTGCTGGATTTCTCCAAATCTAAAGGTGCCAGTAAGAAGTACCCTGCAAGTCCTCAAAGCCCCAAAGGCCACCTTTCATCTGACACCCAGAGCCTGGGGATAGGACTTCTTCTTCCCATGGGAAATGGCCTCCGTTTGCAGCCCCTCACCCTGGCAGAAAGTGGGGAGCCAAGCTAGAATGACGCAATCTCTGCTGGATTTTTCCAAAAGAAAAGCTGGCAGCAACCTGGACCCTGTAAATACTTAGAGCCTCAAAGGCCACCTTGAACATATTACTGAGACCCTGGGTGAAGGACATTTTTCCCATGGAAAATGGCCTTCAATTTTGGCCATTTGGCCTGGCAGGCAGGGCAGTGTCAAGCGAGAAATTTGCAAACTGTGCTGGATTCTTCCAAAAGGAAAGCTGCCAGCAACTAGGACGCTGCAACTCCTTAGAGCCCCAAAGGCCACCTTTCATCTGACACTCAGACCCTGGGGAAATGACTTCTTTTTCCCATGGAAAATGGCAACCATTTGCAGCCATGTGCCCTGGCCAACAGGGCAATGCCCAGTAAAAAATTTTAAAACTTGGCTGCATTCTTCCACAACTAAAGCTGCCGGCAACAAGGAGCTTGCAAGTCCTTAGATCCCCAAAGGCCACCTTTCATTGATACCCAGACTCTGGAAAAGGACTTCTTTTCCCCATGGAAAATGGGGTCAGTTTGAGGCCACTCGGCCTGGCCATCTGCATCGTTCCCTGTGGGAAAGTGGCAAACTTGGCTGATTTTCTCCAAAACTAAAGCTGCTGGCAACGAGGACCCTGCAAGTCCTTAAGGTCCCAGATGCCACCTTTCATCTGATACCCAGACCCTGGGCCAATGACTTCATTTTCCCCATGGAACATGGCCTCCATTTTGGGCCACTCGCCCTGACCGATAGGGTGGTGCCCAGCAAGAAATTTGCAATCTTTGCTGGATTTCTACACAACTAAAAGTGCCAACAACTAAGAGCTTGCAAGTTCTTAGAGCTCCAAAAGCCACCTTTCATTGATTCCCAGACCCTGGAGACGTGACTTCATTTTCCCCATGGAAAATGGGGTCAGTCTGGGGCCACTTGCCCTGGCCATCTGCATCGTTCCCTGTGGGAAATTGGCAATCTTGGCTGATTTTCTCCAAAACTATAGCTGCTGGCAACGAGGACCCTGTAAGTCCTTAGGGCTCCAGATGCCACCTTTCATCTGATACCCAGACCCTGGGCCAATGACTTCATTTTCCCCATGGAAAATGGCCTGCATTTGACGCCTCTCGCCCTGACCAAGAGGGTGGGGCCTAGCAATATATTTGCAATCTTTGCTGGATTTCTCCAAATCTAAAGGTGCCAGTAAGAAGTACCCTGCAAGTCCTCAAAGCCCCAAAGGCCACCTTTCATCTGACACCCAGGCCCTTGGGATAGGACTTCTTTTTCCCATGGGAAATGGCCTCCGTTTGCAGCCCCTCACCCTGGCAGAAAGTGGGGAGCCAAGCTAGAATGACGCAATCTCTGCTGGATTTTTCCAAAAGAAAAGCTGGCAGCAACCTGGACCCTGTAAATACTTAGAGCCTCAAAGGCCACCTTGAACATATTACTGAGACCCTGGGTGAAGGACATTTTTCCCATGGAAAATGGCCTTCAATTTTGGCCATTTGGCCTGGCAGGCAGGGCAGTGTCAAGCGAGAAATTTGCAAACTGTGCTGGATTCTTCCAAAAGGAAAGCTGCCAGCAACTAGGACGCTGCAACTCCTTAGAGCCCCAAAGGCCACCTTTCATCTGACACTCAGACCCTGGGGAAATGACTTCTTTTTCCCATGGAAAATGGCAACCATTTGCAGCCATGTGCCCTGGCCAACAGGGCAATGCCCAGTAAAAAATTTTAAAACTTGGCTGCATTCTTCCACAACTAAAGCTGCCGGCAACAAGGAGCTTGCAAGTCCTTAGATCCCCAAAGGCCACCTTTCATTGATACCCAGACTCTGGAAAAGGACTTCTTTTCCCCATGGAAAATCGGGTCAGTTTGAGGTTGCTCGATCTGGCCATCGGCATCGTTCCCTGTGGGAAATTGGCAAACTTGGCTGATTTTCTCCAAAACTAAAGCTGCTGGCAACGAGGACCCTGCAAGTCCTTAAGGTCCCAGATGCCACCTTTCATCTGATACCCAGACCCTGGGCCAATGACTTCATTTTCCCCATGGAAAATGGCCTCCATTTCTGGCCTCTCGCCCTGAGCAATAGTGTCGGGTCCAGCAAGAAATTTGAAATCTTTGCTGCATTTCTCAAAATATAAAGCTCCCAGTGAGAAGTAATCTGCAAGTCCTTTGAGCACCAAAAGCCACCTTTCATTGATTCCTAGACCCTGGAGACGTGACTTCATTTTCCCCATGGAAAATGGGGTCAGTTTGAGGTTGCTCGACCTGGCCATCTGCATCGTTCCCTGTGGGAAATTGGCAAACTTGGCTGATTTTCTCCAAAACTAAAGCTGCTGGCAACGAGGACCCTGCAAGTCCTTAAGGTCCCAGATGCCACCTTTCATCTGATACCCAGACCCTGGGCCAATGACTTCATTTTCCCCATGGAAAATGGCCTGCATTTGACGCCTCTCGCCCTGACCAAGAGGGTGGGGCCCAGCAATATATTTGCAATCTTTGCTGGATTTCTCCAAATCTAAAGGTGCCAGTAAGAAGTACCCTGCAAGTCCTCAAAGCCCCAAAGGCCACCTTTCATCTGACACCCAGAGCCTGGGGATAGGACTTCTTCTTCCCATGGGAAATGGCCTCCGTTTGCAGCCCCTCACCCTGGCAGAAAGTGGGGAGCCAAGCTAGAATGACGCAATCTCTGCTGGATTTTTCCAAAAGAAAAGCTGGCAGCAACCTGGACCCTGTAAATACTTAGAGCCTCAAAGGCCACCTTGAACATATTACTGAGACCCTGGGTGAAGGACATTTTTCCCATGGAAAATGGCCTTCAATTTTGGCCATTTGGCCTGGCAGGCAGGGCAGTGTCAAGCGAGAAATTTGCAAACTGTGCTGGATTCTTCCAAAAGGAAAGCTGCCAGCAACTAGGACGCTGCAACTCCTTAGAGCCCCAAAGGCCACCTTTCATCTGACACTCAGACCCTGGGGAAATGACTTCTTTTTCCCATGGAAAATGGCAACCATTTGCAGCCATGTGCCCTGGCCAACAGGGCAATGCCCAGTGAGAAATTTTAAAACTTGGCTGCATTCTTCCACAACTAAAGCTGCCGGCAACAAGGAGCTTGCAAGTCCTTAGATCCCCAAAGGCCACCTTTCATTGATACCCAGACTCTGGAAAAGGACTTCTTTTCCCCATGGAAAATGGGGTCAGTTTGAGGCCACTCGGCCTGGCCATCTGCATCGTTCCCTGTGGGAAAGTGGCAAACTTGGCTGATTTTCTCCAAAACTAAAGCTGCTGGCAACGAGGACCCTGCAAGTCCTTAAGGTCCCAGATGCCACCTTTCATCTGATACCCAGACCCTGGGCCAATGACTTCATTTTCCCCATGGAACATGGCCTCCATTTTGGGCCACTCGCCCTGACCGATAGGGTGGTGCCCAGCAAGAAATTTGCAATCTTTGCTGGATTTCTACACAACTAAAAGTGCCAACAACTAAGAGCTTGCAAGTTCTTAGAGCTCCAAAAGCCACCTTTCATTGATTCCCAGACCCTGGAGACGTGACTTCATTTTCCCCATGGAAAATGGGGTCAGTCTGGGGCCACTTGCCCTGGCCATCTGCATCGTTCCCTGTGGGAAATTGGCAATCTTGGCTGATTTTCTCCAAAACTATAGCTGCTGGCAACGAGGACCCTGTAAGTCCTTAGGGCTCCAGATGCCACCTTTCATCTGATACCCAGACCCTGGGCCAATGACTTCATTTTCCCCATGGAAAATGGCCTGCATTTGACGCCTCTCGCCCTGACCAAGAGGGTGGGGCCTAGCAATATATTTGCAA
Organism: Agelaius phoeniceus; assembly: GCF_051311805.1. Lineage (NCBI taxonomy): Eukaryota > Metazoa > Chordata > Aves > Passeriformes > Icteridae > Agelaius > Agelaius phoeniceus. The sequence goes on from NC_135281.1 coordinate 422,348, forward strand.
TCTTTGCTGGATTTCTCCAAATCTAAAGGTGCCAGTAAGAAGTACCCTGCAAGTCCTCAAAGCCCCAAAGGCCACCTTTCATCTGACACCCAGGCCCTTGGGATAGGACTTCTTTTTCCCATGGGAAATGGCCTCCGTTTGCAGCCCCTCACCCTGGCAGAAAGTGGGGAGCCAAGCTAGAATGACGCAATCTCTGCTGGATTTTTCCAAAAGAAAAGCTGGCAGCAACCTGGACCCTGTAAATACTTAGAGCCTCAAAGGCCACCTTGAACATATTACTGAGACCCTGGGTGAAGGACATTTTTCCCATGGAAAATGGCCTTCAATTTTGGCCATTTGGCCTGGCAGGCAGGGCAGTGTCAAGCGAGAAATTTGCAAACTGTGCTGGATTCTTCCAAAAGGAAAGCTGCCAGCAACGAGGACGCTGCCAGTCCTTAGAGCCCCAAAAGCCACCTTTCACCTGATACGCAGACCCTGGGCCAATGACTTCATTTTGCCCATGGAAAATGGCCTCCATTTCTGGCCTCTCACCCTGACCAACAGGGTGGGGCCCAGCAAGAAATTTGCAATCGTTGCTGGATTTCTCCAAATCTAAAGCTGCTGCCACTTGTTATTGTTCTATTTCTCTAGAGTCCCATAATGCTGTTATCAGATTTCTAAAGTCCATACCTCCTCGGTGTGTTCTTATGGCTGCAGATCTTCACAGCACAGACGCTTTCTTCTGCATGCTGTTCTTTCCCAGTTCAGGGCTCCTTCAAGGCTCTCCCTGAATGGCTAACCCGCCCCCTTTTATCCCAGTTCTCTTCAATGGTCCCAGCTGCAGCCCATCAAGGACAACCCGGAGCTCTGGGGCAAAGCCTCTATACAGATATTCAAATACAATACATTTCCTCTACTATAGCCAGTAAGTAGTACCCTGCAAGTCCTTAGAGCCCCAAAGGCCACCTTTCATCTGACACTCAGACCCTGGGGAAAGGAACTTCTTTTTCCCATGGAAAATGGCAACTCTTTGCAGCCACGTGCCCTGGCCAACAGGGCAGTGCCCAGTGAGAAATTTTAAACCTTGGCTGGATTCCTCCACAACTAAAGCTGCCGGCAACAAGGAGCTTGCAAGTCCTTAGAGGCCCAAAAGCCACCTTTCATTGATACCCAGACCCTGGGGACATGACTTCATTTTCCCCATGGAAAATTGGTTCAGTTTGAGGACACTCGGCCTGGCCATCGGCATCGTTCCCTGTGGGAAATTGGCAAACTTGGCTGATTTTCTCCAAAACTAAAGCTGCTGGCAACGAGGACCCTGCAAGTCCTTAAGGTCCCAGATGCCACCTTTCATCTGATACCCAGACCCTGGGCCAATGACTTCATTTTCCCCATGGAAAATGGCCTCCATTTCTGGCCTCTCGCCCTGAGCAATAGTGTCGGGTCCAGCAAGAAATTTGAAATCTTTGCTGCATTTCTCAAAATATAAAGCTCCCAGTGAGAAGTAATCTGCAAGTCCTTTGAGCACCAAAAGCCACCTTTCATTGATTCCTAGACCCTGGAGACGTGACTTCATTTTCCCCATGGAAAATGGGGTCAGTTTGAGGTTGCTCGATCTGGCCATCTGCATCGTTCCCTGTGGGAAATTGGCAAACTTGGCTGATTTTCTCCAAAACTATAGCTGCTGGCAACGAGGACCCTGCAAGTCCTTAAGGTCCCAGATGCCACCTTTCATCTGATACCCAGACCCTGGGCCAATGACTTCATTTTCCCCATGGAAAATGGCCTGCATTTGACGCCTCTCGCCCTGACCAAGAGGGTGGGGCCCAGCAATATATTTGCAATCTTTGCTGGATTTCTCCAAATCTAAAGGTGCCAGTAAGAAGTACCCTGCAAGTCCTCAAAGCCCCAAAGGCCACCTTTCATCTGACACCCAGAGCCTGGGGATAGGACTTCTTCTTCCCATGGGAAATGGCCTCCGTTTGCAGCCCCTCACCCTGGCAGAAAGTGGGGAGCCAAGCTAGAATGACGCAATCTCTGCTGGATTTTTCCAAAAGAAAAGCTGGCAGCAACCTGGACCCTGTAAATACTTAGAGCCTCAAAGGCCACCTTGAACATATTACTGAGACCCTGGGTGAAGGACATTTTTCCCATGGAAAATGGCCTTCAATTTTGGCCATTTGGCCTGGCAGGCAGGGCAGTGTCAAGCGAGAAATTTGCAAACTGTGCTGGATTCTTCCAAAAGGAAAGCTGCCAGCAACTAGGACGCTGCAACTCCTTAGAGCCCCAAAGGCCACCTTTCATCTGACACTCAGACCCTGGGGAAATGACTTCTTTTTCCCATGGAAAATGGCAACCATTTGCAGCCATGTGCCCTGGCCAACAGGGCAATGCCCAGTGAGAAATTTTAAAACTTGGCTGCATTCTTCCACAACTAAAGCTGCCGGCAACAAGGAGCTTGCAAGTCCTTAGATCCCCAAAGGCCACCTTTCATTGATACCCAGACTCTGGAAAAGGACTTCTTTTCCCCATGGAAAATCGGGTCAGTTTGAGGTTGCTCGATCTGGCCATCGGCATCGTTCCCTGTGGGAAATTGGCAAACTTGGCTGATTTTCTCCAAAACTAAAGCTGCTGGCAACGAGGACCCTGCAAGTCCTTAAGGTCCCAGATGCCACCTTTCATCTGATACCCAGACCCTGGGCCAATGACTTCATTTTCCCCATGGAAAATGGCCTCCATTTCTGGCCTCTCGCCCTGAGCAATAGTGTCGGGTCCAGCAAGAAATTTGAAATCTTTGCTGCATTTCTCAAAATATAAAGCTCCCAGTGAGAAGTAATCTGCAAGTCCTTTGAGCACCAAAAGCCACCTTTCATTGATTCCTAGACCCTGGAGACGTGACTTCATTTTCCCCATGGAAAATGGGGTCAGTTTGAGGTTGCTCGACCTGGCCATCTGCATCGTTCCCTGTGGGAAATTGGCAAACTTGGCTGATTTTCTCCAAAACTAAAGCTGCTGGCAACGAGGACCCTGCAAGTCCTTAAGGTCCCAGATGCCACCTTTCATCTGATACCCAGACCCTGGGCCAATGACTTCATTTTCCCCATGGAAAATGGCCTGCATTTGACGCCTCTCGCCCTGACCAAGAGGGTGGGGCCCAGCAATATATTTGCAATCTTTGCTGGATTTCTCCAAATCTAAAGGTGCCAGTAAGAAGTACCCTGCAAGTCCTCAAAGCCCCAAAGGCCACCTTTCATCTGACACCCAGAGCCTGGGGATAGGACTTCTTCTTCCCATGGGAAATGGCCTCCGTTTGCAGCCCCTCACCCTGGCAGAAAGTGGGGAGCCAAGCTAGAATGACGCAATCTCTGCTGGATTTTTCCAAAAGAAAAGCTGGCAGCAACCTGGACCCTGTAAATACTTAGAGCCTCAAAGGCCACCTTGAACATATTACTGAGACCCTGGGTGAAGGACATTTTTCCCATGGAAAATGGCCTTCAATTTTGGCCATTTGGCCTGGCAGGCAGGGCAGTGTCAAGCGAGAAATTTGCAAACTGTGCTGGATTCTTCCAAAAGGAAAGCTGCCAGCAACTAGGACGCTGCAACTCCTTAGAGCCCCAAAGGCCACCTTTCATCTGACACTCAGACCCTGGGGAAATGACTTCTTTTTCCCATGGAAAATGGCAACCATTTGCAGCCATGTGCCCTGGCCAACAGGGCAATGCCCAGTAAAAAATTTTAAAACTTGGCTGCATTCTTCCACAACTAAAGCTGCCGGCAACAAGGAGCTTGCAAGTCCTTAGATCCCCAAAGGCCACCTTTCATTGATACCCAGACTCTGGAAAAGGACTTCTTTTCCCCATGGAAAATGGGGTCAGTTTGAGGCCACTCGGCCTGGCCATCTGCATCGTTCCCTGTGGGAAAGTGGCAAACTTGGCTGATTTTCTCCAAAACTAAAGCTGCTGGCAACGAGGACCCTGCAAGTCCTTAAGGTCCCAGATGCCACCTTTCATCTGATACCCAGACCCTGGGCCAATGACTTCATTTTCCCCATGGAACATGGCCTCCATTTTGGGCCACTCGCCCTGACCGATAGGGTGGTGCCCAGCAAGAAATTTGCAATCTTTGCTGGATTTCTACACAACTAAAAGTGCCAACAACTAAGAGCTTGCAAGTTCTTAGAGCTCCAAAAGCCACCTTTCATTGATTCCCAGACCCTGGAGACGTGACTTCATTTTCCCCATGGAAAATGGGGTCAGTCTGGGGCCACTTGCCCTGGCCATCTGCATCGTTCCCTGTGGGAAATTGGCAATCTTGGCTGATTTTCTCCAAAACTATAGCTGCTGGCAACGAGGACCCTGTAAGTCCTTAGGGCTCCAGATGCCACCTTTCATCTGATACCCAGACCCTGGGCCAATGACTTCATTTTCCCCATGGAAAATGGCCTGCATTTGACGCCTCTCGCCCTGACCAAGAGGGTGGGGCCTAGCAATATATTTGCAATCTTTGCTGGATTTCTCCAAATCTAAAGGTGCCAGTAAGAAGTACCCTGCAAGTCCTCAAAGCCCCAAAGGCCACCTTTCATCTGACACCCAGGCCCTTGGGATAGGACTTCTTTTTCCCATGGGAAATGGCCTCCGTTTGCAGCCCCTCACCCTGGCAGAAAGTGGGGAGCCAAGCTAGAATGACGCAATCTCTGCTGGATTTTTCCAAAAGAAAAGCTGGCAGCAACCTGGACCCTGTAAATACTTAGAGCCTCAAAGGCCACCTTGAACATATTACTGAGACCCTGGGTGAAGGACATTTTTCCCATGGAAAATGGCCTTCAATTTTGGCCATTTGGCCTGGCAGGCAGGGCAGTGTCAAGCGAGAAATTTGCAAACTGTGCTGGATTCTTCCAAAAGGAAAGCTGCCAGCAACGAGGACGCTGCCAGTCCTTAGAGCCCCAAAAGCCACCTTTCACCTGATACGCAGACCCTGGGCCAATGACTTCATTTTGCCCATGGAAAATGGCCTCCATTTCTGGCCTCTCACCCTGACCAACAGGGTGGGGCCCAGCAAGAAATTTGCAATCGTTGCTGGATTTCTCCAAAACTAAAGCTGCCAGCAACTAGAAACCTGCAAGTCCTTAGAGCCCCAAAGGCCACCATTCATCTGATACCAAGAGCCTGGAGAGAGCACTTCTGTTTCCCATGGGAATTGGCCTCCGTTTGTAGCCACTCACCCTTGCTGATAGGGCGGCGTCAGGTTAGAAATGGGCAAACTTTGCTGGATTTCTCCAAAACTAAAGCTGCCAGCATCGAAGACCATGCAAGGCTATAGAGTCCTAAAAGTCACATTTTAACTGATACCCAGACTCTGGGGGAAAGATTTCTTTTCTACACGGAAAATGGCCACTGTTTGCAGCAACTCACCCTTGCCGACAGGGCGGTGCCATGGTGGAAATGGACAAAGCTTGTTGGAGTTCTCCAAAACTAAAGCTGCCAGCAAATAGGACCCTGCAAAGTTTTAGAGCACCAAATGCTACCTTTCAACTAATACCCAGACACTGAGGAAAGGACTTCTTTGTCCCACGGAAAAATGCCTCTGTTTGCAACCACTCGCCCGGTCCGACAGGGCAGTGCCAAGTGCAAAACTGGCAAACTTTGCTGGGTTTCTCAAAAACTAAAGCTGCCGACAAATAGGACCCTGCAAGGCCCTAGAGCCCCAAAGGCCACCTTTCATCTGATACCTTGACCCTGGGGAGAGGACTTTTTTTTCCCATGGAAAATGGCCTCTGTTTGCGGCCACTCGCTCTGACCGACAGAGCAGAACATGGTTAGAAATTGGTAAACTTTGCTGGATTTCTCCAAAACTAAAGCTTCCAGCAACTAGGACCCTGCAAGGTTTACAGCACTAAACGTCAGCTTTCAAATGGTACCCAGACCCTGAGGAAAGGACTTCTTTTCCACACAGAAAATGGCCTCCGTTTGAGGCCACTCGCTCTGACCAACAGCACAGCGCCAGGTTAGAAATATGTAAACTTTGCTGGATTTCTCCAAAACGGAATCTGCCCGCAACTAGGACCCAGCAAGTCTATAGAGCTCCAAAAGTCACCCCTCTACGGATCCCCAGACCCCGAGGGAAAGATTTCTTTTACATACGGAAAATGGCCTCCGTTTGCAACAACTCACCCTTGCAGACAGGGTGGTGCCAAGCGTGAAATTGGCAAACTTTGCTGGATTTCTCCAAAACTAAAGCTGACAGCAATTAGGACCCTGCAAGTCCTTAGAGCCCCAAAGGCCACCTTTCATCTGATACCTAGACCCTGGGGAAAGGATTTCTTTTTCCCATGGAAAAATGTGTCCGTTCTGCAGCCGCTCACCCAGGCCAACAAGGCAGTTCCAAGCTCAAAATTGGGAATCTTTGTTCGATTTCTCTATAACTAAAGCTGTCAGCAACGAGGACCCTGCAAGTCCGTAGAGCCCCAAAGGCCACCTATCCTCTGATACCCAGACCCTGAGGAAAGGACTTCTTTTTTCCATGGAAAATGGGCTCCATTTGAGGCCACTCATCCTGGGGCAACAGGGCAGCGACAGATTAGAAATTGGCAAACTTTGCTGGATTTCTTCAAAACTAAAGCTGCCAGCAACTCGGACCCTGAAAATCCTTAGAGCCTCAAAGGCCACCTTTCAACTGATACCCAGACCCTGGGGAAATTACTTCTCTTTGCCATGGAAAATGGCTTTCCTTTGTTGCCTGTCACACTGGGCGAGAGTGGGGTGGTAAGTGTAGGAATCCATAAAATCTGAGGGTTTTGGGAAAGCCGCAAAAGGCAGGCCTCAGTGACAGCAGAACTGTGATTCGAGCTAAGCAGTAGCCATAAGATTGGTCAGCAGAAAAATTATCTAAGATATAGAAAAGTGAGGACAAATAGAACATTTGTCTCTTATTAACGTTTTTCTAGAATAACTCCCTAAGCTGCACAAAAGTATATCTAGCCAGATGTTAGGAAGTTCCAAGCTTAATAATGGAGCTCTGTGTACTGTGTTTTAAGGCTTACTAGCAGGTATTGTATTTGAAATAAGTAAGCATTGTTTTAACCAACGTTTCATCTGCTTATAGTGGTTGGATGGAACCACTGTCAGTATGCTTTTACTTTGTGTGATTGGTCAAAAAACTTAGAAAGTAAGTTGTAACATTAAATTCTTGGTCTGCTGCCTGGGATGGGAGCTGATGGCATCTTCCCATTGTCATAATCATGTAATGAGACAGATGCTGGAAAATAATACAGCTCAAGACGTGTTCCTAGCAGTTCCATCCTGTTCGTGATTTGTACATAGCCCCTGGCCAGTGATACAAGGTACTGTGCCTTCTATTTATTTCCCAAAATAATACATATGCATAACCCCATCTCTGTTTTGTATTAAAATGAGGTTATTAGTCTTTCATGCGTGCACAATTCTTCTCTTGAATTGGGTCAGTGGTCCCAGGGATGAAGTCAGGAAGGTCTTTGTCAAGTCTCTGTAACCCTCTGGCATGATCCAGGGCCCTCTGCTTCGTGATGGATTGACATAGAGTCCTGGTGCTGGATCGTTCTACTGGTTTCAATATGTTCCTATAATGGTTCACTTGCTCCACTTCTTTCTACAAATGAGCTCATAATACGACAATTAGCTTTAGCTTAAGCATCTAATAATCATTAACCTACTGTTGGTGTATCTAACTTCAATATGAATTGGTTCTAACCATCAGCTAAAATTTTAATCCTTTAAAATCATGATTCAGTACTCTGCCGAGACGCTTTTCTTTCCGCACTGTTGCCGCCACAGCGGTCCCAGGGGACAGCTCGACTGCTCTCGAAAAGCTGTCAGTGCCCTACTCCCGCCCTCCGGCAGCTTGAGACCACAGACAGGACTGGGAAGCTCAGCCGGCTACAGAAAACTGCTCCCCGCCGGGGGCGGGCCCGGCAGCGGGGGCGAGGCCGGCGCCGGAAGAAGGGTTCGGTTCCGGGCCGCGCGGCATCATGGAGTCGCTGTGGCGGCTGAAGCGGTTCGACGCTTTTCCGAAGACCCTCGAAGATTTTCGGGTTAAGACGTGCGGGGGAGCGCTGGGTGAGCGGGGGCGCTGCGGGTGGCCGGGGGACCTTGGCTAGCCGGCGCTCGTTAGAGACTCGGGGCGGCGGCGGTCGGGTTGCGCGGCGGGGCTGAAAGTGGTTCTCGTCTCCCCGGCAGTGACGGCAGTTAGCGGGCTCATCATGGTGCTGCTTTTCTTCTCGGAGCTGCAGTACTACCTCACCAAGGAGGTAAGTACCGCCGACGGAGCGGACACGGCCCCAGTCCCCCGGTGCTGCTTCCGACTCGCAAGGGGCAACCCTTCAGGGTGGCCGGAGGGCCCTCGCCCCTGCCCCCGCCGGGCCTCCGCCCTGGGCTGCCCAGCAGCAGCTTCGCCCCGCATAGACCTGCTGTTAGCGGTATTTTTCTGTGCCCTGTCCGGTCGCCGCGGCTGCGGGCTGCCCTCCCCCGCCTGTGGCGTCCTGCCAGGACGGCGGTACGTCAAGCCGCCTGCGAGCAGCCATGCCATGACAAGAAAGGAAAGCAAGCGCTGAAGCCCTGTTCCTTCCCCACGTTCAGAGATCCCCCAATATTTAACAGCATTGCAAATGGCATACGCTGGGCTGTGCAGGGCAGTGGCTCAGCTGTCTGGCAAACCTATTCTGTCTTAAAAATCAGTTCCTGGGCCACAGCACCCAGGGAAAGGAGCCTTTTGACTTGCTTACAAGTAAAATGGGACTGTTTTTCCTTTGTTCCCAGGTTCATCCAGAATTATACGTTGATAAATCAAGGGGAGATAAACTGAAGATCAATCTAGATGTTATTTTTCCGCATATGCCTTGTGCTTGTGAGTAAGACTTCTGAATGATGATGATAATAATTTTTGTCCTTGGCAGGGACTCAAGAGGCTTAGTGTGCCCATAACAAATGTATGCTTATAGATCACTTTCCTTGTGTACTGGTTTCAGATTTGAGCATTGATGCAATGGATGTAGCAGGAGAGCAGCAGCTGGATGTAGAGCACAATCTGTTTAAACAACGGTTGGATAAAGCTGGGAATCGTGTAACTCCAGAGGCTGAGAGACATGGTAAGATGCTCTTCTACCTGTCCTGGTTGGATGCTCTATTAGTCTTTCCACTGTATGCCTGTTCTGAGATTTGTGGGGACAAGGTGACAGCTGTAGAGTATTTAAATGCCACAAAGTCTTGAATACCTTATAGCATGCAGATCTATTAAACTACTCTTACACTCAGTACTTTTGCAGGAAAATCTTTGTCCAGTCCCTCTGAAACTATGATAAAGACCCATGGATGCATTTGAGAAATAAAGTTGCACAGTTGGTGGTCTTTTGGGATTAGAAATCAAGCAGCTATTCTTGCAAAATTTGGCTTTAAATCACAGTGGGTGAGCAAATGAGACTGTGTGATTCAAGGAAAGAGCCTTTCTCTAGGGAAGGCTCCAGTGACTTAACCTTTAAGCCTAAACTTGCATTTTACTCCATTAACTCTGTGTGTGTTAATGCACACCTACATAAATACATATTAGTTGATCTGTTGTTTGCAAGCTGTAATAAGTGATCCTTGGCTACATAAACCTCTCCTCTACATTTTTTACATGTTATGACTCATCCTTGTTCTTTGATACCAACCAGAAAGGATTCTGACAAAGCATTTTTCAGTTGCACAGTAGTACTATTTTGACTTTTCCTTTCCGGAGCATGAGTTACTTATTCTGTTTTCTGGGAGTCAGTGTAGTTCTGAGTACTAACATGACCAAATTTTTAGCTTTGTACCACTTTAGATTTAACATTTCTGTTGTTGACACTGAAAGGCTAAACTAAGCCAAGAGCTGAACAATTGGCAGGCACAAGGGTTTCTCTGGTTGTCATGGGAATGTGATGATAGTGTTCTTACTGCTGTGTCACTTAGCAGCCACCACAGGTTGTGGCTTTAAAAATTATTATTTGGGGACAAAAACTATTCTACATGTTTTTAAGCAAGTCCTGTATTGCTCATAATGTACTGGTTGGGTCTACTTAAGACAACATTTTAGCAAAGCCTTTATGCAAGTAATGTCTGATGCTTCAGCAAGGCTTACAGATAGCCAGTTCTTTCCATGGAGGCTGTTCTTGAGAGGACAAATACTATTCTCCTTCTTGGTTTTACTCCACACATCAGCAGGCTACATACATACCATTTTAGGTGGGTGTTGGGTGCAGGATGTGCAGTAGCACATTGTGTGTGCAGAGTGTTCATTATGCATAGAGCAGAACAAGAGTACAAGACAGAGTTTCTAGATGTGTCTCATCACTTTGAATCTCGTTTTGTCTTAGAGCTGGGAAAAGAAGAAGAAAAAGTGTTTGATCCAAATTCTTTGGATGCTGATCGCTGCGAGAGCTGTTATGGGGCAGAGTCAGAGGACATTAGGTAACCTTTACACCTTTTTCCTATCTTCTTAGCATTTGAATCCTGGTATATTATATGCATATTTTTTTCCCAAATGTCTATGAAGGTCTGTGCAATGAAATCCTACTCTCAGGCACATATTCAGTGATATTGTGGTTTGGCTATGCCTTTGGAAGCTGCACTCAAGATTGTTGAGAAGGTGCATCTCTAGGTTGTTTGGATTGTCTACATGCCTGTTTAAGCAGTACAAAAATTGTATCTCAGCAGGTGAGAGATTTTCTGGGCTTGTTTGGTGTCCAGAGCAGAGGTGTTTAAATGATTTCACTGTTACATGAGTTATCTTGACATAAAACCTGGTTATGCCCTGGCCTTGCCTTCTCAGTGCTGCTGGTGGCATTGTTTCCTTACAGGAGCAAAGACCAGACATCTATGTCTTCACACAAACAACAGGCGTCTTTTCGTATTTCTCATTCCTCCAAACAGGAAATTACTGTAAAAATGGATCCATGATAATCCATATAGGTTCTGGACTAATTTTGGCTATTTTTGGCTCAGTGATAACTTGGTTTGTCCCATCTGTCAAGTTGTGTCCTTTCCCAGAGATGTTTTCATCTTGAGGTATTCATAACTGCTGCCTTCAACAGCAGGAATTTGTTCAACATGTCCACCAAAACATGAAACCAAGGAAGAAACCTGGGTTTTTTTCTGGTAACCAAGGTATTGTCCACAGGTAGAAAAGTACAAAGAAAGTTTGTAGTTAAGCCCCCCTTTAGCCCAATGTCTTGGACTAAAAACAGAGGAAAGGAGCAATAGAAACAGGCAGATGCTTTGTTCACATGAGGAAGTTCCAAATTGCCTATAACTGGGGGACGCTGATGTTGTTTTTGTGACAAATTTCTTTGCCAAGGGATGCCTTGGCTGTGTAAATGGCCAGGCAGAGCCTTCTTTGGACTCCAGTCCTGTATTCAAACAGCGTGCATCCTCACCTCCAAACCTCAAAAGGCACATCAAGAAGATCATGCTCATTCAGGAGCATTAGGCCACTTTCCAAGGTCCAGTCCCCAATGTTTGTGTTGCTGCTTTGTTGAAGAAGAATCTGTCAAGGATTCAAGTCCTGAGCTGGAGCATCTCTTCTTAATGATAAAGATGGTAAGATGGTGCTTATGCTTTTTGCAGGTGTTGTAATACTTGTGACGATGTCAGAGAAGCATACAGGCGGCGAGGCTGGGCCTTCAAGAACCCAGATAGCATAGAGCAGTGCAAGAGGGAAGGGTTTAGCCAGAAAATGCAAGAGCAGAAGAATGAGGGCTGCCAAGTGTATGGTTTCCTAGAGGTCAACAAGGTGAGAGAGAGCTTTTGCTGTGAACCTGCTGCATGATGGTGAGGACTGTGAAAAGGCAGAGTTGGGGCATTCCTCTCCTTTTCCAGTTTTAGGTGCTTACAAGACTATTATAGAATAACCTCTGGGGTCAGCAACGTCTTTGTGCTTGTCATGGGGTTCAGGAGGACAGTCAGGAAGAGCAGTGGAAAAGACGCTAATTCTGGTTTGTGTTCTGTGGGCTGGTAGGAAGTCATGGCAGCTGCAGAAGTTAGTCTTTTCCTCCCACCTGGGTACCAAGTCTTTTTGCTGAGATTTCTGGAGGAGGAGAGGCAGCTTCTTTGAGCTTGAATTGTTCCACCTGCCCTTCCGGTTTTAAATCAGAGGCCACAAGTGGGTGCTGGAGATAGCAGTAACCGACTTGCCTGCAGAAGTGTTGGAGAGAGTGAAATGTTATCTTCTTTAGAAAAACAGGAAGCAAGGCTATTGGAGTTGGTTGTCAAGGCTGAAAATGCTCAGAGAGGTGGTTTATGCAAATGATGTATGAAAATACACAAGATGCACCAGGTAACTATGTAATCTGTCATTTTGTGGGTTACCCTCACAAACACACAGGTTGCATACCCAAGTACCCTGTAGAAGAAGTCAGACCCAGGCTATTTTTTTTTGTTTCTTTTTAACTTCAAACTCTGTTGTTTTTTTCTTTTTTTTTTCTTTTTTTTCTTTTTTTTTCTTTTTTTTTCTTTTTTTCCTTTTTTTTCTTTTTTTTTCTTTTTTTTCTTTTTTTTTCTTTTTTTTCTTTTTTTTTCTTTTTTCTTTTTTCTTTTTTTCTTTTTTCTTTTTTCTTTTTTCTTTTTTCTTTTTTTCTTTTTTTTTCTTTTTTTCTTTTTTTTCTTTTTTTCTTTTTTTTCTTTTTTTCTTTTTTTCTTTTTTTCTTTTTTTCTTTTTTTTCTTTTTTTTCTTTTTTTTTCTTTTTTTCTTTTTTTCTTTTTTTCTTTTTTTCTTTTTTATCCTTGTGTATTCTTCCTGGAAACCACAGTCTTTATTTCCAGAAAGTAGACCTTGTACTCTCATATCCAGAGATTGTGATTTGAGCATTATCATAGGTATTGAACTGTTATGGGACCCTCTCTCACAATATATGATGATCAGGAAGATTCCAGGGGGAATTCTGTATGTAGGAATGGTCCAAGTGTGAGTGTCACTGGGGAAGTTGTTGGGGCCTTTTTTTAGGCACTTGGAACTTTGTGCATCTTCATTCTCAACAGGTCTGCAGTTAACATAAAGCATAGGTTTGTCCAGGCATCAAAGATGTAATACAGTGAGTGAACTTGAACTTGGTACATTCAAATCTTCCAAGGCAGAATGCATGTGATTGCTAGTAAGTGTTAGGGAGGACTGGCATCTAATATCCATATCCCTTTCAGAGTCCAGGATGAAATTTTACCAGTTTGTCTTTTGCAGATTTTTGGGGGGTTGGGTTGCTTTGGGAGGGGGGTTTAGTAGGTTAAGTGCTTTATTTTTGCATGCTCTTCTTTTCATGGGTTTATACATTGGATCACTGCTGATTATTGTTATAAGTGTTTATCCTCACTTTCTCCTCTCTTTTTCTTTGATACTGTTTTGTATTTTCTGAAGGACCAGTCAGTTCCCTGCTTGGAGTTAATTCCTCCTTTTCTTTTTTTTATGTCCACAAAATAATCTGGATAGAACAGCTGTTATCCACATCAGTAATTAATTATGGATTTCAGCATCACGGGCTGTAATGAACATGGGAAATTCATACCTCTCTTAGGATAATGTCTGCTGCTACTGTCCCCTGTGAAAATGAGTCAGTTGGTGTCTGGCTTGTGTAAACAAAATCCTAAAAATCCAAACACCAGTACAACTGCTTTGCTTACATAGATTCAGACCATTTAATGAATGTTTATTGTCTCCTGCAGGTAGCTGGAAATTTTCACTTTGCACCAGGAAAAAGTTTTCAACAGTCTCATGTACATGGTAAAATATTTTCTTTTCCTGTTTGTTGGACCTTGTGGTTTCAAGTGTCTGACCATTTTCTTTTAATATCTTTGCATTACTGTCTGTAGTAACAACATCACTGCTTCAGTGAGGAGGACATTGTTGAAGTTTTGTTACAGTGGTTTAGAACTATCATGGACAAACAGAAAAGTGGTTTCTAGGGGTGCTGCCACATGAGCGTGGAAGAACTTGGTAGAGGATGTTTCTGGGTAGTCTCTCAGTTCCGCAAAACTTTGCTGCTTTGCAGTCAAACAACCTCAAGTAAAATTTTCAGTCCTGAACCTAACTACAAGTACCTCTAGAAGGGATATTTTCCTCTATTCATGAGGTTCAGAGTAAAATCATGTTGTGAAGGACTTCCTTGAGTATATATATAAATATAGCGTGGTGAGAACAATAGCAGTAGTTTACAAAATCATGGAATGGTTTGAGTTAGAAGGGACCTTTAAAGGCCATGTAGTCCAACTGCCCTGCAATGAGCAAGGACACCTTCCACTAGAGCAGGTTACTAAGAGCCCAGTCCCGCCTGGTCTTGAATGTTCCCAGGGACTGTCTGCCAGATCTCTGGGCAACCTGTGCAAATGCCTCATCACTTTCAACATATACAATTTCTTATATCCAGTCTGAATCTGCACTCCTTTAGTTTAAAAGTATTGCCCCTTGTCCTATCGCAACAGGCCTTATTAAAATGTCTGTTCCCATCTTTCTAACAGTTCCCTTTTGCTGTTAGAAGGGGCTCTTGGGTCTGCCCAGAGCCTTCTCTTCTCCAGGCTTTCCAAGCCTCTCTCTATAGTAGAAGTGTTCCAGCCCTTGGAGCATCTTTGTGTACTCATCTTCCCTGTGCTGGGCATCGCAGAGTTGGAGGCATCTCTGCATGTGGGGTCTCACCTGAGTGGAATAGAGAGGGAGTGTCCTCCCCCTCACCTGCTGCCCATACTGCTGGGAATGAACCCAATATGCAAGTGGTGTCTTGATTGCCAGTGCGTATGGCCAGGTCATGTTAAGCTTCTCGTCCACTAACACCCCCAATTCCATCTCCCCTGGGCAGTTCTTGACTTGTATTGATACCGGGGGTTGCCCTGACCCAGGTGCAACACCTTCCACTTGATCATGATGTTCACTGGCCCCACTTCTCAAGCTTGTACAGGTTCCTCTGGATGGCATCCTGCCCCTCAAGCACATCAACCTCACTACTCAACTTGCTATTATCTGCAGATAGGCTGAGGTGCCTTCAGTCTCACTGTCCATGTCACTGATGGCAGTGGACAATACATTAAACAGTACTTCTCCTAACATGGATCCTACTTGTTCCTGTCTTCATCTGTATATTGAGCCATTGGCCACTACCCTTTGCATGTGATCATCCAAGCAATTCCTTATTCAGTGAAGAGTCCACACATCAAATCTGTATTTTTTCCTTTTATCACTCACTCCAATTTAATCTGTACTGCTGAGGTTAAGGTCAGGGGAGAATGTGAATGTGCTTGGTGGGAGTAACTGGTGTATTTGGAGAACAACAGACAAACTTTTGAGCACAGAAGCACTCTTGTACAAACAACAATAATGAGAAAAGCCTGGTTTCCCCCATAATACTGATCATTTGTAATAAAAAAAAATGTTTAACTTATTGTGGCAAAACCTCCTTTGTGTGCTTAAACTATCATGACAACAGCAAACTTACTACAGCCAGAATCAACAAAGTCATGGCATATATGTTAAGGAGAAGCATGTCTGTATTACACCTCTCTGTAACAGACAGGAATTCAGGCTGCCTCAGAGCAAGTACTTTGTGTACAGAGAGGTCAGGATAGCTCTCTAATTCCATGTCCTCCAGAAATGCTGCAGAGCTGAATTAAAATTCACTCAGAAAATACAGATAAAACCTGTCGCTATAGGACATGAAAGAACACAAGCTCACTACTGTTCTCAAGGTAAAGAAAAAAGGGAAGTTTATTTTCTGACTCTAACATTTATAGTTTTCTAAAAGTGACAGCGGATTGGAGGGTGACAGTGACACTTCTCTAATGACACTGGTTAAACTAACAGTTTGTCTCTCTTCCTCCATAAAGGAATCCAAAACAATGAGTTATTTACAGAAAGTGTGTGAGAAAGTTCACTACAAGAATGTCAACATCAGAAGGCTTAGAAAATCTTAAAAAACTAGGGTGACAAAAACCCAAAAGGGCTGTGTAGTTACTGCCAACCTCATCCACTCATTTGCTTGTTCCTGCTGGCTGTATCTGATGGCCTCCTCTTTGTCTATGGAAAAAGAACATAGTTGCTTCCCACTCTCTCCTTGCCCCTCAGCATTTCATAGGCCTTTCCTGTACAGGGCTCAGGGTATATCTTTCCCTGCTGAAGAATCACACCTTGTGAAGCTGGTCATTTGTGGACGCCAGTCAACCTCTGAGCTTCCTTGCAGGATTTCTCTGAACCTCTTTCAGTTCAGCTCTGTCTGAAGGTACCAGACTGCATCCAGAATTGTGGTCCAGGCTAAGCATGAGAAGCAGTGGCCTAATGATTTTCTTCCTTTTATTCTCTCTTGCTTTCCTAGTTATTCATAATGTGGGATTTTCCTTTTTACCCAGCCTTTTCCTTGGCAGTGTTTTCATTGCACTAGCCAACAAACAAGGAAGTTTTCAAGACCCATAAGGAAAATGGACTGCTTAGAGTATGGTTGTTGTCTTGTACATGACTCACTGTAACCTTTCTTTCTAATCTTTTGGGGTTTTTTCTTCCCTTTAATTACAGATAAAGAATTTGATTAGTATTAGAGGACAGAGTTCTGTGAGATATTTCCAGAACTTGTATCTCATTTGGATCATAGTTCCAGACAAGAACTTAAGTGCTTGTGGTGTTTGATTCTTTCAGTAAGGTCTGCATTAACATGCAGTCCTGTTAATACATTTAGCAGAATGTCACACAGGATGAAGTTGAATGTCTAAAAGAAGTTTGAATATTCCAAACTGTTGTTGTAAGTCACATTAACAATTCACTAAATAATTTTACTAGACCTACTTGATGCAGAACTAATGACTGACAGTATTTTTGGTTTTCTTTCTATTCCCTACTGATATGAATCAGTAGAAAATATGAGGATCAATATGAGTAGTGTGGAAAGTTCAGTCCACTGCACCATTCTTCTTGCCTCCTATTGGAGTCTGTACCACGTTTGTACAGCTGATTGTTGGATTTTTATTTTGAGGTGGCATTGAAATACTGAAGCTTGCATATCAGCTTTTCATTTTCTTGCATTGTTCCTCTCTTCTTATGCTGAGGTTCCTGTTGTATCATAGATCTCCAGCCAGGAAATGGACATGGGCATCACTGTGACTGTCCCAAGGGTCCTATTAAGCAGCACTTTGTAGATCTGATTGCAGATGTAATCCTTATCTGAGCTTCTGAACTCTTGTTGTGTGCTTGGTGTTAAGATCTTGAAACTGTAACTTCTTTCCTAGGGAGAAGCAAGTTGAAATGGCTTTATCTCAGAAAGTAGAACAAGAGGGGCTGATACACGTGGCAGCACTGTGTAAAGTGCAATTTTATTTCTGTTTAGTTATTTAACTTCAGTTAGATATAACTTTATTTGCATAAGCTCTGTGTTCTCAGCTCTCCATTAGAGACTGAGCACTTTACTACTAGGTAGTATTTTATCTTAGTTTTCACCATTAGTATGTTTTAGTGTGTATTGCTACTCATTCCTAATCTCAGGTCATCAGAATTGTCCTGTCTAGGATGACTCACATGGCTGATCTTATGGCTTTGTGCCCTCTAAAATGGTTAATTACCTATTAGCTAGTGCATAAATATAATGCTTGAACTTCTTGGACAGGTACTCCGTCTCTGTTCACATCCTGTGTTCCCTGAGAATCTGAGCTGAACCTTTGGAAATGTGTTGCTTTTGAAGCAAGCAGTGATGCTGCTTTTCATTCCAAGTTATTGGAAGCATTTAAAATTGGTCACTTTAGGCTTGCACCATGATGTGACAGCATCAGTGTCAGAGAAGACCCCCAGCTCTGGAATGTCTTACTGGCTGCAAATGGTCATTTGTTGTTCGGTTGCACTAAGAAATCCCAGATCATTAGGAGGAGGATTGAAAGAGATTGTGAGGAGGACTGAAGCACTTCCAATCAGAATTCTTAACACTGAAACAAGTAGTTTTGGTTCTTCTGTTTTAAGCGGCACAGCCTCAAGCCCTGCTTATTCATTTGGTTCTTGCTGAGGTTGGGGTTGCTTCAGTGTTGTCTGTTTAGACTTTGAATCCTAAACTGAGATTTTATGTTTGTTCATGCAATGTGCTGCAGATTTTGGTGAAGTTCTCTCTTTCACTTTTGCATCTGTAAGGACAGCCTCCACCATCAGCTGGGCCAATTTATGACTCTGAATATTGTATCTGTTTTCTTTTGCAGCAATTCACACCTGCAGTCTTTCCTTCCTGTCTCAGAGGAAAGAGGAATGATTGGGTGATTTAGCTGTTTAACCTCTGAGATTTGTGCTTCAGGGGCTGCTGCCATGTCTGTCCATGCCTATACAGCAGCAGCCATCTCCTGCTTCATCTGCAGTAGTTGAGAGTGACTTTCCTGCCTGTGGAAACTTCACCTACCTAATGGTAGGCTCCTGAGGAGAGTGATGTTATCTATATCACTTCCCGTCTTTCTTGCTCTGTTTCTTATAGTCAAGGGAAAAGGCTGAGGGTTCTCATTCCTCCTTTAGATTGTCTTTGGGTCACTCTGTTGCTGAGGTGCCATCATGTTGTCATATTGTGCCTTGCTTTTCTCTGTGATGTGGCTACACCATCATCAGTATTTTTTAGAAAAGACATTGGCCTTCATGCTTTTTTGACAGCCAGAGAGCTTTTCAGGATTATTTAAAATGTCTCATTAGACTCCTTCAATTCCTTAAAAAGAAGATGGTGGCATCTGGACAGGACATTCTGTCCTGAGGACACACTCTGAATGACTGTCACAATTTCTGTGGATGAAGAAATCTGTATGTGGTCCAAATTTTGTGGTTTCCTTGCACCCTACATGTCTGGAGGAACAAAGTTATCTTTGAAGATGCTATTTCTGAGAGATTACTGTTTGTTTTCATCCTCTTTTGTGGTGATGTCTGTGGAAGGAAAAAACACAGGTTTGCTGCTCTTTGTTATGATGATAGTCTTGGAAAAAGAGTCTTCTCCTTGGTGCCACCAAGCTTTGCCTAGAAAGGTGTGAAGCTTTGTTAGCTCTCTAGGAGTCAGATCCACTGGTCAGTTGTACATCCTCATTAGTGTTCTGTTTATGTATTTAACAAAGGTCTTCTTTATTTCTCTGCTAGAGCTTGTTTGACAGCCAGAACCTATTTAAACTCATCCTTGGACGCTGTGGATGACCCCAAATAGCCTCTCTTTTTTTACATACTTTTTAGTGTTTTGATTTATTAATTGTGAAAAGATACCAAGTCTTTGACTGCAGACTGGTTGTCATTTTTCAAGTCCCTTGGCACCTTCTCAGTGTCAGCCAAGAGCAAGTCACACTAGCTCCTTTTTCTGCAGAGACTGCAGTCTCCTTCTCTGTTCCTTTCCTACAGCCCAAGTAGTTGTGGGCTCGTTACTATTGCACAGGCATCTACTGGTAGCAGTTACTTATCTGAGTTCTTCTCCTGCCCAACTTACTTTAAAAAATGATGTGGGACTCAGTCTCCATCAGGACACCAGTTCAGTGTGGGAAGATCCAAATCCTCTGATCACCTGTACACTATTCCTTCCATAGAGGAGGTGTGGATGAGCTCATTCTAACCTCTGTCCCAAAGTAGTGTCTGTTAGGGAACTGTTTTTATCCCCATACTGAATACTGAACACTGAGAGTCTTACTTCATCCTCAGCACTGCTGAGGACTTTTCTTTTTACCCTAGTGACCTCTTACCAGAGTTTGGTTGTCTTGGTGCTGAAAGATGCAAGGTCTCACCCATTTATGGTGGACAAACTGTTTTCAAGTTATAAAAAGTCTGTTTTGGAGACAACAAAAATGACATTTTCATTTGTCACTTCACTATCATCCATCAGAGCTCAAGTTGTACCAGTTGTTGGGAATGCTTAACATTTGTCAAGTAGCCCTCTGAAGCAGCCTTTCTTTCTCTATACCAAAAATCATACTATTGTAGAAGCCCCAGCAGAGATGTAGCTGAGGGGATCAAATTGCTGTGGGAAGGATTCAGAGGCTCATACAACTATAAGGCCCTGTAAGTCTGTGACAGTTACTGGTTAGTGCTAAATGTATATACTGCACAGTGTTCAATACAAATGAACAAGCTTTTGAAACAAACAAAAAAGGAGTTTACCTCCCTTGAGATGTGCTGTTCAAACATGCATTTCCCTGTGCCCAATCTTTCCTGGTATTCACCTTTGTCAGGATCTTGCAACAGAATGAACAAAATCAGCCTCATGATTTGTTATTTCCTCTGTATATCAGGTGGGATGAAAATAGCACAGGACAGATTAAGAATAAAGAACCTATTACTCAGCTTTGAATGTTAATATGTTGTAAATATAAACCTTGAGTGCATTTCTGAATAGCTTTGCTCCTAAAATTATCTCTCTTATCTTATGACTGAAAAATAATCTAAATATAACCAATACTGTTGTTTGGCATGCTGCTTTGGAGTTCACTTAACATATATGCACATCCCACTGTGTTTTTCCTTTTGGTGATTAATTACTGCATTTTGAGTTCTCTGTTGCACTTTAAAAGATTGCTTGACAATATATCAGTTCCTTTAGCTGTCTAGGGGGTGATTTATATGGCCTAAAAAGCACATAAGCACAGATGTTTCTCTCTCCCTTTATGGTATGAACTTTAAATACTACTCTACCTGAATCTCTTTGTAAGGATATGAACATTTCTCTTTTCTCTTCTACTTTACTTGTTTTCCCAGTGTATGCTGTTGAGATTAGGTGTTGGTGTATCCTTTTTTTTCCTCTGGACTACAGAACTAACATGATTTTTGCTATTTGCTGAGCCCATAAATCTCCTTTGGAAAGAGCTGTTGATCTAGGCTGGGATTTGAGAAGTTTTCCAGGAAGCTAATAGGAGAGCTGTGCCAGGTCATTCTTCTGTGGTAAACGAGGTGGAAAAGGTGGAGAATCCTTGTCTTAAATGATTTTAGTATCCCCATGTTGGAGATAATGTTTTGGCAAATGTTTAGCCGCACTGTGCCGCTAATGTGCTTGAGGGGAATGTGCTGATATGTTAGAGCAACTTCTGCCTTTTCAAGTCGGATGAGAGAATTATCTCACTTAATTTCATTTGTGCAGCACGTTAGAGAATATTGTCGGGTCGGCGGAAGAATTGCGGCACACGATATGCGTGATCAACAAATCTCAAAGTTTATTGATAGCTCACACATATTTATATTGGTGTTAATGAAGCTTATACATATTGCAAAGCTGAGCTCATTATTGGTTAATTACTCATCAGGCAACCACACCTATTTCTATTTTTTTATAGTTATTTTGTTATTACTTTTACATTCTTGTGGTTATTCTGCTGAAGCTATCTCCATATTTCTGGCAAAAGATCCTCTCCCCCATCCTCATGTTGCAGCAAGGTCGCATCAGTGATTGGACACTGACTGCTGACTTCTAGACTTGCTTTCTTCTATCTTAATCAGCGGTATCATGTCCACATGCCCTTTCTCAGCTAGCCAGCTGTCCACAAAGCTCTCCACAGAATATGTCCTGAAATTTCATGTACCAAGCCAGCTGATCTGTGAGCAGTTTGTAGGAACTTCTACAAGCGTTAGTAAACCATTGGATTTTTCTATGGGTAATCATGGCAGTTGCAGGTTGAGATGTGGTGTTTAAAGTCAGTAGCATCTGGCAGAGGGCTCAGACTCAGTTTTGCTTAGCCGCAACATTTTCTGTGTTGCTCCCTGCCTCATTCCCCTCTTCACAACACATCTTTATGCCACTTCCATCTTCCTGCCACTGTGCTCCTGTAAGATACTTTCCTCCATAAAATTCATCCCTACTTTGAAAAGTGGTGTCCTATCTCACTTTGGAGCAATGTATTTGTGTGGCAGTCTTTGGTGTTTTTGGAACCTTCACATGTTTATTGACAGAGTCCCGAATGGCTGTAAGTGCTGTTAATCTTCTTTTAGGGGTCAAGAACTGAGTTTTGTGAAGTCCAAGGAGGCTTTGTCATTGTCCAGGTCAGAAATGCAGGATGGGGAGAATTCTTCAGATAGACAGCATTAGTTAAAACTGTGTTACTAAAACCATGAACAAATCTTGGTTCTATAAAGCAGACAGAGTTCTTGTGAAACTTAAGATGTTTAGCAGGTATCTTTATTTTGCCTGTTAGGTGTGGTTAAGGAAATGAAAAAATGTGTTTGTTTCTACAGAAATAAGAGTCTTTGGTCCTAGTAGACAGTCTTTTAAAGATCTTCTGTTCTCTTTCCTCGTCCTGTTCCTTATCTTAGCAGGCTAAATAACCTGCTGGTTTATGTTAAGCTAAACATGTATCTGCAACATAGAGTATGTACATATGTGCTTAGCATAATCATCAGTGATCAAGGAGAAATAAACCTGCAGGATGGTGGAAGACTCTTTTAGAAACTGAACAGCTCTACTGCAGAGTTGTAAATCACTTATTGGAGGGGAGTTTTATAAAAACTACTTAGTTGTGGAAAGCATAGCAGAGCACTCCGGGGACATTTTTTCTTCAGTAGCCATAACTAATAATAGGGGTCACCCACAATGTAAATCTAGTGTAACATGTTAGTTAATGTCTGGTCCTTCTCAAGTAATTCCCTGGGATTTCTCTGGTACTATGCTGTTCCTGTAAGTTTTGTCGTGCTCACTAGTCCTCAGTACAACTTCACATGTACCAACACATGTGACTACCCAGGTGATAAATCTGATAAACACCATAATATCCTGCAAAGGGTTCTAGGAGCACAGCTACCACAAGGGTCATCCCTCTCCCTCTCTGTGCATCACTGTGCCAGTGCAGCTGTGGGATTAACCCACTGTGCCAGTGCAGCTGTGGGATTAACCTTACTTTGGAGTTGTTCTGACAGGAAGAATAGCCTCAGATAAAGCAAGACTTGCATTTCAGCCTTTTACAGAGTCTGAGACGGCTCATGACTGAAAGGTGGGTGGGATAGGAATGAGCTGAGGGACTGAAAGATGGTGGGACAAAGAAAGTTTTATTCCTTTGGTGGTATGAAATCATAGAATATTCTGAGATTGAAGGGACCCACAAGGATCTTCATGTAGGTCCAGTTTAAATGCAGACCCATCCGAGCCAGGATCTCTGTGGAACTTTGTTATAACTGAAGGTTAGCCAGCTAGTGTCTGTACAAAAGGCAGCAAGACTTGACACTTCACTGGCAGCTAAGCCACTGACCTCTTAACTTAAGTGCAAATAATAAGTGCAACATGAAATAGCCTAGTGTTGCTGGTAACTGTTAAGAATAACATAGCATAATGCCAAGGCCACTTCTTTCTTTATTTCCCCTGCCCACCATCACATATACTTCCAAATTTTTACTAGGAATTTCTTTTTTAAAGTTCATTGATACAGTTGTCAGCACAGGAACACAAACCTGTGTGCTGTCACTGTGCTAGTTGCAGTGACAGGTCTGCACTCCAGTCAGAGATAGCAAAAGGAATATCTGAAGCCAGTGCATCTCTGAGCTCTTTGAAATGCAGACCCATTGCCTTAATTCCAAGTACGACAGCCTAGTCTCTGGGCATTTAGGTGCAAGAGGACCTCTCCCTTCATCAGAGCCTCAGGAGGAGTGTACTTTAGCATTTCCTTTTCTAACTGTATGTTCTCTATTTTTCATGCCTATCTCTTTAGGTTTAATAAGGGTTTTATATAAATACAAGTACAGCTTCTGGTGGTTTACTGAAAAATGTTAATTGAAAAAAACAGTTCACAGCACACTTAAGTAGAAAGGAGAGGCTAGTTTTAAAGGAGAGGCTAGTTCAAATCAGATCTTTAGCTTTGCAGCTGTTGCGGTTTGCTACTGGCCAAACACCAGGCACCCATGAAAGTTATTTGCTCTCCCTCTCTTGCTCTCAACTGGGCAGAGAGGGGAAAAAAACTAAGGGCTCCTGAGTTGAGATGAGGACTGAGAGAGAAAACACTTAAGGGCAAAACAGGTTCAAATTTAAAGGTATAAAGTAAGTTTCTTATTAACAGAGTCAGAGGAAGATAATGAGAAGTAAAATAAGACTTTAAACCATCTTTTTCTGCCCCCAGCTGCTCCCGCTTTCCCACTGACAGTGCAGGGAGACAGGACATGTTGGTTTTGATAGTTCGTCACCCAAGATCTCTTTCTTTTTGCTCAGGGAGCGGAGTCTTTTTTCTGCTATGGCATGAATCCCTTCCACGGAGAAACAGTCTTCCCAAAACTATTGTGGCATGTCACTTGTCCATGGGGTGAGTCCCCTAAGGATAGTCTGAGTTTGTAAGCAAGGGCCCTCTATCTCTGGAAGCAGGGGCCCTCTCTCTATTTGGGTCTCCCACTGGATCACATCTTTCTCTGGCATCCACCCGCTCTGGCAGGAGCACTTTTCCCATGGGCTGCAAGTGGATCTCTGCATCCCCCATGAACTTCATGCCTCATGGGGGACAGTTTGTTTCACCATAGTCCTCATCATGGCTTGCAGAGGAATCTCAGTTTTAACACTTGGAGCACCTCTTCCCCCTCTTTTTTCACTGACCTTGGTGTTGCCCTGTTGTTCTCCCTCACATGTGCTCATGTCTTCCTCTTCTCTGACTGCAAGTAAAACTGCTGCTCATAGGTGCTTTTGGTAACAAGTTCTGCTAATTCAAAGATTCCTACAGGATCCCGCAGCTCCGAGAGGTCAATCTCATCTAGGTTCTGTGCCAGAGAGTCTCTTACCATGTTTCTGCTGCTGGCCACGCGGCCCCACCACCACCAAGCAGGCAGTGACGGCCACCACAGCCCCGCGCTATTTAACCCCTCTCTTCCTGCAGGGCCTGGGAAGGAGAGGCTGCTGCCACTGCCCCTGCCCCTCTTCCCACGACACGGTTGGCTGGGGTTGGCCAGGCGGCAGAGGCTTGCCATGCACTGCGCCAGGACGGCAGCAGCCGTGGCACCTCACCACCCCTGGAGAAAACTGCGCACATGCGTGTTTCAATTTTTCTTCTTAACTGTGTCATCACAGAGGCATTACCAGCCTCTCTAATTGGGCCAAGAGCATGTCCATCTTCAGAGCCATCAGAGATTGGCTCTGTTGGACATGGTGGAAGCTTCTAGCAGCTTCTCACAGAAACTACTCCTGTGGCCCTCCCTCACTACCAAAAACCAGGCTGTGCCAAATCAACACAGCAACTTGTCTCTTGTGCTAGGCTCTCAAGGGAGCAGCATTTCTAAACTTTGTTAATAATGTAGCAACACTTGGTGATCTGACTCCATTAGCTCCTAAAGTAATAGCCCACGATTATTGAACTGTGTTTTACTTTGCTAAATTGAAAGGTGAAGTCTGCCTTCCTGAGCACATGAGCACCTGTTAAAATGGCCACAGATTCTGGCTTCTTTGAGTTGATTGTATGACTTTGGATAAACCTGGTAGGATACTGAAATGGAGTTGCAATTTAGATTTTCATCCTGAGACTGATGCTCCTGGTATTGCATAAAGTCATTTAAGTAGCAAACTAGAAGATAACCATTGCCTCCCACAGATTTTAAAGATAAGCATGTATATATTGATTGTCATCATAGTTACACTTACAGCAGTACCTTACCTACTCCAATGCACGAAAGATAATTGACTAAGCCATCAAAAGAGTATTCTTAATACAAAAAGAATGGGAAGATGTTTGAATCCAAAATGAAGGGAACTCTCAGAACTTTGGGCCTGTAAGCCAAAGCTTAGAATTAAACACAGGATTTGATCTGAGACCCTGGAAAAGGTTTCCAAACTTAGGTGCTGGAAGCGAGAATATGGATTTATAGTTTAAAGCAGAGACACGTTAAGCTAAATAGAAGAAAGTTTAGAGTTTTGGAGTTTAAGATACAGAAAAAATAAAAGTAGTTACAAAGGTAAACAAGAGGTTTAGAATGCAGTACTATAGGTTTATGTGTCATAACATGATTGGCTAATAAAGTTTACACTGTAGCATGAGTCCATAAGACAAAATATTAAAGGATTGGGTCAAAAACATAAATATCCTTGCTGGTAGTGTTTTATTGGTCAATAAATTCTTAAAAAGTCTTGTAACTAGAGGTCTTGTGACCTTCTGAGCCATGCAGTGAAGATGTGAGCCAAACTCACCCTTCCTGCCTATGTAGAAGATAAGAAAAATAAATCACATAATCTAAAAAACTCAGAGGTACCGTCTCTAACTCATTCAAAACTCCTTCAAAAATCCCCATACCATATCTCTGCCAGATCCCTTCTACCTGATCCTGATAGGGGTGTGTGGTGTTGTCACATTGTCACATTGCTGCATGTGGGAAAGGCAGAGATGCAGGCCAAATTCCCCAAATCCCAACACTGGTGACAGCCACTGTGGCCCTACTAGTGGTTTGTAAATACCCTGCTTGGACCATTCCTGCAAAGACTTTTCCTTCCCTAGTATGTTCTCTGGGCAGCAGTAGCAAGGCTGATAGGCAGAGTGCTGAGAGTTACTAAGACGATGATGATGATTTTTAAGGGCACTTGCATGTTATATTAAAGCATGTGCTCTGCTCATTTGTTAGTTTAGATCTGTTGTGCCTCTGTGTTTTACAGTAGTGAGAGAAGTTATGTGTAGCAAACAGCAAAGCTTTCTTTTCTGACCTCTGGGGTCTTTTTTTGCCCTAGATGAAGAATACATGCAGGTGAGGATTGAATACCTAAGCTGAAGTAACCCCAAATTAAATTTATTTTCTTTCATTCTAGCGGTGGCTCTGTGTAAGGAGGGGTATTACAGCAGTTTTATCTGTCACACACCCTACTATGCAAGCAAGAGAGAAACCCAGACAATTTTCTTGCCATTTTAGATTGTGATGGGAATGAAAGGAGCTGCCTTATTGCTAGAATATGGGAGAGAGATATTGTTGCTATGACAATGTGAGCTATATTGTGTAACTATTTTTCTATTACAGTTCACGATCTGCAGAGCTTTGGACTTGATAATGTAAGTGTTCCTACGGCAGTGTTCTAGTTCTTTTAGTCTATTTTCCTTCTGGATTTCCCTCCCATTGCCACATTGAGATCCTAGATTGCTGCAGATTTGGCTTTATGGGTCTAAGCAAAACCTGGGTCCTGCTTTCACAGAGGGCTCTGAAATACATTTTATGACATTTGCATGCTGCTTGGCAAGCCTGTGCCTCTCTTCCTGAGCCTGCCTTTTTCCTTAATCTATGCTTCACAGTTTCTTATGGTTGATATTGTCACAATTGCTTCTGGATCTGTTGGAGTTTACCTTGTGCTGGGAGGAAAACAGACGATGCTCATACTTATTCCTCCAAGGCAGCTGATAGTATGTGCTCCTATTGTAGGGAGAGGAGTGGGTGGGAGAGCCTGCTCCATAGATGGGAGGAAAGGGCACTGAGATCTGTAGATTCCAGCAGGAGAAGGAGAAATTCCTTGTCTTGAAATCTCCTATGAATAAAAAAGAAGAGCAAATATTTTGGAGTTTACTGTTGGGATACACAGAGAAAAGGAGCACCTGTCTCTGTTCCAGAGCCAAGCTCAGAAAAATATACCAATAATGACCTTTAGGTCCTTTACCTTACCCCTCATGTGCTGTGCAGCTATTTGAGTTATTAGCATTTCCATTTCAGATCAATATGACGCACTATATCAAACATCTCTCATTTGGAAGGGATTATCCAGGCATTGTGAACCCTCTGGATGGGACAGCCATCACTGCACAGCAAGGTAAAAGACAGCTGAAAGACATCTCTTTTTAAGTGTCTGTATTAATAAATATTAGAAGAGAACAGGAGCAAAGTTCTCAGTTTCAACAAAAACCCTGACAGTGTTATGTGAAATGTGACTCCTCCACCTTTTGCTCGTTCTGGAGCAGCTGTCTCCACTCACCTGGAAGAAATCTGCCAACATGTTTGGATTCTGTGACCTTTCTGAAGGATATCTCTGTTCAGCATTCGTGAATGCACAACAGCAGCTACAGCGAATCATTATTAAAGGCCTACCTCCGATATAGTTCAAGGAGAGCCCTGTCTAACTACTGCTTACCGTGAGAGAGAACCAGAAGATGCAAGGTAGACAAAAAAGGCCTAATTATTAGTTGCTGGAGAGCTGTGGTGTCTACCTGACCTTGACATACCCAACAGTAAGAGCTTGAAAAGCTGCAGTGAAGTTGAAATATTGCTGATCTTTTATTGATAGCTCCAGATTTGCTGGCTTGTGAGACAATTTTTTCTTCCTGCTGCTGCTGTGCTTAAGTTTATTTCCACAAGCCTGCTTTTCTATAAAAGGTCCTTTACATGCCATTGCAGAGGTTTTTTTTTTAGATCCACTGAAGTCTGAATAGTTTTTCTTTGAAGGTAATTGGAACTGTATGTAATAAAGCTTGGAGAAAGAAGTAATTTGCTTTGAAGTGGTGATAGGATTGTTAGTCCTACCTGAATCTGTTCTTTAAAGTTTTCTGCCATTGATTTTGATCCTTGTACCCAAATCAGAGGATGGCGTTTGAAAAAAAAGTACAAAAAAATTAAAAGGTGTCATAATGTTCAGTGCGATTATGATGCTGTAGTTATTCTGTGAAGTAACAAACTATCTGAGAGGGAGGACCTTGAGCTGACTGGTAAATTTCTGCATAAGCTCAAGCTTTTCATCCTGAGCCTCAGGGAAATTTACCTCAGTTGGTAAATTCTTGAAGAATTTGTTCTGAAGACATGCTCCAGTAAAGAAGTAGGAGCAGTAGATTGCAGGTCAAATTTATGTTTATTGCAGCTAAAGATACCATATGCAAGAATTACTTCTGCTGTAGAAATGGATGGATAGTCTTCTCTTAAGGAATTTCATAGAAAATAGCTTTTTTCTTGCATTGTGTTATCCTTAAGAGAACTGAAGGAACAGGCTGGTCTGGGGCAACAGAAGGGATTCTTCTTATTTTTCTTCACTGGTCCAGATCTTCCTTTTCATCTTCTGATACA
The DNA here is from genome assembly GCF_051311805.1 of Agelaius phoeniceus. Lineage (NCBI taxonomy): Eukaryota > Metazoa > Chordata > Aves > Passeriformes > Icteridae > Agelaius > Agelaius phoeniceus. The sequence goes on from NC_135281.1 coordinate 451,226, forward strand.
ATAAATGCCATGCTTCTATAAGAATAAAGTGCAATGTTTATTGAAGTTGATATGAGATACTCATTTAAATCTGAGTAAGTTTTCTTAGGGCTATTTTGTTAAGACATTTTCCTGGACTAGGATTGAATTTGCAAGAAGTTTTACTGGTAAAGCTGTAGCAAGCCTGTAGAAGTTTTCTATTTATTCAAGGCCAAAATGCCATGAGTTTTGGTTTTGGTTGGAGCAGAAATGAAATTCACTTTGGCAAAAGGAAGACACATTCCAGACATTAATTTTACTGTCCTTGAAAACCTCCAGCAGCTGTTGTGCAGAAAGATGTTCCCTGACAAGCTGAACAAAACTAGTTTGTGTCTACCTGACCTGTCAGTGAAAAGCTTCCAGTTTATGGCATAATATTAATTATGTCTTTCCCTTTCTTTGCTTATAGCTTCTATGATGTTTCAGTATTTTGTCAAAGTGGTCCCCACTGTGTATAGGAAAGTAGATGGTGAAGTAAGTACCTTTTTTCCTGCTACTTTGACAAGTGGAAGCCTTCACTTTCTTCTCATATTCTTGATGCTGTCAGTAACTGTGGATCCAGATGTGTTGCCAGATGTATACCAGGGGCTGTATTGTACATTCAGTACTTGGAAACCCCAAGTGTGGAATTCGGTAAAGAAACCTGGATAGTATCTTTCTCCACTTGGATTGTAATTTGTGTCAGATAACTTAGTAGGGATGATAGAACATAATTTCATTTTACAGAAACACAGTTTAATTGTTCTAAGAATAGGGCTAGTATGAACAATGCGTAGAAAAATGGCAGGGCACAGAAGAATGCTGAAGGGTGATCTTAATTTATGTGAAGACAGGCTATGTCTGTCTTTCTCTGCTCTCCTGCCTCTATGTATTATTTTCCTTTTTCTCACTCTTGATTATTTATGGCCTTTTGCTATCAGTGCTGTGTCCTGAAGCATGCTTGACGGGACTGCATTTTGGTCCTGCAGAGGATGACGTAGACTCAGGGTTGAGAGGGACAGCTTATGCTGTTGTGTGCCAGCAGAGACCAAATAGTCCAACCTGGGTGTTATGCTTCCTTCATACCATGGGCTAGCTGCAGCTTTAACTGGTAGCCTATAGTAAAAATAGACCTGATAGCAAATACCTGATCCTGATAGAGCTCTTCATGACTCTTTCTAACCACTGTCAGGTTGCCCACATGGGCAGGGCCACACTGATGTGGTTCACTGAACGCATGTTTTAGTAGCCTTTCCTATTCCCTGTTAGCAAAATAACGTTTGCTGTGTTTGTTTCCTGGTAGGTGGTAAGAACTAACCAGTTCTCAGTTACACGACATGAGAAAATAGCAAATGGGCTACTGGGAGACCAGGGTCTGCCTGGTGTCTTTGTGCTGTATGAGCTTTCACCCATGATGGTGAAGCTGACAGAGAAACACAGGTAAGAGACATTTCATTCTATTTTGTTCATCCTTCATTGATTTTGTAATTTTGCATAGCTCGAAACATCATCGTCATTTAGACATGATAGTGCAAATGCCCGAAATTCATCCAAGCCCCTTCCCAGCCAGTGAAAAGGAAGAGGTGCTCACCGATGCCCTTCCTCTCTATGTGAACTGTGGTCTGGTTTTTTTCTGTTGCTATGTATCAAGATGGAAAAGAAAAGTGGTGCAAGGAGCAGAAGTGTGATCTAATGGTTCTTGGTTCAGACTTCTAATGGGAAGATTAGATTTACATAGCATACCCATTTTACCAGCAGCACCCACACAGTCCAACTGGTTCCTTAGTCTGAATTTGCTGTCACTTTTCTACATCTTCCAACCAGTGTGGAACCTCCTCTTCTGTCTGGGTTAATGGCTGGCAATGCAACTACGGGGAAGGGAAGGGGTTGTAGCTGTCCAGTCTTTGAGGTTCATAATGGGGGGCAGAAATTGTCTATATCTTAAAATGTATTAATGTGTGCTTAGGATTTAATTACTGTGTTGCGTGACCCTCCTGTGCATTCTCACTGGGTAGGAATGTCTTTAATTTAAAGCTCATCTTTCAAGTTTATAAATTCAGTGCTTCCTTTTAGTGCTGATGACTAAAAGTAGCAGTGACAAACTCTATTCTGTAGCCAGTAGGGGTTAATTAATTCCTTAATATGAGAATTGTTAGCTATGACTATTTAGGTAATGCATATTTATATAGTATGATGAATATTATTAGAATTATTAGTTGTTACGTACCTGACATTGGTATCTGAGCTCATGTTGGTTGTTCAAATTCTAGGTCCTTTACTCACTTTCTCACTGGAGTTTGTGCCATTGTTGGAGGCATATTTACAGGTATTGCACCTTTCAATCATTTTGCTTTCTAAAGTGTAAATATTTACTATCTTACGCTTTCTAAAGTCTGCATGTCTAGTAATAAATCTCTGTTCGATTAAGACAGATTATTTCAGCCCTTGGGAAGTGATACATGTTCTGCAGAGCTGCAGGAATGGCATCAGACTGTAGCTAGCACTGGAGGCTTACAAGATGTTGTAGATAATGTAGACCTATTACAGCATTTCATTTAATTAGACCTGTAGACCTGTCATAATATTTCATTTTGATGCTCTACAAGACATTTTGTTTTCTAACAAAGCTGTTCTTCACAGACCATATGAAAGTGTCTGTACTTGCATTCTTGGCCAGGTTGGGTCTGTAAGTAGATACTTGTTTTTATGTGGAATCAATGCCAGTTAAGTCTGTGAACCCAGGTTGCCATGGGCATAATATATATCTTAGAGACATCAAACTGCTCCCAGACATAGGACCTCCAGCTAGTATTCTTCAAGGACTAGATGGGGTCTTGTGAGGAGAGGCTCAGAGGTTCCTGCAGATACTTCTGAGTATCTGCACTTCACTCTCAGTGCTGGCATCTGGAATAGCTAATCAGTATCTGCTCAGCTCTGTGCATGGGAGCAGCCTTGGTGCAGCCGTGCAGGTAGTAATCCAGGTAGTAATCCAGGGTGCTCATAGTCAGACATGTGGGTGTTAAGGGCCAGCCTGAAGATGTGGTCAGGGAACCTGAGAAACCAGTTTCTGTGTCACATAACATCTGTATCAATTACGTATAACATCATACCTTTATCTGCAAGATTCCCATCATCTGAGGTGTCACGGTGTTAAATTAACCTGATACTGTTAAACAGAATTTCTGTCTGCAATAAATTTTATCCTATTCATCTCTGAATTGGAAAGTCATTCAGAAATTTCTTTCATGACAAATTCAAGTGCCCCTTAGCATTGACTGGTTTGACAGCCAATTCATGTTTCTGCCATACACCATGCTCAGACTCTCTGTATTCTAGAGATCAAATCAGCTAGTGGCCAATAAGGTCAATTACTTGTACCAGCAATAGCGTGGCCAACAGGACCAGGGCGGTGACTGTCCCCCACTGCACACTGGTGATGTACCTTGAATCCTGGGTTCAGTTCTGGACCCTTCATGACAAGCAAGACATTGAGGTGCTGCAGCGAGTCCAGAGAAGAGAATGGAGCTGTGGAAGGAGCAGGAATGTAGGTCTGATAAGGAGCAGGTGGAGGTGCTCAGCCTGCAGAAAAAGAAGCTCAAGAGGGACCTTCTTGCTCTCTACAACTATGTGAAAGGAGGTTGGAGCCAGATGAGGGTCAGTCTCTTCTTCTAACAGGGACAGGATGAAAGCAAATGGCCTCAAGTTGCACAAGGGGAAGTTTAGATTGGATATTAGAAAAAAAAAATTTGTCATGGAAAAGGTTGTCTGTGGCACAAGCTGCCCAGGGCAGTGGTAGAGTCACCCTTCCTGGAGGAATCTAAAAGATGTGTAGATGTGACACTTAAGGACGTGGTATAGTGGGGGATTTGGCAGAGCTGGGGGCAATTGGACACTATGACCTTAGAGATCTTTTCCAACCTAGATGATTCTGTGCTATTCTAAAGTCACCTCAGTGTTCGTGTAACTGTATCAAATTGATTCCAGAAGTAGAGATAATTTCAGGGCAAAACAACCACACAAGAGTTATCTGAAGCATGATAGACCAAATATTAAGTCCAAGAATATCGTAATACATAGTAATAAACAGAGGATTCAATTCCCATTTTAGCTGCAATGCTTTGTATCATATTGAAATGTCTTTGTATACTGCCAGGTAATCATTTACTTATTCCTTTGATTGAAGTTTGAATAAAAGAAAGAATATGAAGCTTTATAAAATCCAATCATTGAAAAATAGCTCCCTAGCAACCTTTGTGTTCCTTCCCTGGCAGGAGCTCAAGGTTCGTATCCTGTGAAAACCTTGGTTCTCTGGGGTTTGTGGTACAGTAGGCCACTCTGAGTTTTTCTGTGGTCACAAACAAACACTGAATTAAGAGGCTTCTTCAGGGCTGGAGAGGTTTGAGAAAAATACTGCAGAAAGAATTAAAGGTAGTGGTTTGTATTACTTTGTGTCTGATAGGTGTACATTGCCGTCTCCAATAAAGGGCATCCTTCAAGGGCAGCATATGGTACTTTTAGAGTTGCTGTGAAATGAGCAAGAAATGGGAAACAAGTCCTTTGCAAGCTGAGTCAAGGCAACAAGTGGCGTAAAGCACATCAGCTTCCTCTCCAAACTCTTCTCAGTCATCAGTAAACATGCATGATGCAGCCTGTCTCTTTTATTTCTGGAAAAGGGATCTTTTCTAGAGAAGCATGATCACCTCTGTCCTGTAGGGTGGGTCTTATCTGTCCTGAGGAGATGAGGACTTTACTGCTCTGAGCGGCAACAGCAGCAGCAGAACCTTTTTCTGTCTAGTGGACCTGGGATTCCTTTCCTCTGACAGTAGGGTTTGTGTTTTCTATCTTTGGGAGTTGTTCTGTCTTTGAGGCATGTCTGACTTCATCCCTTTGGTTTTTTCCTTTAGTTGCTGGTTTCATTGACTCCTTGATCTATCACTCAGCACGTGCCATCCAGAAGAAAATTGAACTTGGGAAGACAACATAAATAAGCAATGGCATCAACCCATTTAAAAACAAACAAACCAAAACCAACCAAACAGACAAACAAGACTAAGTAACCCCCTCAAGCCTCCAAGGAGAACTGAACAGGCTCTTTGAAGCACAAGTGATCTTCTGAGAGTGCACAGGAGAAGAGGTTTGGAACTTCCAGATGGCCCTAACCACTCATATCCCCTGATTCTTTGGCCTTAGTTTGTGGATGGAACAACTTGAACCTTGCTGCTATAAAGATTAGCTATCATATCTGGCTCTGCAGGCCCTACTGTCACACTCTTTTTGTGTCAGTCTGTGTTCCTCCAGTTCTATTCCCCTTCCCAACAGAGATGCTGGAGATACTGCATTCTCTTTCCCTCTAGGAATAATGTACTTTATTGTCAAGAGACCTGTAATGGATTGAAGTTGCCATCAAATAAGCTTTCTAGCAACACCATTAGGGATTTTTAATTTTTCCATTAAATGTTTCTGGGTGCACTGATGCTGTATGTCAGACCTTCATAAAAATGTGCTGAATCCCATCTGTTGCCTTCCAGCCATCCTGGAATGTATGGGGAGCCTAAGCATCTGGGATGTACTTTCTGTGCTGGGGGAGCTCCCAATTGTTCTTCTTCTGAAAGATGCAAGTTGATGTTTCAGAAAAAAAAGGTGTCCAGAATTTTAATTGAGTTTTTAATTGGATTTTTTTTCATTTCTCCTTGGCATATATTTTCAAATAAAGTCCATCCTCTCTTGTTCTAGTAAGGCATATGGAAGAATAATTAAATTATTTTAACTAGTCCTGATACTGAATTGGAAATAAGAATTAAGACACATTGCATTATGGCAAAGTATGTAGAGATTGTAATGATGATGGGGCTTTTTTATGTTAAATGATTGCACAAGTGAGTAAAGTGCTTGGTATCTGAAACTATATTGGGAGAAATTTGAAAATAATGAGGAAAAAAATTTGTGAATTCTTGCCTATTGGATGTAAAACAGATTGATTACTCTTAAATCTCAGATCTGGATTTGCTTTGGTATGATTCTAATATTGGTCCAAGCAGTTGGACAGGCACAGGATCAGATACTGCAGAGAGAAAGCTGTTTTACAATTTATTTTGAAGCAGGTTTTGCTAGGTGGTTGGGGTTTTTAATTAGTTGAACTTACCTATAAACCAGGGAGTCTAAAAACTGTTTTTTCAGCTGGGGAGGGAAGCAATTTGTGGTGTGGGTAAGGAGAATGATTATCTTCAAGCAAGAATGTTGAAAAGCAGGTTTGTTTTAAATGTATTTTTTACAAAACTATTTAATTAATCCAGTGGGTCAGGATCACATAGTACTACTACAGCATGAGGAATGGAACACAGTATCTGTATGTTTCTCAGGATCAAAAAGTGACCTGAACAGCTTCAATTGCTCATCAATGCATGTCAGCTTTGTAGCTAAATTTATAGGAATAGTAGGAGAGAGAAGATGAAAGGAAGTAATGCAGCAAGAGTTTAACCCACAGTGAAACAGTTATCATCACTGTTTCCTATCTAGGACTGGCTTATCCTTGATAGGAAAGCCAATTGCTTGTAAACTGGACAAGCACTGGAGATTATTGCCTAGAGCAGGCCTGAGGACCTAAAGAAAGGTGAAGGGAAGGTGAAGGTGCAATACTTGTATTCATCATGGGAAACTGGAAATAGTGGAGAGAAGAAATTGAAGACACTGAAATGGAGATTCTATCTGGAGAGACAGAAAATTAATGAAGCCAATAGTTAAGTAATACAGGCTTCTGCTATCAGTAGGGAGGATATGAGTCCAAGAGTTCTGGTGATTTTAATAGACTGAAAGCCCAAGTGACTAAGAACCATAATAAAGCTGAGTCTGAATCAAGGATGTTAGGGATTGAAAGTGATAAAAGAAATCCTAATTTCTAATAATTAGAAATCTAATCTAATTTCTAATAATTAGAAAGCTAATCCTGCTCTTGAGGACAAAAACCTTCTTTGGGGAGCTCAGTCCCCAGGGTCTGCAGTCTTGATCTGCAGGGGGATCATGTTCTGCAGGGATGCCTTTTCAAAGTTGTAAGGGGTCAAAAAGCAAAGGAAGTGGTGGTTCATGTGTTTTCAAAGTTTATTCAACATAAGATCATTTCAAATGTATTTGATTCTGTTGTCTTCTGTCACCATGTTTGATTTTTCCCTTTTTATTCTTCCTTGATGCAATTTAAAAAATACTCCCTTAGTTAAGGACTGTAAAAATAAAAGTCTGAGTAAAAGACTGGGCAGGGTGAGGAGGGCATCTTCCTTTCCTAAGACCAACTACAGACCTCCCCCAAAAGCCATCTGTAGGTGGAAATACCAGCTCTGTCATGTGGACAGCCATATTTGAGCAGCTGCTGTCCACCACTGGCTTCACAGCCCTGCAGGGCTACACACAGCAGCTTACAGGCTCCATGCCCACTTCCAGCCCCAACATCTCCCCTTTGTCCCTCCCTACCAGCTTGGGCAGAACTGTGCCCACCCTATGTCCAGCTAAACACAACATTGCTACTGCCATAGGAGAATGGCATCCACAGTACCCAGCTGGTAGGACCAGCACAAGCAGTACTGAAACCCTATGAACTGCAGGGTCTATGAGCCCAGGTGGTGGGGTGGAACAGCAAACTACAGAGCCAGGACAGCTGCTGGCAGTATCCTTTGGCCCATTCGTGGCCAAACAGCTGGCTCCAGTTTCTTAGAAATGCATCAGTTGTAAAATACAATCTTGCCTTCATGTACCTGTCTCTCAATGAGGCTGAATTCAACATCAGTGTCATGGGCTCTCGTCCTGCAAAAGGCTCCAGACCAGTGGGTTTTTTCCAGTAGTGATGCCAGTTCCCTTCACTGTCTGCTCCAAAGCCAAACATGGAGACCTGTGCGCATGCCAGCCAGAGCCAATGCCATGTGGACACTGGGGCATCCTACAAGCATATGGACAAGCAGTGCAAGGAGAGGTACAGTGGCAGCATCTGGTACCACTGGCTGTGCTCACCTAATGGCAGGTGTGCAAGGCAAAGAGCAGGGCTGTGAAGCCAGTGGAGGGCTATCACCCATGATGCTCTGTCCAGTTGTCATGGATGTACTTGAGGAAAGCTGGGCTCAGGATCAAAATCTGGATGGGGAGTGGAGTGATATGGTGCTCTCCATGCTGGAACAGGACAGTCAGCCCAACACAGTGCAGCCATTGGCTCACTGCCCAACAGAGTTCTGCCTGCCCCTGAGGAGCTGGAGTGTATGGAGCCATTACCTTGTTCCTTTGAACTGTTTAACTCTCAGTGCTGCAAAAGCAGAGGCAAGCAGTGATCATGTAGTAAGTACACCCACTGCTGAGGGGGCCCATTTCTTTGAAGAGGGTTGTCTATTGTCTCCCAGCACCCAGCCCAGTGGCATCTCCCACCCCTTGAGTTGGCCAAGCAGCATCGCCTGGCCTGGCTGTAGGAAGGGACGCATCAAGCTCATGGCCCCAATGTGGGCACAGCTGCCATTCCACTCATAGGAGTATGGTACTGCAGGTTGCCTAAGCCCTGTGGGGACAGGTCAATGTGCAACTACCTCAAAGTGCAGGGCAGAAGGATGCTCAGTACCTTTTGTGCCATCAGGACTCATGTCAGGTCTCCAGTGAGCACTAGAATCCCCAGATCACACTGTGCCATCCACAGGGTTTCCAGCACAAAAGACAACATCCCCCAATGCTGACACTCCGTGTGAGTTCTCCAGTGGAGAAGACACTGGTCAATCACTACAGGCCCAGAGGTTTGAAGGGGACAAGGATCAGGGCTTAGGTTCACTGCACTCTTCTGGGTACATGAATGTCACTGTAGAGATGGACAAGACACTTCTTTTCTTCATGCACAATAGCCCAATCATTATTGTTCACAGTTCGTATTTATCATATTTATCACAGTTCAAAGGGCATCATGTTTCATTCTACTTGGTAACTTACTGGAAATCAGTTCATTGCTTAGTAGTTGCTAGTGTATGTGTCCATCAAAAACTTTCCTCTCTAATGATGTTTACTTTCTTGTTTCATGGGTACAGAATTATTCTCACGGTTAGAGCCTCTATTTTCACAGGTACAATTCCTTTCTCACAGTAACTTACTAGGCTAGCTATTAGCTGCACCCAGCTGATGCAGCAGGCCTAATCTATGATTTTACAAGGGTAACAAGGCTCTTATTCTGTAAGGCTTTACCTATATGCAACACATGAAGAGATGGGTTGTTCTCATGCCAACATCCAGCGCAAAGCCAGTGATCTTTGCTCCATTCATCCTAAAGGATAGCAGGATGGTGTGTCCCAAAACAAAGGTGCATCTTCCCAGGCTCTTGGTCCCACCAGACAGGGACAGCAGGCCACCCTAGCCAGCAAAGAGTGGATATGGGTGACACAAGGCCTGTGTGTCCCAGGATGTAGGGCTCCGGAAATCAGGGTCAGCCAGCCACCTCCTTCACAGGGTTTGTATTGGCAGATTTCAACAGCATGGACAGGGACTGGGGCGTGCTAGGGTTCTCAGAAGACAGGGAGAGACCAAGTCCCTTTAGGTCACCCACCTCAGCACCCAGTCATGAGCATCAATTAGCAGCCCATGACTGGACTCTTTCAGCTGCCTGGAGTTTCCCACCACTGCACAAGTCCTGAAGTGAGATGGGTCCCACCCATCAACTGTCAGGGCCCAGAAGACATTGAAGAGTTGCTGAATTATGGCCTGGAGCTGGATATCACTTGGGACCCTGCAGGGTCTAGGGGAATAAGCACAGTGACATGCAGCATTAGCACGCCCACCAGTAGCCCAAAGGGAGACAGAGCCCCATTTTTCCTAGCAGAGACCTGGGAAAGGACAGCAAAAACAGATGGGATGTTAGGAAAAGGGTGCAAAACAGCCCAGGGGGCAGGGTATGAAGGGGAGGAAGAATTGAGCTGGGATCTCTGCATCCCTCTATCCCCATCATATCTGTTCTTGGCCCTGCCCCACTGTGAACAGATTCAGGGAGCCTGGGAAGACCAACAAGCTCCTGCCCATTGCCTCACCAGCCACCACTGAACTACATTTGAGAGCTCGTGGTGTGCACCTGTCAACAGAGGCCCTATGGCTGCCTTGTAGTGGGTGTTGAACCATGCAGAGCTGTTGGTAGGGGCAGTGCAGTGGGCAGTAGGGGTGTGGAGGAGGGAGGGAACCCAACAAGACCAATGCTATCTGTGAGGGCTCAGAAACAATGCCACAGGACAAGCAGCACAGGGCACAGGGCCAGCACCACCTTTGTGTACCTCTGTAACAGCAGCCCATGAGCCACCTGCAGTGATGTGTCACAAACACCAGTGGCAGTGGCACCACAGGATGCCTTCTTACCCACTCTCTCTGCCCAGCTTCCTAGGACACCCCTTGGATGCTCACCCACCCTGAGGGAACTGAAAAAGCCCAATATTAATTTCCTTTTCTAAGTGTTCAATGATGTTATTGCTGTATTCTGCTGTTGCCACTGCCACCATTTACTTCAGCCCAGACAGGGTTGGCTGGAAGCATGTGCTGTACAAGAAACTTCTCTCTGCCTGCAACATATTTAGGGTCTGTAAACTGACCTGTGAACTAGCAGCAAAGCATCATCACCCTGGCCACGAGTCAAACATCAGCTTCCCCATCCTAAGTGGTGTACATTCACCTACCAAGTGCACAATGCTAGCAGTGAGCCCTCTTCCCCATGCCTGAAGAGAAGCTGGGGCAGAGGAGCCCCACAACCTCTCTGCCCTGCTGAGCCCATGCAGGCACCATGCAGCTCCCACCCTAGCAGTCCTGGGGTTATGCAGTTTCAAGGGCATTAAATCATTGCCAGAAATAACATCTGTTCTCTATCAAAAAGCTCTCATGTAGCCTAAGGTCAGAGGGAAAAGGGCTTTCCATTCTTCAGGGAATTCATTAAGTGCTCAGTGACACAGGACTTGGCTTCTGTGGCCCAAGGCAAGAGCAAAGAGCAGAGCTTCATGGCAGCCTTCATCCCAGGGTCAGAAGAGAACACAACTGGCTTGTGGAGGTGTCCCCTCTCTACTAGAAAATCCCTCATGTTCTCACAGTAGCACCCTGTGCCTCCCTCAGTTGCTATGTGTCAGCACTAGCTCTATTTCTCCATAGAAACCATTTTCTGCATGTCCTGGAGAAGAGAGCCCTAATGGACATCCCTGCTCACCATGGTGGCTGCCTCAGATCTGTGCTCAGATCTGACCCCCAATACACGTCCCAGACAGCAAAACTGCTGTCCCAGGGGTCCAGTCAACCAACAGAGATGGGAGACAGAACAGAATGGAAGAATCTGTGGATGTGACAGCCTGGTCAGAGAGTGAGAAAACTAGATAAGTGTGATGGTGTTCACAGGGGTACTTGGATGAGGGAAGAGACGAGGATCTGACTCCATGTTTCAGAAGGCTTGATTTATTATTTTATAATATATATTACATTAAAACTATACTAAAATAATAGAAGAGAAGGTTTCATCAGAAGGCTAGCTAAGAATAGAATAGCAAAGAATGATAATAAAAGCTTGTGTCTCGGACAGAGAGTCCAAGCCAGCTGACTGTGATTGGCCATTAACTAGAAACAACTCTATGAGACCAATCACAGATCCACCTGTTGCATTCCACAGCAGCAGATAACAATTGTATGTATACATTTTGTTCCTGAGGCCTCTCAGGAGGAAAAATCCTAAGTAAAGGATTTTTCATAAAAGTTGTCTGCGACAGATAAGTTTTCCCAGAATTGGCTTGTGAGACTTTAGGGAGTTGAAGATAAACAATGATAACTTCCTATTATAAACAACTGGCAGGTGTTGTTCTCCTACTCTCGGTTTTCCTGTTTTTCTCAGAGATTGTTTATAAGAAAAGCATTTTGTTAATTAGCCAATCAGGTGAAATGTATTGATAATTGACAAATCTGGTCTATCTGTATTGGAACAGTGTATAAAAAGAGAGAATTTGAAGTAAAGCGAGATGCTGTGCCAACCAGCCTTCTGATGAGTCTGTGTCGTTTCTTACATAACAGCAACAAGAATCTGCATGATCCTAGGTGGCTGAAGCCTGCTGTTCCTTCTAATAGCCTGGCCCTTCTAAAAGCCCAGGAACCATCACCCCATGTTAAAGGGGGAAGTACAAACAAGCCATTGCCAGTGCAACTGGAAACCCAGATGTGGGTTCTCCCAGGCAGGAAGATGCCATGAAATGCCAGCTCTTCTCCCCACAGGGTGGCTACCAGAGACCCCACACTTTCCCTGATGACAGTCACAAGTTCCTATGACCTAATCTTTTGTACTCTTGCAAGCAGCCACTCCACTGAGCACGAACAGGCGAAGGTGATGCTACTGGTCTCAGTAGCCTCTCCAGTGCTTTTTGCAAGTGCAGCAACTGTGAAGGGAAGAGGCAGTGTTGTACCATGCTGTGGGGGAGAACTGTGGGTGGTACAGTAAGGTCAGAGCTGCTGTCCCTTCTTCGTCAATACCTGCCACTCTGGCATTCTGGCACAGCCTCTCCGTGAAGCCCAGAAGCTGAATGCCCCAGTCAGGTTCCCAAGGCCAAATCAGGAATTTAATGATTAAGAAATTCCTCTGGGTGGGAAAATCTGCCTGGAGTGGAGCTGCCCTCCAGCCTCTGTGTGTCCTGCTGGGATGGCTCACTGACACCAGCAACGCAGAGCTCTCAACAGCCTTGTACATCCAGCACCTCACCAGGACTCTTGCACACCTGGATGTAATTTTCACTCAGAGGGGACAGAACACTGTGAAATGTGCTCAGCAATTAGAAAAGTATAGCCAGTGAAAAAGCAGTGCAAGCTAAACAGTGATTATTTTATCCAAGGAGAGGTCAACACTTAGCTTTGCAAAGAAGTTTGGCACAAAGATGAAGGATCTAGAAACTCAAACTAGAACAGCACTGGAAAATGCAAAGGGTCTGTATTTACTGGTTTCAGGCTCAAAGGGCCTCTGCACCACTACTGGGGAGCCAGGCAGGGACTGTGCCCTGAGCTGTCATGAAGCACATTTTCTGGATCACACAGAGAATGAAACATGGGTGGGAGGAATTAGGGACAGCACAGCCTCTGTGGTGCTGGCTCCACTTGTTTGCTTTCCCAAGCTCCAGTGTGCTCAATCCTTACCACACTTATAAAGACCGTGAACCCTGCAGAGCAGCAGTTGATTCTGGAGGAATCAAAGAAGGAGAAAACTTCTTCATCAGACACAAACCAAAACTAGTTCCACTGACCTGATCCCAAAGCCCCTGGCAATGGTGTGAAGAACTAAAATGAGAGACTGGGAGGTTTTGTGTCCAGAGGAGGTGCTGAGTAGCAGGTCATCTCTGGGGAGTTTGAGAGAGGGATCCAGAAGATGCCTCCTTCTGCTTGAGCATCCTTATGCAGGCAGCTGATTCTCTGCACCCAGGCATGTGCAGGTGCATCATATGGGGTCTCAGTTTCCCAGGGAAGGTCTGTGCACGGAGCCAGCAGTGCTGCTCACCATGATCTCAAGATCAAGCAAGGTGTCCCTAAGGAAAGGGCTCTGCCTTTGCAGTGTCCTCAGGAAGAAAGATGTCTCCTGCAGCCCAGAGAAGGAGGGCCACTGTAGACACTGCAATCTTCTCCATGTCCAAAATTTCACTCTGTAACCTGCTAAAAACCTGGAATTATAAACAATACAAGGATAGCATTCCCAGCAATTAGCAGAAAGATGTCAATGCCAAGGAATCACAGCACTCCTGAAAAGAGAAACTGCTAGGAGCAACACCAATTCAGGTCAAAACTAAAGGGGATAAATACTGGCAGATGTGGGAACTGAGCTGATGCTGGCCTCTGGTCACCTCCTAAACTACTCCTCCGAGGAAGAAGGGGTGACACATCCCAAGCATGGCCAGAACATGGATCTGGCTCCTGGAGGAACCAGTGTGGGCCAGACTGTTCCACTGTGCTCGATCAGATGTGCAGATGGGGTCCTTGACTTTCAGGCACAACAACAATCAGGCTGGTCATCTAACACCTTTCATCACATGTGGACAACAGCAACATCCACTGTTAGGCAACACAGTGCAATCTGGTCCTCCACCATGATATGATGTAAGCAACAAACACACCATCAGTCTGGGAACTGGAAAGGGCAGGGACTGTGGACAGGGTGGAGAGCAGCAGCAGGGGAAGAGGACATGGCTGCAGTAATCCGTAGTTCTCTGGGCTTTGTATGGGTCTGGTTCCAGCTAGCTAGAACCCAAGCCCACACGGACCTGCATGTCCTGAAGATAAAAGATGAGAAGCGCTCTTCCCCATGTGGGAGCGAGTATCCTGTTAATTGGCTTGGGCCAGGACACTTCTGGAGAGGGTAACCACCCAGGCAGGAAAAAAGGGTGTGGCCTCCTTGCAGTGGAGTTTTATGCCCCACGGAAAGGGGGCGGGGAAAGATGTCCATGGCCAATGGAATGCCATTGGGGAGGGGTGAGGGGAGGGGCCACCCATGAATACAGAAAGGGGGGGAAGTGTGTGAGGGAGCAACCATGTGAAAGGGAGAGGAATACACCATCCACGTGACCAGTAACATTTTTTCCCATCACCCAATACAAAGACAGCCACTAAATAAAACTACTTAGTGCAATACAACACATGGCCAGGAAGCAGAAGGACATAGCATGGAGGTTTGAATGAGAAATATGTTACCAGAAGGTGGGAGATATGCAGCTCCAAGGTGCTCCAAGAGCTGCCAGCATTAGGGTGCAGCTGCTGTGCATCACATGCTTGGCACCCTTTGTTGCCGCCATTCTTCCCAAACTGCTGAGATCAGCTGGGATGAGGCTGGTTCCTCAATGCACCCAGAGGCTCCAGCTTTCCAGATATCCATATTGGACACCCTGGGGCTGCTCCTGGAAGCATTCACACATTTGTCAAAGATCTGTGCTGTGGAAGACCCTGCCTCAGCCCTCAGTCTGCCACCCTGCCTGGGCATATGAGAGCTGTCCTCTCTTCAACCCATGGTGTGGGACCAGTACTAGGCACAGGTTGCCCATACAAACATCTCCCCCCTTGCTCTTGTCCTCAGCCAACAGGTGCCTGTCGCCTGGTGTTATGGGTTTGGGAAGATGCCCATGCACAAAAAACTCGAGACACAGTTAGAACAGGAAAGCAAGTCAATTTTATTTGTCGCGTTAGCAATAAATACATGCTGACCCCTGGATGTTGGAGAAGCTGCCAAGCAGTAGAAGGTGATAGAACATGGCTCTAGAGCGGGAGAGGCAGGAGGGCAGCACACGTTCAGGATGTCCCCTGCATCAACATGGTGTGCATCATGTCATCCTCTCTCTCCAACCCAGGACCACACCCTATATCTCCTCCTCAGGAGTGGCCATCAACATCATCTCACATGGGGTCAATGCATGAGATGAGATCACGATGGCCCATGACCACACTTCCATGCCAACAGTTTTATTGTATTGTTTCCCTTTCACAAGATAAATCCCACCAGGTGACTAATACAGGCTGCATTTCTAAAGGTTAGTCCTACCAACTAACAATAAGTTCTTCTTCTACATTATTTTGTCAACATGCTACAGACCAAACTACAGACCAAATATGTCAGGCCTTAGACCCATCTGCAGTCTCTGACACCCCTGGCCACCATAACCTGTCACATGCCTTTAGGCTGCATCCCTGTAGCACTCCACCCCTGCTCTTCTTCTCCATGCTGTTGTCAGTAGCCTTGCAGTAGTCCATGTGGCTGATGAAAGCAGAGGTGGTGGGTGACCTGAAGTCCTCCTGTGTAGTAAACCCCATAGATTTAGGAAAAGCACCGTGGAGAATATGAACAATAGGAATGCTGAAACAGCAAAAGAAAATTCCTGTTTCCCTGTCCTCCGCCCATAACCTATCTCTGTAACCCTATAAGGCAATGTCATGTTAACCCCTTACCATTGGTCAAGCTTGGATCCTTTCCAACCCTATAAAAGAAGCATACTGTACCCCATTAGGGGAGAAAGAAGAAGAGCAGAGACCCTTCACGGACCTCCCCAAATAAAGCCATCTCCGTGGAACAGCCTGCGCCTTCTCCTTCTCCTCTCTCTCCGTCTGCTGCAGCCTCAAGCCCGGGGCACCACTACCTAGCAAGCAAAGCTGAAATCTTGAGAGCTTGTTAGTCACTATAGAGCTGATAATCACCATGCTTGCTAGATGGTAGCCCTGCAGCCTTGGCATGAGCGAGCTACCTCGGGCACCCGGTCCCTACCCAGGGACTGAGCTCCTGAGCCCTATTGCTCTGCTTTATGATAAGGCCAAATCAGAGAGGCTATTACTCCTGCACCCGCTGCACACTGAGATCAGGGCAGCCATGGTGCTGACCAGGAAGGGGAACTGCAGGTATGAATCATGGTCATTTGGGCTTGGAGGAGCTTGGAGGGGTCTGGGGCAGAGGCCTGGGGTCACTCTGCTGCCAGCAGCAAAGGCAGGACGGAGCCTCGTGTCTCGCAAACTCACACCCTGAACAGACACCGCCCCACCCTCCTTTCACTTTGTACACACAGACACACACCTCAGATCCCTGGCACATAGCAGCAATTATAAACCGAAGTATTTTGAGGAAGCCTGCGTGTCTCGGCTTTATGCCCAGAAAAGTTTGCTGTAACTTTAAGGTGGGTCAGTGGGCGGGGTGTGGGAGCCTTGAGAGCCGTGGGCTTTGTTCAAAGCCTCGCTCCGGAGCGTGCTGGGTGCCACGCAGACCAGACGTTACTTTGTTGTTTAGCTAGCTTGAGTTTTTTGTTAGCTTAAGCAGCAAGTTCTTTTTTCCCCTTTCCCTGGCCCGGCGAAACTGCGGCAGGAATCCTCCAGCAGCTTTTGGATATTTTATCCTGAAGTGTTCCTCGTTTTGGTCCGAGATCCGACAATCGTCAGGAGACCGTCGGCCAGGAGCTGTGGGAGCCGCGGCAGCCACTCCGCCGGCCCAGACCTCGGGGAAAGCAGAACCAACAAGAGAAAGGACACCAAAATCCACCAGCTTTATCTACTAAGAGAAGGAGACCAATGCCAGCATTTCAGCAGGTGGTGTGGTGGGAAATGTGGTTGAGCATGGCTGAAAGAGCCAAGAGGGCTCTCTGGAAGTGTGCACTGGATGTGCTGGAGTGTACTGAGTTTGTTTGATTGGAGCAATCGCTGCTGGGGCTCACTGGGCACTGCCGGAGAGGACCAGGCACTATTTATGAAGGCAACATCCCACTAAATAGGCCCTGCAGAAAAACAGGGAGCGATGCAGCACTGTCACAGCCCAGGGCTTTGTTGTAGCCCCAAGCAGGTGTTGCATGACCTGAGCCCTTTGCAGCCTATTTCACCCCACCTTGCAGCCCAAAGGTCCCCTAGAGGGAGAGAGGCCTCCCTCTTTGCCATTCTGGGGTCCCCACCCCATGGCTTAACTCTAGCCTCACTGGGGGAACATCATGTCTGCCCCACATTGACTTCTGGGTTCATGTCCAGCCAGAGTCCTCACCTGCTTCACATCTACCTGCCTGGCTCTGCCCAGACAGTTTTGTCTGCAAAACATGCTCTATTCCTGCCCCATTCAAAAGGCCATGATGCAGGCACCTTTGCTATAAAATTGCATAGTCAGATAAATTCTTTGGAAAAGCTGTGGTCCCACTAAGCATCACCTGCACTACTCAGAAGGAATCTATCCTCTCAAAACCCTGGTTGAAACACCTCCACTTGGATCAGATCATGTCAGGGCTTGTCTGTGCAGATGACAAGAAACCTGGTGCACCACAAACCATGCCAAGAACAATTTATGAATTTATTTTCTCATTTAGTTTACATCAGCCCAACAGCAAACACAGATGCACACTCATGACCCCATGTTGTCCCAGTGTAGTCCTTGCTGCTGGACTACTCAGGAGGAAGGGCAAAGGGGCAGTAGTGAGGACTGCTGAACCAGGATCAGCCTGTACCACACAAAGAAACAGATTGTCCCCCAGCTCCAGAAACACAAGCATCGGAGAGAGTAGCTAAGGAGTTTTTATTCACAAGGAAAACAAAGCTCACTTCTGCAGGTCTCTGTCTCTCTAGGCTGTCTCTGCACCTGCAGGTTTTCATCAAACTTTCTGATCTTATCTTGATTCCTGCCACAATCACCCATCCTTGAATAATCTCTGCTGAAGAGCATTTATCCATTAATGATCTTCTCGCTGATGTATCCAGGCATGGTGTAGACTAAAAGAACCAGGAAGATTGTCAGAACAGTGACAACAAACAGCACAATTATGTATCTCTTGTACCGCTTCCAGATAAAAAACGCAAAGGTCTTCATGGGATTCACAAACCAGTTGAAAGTTGTTTTGGGCCGACTAGAACAGGAAGAGAAGAATATATAAGCACATGCTCAATCCACAGACCATTACGTTGGCCCTTCTGCTTCGGTGTCCTGCTACTCTCATGAATCACTAGCTCTTCCTGCTGCTTCCAGGCAGGATCAGCCCAGGGGCTACAGTAAACACATTGCCTGTGGAAACACTAGAGACAACAGGATGGGACTCTGGAACAGTGCCCCAGTGCCCCCAGAGCTGTCCTTCACCTTCGTACACAAGGGATCCCTTCACACAGACAGATCTGACCATTGTACAAGCAATGTTATGGCACAGCTGCCTTGAGTATCACCCTTAGATCAATCCTGGGTCAGGTGCTGCAGCCTCAAGTCCTGTGGACTCACTTGAGCTCTGGGAAACTCTGGCAGTCCTGGTCCTGCAGACCCCAATGCCCAGGACCCCAGAGATTGATCTTGTCTTCCAGACAAGCCAATACTCCTGGTTTCCATACAAACTGCTGCTGAGAACATGGCACTGTCTGTTCAACCTAAAGGCGATAATACATATACTCACTTGGGCTTCTCCAGGGGTTCAGGCCCTTTTCGGCCCAAGCCAACAGGACTTTTGTCAGCCTCCTCCACAGTCAGCAGCTGGAACTCTGCTTCCACCTTGCCCTGGAGGGACAATATGTCTGAGCCACAGTTGAATGTGTTGCTTCACAAACCAGCCCAATGACCACACATCATGCCACAACTGGGTATTTTTCTCCCAGTTCCACTTAGAGATGGCTCAGAGCTTTTTTCTCCATTGGCTAGAGTCTTACTTCACAGTCAGTGGAAACTGTGGCCTGGTAAGAAACTGTTTGCAGACAAGGAACTGTATTTTAATGAACTCCCCAACTACCTGATTTGTCTCTACCCTCCCACAGTGGCACTGAGCAAAATTCACCCTTGGAGACACACAGTGGTCCAGTAGCAGGAGTATCAGGAGCAAGTCTGTCCCTGGTCAGTTGGCACCTGCTTGTCTTGGGCAGGCAGAGACCCCCAGGACAAGCTTCTGCTGCTGTCCTGACTGGCTGATGGGGAGCCATATGCCTCTTGCTTTGGAGTAGGAGTGAGCGAGGAGAACATGGTCTGAAGTGTTTTAGTGGGAATACTAAATTCCTAAACCAATACAGCTCCCCTCATGGAGCTGAGCTCTATGGAAAGCTCAGAGGAATACATGAAGTCAGACACCTCTGCATGCCACAGCACCTGGTTTCTCAGGGGTAGACAAAGTGCTGGATCAGCAGTAGATGGAAGAAGTCTTCAGGATCCTGAAGAAGCTGGGTCACTGCTTCCCTTGTAGATTGTGTGCGCATAGGACAGGCTGCCATATCAAGGCAGAGGAAAAACACTGGCTGTGCTCACAGTGCAGCTCCCCACCTTACCGTCAGGAAATACTTGTTCCCACTGGGGTCTGTGAATTCCATGTCCTCTGGTCTGACTGAGCTGCTCCACTTCGTTTTCTTCTTCTTCTTCTTGTACTCTCTTTCCTGTCTCTCGTCATCTTCTTGATCTCTGAGTTTGATGAAGGGCCACCAGCCCCTCATGCGCTTATATCGGAAGATGGAGAATCGAGGTGTTGCATTCTCCTTGGCCATTTTGATGGTGCAATGCTCAGAGCTCTTGGCTGCCCACACCATGTCATGCAGCTTCAACTCGATGGAGCCTGCAGGCACAGGGAAGAGGAGACCACATGGTAAAACCTTGAGGTCAGCCCCACACAACATTTGGCTGTCTCTGCCATGCTCCCAACTGCCACAAGCAGGTCCCAGCTGCTGCAATTATTTAGCAGCACCCTGCACATTTACAGATGGAGAACCTGAAATTATGCATAAGAAATTACTAGCTTAGGAATTAGAGACTGAGAGGCAGAAGCCCCAGGTCTCATCTCATTTTTGATAAGGGCTGTTGGGTGAGTTCATATGGTGAGTTACTTTCACCCCGTTGTTATTATGTCCCACCCTGCTCTCCTCACATGTCCAAGATGATCTTCCTCTCTAATTCCTGGAAAT
The DNA here is from genome assembly GCF_051311805.1 of Agelaius phoeniceus. NCBI lineage: Eukaryota > Metazoa > Chordata > Aves > Passeriformes > Icteridae > Agelaius > Agelaius phoeniceus. Next base: position 471,575 of record NC_135281.1, read on the forward strand.
GTCAGTTAAACTTATAAAATGATAATGATTTAAAATTATAAGTGCTTTAAGGGTTTCAAGTTTATCATAGATCTGCAACAGCCTCAGTTCATCTCCCTGTTTGGTCTTGTGCCTCTGTCCTGCTCGGAATGAGCTCCTGTCCCACTCTGGCACTGAGCCCTTGCAACAAAACCATCTTACCACATCCTGGTCTGTACTGGTTAAAGCAGACAAGGGATGTGAATGTTCCCTGCTCATTTCCAAGTGAGACTGCATCTAGATACTGTGCCCAGTTTTGGACCCCCAATACAAGAAAGGTGTCAACTAAATAGTTTTTATTGGCTGAGATAGTCAAGTGTGTAGTAGGTGCCACAGCAAGAGGGGTGAGAGACACATATACGTTCAGTCCAGAGAAGAGGTCAAGAGGGTGATCTTACTGCATCCCTCACAGCCAAAAGAAAGCTAGAGAGCAGATAAGAGCTAGACCCTTCTCAGAAATGGATAATGAAAGCACCTAAGGCAACAGACACAAAATGCTGCAAGTAAAAAAACCTGAGAATTGTGAGAAAGGTGCAGCCAAGAAAAGGGTTCCAGAAGCATGCTAGGAATCCATCCTTGGAGATAATCAAAACCCACCCAGAAAATGTCCTAAGCAACCTGACCTACAGTGCATCCAGCCCATCTTGGGGCAGGAGATTGCAATAAACCCTGCAGAAGCTTCTTACTGTCTAGAAGTTCCTGAGATTATATATGCCAGCAATCATTGGAATTGTTAATGCTTTCTTCAGTGCTTCAATTCCTCATGGCTGAACCACTGGAAGAGCCTCTAGCAGTAAAGCCTCTTAAATACACTATGAAAGGTGAAGTATAAGGAGAGTTTAAACATGCCCAGGAGATAGTAGGGGAAAGGGGCTGCTTTTTAGTAGGGAGGTTAATATTTGAAGAAGGGAGGAACAACTGAACAGAGTGCTATAATCTTGGGGATCACAGCAGAAGTGGGAGACAATCAGCAGTACTTGTGCTAGCATAATATGTGGGGAATCACCACTAGCTCTGTTTTGGCACTGGGCCTTGCTGCATGCCCAGCTCAGCAGGTTTTATTACTGGGAAGTTTCAGAGCATCCAGGGAGCTCTGAGGTCCCAGCAACTCAAGTGACAATAGTCTCACAAAGGTTGTCTAGTCTCACACAGGTTGTCCCTGTTCCCACAACATAAGGTCCTGGGAAAAGTGTTCTTAAGCCCAGACTTTGAGATCTGCATATCTAAGAGCACAGAAAACAAGCAAGTTTATTGGAAAGGTTGTGAGGAAGCAGAACCTGGAAGTCCTGTGATGTGACAGGCCCTGAAAAAATACACCAAGGCCCTGGGACAAGCATGTAAGTGCTACATGTCTGTGTAGGGGACGTGCCTATCTCCAGGCTTTGTCTGTAGCTCAGGTGTGAAAAACCAGCCCAGATGACTGCTGAGCTGAAGAGTTTGATCTGATGGTCCTAGTGTCCCTTCTCAGACAGCTGAACCCCAGGGAAATGCTCCAGCAAGGTAAGGGACAAGTCACCCCACTACCAGCAGGTATCACCATACCTAGAAAGTCATTAGCTGAAATCCTGTCATAATCCCAGACCTGGAGGACCAGAACAGCCGGTTCCCGAAACTCTGATTCCTCCATGGAGAAGACAGAGTCCTTTTTCTTGTAGGTGATCTCCTTCTCAGTTGGGAGATAATTGAAGCGGAAGATGAACCTCCAGTTGAAATTGCCTTCCCCAGTCAAGGAGTTAAAGTGAACATCTGTCTCCTGCTTGTCATGGTCAAGACCTTTTATCCAGCTGCAGGAGAAACTCAGTTATCCTCTACCCTTGTCAGCCAGCCTGAGAGGCAGAGCAGAAGGATGGAAGCACTGATAGCATGGAATAGCAGGAAAGGATCAAACCAGAGCAACACCTGGACAACATCTCTGGGGCTAGAGCAGCCCATGAAGAGGACTGGAGTAGGCACCTCACACCAGAGGTTCAGAGGAGGCAAGTGAGCATGTGGGCCAGGGCAGGGAGCAAGGCAGCCAGGCTCTGGCCTCCCACTCATTCCCACCAGACCTTTTCACATAGATGTCACTGGAAGGCTCTCCTGTTACTGGGTTGACATCATCAAGGATCACATTTTCTGTGTTCCAGATAATCACACGGAGCTCATAGCTGTGGGAAGGACACAGAGGTGAGACACATGCCCTTGTCCCTGGTGCATGGGAGGGCAGATCAAGCCCTGAGCACAACGCCAGAGCAGCAGGACTTGAAAATTCCCAGCAGTGTGGTTCCCCCTGCTCCTCTCGCCAAACACAGCCCAGCAGTCTCACTGCCAGGCACAAAACCCTTTCTGGATACTACAACCCTACAAGACAAACACCCACAGTCAATACAGGTAGCTTTTGCAAACCAAATCCCTGTTGCATGGGAAATCCACCCTGCTCTACTAAGCCATAGGAGCACAGAAAAGCTTAGGCAAGAAGGGATCTCTGCAGCCTCTGCTCCAAGCTCTTGCTCTAGCTTCATAGTAGGTCAATTGTGCAGGGCCTTGTCTGTATCAGTTTTTAATATCACCAAGGATGGACATCCCAGCACATCTGAGTCAATCTGTTCCTATTCCAGGGTAGCTTCACTCTTACTGGGAAAATATTTTCCCTATAGTCAGCTAGAGTTTCCCTTGCTGAAATTCATGTTTATTATCTCTTGTCCTTTCAGGTGAACATCAGAGAATAACCTTGAGATGGATCCTCCATCTCAAAAGTACCATTAGATCCTTGAAAACAGCAGATTTCCTCCTTCAACTCCATTTCTCCAGACTCCCAAGGACATCTGTCCACTAGCCAGAATAGAGTTTGATGAGTAGCTCTGGCCTGGGTTTCTATTACGTTTATGTCCAGCCATAGAGACATTGAACTGCCCTTCCCCAAACCTTTGTGCAGCTGAAGCTCTTAGGGCCCAACATGATACACTCAAGAGAACATCCTGTGGTCAGAATTGGAGGAAAGAGGTCTACATGCCACACTAGCACTGACCCTCAGCCAGTGCCCTGTGGCACATCCCACCAGCCATGGCAAGGGACATTGACCCTCCCTGCAGCCCACCAGCCCCAGGCCTATCCCCAGAGGTGCTACCTGACAGGCAGTCGTGGTTTGATGTTGACAGGCGGTGGTGCAGGGACATCATTTGGAAACATGTCAATCCACATGTGCAAGGAGCCCTGACGAGAGAAGAGAGCAAATACACTTCAAGAGACAGACCACTCTCCAGCTCTTCAAGGAGCAAAGGCTTGATCCTGCAAGGAAAGTTCTCATCAGAAAGCCCCTGCTTGGTTGTCTCCATTCCCAGCACTTGAGAGTGACATGAGATTCGATTTACACAGGGAAAAAAATTAAGGCTATGAAAGACTGCTTATTTCTGCTCCAAGAAAAACAACTTCACCTACACTGAATCCATTTCAGAGGTAAACATGTCCCTCTGTCTTAATAAGGAGCATATGGTAATGCAATGCTTAAGCAAAACCAACAAAACTAAGAAGTGATAGGTCTGACTCATGCATTTTCAATGCCAAAGAAAGCCAGCATGACTGCAGGACTCTGCTTTGTTCAAACCTCCAGTACCCAAGAGAACAGGAGATTTCAGTGCAGGACACTAAAACGGTGAGTTCAGATGGCTGCATTGCACAAAACTAAGGATGGAGAAGACAAGGGTGGAGAACAAGGTTCTTGCAAAACAGCAGTGATAAGGGACAGTGCAGAGGAGACAGGTAGAGGCAAAGATACCATCACCCATGGGGTGCATGGTGGCAAGGCTCAAAAGCAGAGCAGATCTATTGCCACCCACACAGTATCCTCATTGGAGCCAGTGCTAAATGACCTGTGGAGACAGGAAGAACTCTGGGTCACCAACACTGTGAACACAACATCAATGGACAGAGTTTCCTTGAGGAAAGGGTATTCAGAAGCATCATGAGAGGTCAGAGGGTAGGTGTGGGCAAAGGACAACCATGGCCAATGTCCTCACTTCATAGCTGGGCCAGCCATCCATAGACACAGCTCCAGTCACCCATCCAGGAAGGGGACAATATGTAAGATTCACAGGCGACCAGACAGCTGGCTAGAAACCCGTTGTCCAGAAGGTCCTTCCCTGAAACAATCTTGAGGTTTAGCATGGAAACACATCTCACCTGCACAAGCCCGGGGTTCTCCGGGTTGTACAAGGACCGGATTTCCACATGCTCTGGTACTAGCTTGTACCCATATCCTGGCATCTCTTCCCAGTGCTGCAGGACGTACAAAGCCTTATGTTCAACATCCAGTGACAAGTTCTCATCTGCCACTCCTCTCTTGTTCCTCACAGAAGCCTCTGCAGCAGGACACAGCCAGGGAGAAAATGAAGGCTTCTGGTCAGCAAGAGTCATGTCAGGACATCAGTCACTATCACAAGCAACAGGAGATGATGGACTGGGCAAACAAGCACCTCTCCAGAAAAACAAATGGGGAGAAGCAGGACGGCAAAGATGAAGGGAGTGAGTTCAGTATGTTGCAGTGATGACAGAAATGGCAAGCAGAAAAAAAACAAGCCAAGAGAAATGCAATGGAAAGGGCAAAAACTAATTTACTCTGGCCCTGGGAAAAAGATCCAAGGAACATTGAGGAGAACGTGATCCTCTGGGGCAGTTTAAGTCCCCACATCTCTGTGGTAGTGCCAACAGATCCATGGATGATTTTTTGCTAGAGAAGTGCTACTGGAAAGCATTACTTGCCAGTCTCAAGACATGCAGCTGTGCTCTCCGTTAATGAACACAATTAGTAATTGACTCCTTTGGCACAGCAAAGCCAAATGGCACTTCAAGACCAAATCTTGCTGATGGGAGATAAGCCAGAGCCAACAGATGAGGGCATAATGACCCACTCACTCCTGGGTTTATGGAGCACCACTGCCCCTTGGATATCAGTCTGAGACCTAAACCATTTCAAGCAGTGCTCAAGCACAGCAGAGGTTCACAGGGCACCAGCTGCAGCTGTGTTGGAACAAGAGCCAGCTGTCAGGGAACACCAGGAGAACACCTTCTTTCTCCCTCCCCAGCTATCCAGTGACCTGAAAAAAAGGAGGAATGGCTTCTGGAGGCTCCTTGCCCTCTCCTCAGTAGGATTTCTTTTCCCTTCTTTGCATAAGTCATAGAAACCACCAGAAAACTGAGGAACAGTTTCACTGAAACAAGGAGAAAGTAAAGTTGGCCATACATGTAGGTGTCCTCACTCTGAGCAGGTAAGGCCAGGGATCATCCTTCCTACAGGCTATATAGCATTCCTTGCAGTACTCAGCCATCCACATGTGGGCTACATCTGCTCTAGTCTTTCCTCAAGGTTGGATTCAATTGCATAGGTGTTGGCAGCAGCAGGGCCTGGCCTTTGCTGAGGGAAGATCTCCATCAATGCTGGTAGAGACTGTGAAAGGTTGATGTGTTCTTGGATATCTGTAGCCCTGGCTCAGGGTTTGTAATGCCAGGTAGAGGGAAAGAAAACAGCAAATGAGAAGCAGAAGCTGCCCACAAGGTGGATATCAACAATAGAGAGGGGCAGTGTGGAATCACTCAAGGCACCTGAAGCCACTGGAAGCACAGAGCATTCCTGGACAAAGCCAGCTAGAGACAGGAAAGAAGACTGAAAAAACACTCCCTTTCCCCTCCCCGCAACCCCAAAACACACCCAAAACAAAACAAAACAACATCTACAAACAAAAAAACCCCCAAAAACATTAAAGAAAAACAAACAAAAAATATCACCACAAAAAAACCCAACCCAACCAACCAAAAAAAAAAAAAATTCACAACCCAAAAAACTGCAAAACACACATAACCACAAAGAGGACTTCATTATCTTGCTGCTAGTGATCATAAGCAGATGAAGGTACAGCTTTGTGATAGTGCCAGCCACCAGAATAAGTTGGCATACAGCAAACCTCCATGATCCGCACTGCTGTGAAAATAGGTTTACTTTATTCCACCCACTGCCGGGGAAGCCACTTTGGTATCTAATAGCCTGGATCACATTTTCTCCCAGTGCAACAATGTCCACTGAAATGAGGGCACTGAACCAAGGATGCACCTCACAGTGACCCAAAAAACTGAGCCGTGCAGGGCACCTAGTGGGGAAGCCAGCCTGGACACCTCAGAGGATTGTGGGCTCGCAGACTACCCACCAAAACATGCATTGCTGAGCATAGGCAGCTGCTTAAGGGACCAGTGCAACAAGCCCTCTGTACCTTCAGGAAAAGCCTCTGGAGGGACCTTGAATATTTTATTGTCCACTTTGATCTCCTCCCATCTGTACTCTGCAGCAGGGATTGAGTTTTTCTTGCATAAGCTATCCAAGATTTGTGTGGGTTTAAAAGCATCTCGCCACATGTTGTAGCCATTTCTGCATGGAAAAAGAAAACATCAGAAAATTCTTCAGCTTAAGTTTCTTTTCTAGGCTGTGAAACAGCCTTCCTTCCCAAAGCACAGGCTATATCACTAGAACCCTGCTCAGATTTCCACTGGGCTTAAAGAGGTTACAAAAAGTCTTAATGAATGAAAAGCTAAACAAATTCTTTCCTGACAGAAAACAAGCTGGACTTGCACCCCACAGAACTATTAGCTTCTGAGCAGCAGAAGCAATGCTAGGAGCAGGAGCAATTCTAGATGCAGCTCCTAAGTGAGAAAGAACTTTTAGTTGTGCTGGGTACTCAGCTCCATTCCCACAGCTGATTTTTCAGTAGCAGGGTAGGAGAAGAGAAATTTGCAGATATTTGGCTGAAGATCTGGAGAATCCATATGGAAGAAGGCCAAAGGAAATCAGATGTCCTGAGTGTTGCTGCTTACAAAATGCTGCCAGAGAAACGGCTGTACTTTCTGAAAGAGGTCGGAGTCAGGCAAGCACTTTTCTCACAGAACACCACTGTGTAAGGAATAGAAAAGGTTTTTTTGCTATTTTATGCAAGGTATATTAGATTGCAGTAAGAATTAGAGTTATCACAGGAAGGTGGTAGGGGTCAAAAGCAATAAAGTTATCCATGTAAATTGTAGCAAATCTGTGGAGCACCTGCAAATGCATATTCTGTCTCGCAGAACAGGAGGAGCTCTGTTACGCACATGTGGCAGGTGAGAAGAATGTCTATGGCCCTCATGTGTCACATTGGTACCTACAAGTCATACTGCATAGCCACTCCGCAGTTGGCCCTGTGCTTGCTGTAGAATCGATTCTCCAAGTCAATCTTGGTCTCCCCAATCAGATCATCAGATCCAACCAAATCATGATCAAATATTGCCACAGTGAGTTCTGATTCCATGGGAAAGGAGACTGTCAGCTCTACAACTCTGGACAGAATCGAACAGGGAAAACACAATTAGCAAAGAGGACGGAAATTAAACACATGCTCTGCTTCGATAATCCTATATTTTTAAGAACTGTATTTGACAACTTAAAGGCCTCTGATAAACTTAGGTTCTCTCTAAATTCAGTATGTGGCATTTTCGGTGTGCATGCTCAAACAAAGGAATTACTTTTCCAGGAATGTATGGCTTGGATAGAGGGCCTGGGGTTAGGGAATGCTTGGCATCCAATTTTAAATCAAGTCCTTGGGTGTGCTCGCCTCCTAACCCAAAGCATGATGGCTCCTGAGTTAGCTGGAGGCAAGAGACATGCCCAAGGGCTTTGTGTAAAAGCACAAGATTCTCCATCAGAAAGGAACAGAAGACCTTACATGCTGAACCACCTTTCAAGCCCCAGATTTGCACTGTTCTTATTAAACCCACTAGATGAAACCTTCTTGCATACTCTCCAAACACAGGATTGAGCTGCTTTGGGATGTATCGCTCCTTAGTGTCCTTCTGCTGCTTCCCCACAGTCACCACCACATAGGGATCTGCTTTGCCATTGGGGTCTGCTGGAGAGAGATTTGTAGCCTGGAATATATAAGAGATACTGCTGTACACAGCTGTGGAGGGCAACCTGAACAAGGAACACTGCACAGGCCTGACACCACCCAAGCCTGCTTGGTCAGGTCCCTCCAGCAACCACCCCAGCAGTGAAACAGGCACTCGATCCCACACAAATCCTCACTCCACAAACCATTAATATCTTTAGCTGTGGACCCACCTACTTGCTCATGATCTCAAGGCAGATGTGAGGAGCCAAGAAATGCCCATCTGCCCATCCTCAAGCTACAAAGCACGGAAGACTCTCCATGGACAGGACATAGGTGCCTTCCACTGGCAAAGGCTTCAAGCCAGCATCACATTTTTCACAAGTGCCACTGCTCACATTTACTGAGCAGAGAATGGCAGAAGGTCCATAGGGAGGGGAGAGACCGCCAAGCATTACTGTCACCTCCCCCAGAGACTTACCTTCACAATGTAAACTCTTACAAGAACCTTGATGGGTCTGTTCCTTGGAATGCCCTGGGAGACCTTGGGTTCTGTAACAGCTTCCTCACTGGGGTAGACATAGAAGGAGCCCTGCAGAAAACACTTTTCAAGGAACAGTTGGATATACATGGGAATATCTCAGAAAGGATTGGAGCCACCAGCTTCACTTGCCAACTAGAAAATCAAAGCCATTTCCCCCATGCAGACCACAGACACCCTGTGACCATGGGGACAGTGCTTTCCAAAGGTCAGATCATGTCCACATGGCCCAGGCAATCCCTGCTTGCAATTTAGGCTGCAGGCTGTCATGCCTCTGCCAATGTCAGATATGAGCACCTCTAGGCACTTTGGATTGCCAAAGACAGAGGACACCAAATGTTTTCTAGGGACAGCTACAACTTCTGTAGTTGATATTTCAGAGTCTTCAAGAGCTCCTGGATGGGAGGGTGATGCCTCTTTTAAATAAGTTTTCCTAACCTTAAAACCAGTGAAGCTTACTTATATAATACTTATATGCATATATGCATACTGGATAGACCCAGAGGCTGCAACCAGAATGAGTCCTTTATGCTTCATGCTTTCTCCATGTAGAAGCTAAAAAATCTAAATTGGATGGATTTATAAGATAAAAACAGTAGGACCAAAGTACAATTGCTTCAACAGGCACTAACAATACCCTGGTCGTGCTGCAGCCCAAAGTGCACACCCATGCACTCTGCAAGGTTTCACTGGTGTTGGCTTGCTCTGAAATACAGGTTATAAGGATCTTCTTCCACAAGCAGCACAAATGTCATCCAAATTAAACAGTACCTTGTACTTTCCCACATAATGTTCATCCTCATTTCCATCTTCATCTTCATTTGCTTTGCCACGATGAAGGGGGAAAATACACAACCAGTCTTCAAAATTACCAAACTCATATTCCAGCTCAGAGTTGTAGATCTGAAATAAGTAGAAAGTAATTGTGGGCCTTTTCTTGCCATCTCAAAGGAAAGGAGAGTCAGAAAGACCATCCTTTCTCTGCTTCAATCATTTCACCTAGTCCTACCTTACTTCTATATTACTCAGGGCAGGATGTTAATGATTTTCCTGCATGTCCCTAGGGCTAGCCTTAGATGTGGATGCACATCTCAGCTTGGCTCCAAGGTCTTACTAGCTCCATCAAAGGCAAGCAATGGTGTGGCCTCAGCACACACTGCAGGTTCTCCTCCCAGCATCACTTCCACTGCAGGAAGGTGAGGAAGACATGGATGAAGGGCCAGGGCTGAAAGTGACTAGGTCACCCCAGTTATCACCTGAAGGGTGGCAATGAGCTTCCTCTTGGGTTGAGCAGGTTCAGCTTCAATCACTGCCTCATCCTCTGCTTCCATGTCAATGGAAGATGCATTTAAATTCCCTCCATCTAGAAATGATGGTAAGAGATTAGGAAACACTCTGATTTTGCCCATCATATCAAGTGTCTCTACATGAAATCATCCCAGCCACAGTTTCTGCTTTCACCCAGGGCTTTGGCCTCTGTCACGACAACTGGAGCTATTGCTGTTTGTGACAGGTGTCCTTCCAGCATCTCCAGTTTCCCAGCACAGCATGGCTGGATGGGTGGTGGGACAAAAATTGGCACAGACCTACCTGCCTATTTGGCTGCATGGCTGCCATTTAGACAGGAATTGGGCAGAAACCAAATGAAGGAAGGTGGTTGGGCCACCTCACAGGTGCTGTCAGGGAAGGCACAGAGGAGAGTCCACCTTCCTCTTTGGATGAGAGCTTATTTGCTGGCCTGTTGGTTTGGGTGGCTAACTGAAGCATCAGTGCTGCTTTCGGCACAGCCAGCTGAAAGAGACTGTCTAGACCTTTCTCAGGGGCACCACCAAACCAAGGACAGAGTGGGTGTGTGCTTGTCTCATTTCACAAGGCTCCAGATCCCTCAAGCACTAATGGCATGCAGGTACCCTCAAAGTCTGTCCTTAAATTGTGATGATTTACATCATTTTTATACTTTGCACTTTCCCAGGTCAGAGCCATATGAGTCACTGCTTACACCTCTGCAAACCTGAACCTACAGCTGTAACACTATTCTCAGATCATAAAAAGATTGTTATTGTTGTCCATTTCCTCTGGTATCTCCTGTTACCTGATTCACCTGCACCCCACGTGAGTACCCCATAAGCACAGAGTGATTCCCAGATCCTGGACAGTTTTTCCTGTCCATCATCCTCTCTCCATCCTACCACTGCTTCCTGGTCTCACCTAGACAATCCCATGATCCCTGCAGATGATTTTTCTTCATTTTTCTCACACAGGAAAACACTTCCTTTAACACCATTTTACAAGACTCCACTATTTTCCAGGACTTTTCTGACTATTTTCCAATTTTTTTTCAGGAAAGTTTGGTGTTTTCAACTTGAAATAACCTGATAGCCCTTGTCAATGTCTTCGGCCTCTCTGCTCACTTTTATGTTGTTGTTGCTGAATGTTGCAAGGGTGTTGTCTGCATAGACACCATTCTCACAAGTCCAGTACCCTCTGGGATGGTATAAAATCTTGGTTCCCCCCACTAAAGAGTGAGGTATTGCTAGAGAGCTCACCTGCATCATTCAGGTCATCATTCTCAGCATCTTCCTCATCACTGCATGCCTGAAACACACACAGTCACCTCAGATCCGTGACATAAAAAGCTTCTCCTTCCAAGCACAGAACACTGACATTTTCCTGCCAGCAGAGTAAGTAAGACATAGCTGAAATCATTCTGCAATAACATCATTGCAGGATGGCATTGAACGAGTGTCTTAATGACTTTTTTCTTCTCCCCAGATCCTCCTTCTAGCTTCTTTTGATTGGAATTTAAGTTGACAGTGCAAGAAAGGAAATTTGGAGCAGACCTGCTCCTATAACACATACTAGTACATAACTAGGACAGAGTAAGCAGTATGAAAGTCCCTGTTAAAGTCAGCAACCTCACATTTTCAGGATTCCCTCAACAGAAGCTGCCTCATTCTCACACCAGCTGAGCACTGTGCATCAGGGATGTTTCAATACTCACCTCCTGGTGAAATCAGCCCACCTGGTAGATGCTTGATACCTGGCTACCTTAAATATGCTTGATACACTAAAATTCACATCTTCCTGCAGATCCATGCCAGGAGAACTCCTGTGACACTCAATATGGTTGAAAATATCTTCATCAGACCAGTGCAGCACATTTTCCCTTCTGCTGGCAGCTGTCACAAAATATTACCTGGTTATACAGCTCTTTCAGGGATGCATAGTACTTGGACCACCAATCCAGTTCTTCCAGTTCTGGTTTTTCCTCTTCATATTCATCTTCTTTCTTTACAAGCTTATTGATAGGAATTTTCTTCAAAGGAGCCTTGGGAGAAAAGATCACAGGTTTCAGAGGGAAGAAATGACCATCCAGGACACTCATGCACCCTCCTCCAGTGCCCTGGGAGCCTCTGGCAAAGTCTCAGCATTCAGGCACAGCACAGGAGGTGCAAAGCTACCTGTGGCTCCAGCTTTGTTCTTTGCTACAAAAGAAGCCATTCTCAAGGCATAGGGCAGGCCTCCTTAATGTCCCTGTGCCAGAGCCCCAGTACATTATACTGCCAATGAGCAGGCAGGAGAGAGGAGAATTTCAGTCCAGGAGAAGACCTGGTGGATGAAACCTAACACTGAATTTCTGAACTTTTTTTGTTGTTGTTGTTCGTAATCTACAGTTTGGCTTTACAAACTTCAAAATTTGTTGGGCCCAACATATCACTCACCTTCACAAAACTAAGGGGGAGAGTGCTGGAACCTGGGTCACCAGCTGCCAGTCCAATGTTTACCACAGTCTGAGATGGAAGACGGTGAGATGAGACATTGCAAGCTGAGATGAAAATAAAAAACTTAATGTTTCCATGCATTTATTTCTGCCCACTACTTCTTACTTTTGGCCATAGGAAAATCCTCCCTGTTAAAACACTAATCTGATTGATTTCAAAACTTTTTAAAGCAGACCCTGCAAAAATACTGCTGGAAATCCAACAACAGTACTGAGATTAACCACCATCATGAATATGTTTGTTCCTGACTCCCAGGAATTCATAATTATGAGATATACCCTCCCTAATCAGAAACAGCCACAGATGGATCAATCTTTGGCTGCTTCTTCATGCTTCCAGATCAGGAGTGCTGGCTATTGCTATCATAGAGCTATTTAGCTAAGCTATTACCCAATGAACAGACTTTGACCTGACAACATGAGAGAACTGAAAACTTTTCAATCCTTGGTCCTAGTGGACCAGCTTCCTAAAGATGAAGGTCTCATTGAGCAAATTCTTCCCTGTGAGGGTGGTGAGGCCCTGGCACAGAGAAGCTGTGGCTGACCCATTCCTGGAAATGTTCAAGGCCAGGTTGAACAGGGTTTGGAGCAACCTGGTCTAGTGGAAAGTGTCCATAATCATGGCAGAAGGTGGAACAAAATGATCTTTAAGCTCCCTTCCAACCCAAACCATTCTGTGATTCTATGACCTTGTGATTGCAGGGAGAGGATTCTGCTGCCTGGCTAAGAGAAAGTGGAAGAGCCAAGGATCTTTGCCACTGGCAAAACCTGCCTGTTGTCTCTGTGAGAACCTCTCCAAGAAGCTTACCCTTGGGCACATCCTCCGGTTCCTCTTCCAACTCTCTGGCAGAGAATTTCATCACATCGGACACGACATGGCTACCCACAAGCACAGTGCGCCCAAATGCACGCTTTTCCACCACAAAGATGCTGAGGGGAGGGTGCAGGTATACCTGCTCTGGGAGCTCCTGCAAAAGAATTATGCATGGGGTTCACAGGAGTAAAGGTGATCAACCTGTGTTGAGCTATCAAACTATGGCAGCCCTATCACATAAGGAGAAGCCTGCTGGCACCTTGCAGCTATGCCCAAAAATCAAAGCCTTGCAGTGACAGGCCATGGCTATGCAGTTCTTGGTGGGCAATTTCACAAAGGTTTTGTTCTGCAGCTGAACCATGTGGTCATGGGAGAGCAAAATCCTGGAAGCAGTTTCCCTCCTTCTATGTTGTCCCATGCAGTGAGGTGATGCAGAGTAGCCATGGTGTACCCTGGCATGGCAGAATCCACCTTCCCACTCACCACATCCATGTATTTGACCAGTTCAGTGAAGTTGGGGTTCTCTTTGTAGGATGCAATAACCTCTGACTCCACCTTCTTGCCAGCGCATTCAATGATCACCTGAGGCTCATCCACCTCAAACAAGTTCACTCTCTTCAGGTCCCTCAGGCCCCAGAACAGGATCTGAAGCACAACATGAAGCTACTGTCCGAGACATGCCAGCCATGGTACTGCCCATGCTACCACGCCCCCACCCACAGGACACAGTCCCCAGAAGAGGCACAAGCCTGCTCTCCCAGCTCAGCTGCCCAGCAGCTTTGCCTTTTGAACTACTCAGATGGTTTCCCCGTCAGGTCAAGCACTTCCATTTCTGGCATCTGCTCAGGCCTCACAGGCACATTATGCCATCAAACTGGACTCCCTCACCAAGCCCTGCCCTCCACCCAGGGGCAGCTTGAGGGGAAAGCCAGTGCAGCAGAAGGAGGCACACCTCTATGCGAAACTCCTTCAGTACTGGGCGGATGCCCTCAGGGATGATGAACCGTCCAGCACGGGGGTCTTCCAGGTAGTCTGGCTCCTTGGGCTCCACATCCTCAGGCACTGATGGCTGAACAGGTAAAACCAGGACACAGCAGGTGATGAAAATCACTTCTATTCCATGCCATGACAAGCCCACTCTCTTCCACCTTCTAGTTCTGTGCTCACAGGTTGTCCCTGCAGCCTCTTCTCATTGGAAAGCCGGATATGGCCTCCAACTTGGAATTCTGGTGGGCCCCATGCAACCAGCTCCTCACCCACATAGCTCTCCTCAGAGAGCTCACAACCATGTGCAGCTTTCTACAAGCCTGTTACCTCCAAATAGCCACTGTAATTGAGCTCGATCAGCTCAAAAGTGGCAATGAGCTCTCCCGCTGCTTTGCTGCCTCTGTAGAAATCAAAGAACTGCAGGGCAGGTTTGATGTATGGCTCATCAACCAGCTTCACCTGTGGGACAGCAAAGGCCTGCCCGAGGAACTCAGGGGAGCCCTGCAGGAAAGAGGGGAATGACTCAAATCATCCCTGTGGTATCTCACCACCTCAAAGACCACCACTAATTCCAGCCAATTTGGGAGAGTACAAAACTACTCTTCCACCCATGTTATCCTCTGCTTTGATTTTCTCTGCTCCATCCAGAGCTAGGAACAGATAAAGGCCTGTTTACAGCAGCTCCACTTAACTCCAGGTTCATCTCCATGCGGAACTCAGCAAACGGCCTGGCACCATGTACCAGAGGACATGAAAGCTAGATCAGGTTTTTCAGAGTCTCTTCCAGACAGGGTTTGAGTATCTCCAAGGATGGATACACTACAAGCTCTCTGAGCTACGAGCCCAGCATGAGTCCTACCTCTGTGTAAAAATAGCTTTCTTATATCAATATGGATTTTCTTCCTTGCCAGTTTGTGCTCATTGCTTGCTGTTGGGCCCCTTGGTACCTTCCATGAGAAATCTGAACTGAGCTTTTCTATCCTTTCCCACCAGGTAGCTGCAGACAGCAAAAAGACACTGGCTTTCTCTCAACCTCTGTCTGTAGGCTGAGTATACTCAGCTCTCCTCCTCTGTCCTGTGCTACATCTTGGTGGCCTCCTCTGGATTCATCCCAATATGACAGGGCTTGTCTTGTACTGGAACCACAGGAAAGCTGCTAAGTTACAGCAGGAGAACCTGGCGCAAGTTATGTCATTAGCCTTAGGATAGCAAAGAGGCTCTAGGAGACAGTGTGACTTTAAAGCACTATAACGAGAGAAAAGGAAGGACTGAGGAGGGATGATTGATGACATGTGAGGACACAGGGAAGGAATAGCCCTAAAAGCAATATCAGTTCCCCCAGGATATGAGCCCTCTGCAACGTGAGCCTGCCAAGGAAGCAGTTATAATGTTTCTTCAAATATAAGAGATCCTGGATCCAACAAGCACTCATTAGCCCCTGATGAGTTTAGAGTATCTCTGAGTCAGAAAATCTCAACCTCAGCCACAGTCCCCACAACTCACTATTACCAGTGGACCAGCACCAAGCTGTCATGGAAACCAAACAGAGAAGTCGCAGCACTCAGAGATCCTATGCCTTCCCTTTTCCAGAAACAACATAAGGAGGGCAGCACGGCCATACTTACAAATTTATTGTGGCTGAAAAGGTTGATTATAATGATGGGAGTCTCTGTTTTCAACTCTTCTTTCTTCCCATCAATAATGAGCTGGTCAAACAAAAGTAGCTCATTCCACATAGGGCTCAGTGTCTCTTCCAGCATCTGCAGATGGAGACAGAAGGGCCAAGTGTTCCACAGTCAGTAGAAATAAAACACATGCAGGAAAGAGAGGAACTCTGGGCTGATTCCCTCTCTCACACATCCACATGCAGCTGGTGGTTGGCAGGAGGGATATGGTAAAGTGTGGGATCAGCACTCAAGGTCAACTAACACATACCAATCAACCTTTGAGACCATGCTCAATGCCTGTCAAATATTCCCTGAACATAATCACACTGTTCAGAGCATAGATACCGGAGTCCTTGGAGATACAAAAGTTCCAGGAGGACTTCCATAGCACTGACCTTAAACATGTCAGTGAGGGCATGGTCATTTTTCTCTCCCCAAGTTCCCAAGATGACAGAGGCAAGAGTTTAAGTGGTCTCACCCTGGTGGTCTGGCAATGAGTTGAAAACACCACTCTTGCAAATGGATCTGAAAGGCCATTATCATCTGCAGATAGGATCCCTCGAGCCTGATACAGATGGGCTCGGAGCTGGAAATAGCTGAAGTCTGGTAAGAAAAGGAGAGAGGAAGTCCCCGACAAAGTCCTGTATGAGGCCAAAAAAATGCCTGAAGGAGAAGGCCAGCCAGATAGGAGTGGGCACATTCTGTGACAAATAGTTGCCACTTCTAGGGACTGTGGTTCTCAGCCAGTACATCTCAAAAGGTTTAGCCAAGCCAGACAAGCTCAGTGGGCTCCCCAGACACATCTGGGAAGTACATGACGTGCGACATGTGAAATGTGCAGTGTTCTGCTATGAGCATCTACTGTGGGGGAGCACCACCAAGCCTCATCAGAGGGGCAGAACTCATGCCCATTGCCAATTTGGCAGCACATTCAATGCCTACAAAGTACCCATTCTGTCTGGTGCTTTAGCTGTGAATGTGCAAATACATCCTCATGAGATCAAACTGGATGTGCCTATCCCAGTCATGCCTTGGAGACAACCCTAGATCAGGTCCTAATTCTCAGACATACTACAATTCTCAGATCACAGTGTGGCCTGAGGTGAAGGACTGTGGGGGGACAATGCACCACCACAGACAGTAATCCATGGATGGGACCTCTCAACTCCCTATTCTCCTGCTTATGTGAAGAACTGGTATCTGCACTCACCATCTCTGCTGAGCCGGCTGGGAGGGCAGTATGCTGAGGGCTGGGCTATCTCCTGCTTGCTCTCGGAAAGGAACTCCTCAGGCAGCTCTGCCAAACAGTTTTTTGCATATTTGGTTACCCCAAGCCACATATAGATTTCCAGTTTGGCAAAGATCTCACCAGTGTGTAAGCCAGGAACCTGAAAGCACAGAAGGTTTAGCAGGTTTCACATCTCGGACCAAGATGATCACCATCAGCCTGGGACTGACCAAAGAGCACAGGAGAAAGAGCATCACATCAGCAGAGGCAAAAGGCAGTTGTGGAATGAGAGCTGTGTTTCCTTGTGAACTCGAGGATTTCAGGAAGGAGGGCTGAAAGCAAGGAGGGGGAAACAGGATGAAGCAAGCAGGAGCACACTGTTTTGGTATAAACCCTACCTTCATAAAGACAGTCTGGATCTTTGCACAGTCTTTGCCTTTCTCCTCTTCAACTACTGAGTAGAGGATGTTTTGTGCAGGAATTCTGGCATATGCCACACGCCTGTTGTTGCTGAGCATCCAGATGAGTACATCAGGGAGAGTGCACTGGGGCTGGCGGGAGGGAAGGGAGGAACATCACAGCAGAGGAACAGCATGTGTCATCCTCCCTCCATTGACATGGTGAAAGCTTCATCTCCCCACAGGACAGACTGCTGAGCAATGGTGGTTTAGAGATCCAGAAATAAAGGACCTAACATTGGCCATGTACTTCTGAAAGTCAGCCCTGCAATATGGCTCTGGAGGTGTTGTGGTTTGACTCTGACTGGCAACTCAGCCCCATGCAGCCTGTCACACACTGTCCCTCGATGTGATGGGAAACAGGATTCAAAATGTAAAATTGAAAGAAGTCATGGATTGAGATAAAAACAGTTTAATAGGGAAAGAAAAAACTTCACACACAAGCAAAGCAAACCAAAGAATTCATTCCCCTCTTCCTGTGGACAGGCAGGTATTCAACCATCCCCAGAACACCAGAGCTCCATCACAGAAACGATGACTTGGGAAGAAAAACATCATCACTACAATTGTACATCACTCTACCCTCACATAGCTAAAGATGTGAAAATTATTTGACTTTACTTGGTGAAAGACTTCTCCAAACTTCAACAGCATCTGTCCACCTTATGTCAGCAAACATGGTGTTCTGGTTGACACTACAGCACAACACGCCGATTTTTTCAGTTACTTAAAATGAAAAAGTGAAACTCTGAACGTGCAGAGTCTCTGCTATGGATGAGAATCTTATTCCAATGCAAGTTTGAATCTGCAGAAAGTATCAAGGGTCAGACCCTGGTGGAAGTGCAGGCAGCACAAGCAAGGCTGTTTTCCAAGGCAAAACTGTCTGCTGCAGACAAGGCCTTGGGCTGGTGGGGCAGAGAGGCCCAGGAGGCCTGAAGCTGGCCCAGCTCTGCCTCCTACCCACTACAAAGTTGCTTGGACCGCCACCAACAGCCCTGCAAAGCTGCCTGGCCTCATCCCTCATTAGAGCTATCACAGGAAACATGGTAATTTCCAGTAGCTGGAACTTTGAATTTTACATAGCAGCAGAGGAAAAGCTTCAGCTCAGACTGGTGAGAGCCCCAGCAGCCAGCTCAGTATCCTCTCCTTGCCTAACCTCTCCAGCTCAGAACAGGGGTTCCCTTGTAGCCACTGTACCTCTTTAGCCACGGAGCGTATCTTTGCCAGGATCCTCCTTGTCTCCTTAACCTTCTCCTTGACATTGTCTCGGGTCAGGTGCCGTCTCACACGGAGCCCCTGCTTTGCATACAGGATCTGAACACAAAGCACAGCTGTTACACAACCAGCCAAGCCCCACTGAAACCCCACATGGGGGGTCTGCAGGGAGCCTATTGTGCCATCTTGCCCCATTGAGCCCTGATGTCCACCATGGCTCACTGCCCAGTTGCTGAGAGCAAACCTCCATGAACCTGTCACAAGCCATTTAACAAAGGGTGCCATGAACTGGAGACTACAGTAACTCATCAGCCTGGCCAATATAATCTGGTAACAGAAGTCCATAAGCTTTAAAATCATTTGGGGCAGAAAGTTGCCTAAGGAATAAACATTCCAGAAGCTGGTGGTCTAAGGCTCCAGATAGTGCCTGCAGGAGATCTTGGCCAAGGAGCAACTTGGGGCCACAGTAGTGTGGGATTATGAAGATGTAGGAAACTGCAACACAGGGCTTGGCTTTCACCATTATTAGTACATATCGGAGATAGTGTACACATCTGAAGAGAAACTTTGGGATGAATCAAAACTAATAATGAAATCCAGAAGAAATTCAGGGTGTACACCCACTATGGAGTGGCAAGTCCAGAAAACTCATCTCCTAGATGGGTTCTCTCTTCCAGAGTCTCTCAGGCTTTGCAGAGTACCTTCACCATAGCTCAGGTGATGACACGCAAGGAAGCAGAGGGAAGGGAACTGGGATCCAGATATGTCTAAATTTTATTTCCTGCTGCTGTCACTGCATTTTGGTCAGCTTTTCAAAGCTTTGTAGTCTGACGGGGGCTATGACTCTACAGTTGTGCTGTGATGAAGGGTATGTAATTGTGCTCTCATTCAGCTAGCTAGTCTTGTGTGTGAGGTGATAAGTGCCCAAGTGTTGCCCTTTCTAAGGACAGACAGATGAATGGCTGTTGTAGACCTGCTGGATATGTACTCAGCCAAGGGGCTGAGTTTTCAGGAGTAGTAGATCTCAGTGAGCCACCACAAAACTGCCTGCAGGAATATGGTGCACCAAAAGGCCTCCAGCAACCTACCAGGCAGCAATATGCACATGCTCAACTACATATGCCCCAGTGGAGATGAAGAAAGGCATCAGGGCACAGCATCTGCACAGAAAAGGGGGCAGCCATGGCCAGACTCTATCTCTTTTCCCTGTGCTGGAAATTGTATTGCTCTGAGCAGAGTTGGGAGATGCTGTATTAAAAGCCCATGACTGATACAGTGAGTTTTAGCTCCAGGTTTCCTTCTTAGCATCAGTTCCTGCTGATCCTCCAGAAGTTTCCCCAGAGCAGGGATTGCACAGGCTCCCACCAACCACCACCAAACCCCACAACTTACAATGTTGCGCATCAGGTATTTTGTCCGACATCGGTCCAGGTTATTTGGATGAGCCATTGTTTTTCTCTCTGCGCTGAGTGAATATTGCCTGCAATAAGAAAAGCAGCACAGACTCTGTATCCTCTGCACCCAGCATGTTGAGCACAGCTCACAGCAGGGACACAAGCTCCAAATCACCTGGTACCAAATCCCTGGTACCAATGTCAGGTGGCTCCATTTCTACAATGCCTTCTCTTCTGCAAGCTTGTTGGTTCAGAAGGTACACTGGGGATTCTCAGCACCTGAGGCTGCCTTTCTACTGTAGCACTGTAAACTGAAGTGCATAACAGCCCCCACAGGGTAGTCATGGGGATTGAAACAGTGATCTTTTGACTGTGTGATTGAAAAGAGTGAAGGAAATATCCTTCACATTTAGGAAACACATGAGAGCCCAGGAGCACTGAAGCTTTCATCTATGACCCCTCTGATTCTTAGAACAGGACTGGAGTCTCCTCTCCAAGCTTGAAGAGCTATAGAGAAGGTCCTTTTCCCAAGTCATCCTCATTTTCTTCTGCACATCCACCTCAAAAGGAGAAGAGAGAAGGCCGCACACAGCTGAGGCAGAACATTATACAACCTCCTAACCTGAAAACAAGAATCTTCAGGACATCAGGGACATGCTAACCTGCATCCACCTACAAATTCCTCCAGCACTTCTCTGAGCCGCTCTTCTGCATTAGCTTTTGGTCTTCTCAAGAGCTTATCCACGTCATCCAACCCCTGCTCCTGTAGCGAAATCACAATATTCACAAAGCTTGCACCTGGCTGAGGGGTCAGAGTAAAACCTTGCAAGGCTGCGTTTGTCACAAATGGCTTATGCCTTTCTGCAGAGCTGGGATTCATGAGCTGCAGATCAGCACTATGCTGCCTGGGACTCTCCAGAGCCTGAGGATAACCTTAACATTTGTTGTTACAACACCTTGTGTCTCAGTCCTCGAGCAGCCACTAAAATACACTGTGGCAAGCTCTACTTTCATATTTTCAAGCCAAAAGGGAAAGGCAAGGTCCTGGGGAGAGACTGCATCCCCTTCACGACAACCTGAGAGTCTGCTTGCCCAGTCATCTGCCCAGGGCTCACACAGCTCAGTACTGGCAGCAGAGGAACTTGTCACAGACATCATATCACATCACTCACTCCTCCAGGAACCACCACTAGGCAGTTGCACAGCATGAGTCCATGTGGCCTACCCAATTGTGTCTGAAGGGCAGGTGGGACTAAGCCCTGTGAGAGACATGGACTTGCATGGGTGGTGAGGACAGCAAACATCTCGCACAGCAACTGCACGTGCAACAAAGCACACCAGGAAGGAGCATGACACAAACACCCTGAAAATGCTACCAGGCGTTCTGCCAGTTTGACAATCCGGTTGGAAATGCAGAGTCTCCAGGTGTGATCCTCCCAATAGCTCCATACATACACGCAGGGTTTTTCATGTGTCATGGGCAAGCAGCTGTATGACCTAAGGACAGCAGGCAGAGGAGGTTATGGCTACTGCTACAGAAAGCATATGCCATATCATAACACATGCACTTGCACATCCAGCAAGGGAGCAGAGGCTGAACTCTGTCTCCCTCACAGAGAATTAATTGGCTGTTTTGGGCTCTGCACCATGGACATAGGTGCAAGCTGCTGGATCTGCCCTTTGCCATCCCAAACTAGCACACAGGGTTTCTAGTAGAGACAGCAGCACATGCTTAGACAAATGAGGCTGACAGGAGCATGGGAAGTTGCCAAGATTTCTCACTGCTATGGGACTACGTAGTAGCAGGCACAGGACACACAACACAAAGACTAAGACATTGCCAGGCGTATGGGACAAACTAGGAAATATTCCCAGAGCAAACATCAGAAGAGCTTGTGTATGTGTTGTGCCTGCTCCACATAGAACAGCATATGCCAAGAGTACTCCTCTCCTTCCTCACTGGAAACAAGCCCTTAGGACACTGTTTGTGAAGCAGAAAAGGGATGGCTGTTTTTGACAGGTCTCAGTTTCCTTGGGACTCCATCCTTGGCCATCTGCAAACATCAAGCAGACACCACAGGGCTCATAGAGCTAGTGGGAAATCCCAGCCATCTAGGCCATGACAAGCTGCAGGATTGCAAGGAAGAGAAACCTATGATGCATTGCTGAGCAGACCTCTAATAACATCTGGAACAACCAATGTGGGAAGCTGTAACAGCTCCAAGAAAGGTGGAATAGAAAGATATAGAAGACTTACTTGTCATATTCCATGGGCTCTGGTCTCTGACTCTTTGTAACTGATTTGTTCATTGCCGCTAAAGCTGGAGTCAGGATTTCAGCATCCAGCTCACCATCTGAACCAGCATCCAGTAAAGGCTGCCTTTCTTCTTTCACTTCTCCCTTTTCCACTTTTTGCCATCCTTTGGTCACAACCTCTTCGGATTTGCCAAAGTTTCCTTGAAGGTGAACATTAAATTATAAACAGGTAAGTGGGATCACTCAGGTGTTTTTAGAAAAGACGTTTTCTAGCTAGCAATACCAGACTCTTGGAAGGAAGATTGCCACAGAGGCATTTACTTCTTTGGGAACTAGTAGTTGTGTCCAACCATTGGCACATCACATGGACAACCAGGAGGTCCGAGAGGGAGCTGGGCAATTGCAAGGAGGTCCTTGTGTATGCCTTCTTCAGTTCTATCAGCTCCACCAAGTGCCTGTGGACTACCATCTACATCCCTACACTGGGACCAGCTTCAGCTCCTCAAGTAGTATCTCAACATCAAGCATCTTCACCCATCCAGCTTAGCAGGTGAGGGCTTTGACCCGCTCTCAGGCCATTGTTTCCCCATCACTTGTTGTGACATCCCCTCAGTGCCACATGGCCAACCCCAGTATCCCAGCTTTCCCTCCTTTTTTTCCCTTTCTTGCTACCAAATCCTTCTACTTCTTTGTACTCTTACTTACTAGAAGAGTTTCCCCAAACTTTCCCAAAACAGGTGTTTCACACAAATGGTGCAAATCTCCAGTCCCATAGCAGAGATTCGGGGTTTTAGTAAAGCACTGTGCACACTCCCTGGACTCATTCCTCATCTTTCCCAGCTTCCTGAGCTGACTTGACAGGGCAGTATGAAGAACTGACTTGGCTGTCAGAGGGAGATTCACACTCTTCCCATAGTTTCTGCACATGGGGCCCTGGGGAATACACACCTATAGAGACTTCAAAGTTGACAGGTTTCGAGCTGAGAGAGGAGTCCATCATAGTGGCTTCAAAGAAGGCAGCAAAGAGAAGGAATTCATCCTTTCTCCCCAACACATTCTGGGCAAGGAGACAGAAATCAGCCTGAGACCCTCGTGTGCCAAAGCACTGCCTGAGCACCAGGGCATAACTGATGTCTGCCAGCCCTTCCACAGGACCTCAGCAGGATGCTGCTGAGATTACCACTGGTCTGCCAGGATAAGATTTCTTGGAAATCCTGAGGTGTTGATGCAGAGCCATGGATTCTCATGTGAAGCCACTGAGCAGGTTGTAGGCTAAGGGATGGCTACTGCATCAACACAGCTGCCTCCCACCTTGCCTCTTTCCCTTCACAGATGTGCATGCCAAAGACTGGCATGGATCAGCCGTGTCAGCACAGAACTCACCTCAGGGAGTGGATGAAGCTCTTCCACCTCCACAGTGACCTCCCTGGGCTGCTCAGCCTCCTGAGAGCTCCCAGCCTCCCCCTGTCCCTGCATCTGGCTCGGTTCTTTAGTTTTCTCCTTGGATTTTTTACTTTTCTTCTTCAGCTTCATTTTTCTCAGGGCACCTCTCATTCTGTACCCAAGCTTCCTCTCTGCTGCACTGGGGCTGCTGAAGATCTCCACTGTGATGGCCATGAGGATGCGCCCACGGTAGAAGATGCCCTCACCCAAGCCTTCATTGAGGTCTTTGTGGACATCTCGCAGAGTTGAATTCTGGGAGGAGCCATACAGGTTCACCCAGGCTGGGCCAAATGTGGGGTTAAAGCCTGCAGAGACAGGGACAGGGTTTCATTATGCTCCAGGGTGCCGCTGCAGAAAGACCTCCCCAAAAAGGACTGCCCAGGACACCAGAGTGTCAGCATGCTCCCAGCCCCAGGAGACCAGCATGCCAAGCAGAAAGTGCATGGCACAGGGCTGCCCAAGGCAGCCATGCCAAGCCTCACCATTCCTGTCAGGGTCTGAGATCTCCTGCAGGTCAATGTAGTGTGTAGCAATGGCCACAGCACCGACATTGGCATCATCCAGCACCTGGACTTTTATCTTCCTGGACAGAGGTGGGAACATCTCAATAAAACTAATCTGCTCGTTCCACTCGGGCTCAGTGGTGCTGGTCTCTACTGACGTTTCCCCCTGGGAAGGAGAAGGTGTGAAAGTGTCACTGTCCCAACTGGTGCCCAGAGAAAGGGATGCCTCAAAGCTTGTCTCGGAATGGCATGCACTCTTGTACCACCTGGCAGACAGTGCCAGGCAGGCTCTGGGTGTGGCGATGTCCCTGCTCCTATCCCCGTTCCTGCAATTCCTCTCTGTTTCATTAGCGGGGGGCTGTCCCAAGGCCCTGGCATGACCTACACAATCAAGGGAATGCAAACGAGCAGCAGACTCATAGGTATCTAAGGGTTGCCTGGAGCACTCCAGGCCCACAAGACTGCCAATCAGGGATTGATTCTCATATTAATGGATAATATGGGATCAAAAACCCTGACCTTGTGTGCAAAAACTGGGTCATTATCTCAGTAAAGTCTCTCAAGGGTCTCAGGCTGAGCCCAGCCTGACACAGAAAAAGGACTTCTGCTCCAGGATTTATCCCTATATTTAAGGATATGAATATCTGCCTGCAAAACCAGTAGCTCAGCCAGTAGCTGTGCTCAGGGCTGAGGATGTCCTATAAGCAGCTCTCTGTAGAGACAAAAGCAGAGAACAGCCTTCTCATTCAGACATTGCACAGCCATGGCCACACAGCCCAGACCACTGCTAAAGGCAGCAACACCTGAGCTCTCCCAGGCTATTTTCAGTGGGATTGCCTCATGGGGGCTCCGGGTACCATGAGCCCACCACATGCTGCCACACAGCCAAGAGAGAATCAGCCTGTCCCAACACAGCTTCCCCTCAGACTCACCTGCTGCCCACAGAATGAGACCTGCACATATGGGTCGATAAAGACTTTTCTCTCCCCTATGATCTTGGAGATACCACCCATGATGCCTGCTCTCATGCTGGGCAGCCCCTCAGCACGATAGAGTTTGATGCAGACCTTGGCCCAGGGTCTCTCTGCAGGAACTCTCTTAGGCAGCAGCAGATTCCTGAAAGACAAATTCATGTTCTGCCTCTCTCCTGAAGTCCACGGAACACAATGATGGGAAATTCACTGACTGGCAGGAATATTGGATCCTGCCTCACCACAGGTCTTTTTCACTGGGTCTTTGCCCATCAGAAGAGGGGAAAATGGGGAAAAAAAGGTTGTGTGAAGAGAGACATGGCAGTGTTCCCCAGGGACATGCAAGATCCCACTGCACCTACCTTTCAATGTCCTCATCCTGGTTCCTGGAATAGGTAGGAAGGAAGCCCACAATATCCCCGCGTGCAGAGACAGAGATGTTGCACTTCACAAAGCCTTTCACGCCTGCCTGGGTGTCCATGGGGTCACTGATAACTGCCCACTTCTGGAAAAACCTGTGATCTGAGAGGGAAGAGGAGGAGTTCCCTAGGGAGCAGCTAGGTTACCATTTCACATCCAACTCTGTCCGCACAAAGACTGCTCTGGCCCTGATCCTGCCTCTGAAGGTGCAGGAGGTGTCACCTGCCTTCAGACAGCTGGGTGGAGAAGCAAGCTCAGATCTTCATGCAAACTAAGTGCTTTAAAACCAGGGCCTTGACCAGACCCATCAGAGCATGAAGGAAACACCAGTTTCACATAGAGCCAGGATCAGACACAGGTATGTGGTACAGTTCTCATACCTGGCTGGCTGTACACTGTCTCAACATCCATCTTGAACGTTCCTATGCAAGTTCCCAGAAATGGTATCTTCTTTGAGTGAAAAACCTGCAGACAGCACAAATTTCTCTGAGCACCATGAGGTGTGGACAGCCAGGTGACACATCCAGATATCTCCAAGGAACACAGGGCTGCCAAGAGGTGTTCCAAGCACAGCTGAGGCAGTGGTTGCAAGCTCTTCATGCAGATTGACTCATCTGTGTTAGCCATAGGACTAACCCCTTCCTACCCAACCACTCCCACAAAGCCCACCAGCCCATAGCCCACAGTCAAACCTAGACCAAGGCAGTCATGCGCAAACAATTCAGCTTCTGCAATCCCAGGTGAGCCACAGCCCAACAATGGAGATAGGACAGATCTGTTTTCCCACAGGAAGTCCTTGTGTCCGTATCCTGCTGGGTTAGGGCAGAGCCACAACCCCATCAGGACAGCATCTCTCCCAAAACCCAAGTCTTGCTCAGTTCTTGCTGAACTCTCAGCAGCAGAAGAGACACGCAGCTTTTCACAAGGAAAGTACGGAGACCACTTGGCAAAGGGTGTGCTGGCTGGGTTTAGCGATCTTCAGAATATCCCTGTGTCTTGGGAAAGTCTTTGTGCTTTGTGCCAAGGGATTTTCAACCTCTCTGCCTGCCTGGGCTTTTCTACAGCACAAATAATCACATCAGTCACTTACCTTCAGGACCTGCAGGATGAGACTCCAAGGTAAGGGGGCAGTAGGGAATTAATGCCAAACAGCAGGGCAACAAGGCAAAAGGCAAGAAAGTGCCCCAGAGGCCCCACTGCAGTCACAGGGTGATGAAAAACCCTTACCTGGATGAGATGGGAAGGCAACACTGCCCAGCACTGGCTCAGAGCAGGGCTAGGTCTCTGCCCCAGTGCAGCCACAGGAAGGCCCTGTGGCTCTCTGTGGGTAGGTGATTCCAGCTGGAACACCTCCATGGTATTGGTAGCCTTGCTTTGCCCATTGCACCCAGTGTCTACACACAGAAGCACCAGGCTGTACCACTAACCAGTGAAAGATGAAGAGGAAGACATACATACCGAGATCTCTATGAGTCTGTGCAATAAAATGTCCCTTGGCTCATAGAAGTCAAACAAAAAATACTGGAAGAGAAGAGCAAGACAGCTTAGCCCCAGGCTTCCAGACTTCCCTTGCAAGGATGGTCCCAGGCACTCGGGACATTGGTGGGGCAAGGACAGAGCCTCTGTCCATGTCACATACTTCGTTGTAGAAGGGGCAGTTTGTTGACTTCTGTGTCGCCGTGTGCCTCTTTTCTTCTCCCACCTTGACTACAACAAAGGGGTTGATGTTCACCCCCACCAACTTCTGTGCTTCAATTACATTAATCCCAACCTGAGAAAATACGGGAGAAAACCAGCACTCTCCTTGTTTACACCTCCATCCTGAGATTGTTTCAAGAATACCAATATGCACATGTACAGGGCAGTCTCAATTCAGAGCTGGATGCCTAGGGCAGGCAAAAGCATGCCTGCTGAAATCTGCTACAGCCAGGAGAGACCAAAGTAGTATTTGAGATGCTTGTTTCTTTCAGACAAGCAAGGAAATAAAGTGTAAGAGCCCCAGTACTTTTGACAAGAGCTGACCTTCCCAGCCACTTGTACCCTCAGTTTCTCATCCCAAGTGGCTAAAAACCCACTGCTCCCACATGGGAGGGTCCACAGAGCATCTTGGAGAATTTGCTTTTTGTATCTTCTGTTAATACTCCTCTTTGAATGCTACTGAGATGGACACCATTGGAGAGACTGGAATGTGGCCGCTTACTATTTACTTACATTTACTGCAACTGCTTACGAGTCTAAGATATAAAAGAAATGGTCTCACACTTGCTCTTAGTACAAGCAATTAGACCATGGTTAAGGTACAGAATGATTGCTTCAAGAGAATGATGGCAGTAAATTCAATCCTCTTGTCTGGGTTGAAACTTCCTGCTTGGTTGATAGGACAAAAGGTGAGTCCACGTTTACTTAGAACCAGAGGAAGATTTATATCCATAGCCATGCTGGGAGACTTGCCCTGAAATCAATTTAGCCTGATGTGAGATAATCAGCCAGAGCCACTGCTTCCTAACAGCTTTCTGGCATGTCCAAGCAAGCCCCCACATAGCCCTCTGGCCCTGGTCATGTCCCACAGCTCTCCCTAAGGAAGACAGACAAGACCCTGGCAGAAAGCTGGCAGGCACCAGCCCTGCCTGGGTACTCTCTGAAGCTCTGCTCAGGCAGTGGTTTGCAATGGCACATGTAGCTGATTCCCTTCTCCTGTTTATCCATAGCTAACTACATGGGCTTACTGATACTGTGGCCGGCACTCATGGATGCAGTTCATTCTGCATGCCGTTCACGGATGCAGGGAATCTTACATCTTGCCCAGGGAAGTCACACAAAGCATGATGGTCTTCATGCTAGAGGCCTCGGCAAAGTAAGTGGCAATTGGAGAAGCCCAGGCCTTCAGCAAGGCAGTAAGAGACTGGCTGCGGGGTCAGAGGCAGCAATAGAGACATGCACCCAGTGCTGCAGTACCTGGAAACTCTGCGACGTTGGGATGGCAAAGAGGTCCCGTGCAGAGCAGAGTCTGGAGCGGCTGCACAGAAAAAAAAGCCCAGGTGAGCAGGTGTCCTTGTCAACATGAACCCTGAGTAAGTCCCCACCAAGGGAAGCAACAGAAAACCTCACAAATAATGGCTCATTGCCTTGGGAATAAGCCAATCCCCAACACACCCTATCTAGGGCCTTTAGAGATGGAAATTTTCTGACATTTTGCCAAAGCAGACTGTCATGAGCTGCAGGAATTCCTCAGGATATGGCACTTTATACACCAAGACCCAAGCAAGGACAAGAAAGAAGACCATGCCATGGATACCTCTTTACAGGGCTGAAGATTATGCCCGAGGCCTCAATCTCAGATGTATCATAGAAATCTTCTTCCTCTTCCTCTTCTTCATCAGTCTCCAGACCTTTTGCCAGCTTCCTGCCTAGTGAAGCAGCCTTCTTGTCCAGTTCCTTCGCTCTCAGCCACTCGGCAGTCCTGCAAGCCCCGCAGCATGCCATGAACCATACATCAGCCCTCACAAGTGGGCTGTGGACTGCCCTCCACCCAGGAGGGTGAGCCGACATTCAAGGGCTACTTACTCCAGCTGCTCAAATCCAGGATTGTGGATGATTAACTCTGAACTGTAAAAAACAAAAGATGTTTTTCTCTAAAGACCAGTGTGCCACAGCTGTTTTCTGATTCATTTAAGGAACAGTGCCCCAGACACTCTCCTGTTTATTTTTTGGCAGGGACACCAGCAATTTTTTCCTAAGCTTATCCACTGTCCACCCCATGTGTCTGCTGTTTTCTCTCTAGTTCCACAAGTGACACTCTACAGGCCTTGCTACTGCCTGTCATCCTGTTTGCCCAGAAACCTACAACTCCCCTGGCTTTGGGCATTACCAGCATGCATGGTGCATGGAATTGCTGGAGGCCAAAACCATGCTCTCTGCAACTTTGCAACCACAAGCCAGGAGGGCTGCAGAAATGCTCTCAAGTCTCTCCTAGGGAGTCCCAGGACTCCCAGCACCTACAGTGGATTATTGCAGTCAAAGGCTCGTTGTGATAACAAGGAATGAATCTCTTTATCCAAGAGTCCTGTTCCCTTATTGCTGCTGTAGAGTTGAGACACATCAGCCTGGCCAGAAATGGAGACTACATGAGGCTGGATTGCATCTCAAAGGCTGCCACTGACAAAGGCAGCTTTACAGATTGCCTGGAAATTTGCTCTTTCTAGGATTTCCATACCTGTCTTTCATAAGATAGACAAAATCCTCTTCAACCCAGCTCCCTGCTGAGCTATTTGGAGGCTGGTAGCGCAAATCCAACTCAATGTAGATCTACAAAGCAGAAAGTGAAAGGGCCTGAGAGCTTGGTAGCCACAAAACAAAGGCAAAAATGTCACAAAAAAGAGAAAGGGGGACATGGAAGAAAAAAAGAAGTGAGAAGCGTCCCCACAAGAAGCATATTTATACCAGACTCCCATTGTCTGCCTCCACCAATAGGCTAGACATAACAAAACTCCCTCCTCCACAGCTTCTCAAACTCCATGTTTCATTGAATAAAAGCTGGCTCAACTTTACAAATCTACCATAAAGAGGCCCAGAGAATAGCCTCGAAGCATTTTTGACAAGGGAATTGGGGAGAGCCCGGCACAATGACATGCAGGGATTTGGAGCAGTCTCTCTGGAGGAGGCACAAGACAGCTGGCAGAGGATCCTAGCAAGCTAGGAATCCCTAGCTTGGATTAAAATGCTGGAGAAGCCACCAGCACATCGAGAGCCTGCATCACAAGAGAAAAGGAAGGACAGCCAGAGACGTACAGAGCACGCTGGGTATTGGCACAGCCAACACAGGTGTGAACACCCTTGGTCTGCAGGTGGCCAGCCTGATCTCAAACCAACACATACACAAATGATTTCCCAGCAGAGGCCAAAAACACTAGCATGGAGGAGATCACTCCTTAGTAGGCTGAAGGAGATGTACTCTGGGTTCAGAGCTCAATCCCTGGAAAATGCATATTTCCGGGAAAAGAAATGCAGCCCAAGAATTCAGGAAAGGCAGCAGAAAAGGCTAGAGGGTGAAGAAGCCTGAGACGAAGCTGGATGAAAAGCTAAGGGCCTAAAAACACTCCTTCAAATCACCAGGAGAAGAAGAGGTGCAAGTAACTCTATTCCCAGAGGAGAACTGGATTTGGACTAACAGGAAGTCTAATGGCTTTATTCCCACTTTTCTAAAGGAGCAGCCTCTCTCTTGGGGTCATGTCTCTTCCAAGCTGAGCTGAGAGGGTCTCAGGCTGCTCTTGAATGAGCAGTCTTGTCTGCCCTATTTCTATCCCCTGCAGCTGTTGTGCAGCCAGGGTTGCACAATCCAAAACTAACCCAGCAAAACTGAATGTGGTTGGGTTTTGGTTGGAGCAGCTCATCAGCACATGTGTGTTGGGAAGGATGAAAGTTTGACAAGAAAGTCTCACAGATATGTATGCTTAGCAGAAAGATTTTTAAATGTAGAGTCTGATGAAGGAATAGAGATGGAAGCAAGTTTTGACATAGAAGAAAATAATTGCTGAGCCAGTATTACTGGATAACCAAGGACGCAAAGGGTATGTTGGAAGGGGGTTTTATGACTTAGAGCAAAGGATCAACCCACCTCAAACAAGAAGATGTTTTTACCAAGCAAGAAAATAGCACAGGCAAACAAGCCTGCTAATGTGGCAAGTAGAAAATAGGTCTCAGAATTTTCCACTGCAAGAAAACTGAATAACAACTTCTAGCTTAAACTATAATGTACTAATTTTTAGTGACTGGAGAATTGTAACATGAATATGGTAATTACAGTAGTTATGATAGACTATAGATAATAGTTAAGGTATAGATTAGTTCTACTGTATTAAGATGCTAAGCAAAGAAAAGTATATAATGCAATGTAACCAAAACCAAAGGGTCTCCAGGGCTGCCTGCAGCTGGAGCTGACAGCTGTAGGCACAGCTCTGTCACCCACAACCCTGGACTGCTGTAACCTCTTGGATGGAATAAACTGCATTTTGGAGAGCCCCCTGGAGTCCCACATCTCTCATTTAGGCTCTTACACATGTGTTGCTGTGAGTACAAGGGAAGAGGCACCCGGGTCAAAGGGCTGGGCCACATTGTACCGCTGACCTTACACAATGGAGTCCCTTCAAACCATCACCAGCACCAAGAGGTGAGTCTAATCCCTGTCTCTTTGCTAGCATGAACATTTATCCAGTGAGCTGAATGGGCTAAAAATCATCCTGGAAATGGTCAATTTCTATCTGGACCAGCTCCAGGAGTCCAGTAACACCAGCAACTTGTGCCTGTGCCACTCAGGCTGGTGGTCTGGAGGCCACAGAGCTTGCATACCATGTGCCACCATGTGGTTTAGTCATACTGCCTGTGTGAAGAGCAAGCAGAAAGGCAGCACCTTGCAGGACCGCTGCCTCCACCTCTGCTCTTCCTGCCTGCCAGCTGCCCTGGCACAGGTGTGGCAGTCTGGAACCCACTGAGCTGTGCCTGCACACCCAGCTGGCAGGAAACAGCTCATTTTAGGGTGGTGTTCATCTTCTACAAGTGCAAAGGACTGACTGAGCCCCAGTGCCAGGGCTGGAGGAGAGCAGGACCCGCAGAGCAGAGGGGCAGTCAGGTGTCAGTGACACTCATGCTGTCACAGACACTCATTAAGCCATCCAGTTAGCGCTAATGTTTAACCCAAAAGCTTGCTGGGGGTTCCAAGGCACACTACCACCTTCCACCTCACTCCATCACTGCAGCAGCCCATACACATGCACTTCATGGTGCATGAAGCAGAGAAGATGCGACTTCCTACATCCATTTCCCAGAGTTGAGAAGGTTTTATGAAGCCTCCCTCTGTTCATTCAGGCCCTTGACAGTTCTCCAGGAGCCCCAGCCAAACCCATGCATTTGTAGATGCTCCAAGAAACCTTTTGGTGGATGTGAAGTGTCTGTGCAGAGATGGCATAAATGCCACAGTGCTTCCAGCTCAAACAGCATTTTGGATTCCCCCTCAGTTCCCAATCCACCTGGAGAGTACCACGTGAAGTGTCCCAAAAAGCCTTACTTTGCTGATAGCCAGGCTGTCCATGGAGAACTTACATCAGTGACTCTATTGCTCTTGTCCACAAGGGACTCACGCAGGATTAGTCTTCCAGATGTCATCAGGTGCTGAAGGTTGAGGACAAGGGTACCGAGCAGCCTGGTGAAAGGAATGAGGGATTTGTCTTTACAAACAAACTGTGGGTTTGCTGGTAGATAAAACTAGTACTGAGGGATAAAAGAAACAATGGGAAGGATTCCACTGATTGATGAATGGAATGAGAGATTTGTCTTTACAAACAGTAAACAAACTGCTGATAAGTAAAGTTAGATACAGAGAGATAAAAGAAGAACCATACATTCCATAGAAATTCCATAGATTGACACAAGGGAAAAAAAAAAGGGGCAGGGGTATACAAATTACAAGGGAGTCATAGGTATTAGGCATTTCAGGAAGTCTGTTCCTCTCAAGTACGCCAGCCAATGGGGAAAAAGAGAAGGGAAATGTGGAGGGGAAATCAGGATAAAAAGGAGGCTGTGTCCTCTAACAATTTGAGAGACCCCACGAAGAACACCCATAACCTCTCCTTTTATTCAAATAAAGCTACAGGACTCCTCTGTCTCCTTTTTGGACATAAACCTCTGGTGTTTGTGGATTAATCTTCCTAACACTGGAATAAAAAGAGAGACTGCAACAACACTGTACATAGCATCAGTGCCTACATCCTGGGGAGTACTGGGACCTCCACTCTCCCACTCACAGCCCCTCTGAGCTGCCCTGAAGTGTTTTTCATAGGGAGTCTGGCAGCTGAATACCTGAGACTGACCCTGCAGCAGGTCCTGCCTTTTCCCTAGTCATGCCCAGGCAGCTACTTGCAACTGAGCTGCCACTGATGGTTAAAGGTTTGTGCAGATCCAGACTCATGGAGTGTGAAGGAGATCTCCCCATCAGCAGAGTTGGGCTTCACAGGAGCCAGTCTGTGTCTGGGCATCCAGCAGAGCTGGGGAGACTCTTCTCAGAAAAAACTGGGAAACAGAAGCTTTACACAAGAAAATACAAAACTAGGACATAAAGCTATGGCCACAAGAATGTCAGCAAGTCAGGCCAAAATTTACCTACTCCAAAGTGGCTTCTGCCTGGAGAAGGGTTATCTGCCTCCCTGCAAGTGGCAGCAAGGCATGCAGGACAGCATTTGCCAAACCTAACCCTGGTTTGTGTGTCACTGTCTGTGCCTGTGTGTACATGGACTTCCATCTCCTCATGGCATCTCTGCTGGCAGCCAAGCTAAGCCCTGCATGAAGTAGAGCTTCCCTATGCCAGCTGGCAGCCACCACTGGAAGAGCCTACCCAGGACTCAGACAAGAGGAACTGCTCCCCACACATCTCAATTTCAGCTGTGAGCTGTCGATCTCTTGTATTCCTTCTCACCTCCCTTTTCTCTAAGACACAGAGTCTGTCCAACTTCCTACCCCCCAAGAAGGAGTCTGTCTGCTCATCCTCCTCCTTTCCAGCTTTGCCAGCTTGATGCTGCTGCCACAGAAATGATGCACACACAGAAGTTCAGAGACCATAAACAGATACAGCAATGTAACAAGTTTTTCCCTTCTGTCTTTCCACACTCTCTTTCTATTTAATTTTGACCATCCCAATGCACAAACCAACTGCTTTTGAATTGTACTGTTTGTCACCTACTATTATGCTACTCCCCAGCAGTGGAGCTATGTGGATATAGTGTCAATCCACTCATTTTCCCACTGGACTCCTTTGCTTCAGGCTGTCAGGTCCTACTGTTTTGTTACTGTTTGTGGTATCTCTTTGTCCTGCAGCAGTTTCTATTGACATTTCAGTCAGAGACAATTCCTCTGATCCAGCTCCCATAAGAAAAGCATCCAGGAAACCGTGACACAACATTCTGCCACACTTTATGCTCTGTCGTCATCTGTGTTTCGCATGTGTTGTGCTTATCTATTTTCTCCATGCCCTCTCTGGCATCTTTGAAAAGATTTGCATTACTAGCTGTATGCAAATTTATTAGGTTTGTGTTATTAGCTGGTACATTTTCCTTCAGTTCTTAAAATCTGCTTATCAGAGCTGGCACCTTTCCCTGCATCTTCATGTTTCACATGTCCTGAAGAACATGCCTCTGTTGCCTTTCTTGCTCCACTACTCAATCTGTCATCTCCATTCTTGGGTTTCCCTGCAGTGTTTTACAACTGTTGGAATAGCCCCTGAGTTGACAAAGTTGTGCCTGTGCCACCTAGAAGCATTTTAAATTCTGGCTGATCTTTTAAATTGAAATTGCTGTCTTATTAAAGGTTAAACCATAACACAATGCATTCAGGGCTTTTCTACACTGACAGATATGTTGAATTTGGGTGCAGCATGGTCACAGTCACAAGGATATTCAGGATGACAGTAGGTCCTGAGTCTGCAGCAAGACTTGCCTGTAGCTGTTTTTTAGGGCCTTGTTTAACCTTTGTCTCAGCTGAGGGTCTGATCTGGATCCTTATGTAGTCCCTGTTACTGCTGGCACAGCTAAATCATTTCCCTTATTTAACTTAATATAAACAGTATTGCTGCCCCACCAGAACAACCAGCTCCATCCTTCCTCTATAAGTGGCATTCTGCTCATCTTCTTTCCATCAAATTTTCAATAAATATTTTCTACTGCCAGAAGACAATGTAAAGACCAGTATGTCTTCTCCCCCACCTCTACTGGTCACCCCAACAATCAAAGGACCCACCTGTTACTGAAAACCTTGCTGCAGTTGTAAACCTTAATGGACAGCATTTCGCCCATGACAAGCTTCCCATAGTGCGGCCAGTGAAAGAGCTGCAAACAAATGGAGCAGGAACGGATGACAACTCATTCTCAGCCACACTTTCCCATGTCTCATGGCTGGTTGGCTCCCCTATGAGGTGACCAAGTCCATGGATATGATGAAAAGCAGCTGTGATGGGAAGTTACTTTCCTGCTGGCCAGGCATAGAGCCCCTCCAGCAGCACAGAGCCACAAGCCAGCTGCTACAGAAGACAGAGCAGCACCACCGTGGAAAAAAAAGGATGCTTGTGCCTGCTGGGGTCCCTGAGCTGGCAGGTTGTGGAGTGAGACAGAACAGGGGAATGTACAGAGGTGTTTGGGGAGAAGTGATCACCCAGGCAGGGAGTCATCTGGCTTAGAGAAAAGCTGCACTCTGGACCTTCAACTCACCACACATCCAAAACAGTGGCTGTGCCTCCTGCTCCCCGCCACCTTCACTGCCTTTCCCCAGGCAGCACACTGGCACTGGGACTTGAGCAAGGGATAGGTGGGAACCACCCACTGGCACAGCACAGGTGGGCTGTCACAGGCTTCAGTGGGGATGGCACTGAAGAAATGGACATGCTTCCCAGGCCACCCCATCCCTGCCCCTGCATACTCACACATATGCACACATACATGCATTCAAACACACAAGTCCCACTCCTGTCCCACAAAGCATCAACTGCAGTGACAGTCCGGCTTTCTGAGGGCAGGGGGAGCTTTGCCTTCAGCTTTGATATGCCCAGGCTTCTAGGTAGTGTCACTCAGCTGAATTTCAGTTCCTGGAGGCTTGTACATGTAGGTCACATGCACAATGTGAGGAATCCATCTGCCCCTCTGAGCAGAGAGGAAGAAGGAGACAGCAGAGAAATTCCCAGTTTAGTGGAAGGTGGCCCTGTCCATGGTGTGGGGGTTGGAACGAGATGATCTTCAAGGTCCCTTCCAACACAAACCAATCTATGATTTTATGACCAAGACACTGACTTGTCCCATCCCAGTCCCATATGTTCCACATGATTCCAGTTTCCTCACCTCCTTGAAGATGGCCTCTGGGCCACAGCAGACCTTTCTTGTCTTCTGGGTGAAGCCTTGAGAAGTAGAGAGGAGGCGTAAGGTGCTGGCAGGAGAAGGAAGTCCCCAGCCCTAAATCCCCAAACCCCCACCCTCCCGGCCACCTGAGCCCACCTCGGAAGCTGAGATGGACCTGCCGCTCGCCATGGCCCGGCAGCTGGGAGAGCCGCTGGACACCAACGCTGAGCGCCATGGAGCTGGTTGTGGGCCCTGCTGCCTCTCGCTCAGCAGTGCACCGCCCGAAGTGACTCAACCTCAACTCACCCAGCCGGTCCAGCCAGACACTCCACACCCCAGTGGCCCATGGGCTGGGCAGCCCCTGCAGAGGGACATGGGGAGGCGGGGAAGCCCTGGCTGTACTGCCTCCCTCCCTCAACCCACTGGGCTGAGCCCCCCAGAATGCAGCTCTGCTGGCTAAGAGAGCCCTGGACCACAGGGACCCCCGGGGAGCACTGCAGGAAACAGCAGGGGACGTGAAGCCATCACATGGCCATGCTTAAGCTGGTCCTTGGAAGGACATGGGCTGCTGAATTCAGAACTGAGAGACACTGTCTGTGAATACAGTGCCTGGCTCTGCTATCAGCCCCAGCCCTGCACCATCCCCAGCACAAAATCACAGGTCCTGCAGCTAAAACCCTCCAAAACAAACAGAGTGACGGTGGGAAAGGGCAGCTCAGATTGTAAGGGTTGGGCTCCTCTGACATGAGGAAACAGCACATGCTCAGCAGCCTCCTGAGCAGGGACCTGAGGTGCTACTCAGTGGAGGTAAGAAGCCAGAGCACTTTGGGACAGCACACCAGCTGCCAGATCTCTGCAGGGCAAAGACAAGCATCAAAATCCACAGGCAGTGGGATGGGAGCTTCAGCTGCTCCACAGGATGCTGGCAACCTCACAAGGAGGGGTAGGAGGGAGACCTGGGGCACATGGTGCCAGAAGCTGGCTGTGCTCCCTACTGCAGCCCCCAGGCCTAATCCAGCTCATCCTATCTACTCGAGAGCTGATAGAGATGCCAGAGTTCTTTCAAAGCACAAATTCAGACCAGATTAAAGCAGTCGAACAATTATGAGCTGAGCAGATTTTGGAGGGCATTTCTTCCTCCTGAGGGTCTGCTTCTCCCTCTCAGCACCCAGCACCAAACACTTGTTACTGGAAAGATGTGTGCTAATGTCTTTACAAAGAATTTGATGAGTGAAGGTATGAGTGTTAGCTTGAAATGGGTCTTAATGTCTCTACTAACTTTGGTTTGTTGCAGAGCCCAGACAATTTGGGTTCTGAAACAGACAAGTGGGTCTACACAAGCCTGAACTTCTGAACTTTGCTGTAAAATGACAGGTTCAAGGGGGAATATGTGGTAGGCGATTCGGAAGGGCTGTACCTTTCAGGTACCTCAGCCATTGGGCAAAGGAAGAGGGCAATATGTAGCCGGGAGTTTAGGATAAAAGGAGTCTGGGGCCTGCAAATCCTTGAGAGAGAAAAGTGGACTTTCTCCCTTTATTGAAATAAAGTTTTGGGACTCTTCTGTCTCCTCTGTGGACACTGGCTTTTCATAGAGTGATTTTCCATACACATCCATCCACACATGAGTGCTTTGCAGCAGGCCAGAGCAGCTTATTCAGCTCCACAAACACCAATGAGTGAATCATACCTGTGTAATGCCAGTTTCTTCGAAGCAGGCTCTGCAAATATTCCCTTATTGTCCTTTTGCACAAGCACCTCCTGGACCACCTGAAAAGCAGTGCTGGGGGTGGTGGAAGCATGCTATATGTTGTACATGTTGGTGAAGCATGTACATGTGGGTGAAGCATGCTCCATGGTGTAGGAGGATGCAGCTTTACCACTGTCCTAGCTACAGGAGTATTCTATGCCCCTCTACTTCATTTCTTTTTTTTTTAACTATCAAGGACTCTCAAAATATCCCATGACTCACACAGTGTTACCTCATGAATTGTGAAACTCTCCGCCCTGAGGGAGGTACTGAGCATCCCCACCTGAACCTGAAAGGAATGAGAGAGATGTGTCTTTACAAACTGTGGGCCTGTTTGTAGATAAGGCCAGATATTGATAGGTGAAAAAAACAATGTGAAGAAACATAAATTCCAGAGGAATTCCACCAATTGACACTGTTGCTCACCCAGGCTTTGCTAAATTCTTGGACTTAGAGAAACAGAACAGAGATAGAAAGAAAAGACGGGTGGGGGCTTGGGGTTGTGTGGTGTGCACATTGGAAGGGGGTCTGTATTAGGCCATTAGGGAAGTCTGTACTTCTCAAGTACCTCAGCCAATTGGGAAAGAGAGAGGGAAAATTGGCTGGGAAATCAGGATAAAAAGGAGGATGCATCCTCCATCATTTTGAGAGACCTTATGGAAAATGCCCCATTATCTCCCCCTTCATTCATTAATAAAGCTACAGGACTCCTCTGTTTCCTTTTCAGACATAAACCTCTGGCGTTGTGGATTAATTTTCCTAACAAACATGAGTGTATAAAATCTTTAGGCCTGGGAACTTCTGGCACCACCACTTGATAGATTTAGAGGAGGACCAGAACTTCGACAGGACTGATACCATCGTCCTGACCAACAGGGTGCCAGGTTGTATTCAGTCGTTGTGGGTTAAAACCACTTTTCTCTGTATTATTGTATTTATCGTAATCTCTTTAATAAATTTTAACTCTGACCTGTAATCTCTCTTAAGGTTGTTGAGTGGGGTTCATTTGACATACTGGTTTACTTTCAAACCAGCACGACCATGCAACAACAAAACATGGCAGACTTGACAGCATTTGGCAAAACTTTTGTGAACCCAAGTGAGCTCATCAGTTTAAAACAGACTGAAAGCTCAATGTGCTGACCCCACATCCAGTCATCGGTAGAGTGGAGTGAGGAGTGCAACTTAGGAAGTTTAATGAGACAACCACACCATCAAATTATGCTGCTGCTGAATGGATCCAGTACTTGCTCAAAGGTGGTCAGAAGACAGCACATCCTTATTGTAATATATGTTATGAAATAATTCGTGCTTATAGAGAGGATGTATTTTATAAGATTGTGAAATCCAAACGAGTCTCTTACCACAAGCAGCCCAAAGATAGACGGTCTACTTGAATTCCAAGATTCCTGAAGGTGGCAGGAGAACAATACTCAGTTAACTTATGAATAGACGTGGCCAGCACAATGATCACCGCTATCCCGAGTAATCAGAAGATGCCCAAGGACAATCATCGCCCTGTTGATACCATCAATCAAGATAGCAGGAGTCGCCAGAAAGGTACATCTGAATACGCGACTTCTCTGGACGCGATTAACACCGGCTATCAACCAGGAAACAGCGATTGTCCAGCTCTGCACAGTGAAAGAAACTGTCTTGAATATGCAGAGTTACAAAAGAAACTGGGACTCCTCTGTCTTGGGCATAAAAAATTGTATAAAACAGCCCTGCAAAAAGCAGCACTTGTGAACGGGGGTAGATCTGATGCGATAGAGGTCAGATCTAGGTTCACCCAGTGCCAATCCCGGGCTTGACGTTGTCTCTTTGGCTGTGGTGGTTTTGAGGACCGTATTTTGGTCACAGAAAAAGAAAAATAAAATCTTTTCACATTTTTGATAATTTGGCTTTCGATTGATCATTTATAACACTATGGAGTTTCTGTGGCTTTCTCAAGCACCTGGAGCAGCTCATGACTACACCCACCTGAAGACAGTGCCTCATTTTTAGCAAAACTGTCCCCTGCATATTTTAGACCTCAAGGAGGGCCATTAACCCAACCAGTTATACAGGAAAAAAGGGCATTATCTCCCACTGCCTGCTGGGTAGTGTGGCATAGCCTGGCATGAAATGTCACCAATATTTATTGCCATATGTCCAGGAAGCAAAAGGAACCCTCCCCACTGAGCTCCCACATGCAACAGCTCTTGATTTTTTCAAAGCCCTGAGGCTGAAATACCTTTGGGGATCACAAGTATAGAGGTGCTTGTTTAATCTTGGCAAGGGTAAAAAGACTTCTGGGGTGTTCCCTGTGCTCACCAGGAAGATAAATCAAGCCAGTGATTGGGGGACACAAAGAGCATGCACAACACATTGTCCTGAGGAAAATAACCTGACCTCTCCTCTAACTTGACAGCTGTGCGGTGCCATCAATCTGCATTCCAGCTACACCCAGGGCAGCATGTGGTAGGAAACAGACCTACCATCCTTCCACCAAAGCGCACAGCGGCTGTCTGCACTTCCTCTAAAACCTGGAGCCCCAAGGAGAGTAAAAGACAGAAAACAGGCAAAATTCTGCCATCCTAGGTCAGTAGCTTCTAAATTTAGCTTCCCATGGCTTTTCACATGGGCCCACACCTATGCAGCTCTTCCTCCTAAGTTACAACTACAGGACTTGTGTCCATTTTCTTGCTCACATTTCAGCCACTTACCTGTGGGTAAGGAGCATCTCCTTCAAATTCTGGTCTGTTCCCACAGTGGAAAGAACTTCCCCAGATCCCACTCAGACCTGCCTCTACCACTTCTTGGCCTCTTCCTCCCCAAAACAGGAAAGGTCTCTTCTACCATAAATGAGTCCTATACCTGGAGATACCTCAGCTTGCTGCAGAACAGTGACTTCACTCCTTACAGGGCAGACACAGAGGACTCACTCCCTTTTGCATGGGAACTGGCAGAGGTTTTACAAGCAGCAGTAAAATGGGCTTCAAAATACACACAGACAAAAAAAACAGCCTTAGGTTTCTTGTATGTATAACAGAGAAAGAGAGCTCTGTCTACAGGCTGTAAGCAGCTGAAAATGCAAGTGAAGGATGTTCTCAACCAAAGGAGAAGTTTCTCAGAGATGACTTGGCAGTTTTCCTCCCTCTCTTCCACACCTGTAACACATTTCAGTTTAGACAGCCACTCGAGAGGTCGCTTGGTTTCCTTCAAGACTGAGCCTTGAAGTGCAAAACTGAGTGCAAGAAGTGCAAAAAAATGGGGTGATGCAGGTTAGGTGTCAAGAAAGACAGTCCAACTTTCTCTAGAGGAAGCTAGCTGCTGTTTATGTAACGTGAGAGGACATAACATAGTCAAAATAGGTTCGAATAAAAAACTAGAATAGATTCATCTTGACTCAGCAGTGGTTCTAACCCCACAGCCCTTCAAGCACAAGCTACGTAATGGTAGATGGAGTGCAGCTTCCTCCATCATGCATTAGCAGCTAGAGCGCAGTAACGCTGAGTGCAGTGAACAGGAACGGGCAAACAGGGGTGTGACACGTTTCTGAGGGCGTGGCACATCAGTTTGTGAGGCAGTTTGCACAGGGAGGGCAAGCAGGCAGGGTTGCAGGCTTTTCCTGCTAGTAAGGGTACTGTGTATTGTTTGCAGTGTTTCTGTCGGTTGGTAGGTTTTAGAATTCTGTTAGTAATGGCTTTTACACGATCGAAAACTGTAAGAGTGGTTGTAAGAGTGTATGTAACCAGATGGAACCCTCCAAAAAGGATGCACCTGTCCAGACCCATTCCTGTGCGGAGTGTTTGAGCTTATCAGTGGTTTCAGGGGGCGTTGCGGAAGAAATCTGCCTGCAGTGTGAATAGGTGAATGATCTCCTTTCACTGAGTTTAGAGAGGAGGTTGAAAGACTAAGGAGTATCAGGGAAAGTGAAAGGGAAATAGACTGGGGGAGTTCTGCCCTTCCATCCTTGAGAGAGGCCTACCAAGAGTCAGAGGACACCCATGCCTCCCACTGTCAGACAACAGAAGGACACCTGGTAGATGAAGGAGAGTGGAAATGGGTCCCTGCTTGGGGAGGTAATAATAAAAATTCCTCCTGACCCCCATCCCCTAGCCAGGTGCCACTTCAGAATAGGTATGAGCCCCTGGATCTGGAGAGTTAGACAGATGATTTAGAAGAAACTTATCTGCCCAGTGAGCCTCCCAATTGTGATTCATCTGTAAGACGGATCACCACGTCTAATATGAAAAAGAAAAGAAGGGTAATTGTAGTGGGTGACTCCTTTCTGAGGGGAACAGAGGGCCCCATATGTTGACTGGACCCACACCACAGAGAGGTCTGCTGCCTCCCTGGGGCCTGGGTACAGGATATCACTGAGAAACTGCCTGGGCTGATTCAGCCCTCTGATTATTACCCACTGCTGAGACTCCAGGCTGGCAGTGATGAGATTGAAAAGAAGCACGACAGGACAATTAAAAGAGACTTTTGGGCACTGGGACAAGTGGTTGATAGAACAGGGGTGCAGGAAGTCTTTTCCTCAGTCCTTTTGGTGGGTGAGAAAAATGGTGAAAGGAATAGGATAGCTCACATTATCAGTAAGTGGCTCAAGGGTTGGTGTCATTTGCAGAATTTAGGATTCTTTGATCATGGGGCAACTTTTACAACGCCTGGCCTGCTGGAACCAGACAGGCTCCATCTCTCCGTGTTAAGGGCAGAACGTTTTTAGCTCATGAACTGGCAGAACTTGTTGAGAGGTCTTTAAACTAGGTCTGAAGGGGGAAGGAGATGCCTCTGCGCTGTCTGAAAGCAGACCCAAGGGTGGTAAGCCTGAGTTGGGGTGAAATCAGCAGCCCAGCTAAGGTGCATGTATACCAGTGCACACAGCATGGGTAACAAACAGGAAGAGCTGGAAGCCATCGTCCAACAGCAGAGCTATGATGTAATTGCCATTACAGAAATGTGGTGGGATGACTCACATGGCTGAAGTGCTGCACTGGATGGCTACAAGCTCTTCAGGAGAGATAGGAAAGGGAGAAGAGGTGGAGGGGTGGACCTTTATATTAGGGAGGCTTTTGTTGCCATAGGTATTGAAACTAATGACGATGAAGTTGAATGCCTATGGGTGAGAATTAGGGGGAAGGCCAACAAGGCTGACATCCTACTTAGAGTCTGTTATCATCCACCCAACCAGGAAGAAGAGGTGGACAACTTATTCTATAAACAGCTAGATTTTCAGGTTCATCAGCCCTTGTTCTTGTAGGAGACTTCAACTTGCCAGAGATCTGCTGGGAACTT
This sequence comes from Agelaius phoeniceus, assembly GCF_051311805.1. Taxonomy (NCBI): domain Eukaryota; kingdom Metazoa; phylum Chordata; class Aves; order Passeriformes; family Icteridae; genus Agelaius; species Agelaius phoeniceus. The sequence continues at coordinate 515,052 of NC_135281.1, forward strand.
AATACAGCTGAAAAAAAGGCAGTCCAGGAAATTTTTAGAGTGTGTGGAGGACAAATTTTTGTTGCAGCCGGTGGGTGAGCCCACCGGAGAGGGACTGTATTAGATGTGCTGTTTGCAAATAGAGGTGGGCTGGTGGGAGATGTGGTTGGAGGCCGCTTGGGGCACAGTGATCATGAAATTATAGAATTCTTGATATTTGGTGAAATGAAGAGAAACACCAATAAGACTTTTACATTGGACTTCCAGAGGGCAGACTTTGGCCTGCTTAGGAGACTTATTCAGAGAGTTCCTTGGGAAGCACCCTTAAAAACAAAGGACTGCATGAAAGGTGGGTGTGCTTTGAAACAGAGTTCTTGAGGGCACAGGAACCGACTGTCCCTGTGTGCCAAAAGATGAGTTGATGAGGCAAATGTCCAGCTGGGATGGGCAAGGAGGTTTGGAGGAGTTTTGGAATAAAAAGAAGATGTATCATCTTTGGAAGGAGGGTCAGGTGTCTCAGGAAGTATTTAAGGGGGTTGCTAGAGCATGTAGGAAAAAAATTAGGGAGGCCAAAGGTCAGTTAAACTTAAAATGGCAACTTCTGTAAAGGATAATAAAATATGTTTTTACAAATATATCCATTGTAAAAGAAAGGGTAAGACCAGGCTTTATTCTTTATTAGATCCGAAAGGGAACTTAATAACTGCAGACTAAGAGAAGGCAGAAGTGCTTAACACCTTCTTTGCTTCAGTTTTTAGTGGGAAGATGATTTGCCTTCAGGACAACTGTCCTCTTGGATTGGTTGATGATATCAGGGGGCAGAATGGTCCCCCCATTATCTAAGAGGAGGCAGTCAGAGAACTGCTGAGCTGCTTGGATATTCATAAATCCATGGGACTAAATGGGATCCACCCCAGGGTGATGAGGGAGCTGGCACATGAGCTTGTGAACCCGCTCTCCATCATTTACCAGCAGTCCTGGTTCACTGGTGAGGTTCCATATGACTGGAAGTTGGCCAATGTGATGCCCATTCACAACAAGGGTCAGAAGGAGGATCCAAGCAATTATAGACCAGTCAGCCTGACCTCAGTACCCTGGTAAGGTAATTGAACAGTTTATACTGAGTGTCATCATGCAGCACTTACAGGACTACCAGGGTATCAGACCCAGACAGCATGGGTTTAGGAGGGGTAGGTCATGTTTGACCAACCTGGTCTCCTTTTATAACCAGGTGACCCTCCTGGTAGATGCAGGAAAGGCTGTGGATGTTGATGTGTATCTGGACTTCAGCAAGGCCTTTGACACTGTCTTCCACAGCACACTCCTGGAGAAGCTGCAGCCCACAGCAGGGACAGGAGCACTCTGTGCTGGGCTCAGAACTGGCTGGATGGCCGGGCCCAGAGAGTGGTGGTGAATGGTGCTGCATCCAGCTGGCAGCCAGTCACCAGTGGTGTCCCTCAGGGCTCTGTGCTGGGGCCAGTCCTGTTCAATATTTTTATTGATGACATGGAGGAGGGTATTCAGTCTCTCATTAGTAAATTTGCAGACAACTCTAAGCTGGGAGTGTGTGTCCATCTGTTGGAGGGTAGGAGGACTCTGCAGGGAGACCTGGAACGGCTGGATATATGGGCAGAGTCCCATAGGATGAAGTTAATAAATCCAAGTGCCGAGTCCTGCATTTTGGCCATAATAATAACCCCCTGCAATGTTATAGGCTGGGGACAGTGTAGCTGGACAGTGCCCAGGCAGAAAGGGACCTGGGGTTACTAGTCGACAGCTGGCTGAGCATGAGCCAGCAGTGTGCCCTGGTGGCCAAGAAGGCCAATGGTTCCTGGCCTGGATCAGGAGCGGTGTGACCAGCAGGAGCAGGGAGGTCATTCTGCCCCTGCACTGGGCACTGGTGAGGCTCCACCTTGAGTGCTGTGCCCAGTTCTGGCCCTTCATTTTGGGAAGGACTTTGAGACACTTGAGCATGCCCAGAGGAGGGCAACGAGGCTGCTGAGGGGCTTGGAATACAAACCCTGTGAGGAATGACTGAGGGAGCTGGGGTTGTTTAGCCTGGAGTAAATGAGACTTGGGGGTGACCTTATCACTCTCTACAACTTCCTGAAATGCGATTGTAGCCAGGTGGGGGTCAGTCTCTTTCTCCAGGCAACAACTGACAGAACCAGAGGACACAGTCTTAAGCTGCACCAGGGAAAATACAGGTTGGATATTAGGAAAAAGTTTTTTACAGAAAAAGTGATAAAGTACTGGAATGGCCTGCCCGGGGAGGTGGTGGAGTCACCATCCCTGGATGTGTTTAAAAAAAGCCTGGATGTGGCACTCAGTGCCAGGGTTTAGTTGAGGTGTTAGGGCATGGGTTGGACTCGATGATCTTGAAGGTCTCTTCCAACCTAGTCATTCTGTGAATTCTGTGAATTCAACCCCAAGTTCTGTCTTCACTCAAGCTTGTAACTTAAGTTTCAGGGCCTGGATCACAGATGCAGTCTGCCAATGTATTCTCACCAACTTCTGGTTTATCAGGTAGAACACACAAATTCTTTTGCAACTTCACAGTAAAGGAACATCTTATCTTGCTGCAGGAAAGGGCTGTGGGATTCAGCAGTCAATAATTAAAGGAGAACAAAATTAACAATGATGGACAACTGGCTCTGGTTTTTTTTTGGATCTCACTGAACCTAGACTCAGATACTGAAACACCACTATCCATATTGCTGGAAAACAAAGGGAGAAGTCCAGGAAGGAAATAAGAGTCCAGACATGTTATCTAAGTCAAAGTAGAATATTTATTTATGTAACTGAAAGTGTTGATACTTGTAGTACAACAGCAACCCCAAGTTTCTTTGTCTCTGCTTTGAAATAAACCAAAACATTCCTCAAAACATTTGCGCTTTGCTATCATATGCCTGTTCTACAGTTCCCAGATCATGTAATGCACACTTCACACTACCAAGATGGCACCTCCTTGGAGTTCCACAGATAAGTTACTTCTTCACTTTGTAACTTGTGTGATATAAAGAATTCACTTAAAGCATCTTCATTTCAGTGTTTCCAACTGCAGGATTTTTAAAGTCACATTAATGGGACTCATTAATCTCACCTCAATTCCATTATTTAATGATTAATTCTCATTTAACCCACATAAATAAGCAAAGTGCAGTGTTCTTGAACTATAACAATGGCTTCAAGCAGAAGTTCATCACAGAAAGAAATTTTGCTAATAGGAAAGTGTGATTAAAAAGAAAGGTATGGTCAGAAAGGTATGATCACTGAAACATAAAATAAATATACTGGCACTTTATGAAGACAACAGGAACTACCTCAGGCATCCAACCAACAGTCTTTGGTCACATCCATTTGAAAGGTAGCTTGATAAAAGACACCTATCAAGGAGCACATGGTAAGTGTCATTACAGCAAACACAGGTGCAGCACTTGTATCACCAAGTTCAGCACTAGAGCAGCTCAGTTCAGAGGCCTACCCTGATAGTGAGCAGCAGATGGGCTGTGTCAAGCAACTATGTGCAGTGTGATGTGTCACAAAGTGTTGCTGTTGCAAGGTAGAAAACAAACAAGGTCAATCTTTCTGTGACAAAAACTTCCAGCACTTGGAGGTTTTTCTGTATTTACATTTCTTTCAATAGAAATCTTTGAAAGATCAAAGACTCAGCGCAAACAGGTGAAAGAAGTGGTATGACTGGTGCAATCTCAAGGCACTGAGCACCCACAGTGTGCAAGAGAGAGTGTGGCTGCAGGCAGCTCTCCTTCACCCCAGTGCTACAGGTAGCCAAGGCTAGCTGAATCTACATCACCTTGATTTCTGGCAGTTTCAGGGGGGGCCACCCTGGCCATTCATATTATGACACTAGCTGCTTGGGCACTTCAGCCAGAACTATCTGGGAAAGGGCTTCCTGGGAAGCCTGAAAAGAGAATGGGGAGAATAAATCAAAAATACCACAAAGAACAGATTTGGTAGCCTAGTGAAACACTCTCTTAGAGAATTCAGAACACCTGCCCTGCTCATTCTGTTTTAAGAATTGGTTGCTACAGCTTTAGGAGCACTTCCAGTCAGTCTCAGTGAGCGCTGCTGATGAAAACCGCTTGTTCTCACCTCAACCTCAGACTCACATAGCCCTTATGTGGCCCCAGTCTGAGTGAAAACTGCCCTAGCCACTAGCAAGGTCTCTCATTTTGGGTTTTCATTTGAATTACTCAAGCCAATTGACTATGCAAAATGCACGAACACCAACGCCAACAGTGGAAGTCAGGGAGCTGGTGAGTGGCTGGACTGCTTTCGACAGCAGGAAAAATGACCTCAGCTTCAATCACTCATGGGCCTCAACATCAGAGACTGATAGTATGATCTCAGTTCTTTGCTAAATGTTCATATCCCAGGACAGAGAACATCCCCTTTAATCCTGCAATAGCCAAGAGATAGTATGCGAAATCAATTATACAATGAAGGCTCCGAAGAACGGCAAGACAGCAAGACACAGCTTTGAACACAGAAGCCAACATCTCAACTCTCACTGGGAACAAGCAGCACAGGCATGCCCTCTGAGCATGCAGCTTGCGCTGCCTTGTCAAGACCGTGGTCATTTTTAGGATGCATACATCCTGGCAATGGGACTCTTCTGAATTAAAAAAAACATATATTTTTGAACTGTTGGAAAGGCACAAACTGGACAATGTCTCGTGCAGCTGGCTCTCCTGTCACAGATTTCAGAACACTGCTGTCTCCATCAAGGAACTCCATTGCTTTAAAATTGGCTTCACCAACACCAACAATGATAATGGACATGGGCAGATTAGAGGCATTAACAATGGCTTGCCTAGTTTGGTCTAGATCTCCATCTGTGATGATCAGCAAGGTAAAGTATTGCTGAAAAACATGAGAAAGCATACAGTTAGATATTTCAACACCAGAGCTCACATAGCTGAAGGTAGATAGAGATAGAGACAAACCCAGAACATTAAAGAAACTTATGTTCATTCGCATTTTTCCTATGCCTAATGATTTTCACTGTGCACTTCCAATATTCTCTGTACTAGAAAAAAGAGAAAGGATTAAGTTCAATTTATAAAGAACAGTTACATCAATAGGCAAAAAGTACTAGAGACAAAAAGTACTACTAAATAAACACAGCTGCATACAAAAGTCACTGATAGGTGCTGTTTTACTGACTGGCATTCAGAAAGGTTAGAGATATTTAATATCCCTGAAGTATAACTCAAAAAGCCTTGGTTCTTTTTTATTGATAATTTAATTCAGGTGTGTCTAATTAGAAGCATTAGAAGTATTAGACATCCAAAACACAGCAGTGATAAATAACATGAGAGGTTCTAGAGGTAACGTGAAGGGAACAAGGGTTTTTCCAGAAAGAAAGGAGAACCTCAAACCAATGCCTTAGTGTGGTAAAGTGTTTAAAATTTCTATAATTTTCCAGAAGCTGAAGTTTAGTACCTGGTTCTGAAATGAGCAACTGCTGTTTTATAGCAGCTATTTACAGACTTAAAAGGAGGCAAACACAATGAAAATAAGAGAAAACTGAATTTCCAATTCCAAAGCACAGTTAACATAAATTGCTGTACCCAATTGCTGATTCTTTACTTAAATAGTTATGTTTAAATCTGAAAGAAAAAGTAGAGATATTTAACACATTACAAGAATTAGGAAGATTTCCCCAAAGTGCTGGGAAAGTTAAAAAATACCCTAGAAATGCAAGAAATTGATCTCCTTAGCCCAAGTGCTTCACAGCATGGGAAATATATTTGATATACATACAAACATTAAGGAGCACCAAAATACTGATAGAGCTTGGTGATAAAACAAGTAGCACAGTAAATGTCAAAATTCTTTCTGAGTGGTCTGTCAGAATGATATCAGCTAAAATCTATCAGTACATCCAAGTCCTTCATTCTTAAGCAAAACAAATTAAGTTTTAAAGAAATGAAGTAAAATTTTAACAGCAAACATGGCCACAGCAGCACACAAATGAGCCCATGACCATAGAGAAGCACAGATGCTCTGCAATCAGCACACAGATTGAACAGTTCTCAGACTCCATGCCACTATGGTGGGACAGATAGTCAAGCCCTCTGGTAGCTTCTAAGAGGTTTTTTCTCAACATTCTTGAGAGCAAAATTGTTCAGCACAAAACTCTATTCTATGTGCATGCCCTACAGGTGACAGAGCTTGGTAAGAGAGATTAGAGCAAGGCAACTGCTGCCTCAGTCCAACTGGCTGAACAGCCAACACAGCACCCCTGTACAACGCAACAGTAAGTACAGTGCCAGCAAACTGGGAGAGAAATAAATATCACTTGAGCAATGCAACTAATGTGTCTACCCAGTATAGGTTCATATCAGTATGTACCAAGAGAGAGCATCGACATGCTCTCTGTAGGCTGACAACAGAAGACCAAACTTGGAATTCAAAGGAAGGAAGCTAACATCAATTCACTATTCCATTCTATTCAACCATCAACATGGAAAACATCAACCCAAAGCATATCCACAATAAAGACCTTGCACTTACTGCAGCAGTTCCTTGTTGCAGCAAGTGTGCTGCAAACCTTGCCACATGGTTTATAATAGAGGAGAAGTTGGTTGGCCTGTAGAGTCGGATCTGCGGCAGAATTTGGTGGTAGGCATCCGCTATTCCTTGGATCCCTACAACACAAGGAAGGAAAGTTGCCACAAGAGCCCACAATTCCTCCAGTCATTATTTTATAAGCATTACTAAACAGCATAGCCAGAAGACAACTGACACAGCTGTGAACTCCTGAAAGGAAAATAAAGCAGCAGCGTAACTGGAAATACAGGAAGCATAGAGATGAAAGCAGTGGACAGCTGCAGACATAGGATTTGCACATTTCTTCCCCATTCTACAATTCTTCACATCAGTTTTTGTGCCTTTAACATCAGAAAGTTCAGGATTTTAGCTTTTGAACTGGCAGGGTTGATTGAGAAGGCTTCAAACTAGGTTTGAAGGGGGAAGGCAATAAGACCAGACTTGGAAGACATGAGCCTAGGGCTGACATGCCAGCATCAGGGGTGAAATCAAAAGCCCAGCTAAAGTTCATCTATACCCTGCTGACTTTGAAGTGTGTGAGTATCACTGGAACACACTTGCACACTTACAGAGACAAGCCAGGGTTTCCTATGGTAATAAAAGCCAAAAGGGAAACAGCAGAAAATTATCTCAAAGGAATGATGAATATTCCTCCAGGAAGGTGATACAGCCAACAGCCAAGCTGAGTGCTTTACACCAACACAAAGAGCACAAGCAACAGACAGGAGGACCTGGAAGCCATTGGTGCTCCTAGAAAGCTACAACTTTGTGCCCTTATTGAAACTTGGTGGGACATCCATGGGAACCCTGTCACTAGAGTACAGCTATTGATGCCTACAGGCTGTCAGGAAGGAACAGGAGAGTAAGAAGAGGTGGAAGGGCTGCCCTCTATACCAAGAGGTGGACTGAGTGTGAAGAGCAGCTATGTGGGTAAAAATCAGATAGAAAGCCTGTGGGTAAAAATTAGTGACCAAGGCAACAAAGGGAACTTCATGGTTGGGGTCCACTACAGACTGCTGGATCAAGGGGAGCCTGTTGATGAAACCTTTCTGCTCCAGCAATGGGAGGCTCTTGTCCTGCTGGGGGACTTGAACTGTCCTGATGTCTGCAGGGATAGTAGCACAGTGAGCTGTAGGCAATCCAGGACACTCCAGGACACTCCAGGAATACATGGAAGAAGATAACTTCTTGACCCCCATAATCAACAGCCGTGCCAGAGAAGGTGCATTACTGGATCTGCTGGTCACCAACGCAAGGCAGCAAATTGGGAACATCAAGATCAGAGGCAACCTGCACTGCAGTGATCGTGCATTGATGAAATTGGCAGTCCTGAGGAATATGGGTCAGGTAAAATTAGGCCCCTGAAGGTTAGGAAAGCAGATTTCGCGCTCTTCAGAGAGACAATCAGTGGGATCCTCTAGGATACTGCCCTCGGGAACAAGGGAGAAGAACAGAGCTTGGCAGATTTTTAAGGAAGCTTTCCCTAGAACACAAAAGCTAGCAATCCCAGGAGCAAGAAATCAGGCAAGGAAGGCAAGACACCACTATAGCTGAGTAGGGAACTGCTGGTCAAACTAAAGGGAAAGAAACAAATGCATAGACAGTTGAAGCTAAGACAGGTCACCCAGGAAGAGTATAAAGTTCAGTTGTGTAGGGGTGGCCAAGGTGGAGCTGGAACTGAACCTGACAATGTAGGCGAAGAGTAAAAGGAAGGGCTTCTATAGGCCCATTAACCAGAAAAGAAAAGTCAAAGGTGTTAACCCCTGATCAACAATGCTGGAAAACTCGTAACAACAGATGAGGAGCTTTTTTGCCTCAGTCTTCAATGGCAAACTCTCTTTCCACACCTCTTGAGTGGATGGACAGCAGGATGAGGACTGGAGGAGCTAAGTCCCTCCCACTGTAAGTAAAGATCAGGTGTGTGATCAGCTGAGGTATCTGAATGTACTTAAGTCTGGGGGACCCATAGATGGCTTCACCAAGGGCAAGTCCTCCCTGACCAACCCAGTGGCCTTGCACAATGGCATATAGCTCAGTAGACAAGGGAGGGGACAGAGATGTCATTTATATGGACTTCTGTAAAGCCTTTGACACAGATCCCCACAACATCCTTCTCTCTAAATTGGAGAGAGATGAAGTTGATGAGTGGACTGTTAGATGGATAAGAAAGTGGTTGGACAGTCACATCCAGAGAGTAGTGGTCAATGGCTCAGAGTCCCAATGGACATTAGTGACAAGTGGGGTCCCTCAGGGGTCCATACTGGGACCAGTGTTGGTTGATATCTTCATTAGTACATGAAGGGAACAAGTGTACCCTCAGCAGGTTTGCAGATGACACACCTGAAGGACAGGGCCATCCAGAGGGATCTGGACAAGCCTGAGAAGTGGCCCACGGGAATCTCTGAGGTTTAACAAGGCCAGACGCTGGTGCTGCATCTGAGCTGGGTATCAGTCCCAGTATTGGTCCAGACCGGGGCAGGAACAGATCGAGAGCAGCCCTGACGTGAAGGGTTTGGGGGTGCTGGTGGATGAGAGGCTGCACACGCCCGGCCGTGTGTGCTGGCACCCAGAAACCAACCACGTCCTGGGCTGCATCAAAAGAAGTGTGGGCAGCAGGTCAAGGGAGGGGATTCTGCCCCTCTAGTCCCCTCAGGTGAGGCCCTGCAGCATCTGCAGTGCTGCATCCAGCTCTGGAGTCCTCAGTGCCAGACAGACACGAACCTGGTGGAGCCAGTCCAGAGGAGGCCACCAGGTTAATCAGGGGGATGGAGCACCTCTCTTAGGAGGAAAGGCTGAGAGAATTGGGTTTGTTCAGCCTGGAAAACAGGAGGCTTAGGGGGTGACATAATTGCAGCCTTCCAGTTCCTAAGGAGGGCTTACAAGAAAGATGGACAGGGACTTTTTACAAGAGCATGTAGTGACAGGACAAAGAGGAATGGATTCATACTGAGAGTAGGTTTAGATTAGATACTTCTTTGCTGTGAGGGTGGTGAGACACTGAAACAAGTTGCCCAGAGTAGTTGTGCCTGCCCCTTGCTTGGAAGTGTTCAAGGCCAGGTTGGATAGAACTCTGAGCAACCCTGGTCTAGCAAAAGGTCTCCCTGCCCATTGCAGGGGTCTGAAACTAGATGATCTTTAATGTCCTTTCCAATTAAAACCATTCTCTGATTCTATGAAATTGCAGGAAAAATAACCTAGCAAAGATATGCTGAAGACTATGTTTACTCTTCCTTTCTACCTTGTCAATTTACCTTGTTTGTCCTAATTAGACAAGGTCAGAAGCTCTTGGGAACACTATCTTTTGATTTTCTTTGTGCAGAAGTGAGAAAACAATCCCTGATTGAAGATTCAACCATTTCTGTAACAGAAATGGCAATCTCTAAGGGGTTTTCTAATGCAAAAAGCTTTTTGCAGGTTAACCAAACAATTTTTTTTTTAAGTCCTATTTTAGATGGTTCGTACTCTTCTATGGATCCATCTAAATTGGCCTATTCCTGGCTTGTATCAGTGCAGCTTCATTTGTCACTGTTTACATTGTCCATCATCAGGTTTTAGCATGGTACTACTCAAAACTGCTGCACAAAGACCCTAAAAGACCACAGACACAGATCCCAGTGAGGCAGACAAGGCTGAACTGAGAAGAATTGCTTGGATTTTAGCACTGAATTTCTAATTCAACTTTTTGTTGGCCTAAGACCAGAGGAAAAAAACTAAGTGAAAAATGCTTGTTCAAGAACAATTCTGTGTGACAGCGTGCTGAGAGATCTCAGCCCTTAAAGGTCATGATCTAGCATTGGGAACTGCCCTTAAATTTAGCAGTGTGCTGGGGTGACCCTGGCTGGATATGAGATGCCCATCAAAGCCATTTATCACCCCACTCTTCAGCTGGACAAGGGAGAGAAAAAACAATAAGGCTCATGGGTCAAGGTAAGGACAGGGAGATTGCTCAGCACCCACAGTCATAGGCAAACCAGATTTGACATGGGGAAATCAGTTGAATTTGTTGCTAATCAGATCTGAATAGGATAAAGAAAAGTAAAAACTAAATCTTGAAAACATCGTCCCCTCACCTCCCCTCTTCTGAGGCTCAAATTCACTCCCGAATTCTCTCTCTCCTCCCCCCTCAGTGGGGTACAGCAAATGGGGGCTGTGGTCAGTTCACATGTCATCTCTGCTGCTCCTTCCTCACTCAGAGGAAAGTCTCTCCTCACTCCTCCCCTGCTCCAGCAAAGGGTCGCTTCCACAGGAAACAATCCTCAATAAACTTCTCCCATATGAGTCCTTCCCACAAGCTGCAGATCTTAATGAACTCCCTGTGTCGGTCCCTGCGCATTCATTCAGGAACAGGCTGCTCCAGGGAATGGCATCCATGGGCTGGTGGTTTCTCCCCCATGGACTCCATGGGCTACAGAGGCACAGCTGTCTCACCATGGTCTTTACCACAGCCTGCAAGGGAATCTCTGCTTGAGTGCTTGGAACACTTTCTCCTCCTTCTTATTTACCAGCCTTGGTGTCTCTAGTATTGATCCTCTAATATATTCTCACTCCTTCCCTCTGAGAGCTGTCACACAGGGATTTTTTTCCACTTCTTAAATCTGTTATCCCACCATCACTGATGGGCTTGGTCTTTGCCAGTGATGAGTCTGTCTTGGAGCTGGCTGGCATCAGCTCCTTCAGATACCGGGGAAGACTCTGGCAGCTTGTCAGAGAAACCACCCCTGTAGCCCCCACTACCAAAACGTTGCCATACAAACCAAATATAACCTGAAATCTCCTCTGAAGAAGATGGCTATGAAGAAAAGCAAGCTTTTAAGACAAACTTGAAAAGAGAGCCGTCAAACATATCCACATTGCTGGTGGGGAAATCCTGGTTTCTAAAAGCCTCAGCAGATGGTGGCTCTGGAATCTTAACAAGCACAGGCAAAGGGCTGAGCTGAATCCACTGGCACCTGTAACCCAGCAGAAGTAACCAATTTGAAGCAACAAAAATTTCAGTACAGATTGACAATCAATTAAATCTAGACCCCTTCACTGAAGGTTATGGAGCTTGCCTGCATCAACAGACATCTGCTTTTGTCAGCATCAAGGTGAGAGTACAGCTATATTTGCCCCGTGTCTTGGTGCTGCATTTGATTTCTGCGAGTTGTCAAATAAACACAGCACTTCAAACATCTCCCCCACTCAGTGGCATTATTAATAAAGAAGTGTTCTCATCTTGGCAATAAGGGTTGCTGGGGTTGAAGTTCAAACTCATGAGATACCTTGGGAAATGGGACATTACAAACAGTTAGGGAATGCAGACATGGACAGAGCAAGGCCCAGCATTGTGAAGGCCCTACCTGCCAGCTAGGAGGAACCTGAGCTCCAAACCCAAATGCAGGAAATAGCTTGTCACTGGAAAGAAAGGAAAACAATAAAAATGAGAAAGAGCAATTCTGTTATAACTCTTCGGTTTTATTCACCAAAAATAGCTGGAGACCAAGGCAGAATCCCTGCCACAAGGAATTGGTACATCATCTAGCTGCCCATGGCCTAGCACCAGGTATCCAATGGTTTCAGACTTGGGCTTGAGAGTTAGATAATTTCTCTCAGTGCAGCACCCCACAGGATTCTCAGGAGATTTCAAAGTAGTAAGAGAAAAGCCAGACCACTCCCAGCCTGGCTATAGGACAAAGCAGACAAATATGACTGCTCCCATTGCTCCCAATGTCTATTCCCATTCAACCAAATAGGACATTCATGTTTGTAATGCATCATCTGCAACAAGAGATCAGTGCCCACCTGAAGCATCAAGGGACTCAGAAGGGACAAGCCAAGCAAATATGGCAAAGTATGAAGGGCTGCCATTGCCCTCCCTAGCACTGATACAAGCAAGAGGAAACAGTAGCAGCTCCTAAAGGAAGGGAGCCCCTCAATCATTAAAACAGTGCAGGGCTAGAACAAGCTGTTCTAGTCACATTTTTGACATGATGACTAGATCAGTCAAGATCATTACATATGCATCATAATTCTGGACTACACTTCCCACACTCTAGATGGCAATCAGGTACTCATTTATTCCATCTGGGCTGATGTAGTGAAAAGAATTTGGTGACTTGGGATCTCCACTGGAGGCAGTGAAGTCTACACCCACCTGATCAGGCAACATGATGGCAGCAAGTCACTGATATGTCAGCACAAACAAATGAGAAGAACAAACTATATCCAGAAACAGGGGGTTAGCTCAAGGCCACACAGTTCCTTTTCTCCCAGGCACACAGCAACCCTACACAGGGACATGCACACACGCCTGCACCCCTTTTCCCTCTTGGGTACAGGTATTTCCAACCCATAGCAATCCTTTCCACTGACAGACCAAACCAATTTCTCAAAAGAAGTTTAAGAAGCCCTAGCTCCATTAAAGTGCTACTTGATCACAAAAAGCAAAAATACAGTATCCTTTAGTGTTTTGCAGACTTCATCACTGCAAATTCATACTGCATTTGCAGTCACTCATGCTGCCAATAAAAGTACCGAACACAACCTCACTGCCTTTGTCCTGTCATCTGTCACATTGTGTGTTTTATATAGCTTTTATTGTTGGTTATTTTTTATAAGTTGGTTATTTTTTATAAGTTAAGATTTGGTTTGACCCTCGGTTCCCCCCATGTTCTCCCTCATAATGGTTTGTTCCTCCCACCAGTTACCTGTCTTACCATTGTAACCAACCCCCTTTCATTTTGAGAAATTTCTATGTCAATCTTCCCTTAATTAACATATGATTTGTCCCCTGAGCCTTCTCCCTCCCCTGTGCCATTCCTATTGGTTCAGTTGTGCCCCTCCCTCTTCCCCTGGGCTTTGTTCATTGGTCCCTTGTGTCCCCCTCATGTCACACCCTTCCTCTTTGTAAGTGCCTCCCCAACGGCTTTTCTCTGACACTGTTACTGGCCCCGCCTGGGTCAATAAAGTGCCTTGGCATCCATACGTGTGTCCACTCCTTCCTTCCTTCACCTCAGTGCTTCGCAGTCCTGCTCTTGCCTGCGTCACCACACCGCAGACAGAGCCAATACTCAGGGGTTCTCGCAGAGGACCTGGGAGTGGCGGGATTCGTGGTCTCCACCAGTCACTCCGGGAGCGGCTGGCCGGCACCCGTCAGCTCCAGTGGCCGCAGTACGAGACTGCAGTCATCTACCAATGCAAGCAGTGGGGAACAACTCACCATAAAGTTAATCTGGCAGCCTCCCATCACATAGTCCAGAAGTGAATATTCTGTCTCAATCTAGAGGAACAGACATTGTAACACCTACTCATTTCACTATGATCAGAAAATAAAAAAGAAAAAAAAACACAACAAAAATCTTCCTACCTTGCAGGATTTTATCCTAATAATGCCAGAGTTTTTGTAGTTGTTTTTCTTTCGGTTTTTTTCCTCAGGATGAATGCATTCATATTCCACTTACAGAAAGCAAGCACAGAAGCAAGTTCCAAAATATGTGCCTTTACAGGAGAGCACTGAAACAGACAGTGCCACACATCCCCCAGTTTCAGAGTTACCAAAATACCCAGTAGAACTAAGAAATTGAATTTTGAAAGGTCTGCAACTACTTTGGCCACTATCTGATGAGCTAAACAGAGTGCTTTTGCCACCAGTACTAGGCAGAGGAAGCAAAACTCTCAGGGTGGGGAGGCTAAAAAAGCTTGGGCCACAGGTTCCCAGTGGCAGTGCTTCCCTGCTTGGATTCATTCACATTGGTTCTCAATTCACAAGGGCTAGAAAAAAGGCAAGAACCTTCCGCCCACTTTTGTATTATGCCCAATCAAGCTGTCTGGCAACTGGAGAGCTATGTCCTGTGTGCAAATACAGCTGCCTCAATTCAGGTGAATCTCAGTCTCCAGGAGAATGAAAGGTCAGGTTTTCACTGCAAACAAACCAAAACCAGCACCACCAGCATGTGACTCAACTTACTCTAGTATTGGATGACCACGGCAAGTGCCCCTTGGAAGGACTACTGTTAGCAAGCAAGGTGACCAGAGTGCTCAGGAGGGGGACCAGCTCCAGCACAGACATTATATGAGACAAGCTGTGCTTCTGGACTCATCTGTTACAGCACCAAAAAGCACTTCTGTTTTCACTTGACTCAGCAGAGGCCAAAGCAAGCTGAACTGCTGGGAAAAGTAGCTCAGTGGACAACAGGGTTAGCAGATAACAGGCTCAAAGATATTTTTAGAATAGGAATGGCAACAGAACCCAAAGAAAACAAAGAAATATAATTTCCACACCAGTTTTTATTATTTTTAAATGTTGGCTTAATAATACAAAAATACATGTTTGGACGCAACAATTAAAATTGCATGTCCAAGGTCAATATTAGAAAGGGTTTAAAGACTGAAATCTGGACTGAGTTAGCAGGGGCTGAGGAGGTTCACCAGAGAGGGAGCACCGGCTGTCTGCATGTGCCCCAGAGTCATTTCCTAAGTGCCTAACAAGTCATGTGAGCCATCACTGTCATGATCTGCATACTGCACCTGAAAGGAGGAGGAAGCAGGCAATGGGCAAGTGTCCTGCATTAGGGAGACTGGCCATGGCTCACTGCCCCATCTCCTGTCTGATTGCTCTGCATCAATGCTGGTGAACTCCCCCATGCCATCAGGACTGGGGATGCTGGCCACACCACTAACTGAAACCCAGGAGCAAAGCCATACAGCCAGAGTGAATCTCAAGAGAGGAACATGTTCACTTCCTCACCCATTTAAGTATGCATGGTGAAAACTTAAAAAAAAAAAATCTTCCCCTGGTTTAAATGGAAGAGATTAAATAAAGGAATAAATATTTTAAAGAAACATTAAAACCCCCCAACATTTCACAGTACAAATGTGTAAACGTGAGGTCATTCAGGGCAAGATATGCAACTGGGGTAATGGGAACAAGCAATTAAAACTTTATTATCCAAACTATGCTCCTTTTTCCTGTCCAACAATAGTATCAATTTACAAGGAAATTCTAATTTCCATGGAACAGTAAGTCTGTCTCTTTCTGCATCTTATATACCAACCAAATTATAAATACTTTATTAATAAACAGTAATTTTTATGTCAGAATGAAGGCTTCAGAACTAGATAATAGAGAACAGCAATGCATATACAAATAAAAATACATTAATAACTGGTTTACAGGAACATGGTGTCATAGCTCTCCACAAAATCAGCAGTGAGGAGCATTTCTAATATGTTCAACTGCAGAACACAAGTAATTCCAGAAGCAGTCAACTAAGGGACAGTTGTAAGCAGCTGCCTCTTCCTCCTCTGAAGCTCACATGCCACACAGATTCAGGAACTCTCTTTCAGAGATCTGCCTTCAGAAATCAAGTTGATGTTACTCCAGTATAAACCACAGTGACAGCTTTCTCCTAAGGACAATGGGACAAGATGAACCCATGGGTAATTTCACACCCTGATAAGGATATCAAATTCAATGGCTACATACCTGAATTTGACACAGGGTTCTTTACAGGACTATTCAGATCTACAGGGTGTCTTCCACTGGTATCAATGGAAAACCCATGCAAACAGCCAGGTGAATTATGGCTTAATATAGTCACCTAAATGGGAAGCACCATGGCATCTTCTAGTGTCTTAATGGCAAAAGATACCACAGAGACTGTTTCCCCTTCTCCTCCCCCATCCTTCCCACCTAACTTCTGCTCTTCTCATCTAAACACTCCACCATGAAGCAATTCCCACCCCTCCTCCCTGAACTTTACTCGGCTTCTCCCAACATTTCTGATGTTTGCACATCACCCAAAAGTGACTAGATCATGCCAGGAAGGCCTTCTCTTGTGCAGAAGCCAGGGTGCAGACTCCCAGTGAATGGTCTCCTTTATGCCAGGACACCTGGAGAGCTTCAGGGAATCCAGCCACTGCCATCTCCACACACCTCCTCTCCCCTCCTTCGTGCTCCTACTCCCCTCACAGCCATGCCAAGGACCAGTTCAGTTATTAGTTCACAACATGGTATGGCTTAAAACAAAGCTCTTTTTACAAGGGTTTTTTTCTAAGACTGGCCAAGATTCACTGCAGGCAGCCCAAAGAGTGGTGTTGCTGCAAACAAAACCCTCCAATACTGCAGGACACTGTATTGACTTATTTATTTTTTCTTCGCAAATAAACTCTCCAATACTCATTACAAGCCATGGAATACAGTCAGCAAGGAAAAGGCCTCTTTCATCTACAGGAGTAACTTTCAAAATCCACAGAAAATTATTTTGCCTTTGTATATATGCCATTAAACCTGTGAATACCAACAAATACAAATTTCTATTTTGCTACTTCTATTTGCTACATTTGTTATTTCTATTTAAGTAACTATGGGGCTGAGGTGCTGCTTTCACTTATTTTTCATAAAACTGTAACAAAGATTAGGCTGTGTCACAAATATGAGCTGTTCTTAACACAGAACTAGGAGAACATCACTCTGAATCACAATGAAGAAAGAATTGCCATAAGAATTGCCACAGTAGATAACATTTGATCAAAAGATTTATGTTCACACACATATTCAGCATTTAATCCTCATGCAGAGCTGGCAAAGTTGTTGTTTAGGGGATACACCAAAATGGTGTATGCTACCCAAAGTTTCACCACTAGGTAAATTTCTGGAAGCCTCAAACAAGGTTTCGAGGAACAAATTCCAAATGAAAAATAAAACAGTAGTGCAATATTATATACTTCAGTGTTGTTAGTGGAACTCCTGACTATCAGTCTAGACTCCCCTGACTAACTTCCCCAGCATGTTAAGGAAATGAACAGCTTAATCCTTTTTCACAGCTGCATTGGGAAATTTCAGAGATTATCTGCCCATACATCAAGAATTTTGGCTTAAATGAACTAACAGAAAAAAGCTATCCTTTTGAAGAAGTAGATAATTCTGAAGTGGACTCCAAAGCATAGAAAGCTTCTAAAAAACAAACAAAACAAAATAACAACACAATATTTTTGGGCTATAGCAAATATAGCCCCACAAAACAGTATGTGTAGACCATGTCATGTCAGATCTAACCAATGACAATATGCACCTCTTAGTCACCTCCTCTATATGCTTGCTGCACCCTTTTGAACAAAGATGACTTCTTTCTGACCTAAGACTGTTGATTCCCCACCAATAACAACTCACAAACACCACTTAGAACACTGCCACCTATCAACAAGCCCAGCACACCTGTTCGAGGTTTGGATTTTTCTTTTTTTTTCTTTCTCTCAAGGAATTTTCCTCCCATTTGTTGTCTAAGAGAGACAAAAGATGTGGCCAAGATGGGGAGGAGGGGACAAGGGGTGAGTAGTTGGGTGCAGTCTCTTAGCTGGGGAGTGAGCTTGGTAGCTGGGGGAGATTTTATCTTGTGAAGCGCAGAGATACCAAAACTTAGCTGGGGGCCAGGGCCTGGGCTCAGCCCACTCTTGCAGCCTCACTCTTGGGATCAGAGGTCATGGTTGTGGTTTTGGTCCTGGACTGCTGCTGCCCAAAGGCTTCACCACTGTGGAGTTTTGTCCATCACTGTTTCCCCTTACCCTGGGTGAGACTCTGCTCGTAAGAGCAGCTGTTGAACTGGGACCTTTTCAACAACCAACCTCACTGGAAGAGACCTTCATCAAGTGCTTGGGTGCCTCAGGGGAAACCCAGGACCCCTCTCCCCCTCTGGAGGGAGCACCTCCCTGCTGCTTGTGGGAGCCTGGCTGCCACTGCTGGACCCCCATTGCTCCTGCCACAGCTTCGGGTTTTTTGCTACACTTTGTTTGCCACCCAGGGTCTGCTCACCTCTGCTGTTCCAGCCTGCTGTTCTGAGGTTCCTGCCTGGCTGCTTCCCATGAGTTTGCCAACAAAGCCCCTTCTCCATCCCTTCCGCCAGCCTGCCCGCCATTGCTGTGCGCAGAGAGGCGGCCGAGCTCGCGCCACAGCGCCCCCTGCAGCCCCGGGGGAATCATCGCCCCGCCCTGCCCGGCCGGGAGCCAGCAGCGCCCCTGCTGGCTGTGCCCGGAACTGCACCGCAGGGGAAGGTGCCTGCAGCCGGGACCAGGCCGGCCCTGGGGCTCTGCGTCTGCTGGTCGGTGCTGCCGGGCTTGGTGTTGGCTTGCCTTGTTATACACACACACGCTAGTAAGGACCTGCTATTCCTTTTCTGGTATCTTTGCCTGAAAGCCCTGTCATTTCAAAGTTATAATAATTCAGTGGGAAGGGGGTCATATTCTCCTTTCCAAGGAAGATTCCTGCCTTCTTTGGCAGACACCTGTCTTTTACACCAAGACAACACCTGAACACCTATTTCCAGGTTAATAATCTCAGTAATTATTAGGAACTACCATACTGCACAAAGAACAACATTAGCATGCATGCATTTTGCTAAATCTTCCATATCAAGCTTTCAGCATGAGATTTCTTCAGAGAGAGGATGAAGAAGTAAAACTCTGCAAATGTAAAGCATTTAGGTGTTAGAAAAGTAGAGAGAAATTACACTCATACAGAACAATCTATGTATTTAAATGCCTTTAAATTATCAATGCATTGCTTAGAAGAAAAATTAACATATTAAGTTGCTATCAGATTTTTCTTTTGTAGAAACATATTAAAATATGTAGTTGTTCTGCTATACCTCCACAAGCCAGGGACACAGAGATTAATTATCATATACAAGACCACAGGGGAATGCAATTCTGACACAAAACTAAACTTCTACTTGAAAAAGATAGAAAAAGAGTTGGGAAAACCTTCCAGTCTCTTGAGTGGATAAATCTGACAGATACCTCAAAGACCTCTCTGTGTTAGTATCCCAAGGTGCTTAAGTTTGTCCAATATCTGCAAGTTTCTCAGTTAACTTAGAAACAGTGCTAGCAAGCCACAATGAAAAAAACCCAAAACAACCAACCACCCAACCAAACAAGACACCACCACCAAAGCTCAACTTGAAACCCTGGCCAGAATAGTAAAAAAAACAGTTACAATTTTTCTTATGACTAATCATTGGAAATCGTGCCACTTCTGCATTTCCCGACTTCTCGATTTGACAACTCATCATTTTTAAAAACAGACATATAATCCCTTATCTGCTGCACTACAATTCTAGAAAGGCAATCTAACAACTTAAATATGACTAGACAACCTGATAACTCATAGTTAGCATCAACAGAAAATTGATGACTTGGAACAACAAAGACAATTTCTAAAGGCTGTACCTTGATAGGTTTATTAAAATCTCCACCACAGAAAGTTTGCAAGGGAACAACTGAACTTCCTGCAGCATGGATTTAAGTTGTTCTTAATGACCTTAAAAATATGACAGCATAATGTCACATGAGGAATACAGCATGCAACTCACAAGGAATGATGACATGAGGGCTCTTCATGGCAAGTTAAGAATAGCTTCAACCAGTTCAATCCTGGCACGTATCAATGGTCAAGCAACAGCTCTGCAAGAAATAAAAGCTTGATGCTCTCAGTGAAGTTACATTTTACAGCCAAGCTCAACACCAATGAGAAGGAAGAGAGACCCTCTTCTCACTTGCTGTCCGTGGTCAGACTCCTTACTCAGGTAGCTCCATCCAGTCACCAGGCAGCAAATAAACAATTTGCTGCAGCCATAGTGAGCAGAATACCTTTTTATAGGATACTTTCTCTGCAAAACTGGTGCAAAGCATGACCAGGAGTGGGACTCTCTCTCACTTTGAGTAAGAATAAGCTGTCTGATCAACTCAAGGAAAACACTGTGTGGAAATTCTACCTCTGCTCTATACACAAGCTGCCATGCTCCAGCATTGCTCTGCTTGTTAAACTCCAGAAATTGATCTGATTTACCTAAGAAATCCTGCACACAAAAACCCAGAAGTAATCAGCCTCCTCTATATTTTACCAAAATGAGTAAATAATTAACTAAATAGTAGACAATACTTCAAAAAACAATGAAGTCAAAACAAACTGTGCATTAATTTTCTTTCCTTTTTTATTTTCCTTTTAAAAACTGCTGCACTCTGTAAGTCATCAGTATTTATAAGCTTCAATTCAAAGATCTCCTCCTCAAACCACTTTTGTCCCTACAAATCGCATCATTTTGCTAACTGAGAGTTAGGTGACTAAATCCCTGTATTGGTCTTAAAATAAAATTGAGCAGAACACCTAAATTTCCACCTTTTCTTCTTTAACAAAATTACTGAAATATCAGTTCGCTTGAGACAATTATATAAGTGATTGGTATTCATATACAGAATATTCCAAAACCAAAATAATACCTTAAAACCTAAACCTGGCAGTTGAGTTTCTAGTTTGACATTGTGGACTTCAACATGCAATTGTATCTCCAACTTACTCCACTGTAAATAACACAAAACACAGCAAGCCTTTGCTCACAAATGGATTACTGGCTTAGCTTAATGTCTGCAAACACAGAGATTCCTGACCAAAAGGCACAAAATGAAATTACTAGAGAAGTATGCAAGATATTTTTTTAAAAAATCAATACCTTTTTGTCCAAGTTTTGGGCTTCAATTTCCAGGTACACAACCCTGGTATCCTTAATCTCCTCTGCTGAAATCCCTGCCATGGAAATATAGGGGGGGAAAAAATGTAAACAAGAAATCACAGAGTTTTGCTTATATTTTGTCCATAAAAGAAACTGTAATTTCTTTTCAATATCTCTCTCCTGTACATATGTAGCACTTGAATATATACTGACAAGAAACCAGAAAAGCCACTTTATCCCAGACAACATATTGAGAGAGTTTTTTCAAACAAAAACCTTATCTACCGTAATAGTGCCCTTTCCTGCTGGCTTTTCCTGCTTCAATTCCAGCAGTTGGGTGAACACTGAGCTGGACACAACCTAAGGTTAGAAGACAGATAATAAAAATATCATGTTAGACAAAAAGGAACGAATACTCTTGAAGTGCCTCCTAAGTTAAGCAATTAATTGCAAAATACATGTATTTCTAACCTTTGCTTTGTGATCGACATAATCATTTTTCTAACCACATTCAATGGTAACACAAACGAACATGTTTAACAGTGTTTTCAAATTTGAGTATGCTTTAGCCTTTGACAAAGCACATTTTCACTTCATTTTTCATAATAAAGCCAACTCTCGCTGCTATTTTGTACATCATTTAACACGTCTACACGTACCTGATCCAGTGCACACTCAATCCCTCCCAGGTAGTCATCATCATTTAAATCAAAGGACTTGTATCAATATCATACACGCTGAATTTTAGCTTCTGTACTTTGTCAAAGTAGTAGTCCACAACCAGTTTCTTGCAGAATTCAGGGTCTTGGCAGTTCTTGACCTCTTCCATGTGATCTAGCTGCAAAACAACACAGGAGCAAAGCTGTTGACAATGAGTAACAAGCCCATATTCTCCCACACAGCTTTTTACCTGCACCAGGCGGACACAGGCACCAGCAAGGCTACACACCCTGCACCATGCCTCATGCTCAGTGACACACTGGGCTGACCGATGGCTCACCGAGAAAGGAAATGGTATTGAAAAACGCTATTGTATGGGAAAATTCTGGAAACTAGGGGGAAAAAACTGCTGAAACGATGTATTCTGGAGCTTGTGCTCTACGGCAAGTCACATCGTTACAGGCAAATGAGCCTCCTGATACAACTCTGAGCAAACAAGTCAGCAATTAAAGAAAACACTGAAGGTTTGAGTGTGGGCAGTGTGACTGCTCACCAATCGTAAATCTGAATTAAGTATTTCACACACCTGCCAGGAAAACCTACGGGATGGAAAAGGGGAGAGTCAGCGTTTGTACAGCCACCGGCAGCGCGCGGGCCGCTCTTACCTCAGCCCACCGGCCATCGCCCGCGTCCTGCGGCAGGACGCAGAGGGAGTCCGACCTGGAGCTCAGGTCCCGTCGAGGAGGCTCCGCCAGGCCACGGCCAGCTCCACCCGGGACACGCACGCAGCCATCTGCGGGCAGAGCACAGGGTCAGACGGCCCGGCCCGGCCCCCGCGTGGCCCCGATGCGGCGGATCGAGGCACGCGCGGGCGGGGCGGGGCCGCGGCTACCGGCGCTCCGCAGCCCCTCCCGCCCCGGGCCAGGCGGGTGCGGAGGAGCGCGGTACCTCCGCGCAGCCGGGCACCAACTGCGGCCCGCCTCGCCCCTCGGCTCTTGAGTTCACCTATTTCTACCGGCCTCTCCCCGCTGCTCCCGCTCTCCCCGCAGGAGCCCTTCTCTTTGCCTCGGTGCGTGCTGCTGCCTCAGGTTTCTACAAAGGGCCGGGCCTGTTGTCCCCTCCCCGGGACCGCCGCTCACAGCCCTGCACAGGGACCGGGACCTCCGTCCCGCCAGCGCCGCAGCCACCGCCCCGCGCCGAAGAGTCGCCCCACGCGGTGAAAGCACTGCCAAAGCTCCCCCTGCTCACCCACGGGAGCCACAGAGCCCCCGTGCTTTGCCGTGTTGGCTTCCAAAACACCGCAACATCATCCCGCAAACAGGGGATAACTAAATTTTATTAGACATTAAACTGCAGACGTTTCTGTTTGAGGAACAGCTATAATTCTCAAAACTGAATTAGAAAATAAGCCTTCAAGCACCAAAACATTTCAGAGACTGTCAGAGACTGGACAGTTTGAGGACTAGAGCTTTAAATGGGATTATTTCATAGAGAAGCTTCTTCTTCTAAGTCTGGAAAATAAGGAAATACTTGCTTTGGCTTTTTAGTACCCAAGTACCCCATGGCTTCCTCATACTTGCAGGGTGAATATATTTAACTCAAAGAGATGAGCTTTTATTGTATAACATTTAATCCCTTGGACATCCATGTCAGCAATCTACCCTGGACAAATGTTAACGAAGTCACTTAACACGCCAGTGCATGGTGCTCCGTGATATTGACAGGACAAAACCAGCACTCAGTAAAATTCAGCAAAGCTTTAGGCAAAGACAATCATAGTGCAGCATTAAACTAAGGTCATCATCATCACTTGGTTTAACACCAGAATATTTTTTAAAAATTGTTTGAAGTGGTCTGGTGGTCAGCTGTGAAAACTAGTGGCAGAAGCCATCCATTTTCTCAGTTGCCTTCAACCCCAAGATTCACAAAGAAATCACTGACTTTAATAAATACATTTCTTGTAAAATTGCAAGTCACAGGTATCAAGTTTATTCTTTACTGACACATATTGTCCTACCAGACCAGCTTTCATCTCCCAGACCCACACAGGTGCAAACAGACAACAACAAAACTTTGTTTGACACCCACTATTTGACAACAAGATTAGGACATCCAGTCTGGGCTCCTTTGCCAACATTTTGCCTCTGAGAGGCAGAGAGTTCTGTACTAGCCAAGAGGTACCTTTCCTCCCCACTAGAGCTCAAAGCATCAGGAGTTAAGAAGTTGACTTCAAAGAAACAGCTCCCCATAATCTTTAGCATCCCCAGTCAGCAGTGGCTCCTTTCTGGGAGGAAACTGCTACTGCAGATCTTAAGCTGCATACAGAACAAGCCCACATATATTTATTCCATGTTACAAAGACACCAAAAAGGAAGAGTTTGAGATAGCAACTGTTAAACACAATGAAGCCAGGAGGTGAAGGGACACAAGTCCTCAAACCCAATCACCTCTTCCTCAAACCCAATCACCTCTTATCTGCTACCTGAATCTCTTCTCCAGATCAGCAGCAATGAAATTATGAAAATACTCCACTGTTTCAAAGATTTGACTTCCAGTACCCTAATACCCAGAAGGCTATCTCATCTGATTGTTTTAGATTTAGTAATGGCATAGGATTTCCCTTGAAATACAGCCCAGATGTTCTGCTGAAGCACTGGGGACATACACAAACTACAAGGGATCCTTTCCCACTATATCCTCTTGCTCCATCAGGAGATCACAGGACACTCACTGATGCACATAACCACCAAGACACAACAAAGCAGGCCAGCTGTTTGGAGTAGCTGAGCAGGAACTGTCCTAACCGGCCATATACCCTTCCTCACCAACTTGGGAGATAACAAGAAAACAGGTTTAACAACTACAGACTGAATCCTTATGAAAAGAGGGAGAGCTCCTTAACAGATTCAGATGTTTTTAAAAAATTAACATGAAGACACCAGTTTGAACCTCAGCCAGCAATTATTTATAGATTACTGCCTATGCATGCCCTCAAAGAGCCCACACAACCTTCTTTTCACCTTGTGGCTACCCAAACACACTGTATGGTGTTCTACAGTATCAGTCCATCCCTTGAATAGCAGCAGAAGAAAATCCTGGTTATAGACATCCCAGCAGCAAGAGCAACGAGTAGTTGGTCTGCTAAAACACAGCATCTATTTCAGCCAAGCCTGAAGACCTGCTTAGTCTGCAGGTAAGCAACTTTGCTCAGTTACCCTGCTCATGCAGTTAACTGAGCAGCACAAATCTTGGAAATCTGCCTGCATTTGAAAAGCTTAGAAAGATTAAAAGCTTAACATATTTTCATCCCCAGACACACATATATAAAACCAAAACAAAACCAAAAACCAAAAAAACTGAATGGGAAGAAAAAATAGTGAAGTTCCTCACCAATTAGAAAACCTACCTCCAACTTGATTTTTTTTACAGGATTTCATTATGATAATATTGACTTAATTTTTTTCTTTTCCTCCATAAAGTAAGATTTCTAGACTTGACTTTCATTTCTCATAGTAAACTATAGTGATTGCATCTCTCTTTCTATAAAAAAGTGAATAGTTTATGTGAAATTTATCAGCTGACTTTCCTCTCCACTTCTTTCCCTAGAGTCCCAGTTATCTTCCTATAAGAGAAGTGACAATTCCAAAAGTTTTCAAATACGCCACACCTAACACAACCCCCCCACCCTGTTCCTCCTTAAGCTGGAGCCTATGATGCTTTCTCCACTTCCACACAATGCTGCAACATCATCTTGGCACGTCATTACTCCAAGCTGCCACGCTGGCACATGCCAGCTCACTGCCAGGGACAGGCACTGCAGCACCACTAAGTGCTGACACTGTCAGAGCAGTAACACTTCACCACTTACCAGTGCTGTGAATAGACACATGAGCAGAGAACAATCTTCTAGTGGTTACTAAGCTCAAACAGTGTACAAAGGCTCTGATCTCAGGCTAAACATAACAGTTTGCTGCAATTACACTGAAAGGACTTGAGGTTTTATTATTTTTATTAACAGCCGTCCTTTTTTTGCTCAGCATGCATTCAAGAACACCAACTGTATTCAGCTTGCAGACTGGAATCAACATTTCAAAACCACATTTCACGTTGTTTCACTGAATTTTCATAGAGCATACTTATTGTATTCATTCATACACAAAAAATAAACTTAGTTTTTAGACTTACAACAGTATTTATAATGACAGAATATTATTTATATTTGTTGCAACACAAATTTTTCCAACAGTTTCAGAAATTCTAAAATGCACTGTTTTCCTATTTTTCCCCTCACAACCACCCTTGATAATTAATATTGATGTCTACTACTTGAATCTTCTGGTTTACAGAAGACAGCAGATATTTCCAAAGGAAAACTAGCAGCTAGAGCAAACTACTTTCCACAAAGTTATCACATTTAATTTACAAAGAATTTATTATACCTTGATCCTGATCAGCTTGCAACAATAACAGTTTAACAACCTCCAACTGCCATTAGTTCATTAAAGTACAGCATGGTCTGGAAGTATCAAAACTAATATAGCCACAGAAATTCAGATTACCAGGTGAAAATTAACTCCAAAAGCAGTAATAAATTCAAACTCTCTTTAAAATACAGAAAACTGACCTACTGGGTACATCCCATCATAGTAGTTTCTAACGAAAAGGCACCATAAGCAAGCCACCATGTAAGTGCTGTTGCTTGAAAGAGCTTGTAAAATACAGCTGAGGTTGTGCTACACCCTCATGATCGACGATTATACGGACAATAGCCACAAACATCTGATCCACTGCTCCCACAACCTGGGGATCTTACTGGTGAGAGGTATCACCTGTGAAGTTTCATCTCGAGTCAAATTCTGTACACTCCTTCAAGGGAAGAGTTCCAAACATACAGCTTCAGATCCATCAGCAACCTCTATTTTTTGCTCTTATTTAGAATTGCACATGATATAACACCACATTTTGAAGAAAAAAAATACATCACCCATGTTATCCCTACCAACACTACTATCCACAGAAATCTGCAAGATCCCAAGCACATATTTCAGCGAAGTCTTTCACTGCCCAACTGGATGCCATTCCCACTTGTTTAAGTAAAACACAGAATGGCTCCACACTAGGCACACTTTAAGAAGTGCTCAGACAACCAAACTGAGGTCCAGTTTAAAAAGTCAAAATCATTTTTACTATGCATACCAGCTTTTACCTGTAAAGATGATCATAAACTCCAATAGCTGTACAATACATACGAAAAGATAAATCTCAACTTTTCAATAGAATTTTTCTACACTGAAATGAAGTACAGCAGTAATGAATACAGTCCTAATCAAACCAAGATGAAAAATAAAAAGTTGCTTTCTAGGAAAATTACATAGGACATCTATGCTACACACTCAGAAGAATAAGCAACTACCTGCTACTTTCTGGAGTTTCATATAGGTATTTCAGAACTTCCAATTTTTTCACATTTCTGCAGAAAAAGCAACCTCCTTCCACACAAAAAAGAACAATTCCAACGTAAAGAAAATCAACACATTTACAAGTCTATAAGATTAAATTTATTATTCCTCTAGTGATTGAGCTTAACCAAAGCTTAAAGCAAGTCAGTTGTAAGAGAAGAAAGAACTGTACACTTATGGTTGAAGAAAACTCCAAACCAAGTGTGATTGAAGGCTTTAACTGTCCCAGTTCAGAACTTTGGAGGGTCTTGCATTTCCCCAAAATGCCACATATGGGTGCCTGAAGCATAAATAAACTCTTTACTTACCCCTCCTATACGAGTGCCACCATTTAGCCAACTAAGGATCAAGTGCTGGACACTAAGGTGAGAATTATTGAATTACATTGTTTTATATACTTCCATCCCTCAGTGAGCCTTAAGGCCAGAGGCTACTCTTCAGGCTGGGAGGATGAGGTGAAGACAGCGAGCACTGGGCAAGAGGGGCACTGTGATCACCCCAGCATGGCAAGTCACAGTAGCCACAGTCACCCAGAGAAGAAGAAAAAAATCTAATAACTTCATGGCATCAAATACCATCAGCAGTATTTTTAGCAGTGGCAGGAGGTGCTATCTTCTTGAGAGAAAATGGTAGTACTATCACTGAATACAAGTCTCGTGGGTCAGCCTGGTTTCGTTGCTCTGCATAAAATGAAATATAAGCAAGGATTCAGCCCAAGAAAATCCACAGGATTTTTGTATTTAAACACACTAATAAATTCACATTAAATACTGTACAAAATACCCAACCAGCTCTATTGCAGTGTACACCAACTTTTACACATTAATTTAGGACCTTGTTTAACTCAAACTTCTAGTTTTAATGCATATGGTCCAGAACAACTGATTTCCAAAAAATTTACTCTGTACTGGATTGGCCATAACTCCTGCCTTACATTCTGCTTACAAACCCAGCACAACTGTCAGCAATCACGCCTGCAAGATGTCCCTACTGCAATTTTCATCATCTTAGCCTTTTGCTATCCAACATCTCAAGAAATTAACCCAACACATGTAACACAGCATCTCCATTAATTAATCTTGCACTTATCAAAAACCCTCTCCCCCTTGTCTATTGCTTAGTTTAATCCCACATCTTCGGTTATCAGCCAACTTTTTTCAAAACTCCTCCCTTTTTCTGCTGTGATCCCAAAATATGCAGACCAGCAGAAGCAATGCTTTCTCTTATTATTAGTTCAATTTTGAGAGGGCAGCTTGTTACATTTTGGGTTTTGATATTACAACACTGATCCTAGCGCTGAGGTCAGGATCACTTGCTGAATGCTATCAGAATAAAAGTTATCATTTGATCCTTCTTTCCTGAACACCAAAAGGCTCTAAAAGAAATCATATAGCTAGTTTTGTAAAGATGCACTAAAATGCATCTTTATTTTAAACTGAGAGTAAGGGAATCTAATGAGAAGGATCACAGTCCACAAATTATCAGTCAATACAGGCCTTTTCCAGCACTTCAGCTCTTTCATGGGCCACAGAACCTCATTCCACGGCTGGAGATGTTCTGCAGAAAATATAAATGGCTGCAATTTTTTCTATAATTTCATTATTTGTGGCGGTTTGCAACAGGGATGCAAATGCGTTAAGATCACCATTGCTACAGGCAAGGAATAAATCATATTCTCCACACTGTGTTCCAAGCTGTCACCATACATACAAGGGGTTAATTAACTGCTGTTTACAAATTTGACACGTAACCTGAAACAAAAGGCATCTCTTGTAATAAAAGAATGGTGAATACCATGAAGAACAACTTTCTAAACAAACCGCTGTCAACTTGATTCAGTCCTGGTAAAGAGTGCCCATGGTTCATCAGCCAGCCTTAATTCCCGGGATGAGAGCTCCCAGGGAGGACAGACACAATTCCTGCAGGGTCAGGTGGAGGCTGTGCTGACCCCCAGCACAGCCTCTGAGCTCAGAACTGGACTGCAGGCCTCATCAAACACTTTATTAACCACTGCAGACCTATGGGCCCGCTAAACATGCAGGAAGGTACAACCTGGCTCTATCCACTGAGCTGTCTCCACATGAACACTGAAGCTCCAGTATTACCCTGAAAATGGGGGGTTGGGGGGGCGGTGTGTCCAAAGTCAGCCAACGGGTACAAGCTCTAACAACCTAACCTCCAAGAAGCTCCCAGAAACTGACTGAGGAGGTAAAGCTCCCATTTATAACAAAAATAACAAGCTTAGAACACTGGGGAAAAAAAAAAAAGCTGAAACCAAGCCAAACAATCACAATTGGCATGGTAATTTTGGTAATTTCCAGGAAAAAATGAAAACAGGAACTTCAATCAGTTCATCTTTACTGCAGCTTCCCCCCTACCCAAGAGACAAGTCCCAGCTCTGGGGAAAAAAGTACCTTCTACAAATTCACCTTTCCACCTGTACAACACTCACTGTTAACTTGTAAACCACCAATATGCCCCTTAATCACAACCAATAAACTCAAAGAAATGATCATGCATGCCTTCACTATAGATATATTCTCCACTTTTCTGAGAAATAAGCAACTGATAGGTCAAAACTGAAACTATTTAAAATATTCATTTGGAACATATTAAATTACAAAAGGTTTCAAATTAACACCTGGACTTAAGCAAAACGTATTACTAAACCAAATTCTTCATAGAAAGAAAACATTTCAAAGTTCTTCATAGGATTTAATAGCAGAATAGCAAAACCCATTTCCTTGAAAAAGTAACTTAACACAGGCTAGAGCTTTGGAGTCAGCCACTGGACTTACACTACAATAGTAACTGCAATCCTAAAAGTGTTCACTGATTCCTCCCACCAAGTAAGATATTTTTCCCATTCCTTTCATATTTAGTCATCTGCTTTTTCCTTCTCCTCACCATGATTCTCAAGTATTTATTACTGAAACCTGAAGAACAACTTAATTGAAAAACAGACTTAACATCTCAACCACACAGACTTTTGCAACAACCCCAAACACATATTTTACATTGCCAATCATCTTTGCCTTTCTCCAGTAAGGTCTTGTTCTTTCCCTTAAACTCCAGCTATTTCTACTTCAGGCATAAACATTCTGTCCCATTCCCCAGGTAAATCCAGTTGTCTATCACTCAGTCTTCCATTTTTCCATCCAAACTCCTTACACTGAGATCAAAGACTTCACCATATTCCTCTTCTTTGGCTCTTCAACTACACTGCAGCTTCACCAGCAAGTACCTCCACACACCAATTCTTACTTACATGCACCCATGATTTTTAAAGTGATTCCTCAGCATTCATTCTGCTTTCCCCTTCACAACCTCTACCCTTCCCAAACTCTGGAAATCTGAACTATAGTACCATTGTCCTGTAGTTATATTACATTGATATAATTTTACCCATACCTCCAAAACTAAGCATGGTGACTTCAAGGCAGAAATTCAGTAATCCATCTATCTAGACTAGTCCATACTGTGTTAACAGCATGAGTTCAAAGTAAGACTTTAAATACAAATATGCCATCAATACATTTTACTGATCTTTGCTATTGTATCAAATTCACATAAGAATTTTGGTGGCTACATTGTATCAACAGCCATTTAATAAATGACAAGCTTGTCATACCTGCTTCTTTTCACTGCACTTGTTGAATAATCGCCAGAAAAGACTTAAATACTACAGAGGAATTCTTTATGCTATTCCCAGTCAACCTGAAGTTATTATGGCACAGTGACAACTCTTGCCTAAAAAAATTAGTAAGGACATAAAGCAGAACCTTTCATTTTCTCACACTTTAAAAACATTACCCCTTCAGATTATATAAGTCAGGCTTTCTTCTTTATAGACTTTAATACTGAATCTAGCTCATGAAATATGATTCAGAAAAAATCCCAAACCTTAGTATTAATTCTGGAGTACTCCCAGGAAATTGATTTCTTTGACTTATTCATTGCAAGTTCTGCCTAATTGCCAATACTCTTTCAGTTCTTTCTGCTTTTGAGTATATGCTCCCTTTTAAGAGAGATTCACACTCATTCTATTTTCTGTCACTAATGATTACCACCTACAACATGAACATCTTAACTTCTCCATTCTAATCTGTTACAAAATAATGATATTTCAAAACAAACAAACAAAAAAATAAAATACCACCACCACAAAAGCCTGATATTAAGGAAGTAGGATAAAGGGAAGGATACGGCAAGAGATTTTAAAAGTTGTTTTTTCTCTTGCCCATTCAGACTAGCAATAGAACAATTTAAAGGCCACAAACACAAAACAAACCTCATGTTCCCTTTCTGTTCCAGATCCAACTTCTCCTGCCAGTGTGCCTTCACAAAAGCACAAACCCATTACAACTGTGGGTTCAATGATGACACAATCTTCCTGCATTAAGGGAGAAGAGACTACACAAATGCAGGCAGACACCTATTTCCTCAATGCTCTTCCATGTCTGCAGTCCACAGTACACACACTGTAATAGTTTCTAATCTATACCCTGAAGAAATCTGTCGTCATTAGGTTTGAATTTGCTACAAAGGTGTTCCACACCCTTGAGAAAGCACATCTCTGCAAGCCAAGCACCTGAAAACCCCTACAACTCCCACCAGGGACCTTCTTTCTTTCCTCAAAAAGAAATGAAAAGTTTCAATAAACTTGTAAGAAACATGACTGAACTGAAGCAGACCAAATTCTCCAAGCAACCTCTCTGATGAAAAATCTAGAGTAAATTTAACAGCTACAAAATAATGAAATTATATTCCCTCTAAGCAGAGAGACTTGGAGTTATCACCATTAGGTGGAACCTGCAAACTTAGATTACAAACTGCAGAGCACTACTTGTCTCAACCAGGCAGCAGTCAGGACAAACATCAGACTGAATTCAGCACCAGAGTCATTTGTCCATCACAGATTCAGAGCTTTTATGTGAACCTAATGCAGTAGCAGGGGGATTTGAGAAGCACAAAAATATTAAAACAGTATCTGTGAGCTGCCCAAAGAAATTCAAAAAGCAGGTTCTTCCTACCTAAATTACTTCTTCAAATCTAAACAAGACAGAGAAGAAGGTTTTTCTACATCACCACACCATGGCTGGCACAGAACACAGTTACAGGGATTCCTCTCACCTTTCACAATAACAAAATTAAGTGATCCTGTGGTTATATATTCATTCCAGTCACTGCACTGAAATAGCT
Source organism: Agelaius phoeniceus (assembly GCF_051311805.1). Lineage (NCBI taxonomy): Eukaryota > Metazoa > Chordata > Aves > Passeriformes > Icteridae > Agelaius > Agelaius phoeniceus. Next base: position 547,408 of record NC_135281.1, read on the forward strand.
GGTATTTCATATAGATACATTACCTGCAGATTCATTAGGATTCATAGTACATTCACTTATTGTTTAGTTTAAAACTAAGCATTTTAGGTTTCAGAAAATTTACTGTCGCTTCTGCTTGAAGCTGTTTTGACAGACCTAGCTAATGACAAGATTTGATACAAAAAGTAACACAAGCTATCACGCAGAAGGAAAAGACTACAAAGTCTTCTGTTCCTGGAGACATGAAAGTAGCCAAATACTGCCTACTCATTCAAAGAAGTAGCACAATGCAGTGCTTGCGCTGCAAGGAAGAAGCGCCATTTGGGTTATTGGCTTAACAAAACTACAGTGTCAGTTACCCAAAGTTCGGGCTAAGTGTTTGGATGACAAAAAAAGGCCTTCAAAAAATTCAGGGCATTTGTGCAGTAGGTCATGGTGTTGTGCATGTAATTTTCCACACTACCTGGAAGGCTTTTTGAAGAGATGCATCCAGAATAAATATACATGCTGACTTAAGTGATAACAACTACCAGTTGTCTTAAAAAAAAAACTTTAAAAAGACTTACCATCAAAAATACTCTGATTTACAATCTAAGAAAACGTAAGACTCTGCAGAGCTCAAGTTTAACTGTTTAACAGCAACTCATTTAGATCAATTACCTATCTCATCCATTCTATCATAACAGCTGAATTTACATTTCAGATCAGTTTAAGAATGTAAGTATTTAGTCACTGATTTATTGTGCTCCTTTTCACACAAACTCAGTGCTGAAGTTTCTGAACCCATGTCCATTCTTCATTAGATCAGTGCAACACTTGTTGTTTTCACTATAGCTAAAGCATGATGGTTTGGCCTCAACCTTTCAATTTCCCCCCTACTGCCTCATCTCTGATGATAAAATTGAAGTCCCCTTAAAGTGAGGATGAAAACTTTCTGCCACTTGCATACTGGTTACTGAGAGACAAATTAGCTATACCACCACCACTCTGGACACATACCTCCCAGGAGCACTCAAGTCAGTATTTGAAGGGATCTCTAAGTGCTATTAAAAACACTCTCATGTATTCATGTAAGACTGGACCTGCAACACAGAAAACTGGCTCTGCAACAATGGAATCTAGTGGGGGAACTCTAGACAGATGAATTTGTGGTATTTAATAACTTTGCCTCCCCTCCTTAAAGAACAGGATTTCCCATACATTCAGTCAGTGAACTGCCAGTGTCTAATGTTACTTTTAATGAGCCTCTTCACTTTTATAGCTGGCTGCACTAGTGTTGCTCAAACACACATGGTTTATAAATTCTGCCCTTGTATTAGAAACATTTGCCCAATAATGAAAAAGTACTGGCAACCATCATTTTCACTTCAGAGCTCAGCTTCCTGATCAAACAAGCAAGGACTTTCCACAACCCATATCCATCCTCCCATCAAAACAAGTAGCAGTGCTTTGACTATACTGCTGAAAACAAAGAAGTTTCATAAAAAGCTCATTGACAAGCACATTCTGGCAAATGCCACCACAGCAAGGTCACTAAACAAATGGGTGCTACACAGAGGCTTCAAATTTTAATGAGAGAGATCCTGTGAATTTCATCATAAAAGGCACTCAACCAAAATTATCTAAAAGGAATTCTTGAAGTAGTCTAGGTTCTGACTATATCACTGTTTTCCTCCCCAAATTTGCTTAAGTGACTAGAAAGCATTTCTAAGCTTTCTACTGTCACATAGAGCAGTGCTACATCCACATATTCACATTCAATGGAAAACAGTCGACACTAAACCATTTGTTCCAAACTCTGAAATTGCTAGCTGGAAGTTCCCCCTTCCTTTAGACAGTCAGAAATCAGACTCATACAATCCAATCGATTCCTTGTTTAACCACACTGTAACTACAACACAAAGAGCTGTAAGTGTCACCAGCCTTCCTGAAGTAGTGACCAGCCCAAAAGGCCACACTATGCCAGAGATGGTTTTAGGCATGATTAATTCCTATTTTCCCTGTAAAAGCCTTAAAAGTCCTTACTTTTTGGCTTTAAACTTAACAGGGAAATTAAATTAGCACTCCTGTGTACTCTGCAACGTAAGGGCAATCCCCACTCCAGGCCCCAAAGTTTTTCCTGACTATGATCAACCAGGTCTAATTCATTGCTGATTCATAGCAAAAGAACTCAAAAGTTGAGGAAAATGGTGAAACTGATGTGAGAATAGCAAATGCAGAGTTACAAACTGATTTTGTGGAACTCATGGTGAAAGAAAACACATTCCCTGTTTCTGAAAGCTTACCTAAGGTATTTGGGAAGCAACTAGGTAAGACCATTTGAATTTCAGGCCGTAGACACGAGAACACACAAGAAAGATAGCCACAAGGGAGTAAGCTTTGCCTCTGCAGAAGCAGTAAAGGAACTCAGGTAGAACTCATCTGGCTAATTCTCTCCGAAGCTGCCATGCTGTGAATACACAAACAAACCCAGAATGATAACAAAGGAATCCGCACAGAAGTGAATACCAGCAAGGGAAAGGAATCACAGCCAAACCATCTGACACCCATGTTCAGGCTGGAGCTACCAAAAAAGAACTGGGCTGTTTTTTGTTTTTTTTTTTTTTTTTTCTTTTGGTGTTTATAGCCAGGAGTGAAAAGCATCCAGGTCAGGGAGGTGGGAAACACTCCTTGCACAAACAACACCCAAACATTCCACTTAGTAACAAAGCTCCAAGAAAATTACTAATGTCATCTGTATAGAAAACTAGCCACAGTTAGACCTACCTGATCATGACATAGGGAAAGAGAGGTGGATTTCAGTACACAGCCACAAATCAATGTGCGTACTACCAACCAACAGGTTTTCATTCCATGGAAAATCCAGACTGTGGAAAAAACAAATCTTTGAACTGCAATCACATTCTCACTGCAAAAAAACAGATAGGAAGAGAACACTTTGAAGTTACTCTTCCTGCAGAAGCGTTAAACAGCCTCCCTTCCTCTCCTTCTGTACACAAACTCTAGCTCAGTATTCCCAAAGCCATGAAAAAAAATACAGCCACAGAGCAGCAAGCAGCATCAGCAAACCTGGAAAAGAGCAAAGACAACCAAATGTATTTGGCAACTCTGCCTCCAGGCCAAAGCAGAGTTTATGAAAAACCTTACAGCAACAGAATTTAGCATCTCATTTTCTTTTCAAAGACATGCACATCTAAAGCAGCAAACCGACATAAAACTAATTTGTCTATTTCCCTGAACTCCAACTAAATGTTTCCTAATATGTCCAGTTTCAAAACTGTTTCTTTCTAACCAATTAGCAAATATAGCAACTAATTGTTTTCTTCCACTAGAGTCCATACTGAACAGGAATTGCAATCCTTTGTTTCAGGGTCTAATCCATGTATCTGAATAACGAACCTAAACCAACTGCTCTCAAACAGTGATCTATTGGCCAACCAGAGGTTTTAAATGGTCCATAATACATAGTAGTTTCAGTTTTGCAGATCAGAAGGCCAACACAGTTCAGTGCCTCTGAACAACCTGCTGAGGGTCAACGGCACTTGCTACAAGCAGCAACTTAGGAACCACCACAGCAGAAGACTAAGGAGAAACAAAATAAAGAAACCATAATCATTATTTACATTTAATGCACCACTGGTGTGCCTAGAAACTAGAAACATACACTTTTTATAGAGTCTACAGTCTTCAGCATTCCAAAATACTCTCAGCAAAACAAGCTGTTGATTTCACCGAGTATAGCCAATGACTTTAGGGACAGCATGAGCAATGTGGAACTGAGCAGCACATATATTTTTAAAAGGCAGACCTTCAATGTCATCTGCTACACAACTAGTCTTCATTTTTGCATTGTTCTTTCTCTCCACTCAACACAAATTCAGACCATAGACATTTAAGGAAAATACTACATGCTATGAAAGGAATGCTACTTAAATCATCCTTCAGGTTTCTTTAAACCCAAAAAGCCTCAAACATCTCATAAATCTACATTCAGACCATAGCAACAATTCATTGGTAAAGAACTGGTTTTAATGCTGATATTACAGAATGCCAACAAAATCTGACTATGACATTAATGGATAACTGCTTGAAATTTGGTAATACTAAGTCATACTGTCACCCAACTATTGAGTTCTTTCATGTAAGTCACAATTTTATCATTGACTAATTACATTACTATTTAGGGTAGGGAAAACCCCATACATTAAACAAATCATGGTAAAATGTTACATTCACAACTTTTTTTTCAGCAGTAGTACTTAGACACACATAAGTAACTGCTAAAAATATCAACTTAGCCAGTAACATAAACACAAGTACCTTCTTGCCATTATTTGGAGAAATCGGGACATCAAGGATGTTAACTTCCTGACACTCAAGGCATCCAGGTCAAAACAACTGGGGATTTGAGCAGCATCCATCAGCTGATTCTGTCTATTGCTACCTCTCGCTAGCAATCAGCTTGGGGCGTTATATCCAACGGTAGTTTCACACCTTCCACACTGGAGATGGGACCTCAGAGGTCCTACCCCCTATTTTAAGGCTGTTTATGAATACAGACAAGTGCTAAGTAAGCAATTTTATGAACTCTAGACAGGTAGTCTACGGGTATTGCTCATAATTTAGCATAACATGCAGTTTAAGGCTACTTCTAACATGAAACCACATTGTTACAGTAAAGAGTTTGCATTGATCCTTGATAATGAACTTTTCTCTCTGTTTTAAAGGATCAACTGTAACTATTTGAGTTAACGTACTGTTTCTGATACATACAGAAAACCTAAGCATGCTATGACTTCCTATTTTTTTCCAAGAGCCTACTCTTAAGGAAGAGGGGATATTTACTAACTGATTTATGCTAAAAGATAAGGAGAATCAACTGCTTGGCAAAACAAAGAGCCCCTGCCCCACCCCAAATCCTCCATTTAAACATTCCATACAAGTCAACATTCCCAGCCCCCAAGGCTTTCTGGTTTGTGCTTTTTTTCAGATAAGCATTGAAACATCTTTAGACCATACTGAAAAATCAAGAATCAGAAAAAAGCTTTCCAAAACAAACCTGCACTTTTATCAAGTCCAAAGGAACAGGCACACAAGCATGTTTCACAGCATATGCTGTGTCTAACACAAACACTAGAAGCCTTGGATCCATTACCAAGAGGATCACAATGTGAAATCAAAAGACAGTAACACAGAATTGTGTCTCTAATTCCAGACACCTGTAGTTTAATTACATTTCACAACAAGGCAAGCATTGTTGTGATGCATTTGAACTTGAAAAAGCAGTTATCACCAGTTTTGGTGAGTCAACACACACTAATATCTTAAATCAATTCTGTGAACAATGAAGCCAAGTTTTCCTTTTCAGTAATTTTATTCTAATGAGAAACACGAAGAAACAAGCACCCAAAAAACTCCAATATAGTATGAAACTTTAATAAAAGTTGCTTAAAAAACAAAGAGCAAAATTTTAAAATAAACTGACTTGACTCCTAATCACACACATCTTTCTGACATCAGGAAGAGTACTTTCAGACTGTCGGGAAAAAAAAAGAAAGAAACAAAGATCTGCTGTTGAAACGTTACTCCCAAAGACTGTTGAAATGCATAACATGAAGCTTCAGAGACAGACAGTTTTATTAACAGGAGGCTTAATTTTAAACAGTATATACAAATCACATGACTTTTCCAAAGTTGGGACCACCTAGTAATCTGTCAAAACAAAATTATGCTAATGAATTACAGAAGCATCTGTGTAATGCAACCGGCCTCTTTATTGAAGTACACCTTTATACAATCCTTCCACGGATTCCTGTACTGTGAAATCCTCTCAGGACGCAGCGCTGCACAGGTTTGCAAATCTCTCCTACACACCACATGAATAAAACTGTTGCCACTTGCACCTCTCAATTTTGCCTGCCCATGCACTTCAGTGTTCCATGGAATGCAACACCAAAAAGCAGTGTTTTTCTTTGTCAAAAAAAACCAAGAACAGTTTGAAGTTTGCTATGTTTAAGTACAATGATTTGCAGGGAATAGCAGGATTTTTTTTCAGGCAATGCCCAAGTCTTAAAATTTATCATAAGCCAAGCAAGGATGAACCAAAAAAATTCTACTTTTCACTTGCGTAATTACTTCCTTTCCATTTCTCTGTTTTTCTATGGAAGGTTTCACTGCACAAAAAAGAAAATGGCAACTCTTTACAGACTTTGAATACAACAGCACAACTTTATTGCAAAAATATATAGTAAACTCAGTACTTTCAATTTTTGGAGAAAAATAAATTTTATCTCTGAATTCACCCACAGCAGTAATTCACAACAGAGTTGCTGAAGATACAAGTTTCTTCCATTATAACCTAATTTAAAACTTTATATGGACTCCAATCTTCTACTAATAATCACCACTTTGGTTCTCTTAGCAGAGACTCTATGTGAGGAGTTCAAGAGACATGCGAGAAACACCAATATCCAACTAGTGTCAAAGATCCTTTCTCAACTGATTTGTGTAATCCTAACAAATCAAGCTACTTAAACAATAATGATTATTTTCAACTGAAAACATTTTAAATGTACTATAAAACTCATATGATTTATGTTGAGGTTAGCTATACTTGTGGCAAAAGTCTTATTCTGCACAGTTATAATTGCAATATATAAATAACTAAAGGTTATACCACACAGAACAGCTTGAATTTTACAGAACGATTCTGCTCATACTCATAGGAATTAGTTTGGTAGACACATCAGCAAAGGGCATAATTCAACTGTTCATACAGTGAGAATTCTGGAAAAAATAAAGATACATACACAAAACAATTGATCTGTGTACACTGAGAATTCATTCAGTCGCAGAATAAAATCAGGACTTGAAACAAAGCTTTGACCTGTGAACAAAGCGAATTCAGCCAGCTTATAACCAAATCTAAAAAGAGCTATCTAATTTACAATGGCTTACAAGAACACCACTGAAGAGCTTCACTGACTTCATCTATTTCCCTTATCCAAAACTATGTCAAACCAATCTCAGTTTCTCAATAAGCACTGTGTCCGGAAGAGTTTACCAAACTTTTATGACGAATAAGAATCTGTCCAGCTTCTCCACATATTTGTACGAGGAAAATCCACCACACCTCTCTCCTTGCAGTGTTTCTCATGTAATGGCTAACCCAGTGCTCTGTCTTATCAAAACCCATCTGTTTTACAATTTAAACAATCCACAGGTTCTATCCTGGAAATACTATAAAAACCAATCCAGATGCATTTGTCACAGCACTATGAATATCTATTCTACAACTACTTGATGAACAGCTACCCTAATACAAGTTTTACTTTTCTGGAACCTATAGGCCTGTCATTTAAATCAACAACAGCTGCCATAGCTTCATCACGAGACTCAAATGCAACCATTGCTTCTCCAGTGGGCATGCCTTTTTCATTATATTTTAAGCACACTGAACCAGGGATCACTTGGTAACCATAAAAGAAATCCAAAATTTCATCCACCGAAACTGTAAAGGGCATATTCTGCACTTTAATGACAGTTGGCCCTGGCTTCCCAGACCCTGTTCCAAAACCTGGGGGTCCACCAATATGTATGTTTCCTGGTCCGGGTCCAAACCCTGGAGGTCCACTCAAATGTCCAAGACCGCTAGCAATTGCTGGAGGACCAGCACCAAAGGCAGGGGGCCCACTTAAATTGCCAGGACCATTACCAAATGTCTGAGGACCCCCTGCAAAACCTGCTGGTCCACTCAAATTAGCAGGACCACCTGCAAAACCTGGTACCTCAATACTTGCACCAGGTAAACCACTAGCTGCAACTGTTGGTAACCCTGGTCTAGAATCAGGAAAGCCACCTATTCCAGGTGGCGGTAAAGGGGGACCAAATGTGCCAGACCCACTGAAATTACCAGGGAAATTAAACGGAGGACCATTATTTGCTTCTTTAGCATTTCCCCCCAAGAAGGCATGCTCATCCCCACCAGGGCCCTGTGCTCCTGGCACAGCTGCATTTCCCTGGATCGGTATTTTCAGGATCTTTTTTCCTTGAGATGCTGGGTTTCTCTCAATATCTCTCATTTCTTCTACAGTTATCAAACGCAAATTAACATCTCTTCCATTCAGCTTTTTACGGTGCAAGCGTTCTGCCTTACGAGCATCATCTTCAGCTTTAAACTGAACCAGTGCTTGTCCTAAACCTTGCCCATTATTATCAAGAAGAATTTGCACAGAGTTTTCTTCCACTGCCAGTCCCTCTAGAAACTGAAGTATTTCAATTTTTGTTATATTGTATGGAATATTAGATATATGCGCACACAGTTTTGGCAAGCCTGATTCTCCCTCCGCATTCATCAGAATTTCTCTCTGGTCATAGCTGAAGTTCTGCAATCTTTTACGAATCATATCTATCTTTTCTAACATTGCCTTTTTCGTAATTGGATGTACCTGAATGAAGCGATTCCCTATGTACTGCTTATGATGACACAAAGCTGCTTTATAATCAGCTTCATTCCTAAATTCAACAAACCCCTCCCCAATTGCCTTCCCATTGGGTCCATAAGCTATATAAATGCTGTCCTCAACTATATCCAGCTTTTTAAAAAAATCTATCACATGTTTGTTCTCTGATTCAAAGGGAAGACCTTTCAAATAAACACAGAAACCGTGCTCATGGGGAGATCTTGACCGCGACCTTTTCTGTCCACTGGGAGATTTGGACCTAGGATGAGCCTGGGGAGGAGGATGTGCCTGCCCAGAGGGACCCATGGTTTGCTTGAAAGTTATGTGGCCTCCAGCAGCTACCCACTGTCTCTCTGTTGCAGGACTAACTTCAACATAGCGCTGAATCATCAGCATTCTGTTTCGCTTCAGTGCTTCAAATGTATCTTGAGGAGAAAAAAACTTAACTAGTCCATTTCCATTATTTCGACCTACATGATCCTTCAGCATATGGACTGCATCCACACGAAGCCCAAGGAAAAAGTCTTTCACATCAGATTCTGTTGCAGTAAAGGGCATTCCATGAACGCTGACATACAAATCATCTGGATTGATTGGAATTGGCTTGACACTACCTTGAGAATTCATCTGGATAGGATTTACAGGATTCATGGGACCAATAAACAATGGATTCAAGCCGCTGTTCATATTCACTGCTGCTCCAGACCCATTCACTCCAGTGGGTAAGGGTGCTACAGGTGGAGGATTCATAGGAGGCATTCCTGATATGGGAGGCAGAGGCGTCATTGGAGGTACAGGGGGCACAGGGGGTATTGGAGGAACTGGAGGAACAGGAGGCAGTGTGGGTACAGGAGGTGGAACAGGTATAGGGGGAATAGAAGGCATTGGTGGCAAAGATGGCATAGCTGGGATAGGAGGGATTGGTGGAGGAGGTACTGTGTTCATTGGGGATGCTGTGCTAGGTATGGTTGAGCTAAATGTTGGACTACCAAAGGTACTCCCAAGATTTGGAGGTGCAGTGCCAATACTGGCAGTAGAAAATGTGGATATGTTTTTATTGCTTTCATGCACGGTAGTAGAAGCAGTTACTACACTAGGAGAAGGATTATTAAAGTTAGGTACAGTAGTAGGTAAGTTAACCCTTCCACTCATTCCAGAACTAGGTGGTGGTCCTGACCTGCTAGCATTTGCTGGTGGCATATCTAGATTGGCAGTTTCAAAACGCCTACGACTGAGCTCTATCATGTTCTGCATTTCAGTTTTACTGCTCAGCAACAACGTTACTTTTGACCCTTTAATTGTACCACCTGTGCGCATCATACCAAGCCTTGCATCTTCATCAGTGGCAAAAACGATGAAAGCCTCACCCAGTTCACCCCCTACAATATGCACGCCCCCATCAGGAATGGTCAATCCAGAGAAGAAGTGGCGAATGTCCATGGTCCCCGCCACAATCGGGAGACCTTGCAAGCGGATGACCACAGCCATGCTGCGCTGAAACAACACACACCTGCAGATGAGAAAAGGCAACGGCTATGTCAGACTACTGTTCGTGGCACCATGCAATTACCTACAGACACCATCTACTATATTTGTTTATATACACCTAATAACATCTTGCAAAGATTAAGCGTGTTTATACTCCAAGTTCCTTATTCATGTTTGTTTACTTCATACAGACTGAAGTATTAAACATTTATCAACACAATCAGTATACATTTTGCACTAGAAATTCCAAAATAGCTGTTATACTAAGACCCACAAGTGTCAGTTAAAAAAAACAAAGGAACATCAAAAATCGTAACTATTACATCAGTAGTTCATTAATGGAATGTAAGCAAAAGGAGTATTTTAGCCAGACAAAACAAAATTAATTTACCATTACCCTGATATGTTATCCACTGTATCTGACAATGTGGCTGAAAAATTCTGCACAGCTATGGGAAACAAACAGTTCCCTTTAATTTGGGGAAGGATTTTACCTCCTGCCAGGTGAAGACAATTAGAAACATAACAGTGGGTTGGTAAAGAACAAAAACCCATTATGGACAACTAGCAACTGTGAGACTCACAAGACATCCTGACAGGGAGCATCTATATTATACTGACCTGATGTTTTTTCTCCTAGCAAAGGCAAGAGGTCCAGGTGACCTGAAGCTTGCTATTATAAACCAGCCCCAGACATTTTGGGACAATAGAGACCTCACCTAAATTAAATTAACATCTATGCATATCTAGATAGATATATGACCTTCACAATTTTCAAAAACAAGGTATTTTTTAAAAGTTGCAGATATTCTGTCTACCATGACCTCTTACATCTCAGATGTAAGTAAATGAATTTTATCTCCACAGCTGGCATTAGTAGATGCTTAAGGTAATTCTGAACAGCTAGATCTGAACAGTTACCTTGTGACCTCAGAAGTCCAAGCTCATATCAGAAATTGAATATAAAGAGGAAACTAGATAGTTGTCACTTAGGCAAACCTTCAGCAAAGGCTGAAAGCATGATATCAAATAATATTAGCACAATTCAACATCTCAGAAGCCAGTCTCTCATCCTAAACCATCAGCAATAGCATCATGCTTCACTTGAGCCACTTAATCTCTGAAACTTCTGGACTTCCTAAGTACAAGCCAGTTCAGTATCTGTATGGAAGATCTCCAAAGCTCCCCTAAGTCACATACCAGTAGTGTTAACTCATCATTTGAAATCAAGGATGAACCAGATCACAGAATCACAGAACTGTTTAGGCTGGAAAAGACCTTAAAGACCAAGTCCAACCAGATGCCCCAGTGCAACACCACAATGCTATGCATCAAAGACTCCCAGCTACTACCAAAGCTCTGACCAACCACAATCAATAACCATCTCCCAGCAACTCAGCTATATCCCAGCATACAGTCAAATCTCTAAGTTGGCTGCATTTGTCTGTCCAGGTCATCCAAACACATTAGAGAAGACAAGTCTTGAATGACTAGGTAAAGCCACAATTTAATCAGGTAAGGCTGAATCCAGTACTTAATGAAAACAAGAGTAACAATTCTTTTACAGGGTGAAGAAGTAACAATTTTTTTGCTTGCATAATGGAACCTCAGATTACTAAAATGTGTCCTTAAGTATTTTGGTTTGTTGACCAACACACCAGAGGTAAGTCCTTCAAAACACTAATGAACTCAAGCAACATCCTGGGGTATTATAGGGCATTGCCCCACAACCATCAACAGACACCAGAAAAGTGTGGAGGGCCTTTCTCCCTCAAGGAAGCAGCAAACAAGTCCATTTGCACAAAGTCAGTTCTGCGGCTTTAGTCACTGTGCATGAATACTGGATTCCTTACTGCACCATCCTTGCAGTTCATAATATAAGATTAAAAAAATAAAGAAAAAACACCACTAAGAAAACCCCTATTCCACCAAGGAAAGACAGCAAGAGAAAGGCTTATACTATACTAAGACTTATACTGTACTAAACTGGGGATAATTTTTTTGAAAGCAACTTTCTCATCTCCATGGTGAGGCAACAGAAGCAACATCCTTGCCTTTAGCTCTTACAGTGGAATTACATTTAATCTGAAAATAAAATTCACTGCCCAGTCATTTTCCAACAACAAAATAACTTGCCCATGAGGAAAAAAAAAAAAAAAACAGAAGTCAAAGTAAGGACTACCTATGCTATCTAAAACATCTAAAAACATATCTAAGACTTTTTGACTGTTTTAAAAAGTAGTGCTTTATAATGATTCTGTTGTTTTATTTTAAACTTGCCTAGCATTGATGACAATCTCCAAAATAAAGTTAAAATTAAAATTCTGCCACCTTTAAGAAGCTATATTAAAGAGTATTGTAAACCTAAGGTTTACGTTGTGCTACAGGATTGCTTCTGAATTAGATGATCCTGAGGCAAGCAAGCAGTATAAAAATATCCCTGGCTTGGCACCTATGCATTCAAAACTGGAGTACTACTAAAAGCAAATCTTGCCAGGAGATTTAGATTTCTTCTACTACCTATTACAGATAGAAATTAGTTTCAGAAATTTTTATGTATCAGAAGTTAAAGACATTTGAAGCGTCTTTTGTTAAGTGAGAGACTACTGTTAGCTATTTCCTCAATCCAAAAGGGATGACAATCTGATATAGCCATTGGTTGAACAAAGGCAACTTGGGAAGGTGTGGGAAGACCTTGTACTAAGGTCTGCTGCTTTGGAACACCTTACTTTCTTTAGCAGAACTGACACCTGCTAGATAACTGCACTTATAAATTGTTTCAGGCCAGAGGACAAATCAACAGATGAAGTCACAGAAGAGTTCAAGCATTTGAACACTTACATAAATTCTGGGAAAATGCAAATCTTTCAGTTTTGCATTAAATTCAAAACTTCATAATAAATGCTAAGAGAGTACCTGAAGTCTTGTTACTAAGTACTCTATCCAGATCCACTAAATCACTATTGACAAAAAAATCTAAAGAGCTGCTTAGGCATATAATTACTAAAAAACCTCTCTGCAATGACTTCAGTGTAGTTAATTCCATGCAGAGTATTAAGCAAATGCTTGCTTAATGTGAAGCAAGAGCTGACAATACCATGGTCTGAATAAAAAGAATATTAAGGACTTGACTAATCAAATATTTTTGATAAAGGAACATGTAACACAGCTGCTTCATTTTTTCAGAATTTTGATACTTAGACAAAGTAGTAGTGTCAGTTCTGTTATTTACAGAAAAATCTCAAGGACAAAAAGGGCCAAGTTTTAAATTTCTAAACACTCACAAACCACATTTTTACCAAAATGCAGTTAGGAGACAATAACCCACTTGCTCAAATTTTCCAAGTAATGAAAATGCAAAGCCTGCTCAAATATTTCACTGTTGACTTGCAGAGACCAGCACATGCAGAGGCAACATTAACTTCAGACACAAAAAAGGCCACACATCATTTCAGCAAGCACTGAAGGCTTTTTGTTGGGCTGTCAGTTCTCAGGCTGCTTTTTTCCGAGTACAAAAAGGCAAAAGTGGGTTTTATTGCCATTTTTTGCGTTTCATGTATTTGTGGAAAGACAACATCCTACGAGTGTACTATGGACAATCCATCCCCATTAGCAAGCTGTGATCAAAGCTGGAGATTTACAGGCTGCTGACAACCAACCTGATTCAACTGATTTGATGAATTTTAACATGTCTTAACAGTAATATCTTTAAAAATGTTGATGTTACACTGGAAAAAAAGTGTAAAAGATAACAATGCTATTTATCTCATCAATGTGCTCATTAGTAAAATAATAATAATTTGGGTCATACATATAAATTTGTAAACACACCAGACTAGCCTTTTAAGATGTATGGATTTTGCAATAGAAAAGTTCAGAAGACTCCTCCTAGTCCCTGGGAAGTATTTAAAGTACAATACCCACATCACACACACACACACACAAACATATTTGGCAATTCTTGACTGAAGACTAAGAACTGCAGGAACACTGGTACTGTAGGAGGAATTTTAAGTATGAACTGTCTCACAAAAGTTAAAACTGCAAACTACAGTTTTGTCTTTTACTTAAGGCTAAAATCAACCTGTTATAGTCATCCTGGAGCCAATTCAAAACTATCTGACCCCTTTAAGTACTGCAAAACCTAATTAGAACCAATTGATGTACACTTCTACGCTCCAACAATTACAAACACACAGACCTGTGGCTTGCAGCAAAGTAACTGCATTTGCCAACAGTGCAAAATAAATGGAGAGTGTTCCAGTCTACCACATGCGGATGAAACAACAAAACATTAGTTTGGCAGAAAATTCTGTTTACAAGAAAAACATTGCCAAAACAACCATCACCGGTGGTGAGTAGACAAGCTATAGATTATTTGACTCAAGTCTTTTGACACAAATTTACTGATTCCAAAAGCTTCATGTGTTTCTTAGGATATACTCAATATGCATTAAAAGAAGTCTTCAATTCAAAAGCTCTTACCTGCAAAGACAGATGTTTTTTTCTTAACAAGTAGCAGAAGCCAAGCCAATCCTGTGGGCAACCAATTAAAACCAACTTTTAGACTGCAATAAAGAATAAATGGAGGCAAAAATCAATGCAGGCAACACAACAGCAGTAACAGTCCACAAAGAACTGTATACACAGAATTTCAAACCTGCAACCACCACAAGGCACTGCAACATCAAAGAATCATAAGGGTGCATTTTCTATAAATTATCTCTATATGACTTACTGGCAATTGCATTGTAGAGCTTTTGTATGGTTTCAAGACATAAATGCCTTCCACAAAGACTATAGAAAGAGCCAGAAAGCATTTTAAGAGTCTTTCAAATTTTCCTATCACCAACAGGTGAAAAAAATCTCTCTTTCAAAGGCAAAGAACAAGAGTTAAATACTTGAAAGCCCTGAATTTTACCAAACCCTGCTCCATTAATAATGGTATTCTTTCCTCCAATGGTGCATTTACTTACTTGAACAAAGTAAGGTAGAGTAAGCCATGCCTAAGAAAACCACCCCAGAACTGCACCTGAAGAATTCTTCAAGAGTCACACTATCTAGGTAAAACTAGGTGACATTTCACAGCCATGTCTATGCAGTCAATTCCACAGAGCACACAGCAAGAACTCCCATAAGATACTTTACTTTTATTTGTAATCTGCCATTTCATTACTCAAATCCTCATCAAATGCCCATTTTTTTCATTCCTTTATAAAAATTATCTTTCCAGGTTTACAACTCAAGAAAAAAGCCAAGCATTTTAAGTGGCAACACAAGTATTTTGTATTGAAAGATAGGATGGAAAACTTTTGCTCTTTCATTACTTGGCAGACCACCTCACACTAAAACTGTGATTCTTTGGAAAGTCATTGAGGAATGAATCTCACTAAGAACAGATAACTGCCTCCTTCTCACACAACCCCAATAAGCTGGTTTCCGTTACAAGCATCATTATCGAAGTGAACTTAGAGCAAGAAGTACTAACAAACCCTTCACAAACTCCCTAACAGAGAGAATTAAAACAAGCGTAACTATTCACATATCTTCCAGGACATTAATGGCAGACTTACAAGTGAGAAAGATAACACTACACTTACATTAAAATGGCAAACGCATTTAGAAAAATAAGACTTTTGTTTATTAGACCTTTAAGAGAAACATGCAATCCTGCATTAGAAGGACTCAACTACATAGTTTCATGTATAGCAGTGTCAACCAGCAGTTTACAAAGAAAGAAAGAAATGCAACCACCTGAAAAACCATTTCATGCAAAACCACACCTGCTTCAAGCAGCAGATAAATCTTTCATGCACAAGGAACTTCCCATTAAGAAGAAAAGCCTAAATCATTAGATGGATTTCCAGTATAACAACCATGTTCCCCTTCACAACACTGAAAACAAGCTGAAGATCTGCAGTGGACTAAGACAACACAAACAAAACCAGGCAGCATTCAGAATAGGAGCAAAACTCCACTTTGCTATGTTTAACTTCTTCACCAAATACCATCTACTTTTCATTTCAAGTGTCACATCTCTCAACTTTAAAGAAAACCATCCATGCCTTCTGTAGGCAAAAATAACCTTTCCAATCAACAGAATACACAAGAGCACATTAACTAGACAAGCACCAGCTAGAGCACAAGTGTTCCCACATAGAGCTGGCACCCCATCTCTGAGAGTTCTCTGGAGAAAGCTCCACAGGACCCTGTCCACTGTACAGAAAGATCCAGCATCCACTGTACACACAACAAATTATTTAACCAGAGGAATCCACCAAGAAAACAACCAGCCGATTTGCCTGCCTAACACCAGTAGATCAAGGTGGGGAAATAAACCACTAAGAATAACAAGTAAATTTAGGAGTGAGTAAAACCAGAGCCAGAAGGTTTTATCGAAAGAAAACTCACAGTGTGTATTCCTGGGGCTCATTTGAACGCTAATTCGCTTTGTTTTTTTTTTTTTTTTTCTTGGAAAGGTGGCTTTAAGGTTTTTTTTTTATTTTTTCGTTTATCGATCTTGGGGGAGTGGGATGGTATTTTGTTTGGTTGGTTGTTGCTGTTGGGTCGTTTTGGGTTTTTTTAGCGGAGCTAATTTTTTCTAGCAGAAGCGACTTTATTGAACAGCAACTCTGCTGGTGTTTATAGGGTACAACCGACGAGCGTTGGTAGCGCCGCAGACACCGGGGACCTTCCTCTCCGCAAGGTGCGGAGTACTTGCCTCGCTTCGTCCCCCGGGGCGAGGCGGGGCAAGGCGCAGCCGCCCCGCCTCAGCACCCCCGAGATTCAGACACGCCGGGGCCCCGCGCCGACAACGGGACCGCAGAACGCCCCGCCGCACCCGGCCCGCCGGGTGCCGCTCCGGACCCGTTAAATCCCCGCCTCGGGCTCCGGCACAGCCCCCGCCATGCGGCCCGTGCCCCGGCTCGGGTCCCGGCGCCGCCGCAAGGTCACTCGGCCGCCCCCGCCGGATGGGCCCGCGGCGCTTGCGTTCGGCCCGCACAGACTCACCTGCCCGCGCAGCTCCGCGGGCCGGCGTGCGCGGGCGGCGACAGGGAGTCAGGGACGGGGGAGCGGCCGGGGCCGGCCCGAGCCGCGGGCCTCAGCGCACCGGGCTGCGGCGAGGCGGGAGCGGCCCCGCTCGGCGCCCCGGGGCCGCAGGCGGGAGGCGCCGCGCCGCCCGGCCCGGCCCGGCCCGGCCCGGCCCTTTGTGCGCGGGGACGCGCCCGCCCGGCCTCCCTCCCAGTCTCCCCGCCGCGCCGCGGGCCCGCAGCGCCGGATCGGGCAGGCGGCCCGGCCTGCCCGGGCGCCGCCGCGCTCTTACCGAGGGATCTGTACGGGAAAAAGGGTTAGAACGGAGCCACCCCCACCGGGCCCGCGGCGCGCCGAGCCCCGCGCACCGACCGCAGCCGCACAAAATGGCCGCCGCGATGCGGCGCCGCTGGGGGGCGGGGGCCGGGCGGCGCGGGGGACGGGCGGGCGGCACGGCGAAGGCGGGGTCGCGCGCGGGCGGACGGCGCGTGCGCTGGACTGGGCGGGGCCGGGGTGGTGCCTGCACTGCGCGTGCGGCGCCGCTGAGGACTGTTGCTGAGGGAACGGGGGCTCCGGGAGAGCATTGAACTAATAACGAAGGAAACAACCCTGAGAGCAGCTGTTTCTAACCTCTGGATGTACGACCAAGTTGCAGAATAAAAATGAAAGATTCCTGGGAGCCGATGCCCCGTGCTGTGATTGTCTCCTCTGCTTGACTGAATGCAACACTGATAACCAGGCAGTGCCCTGAGCTCAGGACCTCCGGACTCTTCTGGGTTCTCCGTCACTGCGCTTCAACGGACACAGGCATAGCAGCACCAGCCATTTCCAATGGAAAAAACACCCGTTTAGTCCTCTGCAAGAAACGGTTAAAAATAAATAATTGCCTGCCTTTGCAAATGCTTTTGCAGTGAATGTTGGAGTTCAACAACTCAGTTAACTTTGGCCCTAGTTTCTCTTAAGGGGTAAAAACCAACAGATTGTCACGATTGTGCTCTCCTGAGGTGGAGGGATCCAGCGTGGGGTTGCTCAGCAGCACAATCATCCCCACTCCATTTATTTTCCTGTATATCCCTTCTTTTTAGTCTCAAATTCTACTTTACTACTCTCATCCCCTCCCAGGCAACAGCACACATGTGCTTATCTTCTCCCTATTAACCCCAGTTTTAGATTTTGTATTCTATTTGATATTTATGATAATAGATGGCCTGAAAATACCAGTTCTGCCAAGCTAATATCTCCTTCTCGTCTAGGCAAGTGTGGGCAGTATCCAGTAGTTCACCTTTCTATAGCACTAGTGACAATAGATAGTGTCACCATGCACCCTGACACAGCCCAGAAAAGCAGGTGATTGAAGTCACCAGAGGCATCAACAGCCAGGCTTGCCAGCCTCCCTGGAGAGCTGGTTGCCTACAGCATGCGAGGGGTAGCAGGACCATCTGCAGCTCAGGGCTTCACTCTGTGACACCATAGCACTTCCCAAGCTGCACCAGCCACCCTGCAGCGGGGAGACAGTGTGGGATAACAAAAGGACAGTGCTGGAATACCCCAGGTCAGAGGAAAAATAAGACTTTTCAGCTTTTGTGCAATGTGATGAGTCACCACGTTAATTTCTGTTGTTCAAAAAAAGTATGGTGAAGATACTTTTGAGGTTTACTGTGTGGACCATTAGGAGCATGCCAAGGGACCAAGAGTACCAAAGACAAGTCAGCAGCATGATGCAGATAGTTACCAACAACAAGAGGAAAGTATCTGTGGAAAGCAAAACATTTATAGACAGAAGGTTACAGGACAAGGGATCATGTAACCATGTCCAGTGTTTTCCCTGTAACATGCATGTGGGGAAAGGCAGAGGAAAAAAAGCATTAGAAAATAATGGGTTTTTCCTTTATTAGACACTAGGAAACCACTGGGAGCACACTAATTTATGTCTCCTTTACCTAAATCAAAACTGAAGAAAGGTCTTAGGTATGCAACCAGGGGAAGAAAATTTACACAAGACATTTTAAAGTAAAGCTTGAGGAAACCAGCATCCACTGTGGCAATTGCACATATTAAATAAATATATTTTCCTCCTTGCAATATTAGTTTTGCTGCACCATTAGTCTGGAAGTATTACCCCCCAAATCCAGGGTTCTTTGCTTCTCCAGACCCTAAAGGTACCATTCCATAAATACAGCCTCTAAACCTATTCCTTCATCTATGGTTTGGATGAATTAACTCAGTTTGCTAAATGAGTCATACTACTTTGTGTTTTCCTTTCCAATAACTACATGTCAATCACAAATCTTGTTTCCAAATCACTTAGAAAACTGTTCAAGAGAAATAATCCTCACAGAGTCTCTCAGAAACACTCTCTTCATTCCTCATCTCAATCTCTACTTAAAACCTGTCAGATATGATCTGGCTTGATGATCCTGTGTAGGTACTCTTAGAATCAAACACTTTGTTGGTTTTACTATGCCTAATTAGCACAAGCCCGCTCTGATTGTTCATTAGTATGAGCTTTGCTTCTTATAAGAGCATCTTGTACCTGCCTTTTTTATGACTCTGATTTGGATCAGCTGTCAGAGGGATGATTTTTCCCAGCCACTCACATTGTCCATTTTAAAAACTGGCATTTTCTTCCTTCTAGTGCAGGACCTTATTCACCAGCCTGAAATTTCATCAAATCTGCCAATAGTAGAGGTCTCAGGCCAGTTTTTTGGCACTCAGCACTGGGAAACTGTACCATTTCAAAGCACAGAGCATACATGTTAGCAGATACAATTTGACTGGAAACAGTTGGCCCATGACTGATGTCACAGGAGAGAGAGAGTCAGAGGAGAGTCAGGCAGGTGTAGCTCCCCAAAGCTTCCATATTTCCCTTTTTAAAAATGGGGGATATTTTCCAGTCAGTGAAAACTTCACCAGACTACCACAACTTCTCAGACTGATGAATTGTGTTTAGTCATTTCCTCTCTCAGTTCCATACAGGCCTCCTGGCATTGCTGCCTGACTTTGTCTTTGTTGGGATGCATTGCTGCTGAGTTCAAAGAGCGCATCCTTTAATATCAACCAGTTTGATGTAGGATACCGGGTTATAACTGTTAAAGTTTTTAAGGCTTATGCTCACGAGAAGGCCCTGTGGGAAAGGCCCAGCTGCAGCAAATGGGCTGAGGGGTGAGAGGCCCTTATGAGTGGGGAGAGAGTCAGCTGAGTGACAGCTGGGAGCGAGGTTGTGATTGGCTGGAGGAACACATGGACAGCGTATGAGCAGGAAGCTGATTGGGTGACAGGACGGGTGGACAGCAGCACTGCAGCTGAGCCAGCCAATGGGTGCCCTCGTTCTGTTAGGTTTTGTTAGGCTTTGGTTTGGTTTCAGTTGTGGAGGTGGAGATTGAAGGTATACAAAAGGGGCAGTTTCTGTAATAAAGGGATCTCCTTCAGATGCACGAGGGGGTCTGTGTCGCTTTGTTCCCCATTGCTACAGCTTTCTTGGGCTCCTCTTCCCTCTAGAGCATTATCCCATAGGACTCTATCAAGTAGATCTCATGTGAGTCCAAAGTCTACTCTCCTGAAGTTGAGCACAGTGGGCTTGCTTCTCACCCTTGTCATTATCCCAGGGATCTCAATACCCAGCATTTCCATTTCATGGTCAGTGCAGCCCAGGCTGCCCTTGAGCTTCACATTCCCCTCTGGCCTGTCCTTGTTGGCGAGAATATGGTGACATTGCACCTCTCCTCATTGTCTCCTCTACCACTTGGAGAAGGAAGTTGACATCAGTGTATGCCAAAAACCTCCTGGATTGCCTGTGCCCTGCTGGGTTCTCCCTCCAGCAGACGTCAAGGTGGTTGAATTCCCCCATGAAAACTAGAGCTTGTAAATATGAGGCCATTCCTGTTTGTTGTGATGACCCTCATTGACTCATCTTCCTGCTCAGGTGGCCTGCAGCAGACCCCCTCTGTGATGTCACCTGTCCCTGCCCTCCATTTAATCCTGACTCCCAAACTCTCAGTCAGTTCCTCATTCATCTCCAGGTGGAGCACCATGCACTAATAAAGCCTCTTGTTTGGCGTTATTATAAAGCAGAGCACTAGGGCTCAGGAACTCAGTCCCTGGGTAGGGACCGGGTGCCCGAGGTAGCTCGCTCATGCCAAGGCTGCAGGGCTACCATCTAGCAAGCATGGTGATTATCAGCTCTATAGTGATTGCAAGTTCTTAGGATTTCAGCTCTGCTTGCTAGGTAGTGGTGCCCTGGGCTGGAGGCTGCAGCAGACGGAGAGAGAGGAGAAGGAGAAGGCGCAGGCTGTTCCACGGAGATGGCTTTATTTGGGGAGGTCCGTGAAGGGTCTCTGCTCTTCTTCTTTCTCCCCTAATGGGGTACAGTGTGCTTCTTTTATAGGGTTGGAAAGGATCCAAGCTTGACCAATGGGTAAGGGGTTAACATGACATTGCCTTATAGGGTTACAGAGATAGGTTAAGGGGTGGAGGACAGGAAAACAGGAATTTTCTTTTGCTGTTTCAGCATTCCTATTGTTCATATCCTCCATGGTGCTTCTGCTGGTCATTGGCATAAAGAGCAACACTGCCTCTGTTCGCCCCTGCCTATATCCTTCCATTCCAACCCTCCAGTCACAAGAGTCATCCCAACACATTTCCTTGTTGCTAATAAGATCACAGCCCTGCAGGCTGAAATGGTTCTCACTTAAGATACCTTTGTTTTTTTCACTGTGTGAAGGGCGGAGCCTTGAGGAGAAGGGGGATTGGCCCAGGACCCATCCTTTGGGGATTTTCTGAGTGCAGAAAATGGGAGAGTTCCCAGCTCCGAGAGGCCCCAGCACAGGGAGGTTGCTGCAACCCAGGAGAGCCCCAAGGGTCTCACTCAGGGCCATTGTTTACAGGGCCACAAGAGATGTGTTTTAGTCACAACAATGTTTCATCCTGGCCCCACTTCAGGTCAGAAACTTTCTTTGAAAGTGGGAGAATATTATGCCATTAAAAAACAAACCAACCAAAAAACAAAACAAAAACAAAAAACAACAACAAAAAACCCAAACAAACAAACAAAAAACCCCCAAAAAACAAAAAAAAAACCCAAAAAACCAAAACAAAAAACACCAAAAAAACCCCAAACAAACAAACAAACAACAAAAAAAAAAACCAAACAAAAAAGCCCCAAAAAAACCCACCAAAAACCAAAAACCAACCAACCAAACAAACAAAAAAAAACCACACCAAAAAATCCCAGGAACTCATTATACAGGACCAGTTCCTGAAGCAGTTTTTCTGATAAGCTCCAGAGGAACTGAACCCGAGGGTTGTTCAAGGCCAAGGCCTAGTAAGCATTTTTCAGATCATGGTGCAGCCTGGGGGGCAGGGATACACCACCATTTATTGGCATCCAACTGGTAAGAGTGGGATAGACTGGAGTTTCCATTCCCCAAAGGCTTTATCTGCATTCAGTGAGGTACAGCTAGATGTTCATCCTTGGCATTACTTCTTTCTGTCATAAGGGAAGTATCTCCACTATACATTTTTCCTCATCTTGTCCCATAAACATTTCAAATAAACATTTGTTACTAGTTTGAATGAGTTTCCCTAACCTTTACACGTAGAATTTTTATTTTAAATCTTATCAAATAAAAAGTGGTCAGAATCTTCAAGATTTGAGGTTCCCTTTTGTCAAAATAACCACATTAAGTTATTTGAGTTTTAAAAAAATTAGCTCAGAAGAGGCACTGAGTTTGAGGAGAATGACTCTTCAAAAGTCAAATGTCAACTCAATGATGGCAAACTTCTTACAATGTTCACAGAAAAGCTTACCCTTTTCTGTTGCCTAATGAAACCTGCAATACAGCAACTTACTGATTGTCTTGCATGGTTCACCCAAAAAGGTGGATTCAAAAAGACTGACAGTAGCCAAGTTTAATTCTTATGTGTAATTTTTTATCACTCTCAAAACACAAAGAACAATTCATAAACATATATTTCTAAAACATGCTAGGAAAGCATGTTATCACATGCTTAATCCAGAAAATATGTGGGGCCCAAGGATGAAAAAGAGTACATACAACACCACTAAAATGTATTTATGCATATGGTATTTTTAAAAATATTGTGATGAAATATAAGGTGCCAGCACTACAATATTAAAACTGCCAAAGCTCATAATTTCGAATAGAACAACCAAGGATTAGCTTTGCATTACAAACAGCTAAATCTGTCCTTAGTTACAAAAAATGCACAAGCTTCTGTTAACACAGTCCATCTTGTGAGATTCAGCTTCAGGTTTTACACAACACAGTTGATCCTCGAGGTAGATTCCATCCCATACTGAAGGTGAACATGTTGTCTATGGGGTATACCAAATTCAGCAGCTCACACAGCATCCATCAATCAACACAACTAATTTGAGAGCTCTTTGTTTATGCATTGAAAAAAAGGCACTTTGCCATACAGGGTTCGGTTTCTTACTGGAAAGATCACCAAAGGGAAGAAAGGAGAAACACTGATACAAATTAATCTCATCAAACCCTTTTTAACAGATACTTCCCACAGCACGTGCAGGGAATGGATTCCCATGTGAATCTCTAGTCAGACTGTACTGTCTGTGAGACAAAGAAAACTTCAGTGCCAGGTGTTCTTATCTTCCTTATGTCCAGTCAAAATATACTGGCTGAGCTGCGCAGACTCCTTGCAGTGACAGAAACGAAGGGCCCATAGGCAAACCAAGTAAGAGCAAAGATCTCATGACAAGGGGAGGGAGAAAAACCCCAAAACCCCAGACTGCCTTAAGACAGTATCTGTAGGCCGGCACTGTATCTGTTCTCTCCACCACCTCTACCACTCATGCTCCCACCAAACTGGTACTGCTACCAAAGCTGACATATTCTGACTATCCCCTCCCCCAGTCATTCAAGTTTTCTAACTTCACTAAGAAAACATTGCATGGAAAAAAACCAATGGAGGGGACAGCAAAGTGCATCATGATTGTATCATAAACTTTGGAACACAGAAAAATCTTTTGAATTAATGCACACACACAAAAAAAAGATGCACACACAAAGAAACCAAGGAAAATAGGTGAAAAATACTAAATTTCAGAAAAAAATTGTTCTTAACTATACATAAAACTTATCTGTGAAGGCACATAGCCACACTGAGGCATCACTTTCCTCTAGAGATCTAAGTGTCCTCCTAACTGAGAATGTCTTGCAGTACAAGGCATTTGAGAGGCAAAACCCAGCTGATGTTGCAGGATACCTACCTCAAACAGAACAAATTTGCAACAGGTCTGTGATGCAAACACAACAGTGACTTGAGATGAATTACACCGAGAAGCAACCTCTTGCCAGAATTCACTGGCCTAGGAGTAACACACTGATTTAATTTTCTCATTAGAAAATTCATTTCTGAATAAATTACATTTTAGCATAAATTTCTGTGTGTCAGCAGAAGCACAGTGTGTGTTGGATCAGCCTGCCTTTCTCCATGTTAAAAACTAGTTTTATTTTTGGCTTCTTAGATTTTGTGGTCTGAAAAGGTAGTTCTCCAGTCAAACTGCAAGTGTCAGAAAACAGAAGTGCTGCGTAATTTGCTTAAGACTGTGCAGAAAAATGCATTTTAATCCATATCTAGTCCATGGATAGCAATGTTTTCTCAGTGCTGAGTCCATTTAATGCTTTTGAGGTCAATTCCATCCTGCACCATTTCCCAGAGAGGGCTGTAAAGAAAAGGAGAAAACTGAGGGCTAGCTAAAATGCACAGGACATCATCAACAATAATTAAACAGATTTTTTCAATGACACAAGGAATTAGGAGATATCTATCTGCCTGCCTTGCCCTTCTGGAGGTCAGTGAGCTTCAGGTGATCAGCCCTCAACTGTGTTCTCAACCAAAAATACAAGAGATGAGAGGGCAGATGCTCCACCTCATTTCCTGCTCCTACTTTCAGCATAAAGCACTGGTGTCTCTGAGACTGAGCCCTAGCATTTTTACTGTCCAGATTAGTCACCAGTCTTTCAGTTTCATCAGAATAAAACAATTTATCAATACATTAACTCAGTAATACCATCTCTGGCTTAAAATCTCCTAGGTACTGCCTTATGTGCCTGCCCTACTCATATTCTTTCTCTGAATAGAAAAGGTTTGGTGTCAGATTTGTTTCCTTAGAAATTTGTCACTAATGTTAAAATCAAGCTCCTACCCACCCGGGGGACAATGTTGCTGATATAGAGAAATACCAGCAAATTCCTGAAGCAAACAATTACTTGCAAGTAAATAAATCCAATTCTTCCCATGATTATCACACCTAAGAAGTCTTTGTCTTCAATGAGACAGTATCTCACCTCATTTCCCTCAGCCTCTTCACATGCTGTATGCACTTCTGCACTGTATAATCCACTTCTTCTTCTGTAGTGAAACGACCGATGCCAAACCTAAACCAAAAGAAAATCATTAAGGAACTGAATAACAAGTACATGAAGAGGGTGGAACATATCTACCAATTATTTTTATCAGGAAAGAAAAATATTTGGAAGCATAAGGGGAGACCACACCACACACCTTATAGATGAGTGAGCCAAGTCTTCATCTGTTCCGATTGCCCGCAAAACATAGGAAGGCTCCAGAGAAGCTGATGTGCAAGCACTGGGAAAGGGTAGGTAGGGAAATGTCAGACTTTTGCTTAATCTCCTCTAACAAAGAACAGGTCACTTACCTCTTTACAACACTGTCTATCAACTTCCCCAGCCTCCTAGAAACCACAAGTGAATACAAGCAAGTAAAGTGATATTTCTGCTACTGAAGAAAAAAAGAATACAAGAAGCAGGCATTATTGAGAAATTAGACTAATAAATTAGGAGTATAAGGAAAGGAGAGAGAATACAGGCAATACACAAGAATAAACACAATGACACATAGAGGCAGCAGGAATGCAGATTAAGAAGTAGCTGAAGTAGAGGCTGTGAAAAAAGACAGAAACTATCCAGAGAAGGTAACACACCAGGAACATAAAAGGAAAAAAAAAAGACTTCACAAGCTGCTGTTTGGCAGCAGAACAAATAAATGAAAAACAGTGCACAGAGGGATCCAGAGCAAGATGACTGCAGTTGTCAATAGAGAGAGCTTCCACTTTGCAGCAGTATACAGAACTGGTTACATGACTCAGTTGGCCGTGACTCAGTTTTTACAGGTAGCAACATGCAGTGCCAATTGGAGAGCTGTAAAAAGCTCCCCAGTGCACTAAGTAGAGACTCAAAAGAGATCTTCACATTACAGAAGTGTTTGGCTTCAGGGACAGTCATGTGGAGACTTGCTCTTTCTCCTCATAGTGCCAACTAGTTTCTAATTAGGATATGTTGACCGCTTTGTTCTCAAAGGTGAGAGAAGGAGAGGAGGGGCATCTTTACTCTCCATCATTTCATCCTGAACATCAGGTTTGTCTGGGTAACTGAAATATTCCTCATCACTCCTGTAGTCAGGAGAGCTCCATAAAAGCACATGCAATTTTCTTTCTCACTTTTGCATTTAACACAGGAACTATTAGCTGATTTAATTCAGATATGTACCCAGCTTCACTAATTGCAGTAAAAATCTGCCGAAGAACAGAAGCTGTTCAAATCTTGGTGGCCTTTAGAATAAAAGTGTCACCAGTAGAAGTTAAGGCTACTCAAATAACCAGTTTGCAAGACTAGTCGGTAGGAAATTCTAGGTTAATTTTGTGGTTTTGTGGGGGTCTTTCTGTTAGGATATTTTTTTGGTTGGTTTTTGTTTAGTTTTGTTGCTGTTTGTTTTTTTCTTCCAGGATAAATAAATTTGACCTTCAGTTGAAATTTGTCCCTAAACACCACTGTAGAATGTAATCAATGCCAGGCTGCTCATTAACTGAGTATGTGAATACAGGGCACAGAGGAAACTACTACTTAGCTTTTACCTTCATTAGCAGATGCTATTTTCTCTCCAAAAAATACACTGTTATCCTTCCCATACATTCCACATACCTTCCTGAAGACAGAGCCACATCTTTCAGAGCCATCAGAAGACTCTCCCCTTCCACATATGCAAAAGATAAATTGATGCATCCTACATACACATAAATAAAATAGAAAAAAGAATCCATCAACTGAAATCTCAGGCAAATTGTCCCCTGCAAGGCAGGATTTGCATCATGTGCTCAAGTGCATTATTCAGCCATAGCCATAAACATCAAGAAGCCAGACAGTACTAACGGGCTCAGAATTTTGCTTGAGTTACCTGGATAGCGATGCTTTTGATCTCCATTCATCACCACATCAGGAACTTCACTCATTATTTTTGTAACCAATCGTTCTGCCAATTGTGAGATTCGCTTATGGTCATACTAACAGAGAAACCAGAAAAGACACAAATAATAAACAGTGTACCCTCAGACCTCACTCAAACTGCTTCATGTCACCAGCTGCAAGCAGAATTAAGTAACTGGGTTTGGCCAGACAACGGAATGAACATAGCTGAAACTTAAACTGTTAAACTTTGCCTCCTCTAGACACTGTTTTAAAAGAGAATAACCCCTTGGCTTGTAGTTAGCTCAGTTTTCACAAATGTTTCAAACCATTCAGAAAGATCTACCTACACAAGCTGCCAAACCGACTTTCATAACAGCATTGAGTTCTTTGGGTTTAAAGACAAGTTAGGCAGGGCAGAAGATGATGCATTTTGCACACAAGAAAGGGCTCCTATTATGACAAGTGCCTCTTATTTCCCAGGAGCTCTCTAACTGTACCACAGAAAGACATGGACTTGCAAATGACTATGAATTCAGCTTTTACAGTAAGTAACCTGCATGGTGAGAACTGCCCATGTGCAGTGTCTTCCTCAAGACTGAAAACTGAGGTCACTTATACCAAGAAAGCAGTAAGGTGTAGGATCAGCTTTGGCACACAGGACTGGTCACATGCACACATGCAATTCATGCTTGTTTACACTTGAAAAAGTTAAAAGAAAACCAGGCTAGCTCCAACACCAGTTGGTTTTAAAATGCCGTAACTCTGCCAGGCAAGGAGGAGAATCCAGATTGGAGGTTTGTGCAGAATTCAGACTCTGCAGGATCCCTAGCCTCAACTTCCATAATCACACAGCTCAGATGGTGGAATTCTGCCTATCTCCTGGAAAGAAGCCTGATCCTTGGGTGCAGGTATCTGGCCTATGCATCCCATTGTCACTGTAAGTATTTTTACATTCCAGCTGTAAGGAAGGCATTGGTGCCCACAAACCAATGTAGCAGCATACAGAGGCTCAGACACCAGACCTAGCAAGTAAACTTTACTGTCCAAGCTAGAAAAAAAAAAAGAAAATAAATTCTTAGTTGCAAAGATGCAGTAAACTTGAAATTATACTTAATAGGTGCAATACACATAATAACGGACTGGGAAGTTTTATTTTTTCAATATACATTATATAAACATGACAGTCATTTCAAAGATGTTGCTAATACACATGTGCATAATGGAGAAGTAAATACAAGCACATAAAAACCATATTTCACTAAAACTGTCAATTGTAGCCTTGTTGTAGAAAACTATGACTCTTCAAGAAAAAAGAAACTTTAGAAAGAACTTACAATCACCCAAAAACATCCCTTAAATTCTCAAAACATTCACTTAATGCTAAAACATGAGAATCAAATTTAACTCAGTTACATGGCTGCAAAAAGACCTAAGGAATCCAAAACTTAAATGGTGCTTTTACACTATTTTCTGGAACCCAGGAAAAGTATCTTGCTGCACATACCTCCATCTCCTGCTGTGCCACTTCACATGCTGCCCCCAGTCCCACTGCTAGAGGTGTGGGCACAGTCCCAGACCGCAGTCCTCTCTCCTGGCCTCCCCCACTCTGCAGGGGCTCTAGCCTGACACGTGGTCGACGGCGAACATAGAGAGCACCAACCCCTTGGAAGCAAGGAAAGCTGTTTTACCATAGGCCCAGAGTTCTGAAATTATGAACAGGGACTCCAAGCTTTGGTAACATTCCTTATTTCCACAGCAAAAACACATGTGGACACTTAACTGGGGAAAAATAAAGTGAACAAGTTCAGTGTTATTCTCTAGGAAATGGTGTTTGTCCCCAATAACCATGTTGAGGCTTGCAGAGCTTCAGCCATGGGAGCTCAGCTTCTTCCACTCTGCTTCAGTCACCCAAGGACTCAGTGCTTCTCTTCCTTCCCACAATTCCTGTACACAGCTGAAGTTCAGCCCCTTGCACTAAAGTTTTTATGGGCATTCACCAGTGTTCTCTTTACTGACTTCCAAATTCTTTCCCTCGATTACTAGACTAGCACCAGTCCCAGGAGTCCTCTCCCTTTCTTCTCATTAGGAAGACTCATTAGTGGCAACAATTTTCAGCGAGTGGATTAGATAAGCCAGTTTTGCTAGTCAGTCACTTTAGTGCTCTACTCTCCTCACCTTGAAACCAAATTTTCATGTCTTTGAGTGCCCTGGTACACTTAATAAGTGACTGTCACCACAGGAAGGACAGCTGCAACTTCCCGGCATAACAAATGGTGAAAATTTATGTCTATCACCTGTCCAAAATTACTAGTTGAAAACTTAGTCCTTGTCCAGAGATAATGTCTTCAGCTCTCAGCAGAACTCAGAAAAAAAAAAAAAAAAACCCTTGCTGAAAAATAAGAATTTTGTCTTTTGTTTCTGAATAGGATAACAAAAGTTATAATATTATATATATAATGTTATATATAATATAATGTTATAAATTAAAATGCTGTCTGTATAGCATACAGCAAACCTGATTTCTGGCTCTCTAACACCCACTGTCACAAACCAAATAGACCTTGACAATAATAATAGCTGGATTTTTAGTATTTGTCAGTCAACCAGAAAATGTATAGCTGGATATTAAACCCCATTCTGCAAAGAAAATGCACAAATGGAGTTGTTGGAATGGAGCCACTGGAAGTAGATAACAATCAAAAATCACCAATCAGGTACCTTTTGGTCTCCTTGTTTCAAATCACACTCTGGTCTAAACTTTGCTCTATAACCAAGTGATTTCATTTCAATAATTTCAGTATTAGTTCTGCTTCACACCAAGCAGATGACTCCTGAAAAACCCACTGCTGCTATGCTGCCACCATCATACAACACACTTTCTTCTTTCAGTGAAGCCACTTCAACCCATCTAGCATTGAAGATCTGCTTACTGCAGCTCTATGCTGGCAGCAGTACCTGAGCTACTCTGAAGTCTGTCCAACACCATTCAGAACAGCTTTCTACAGCTTAAGTAACTGACACTGTGACAAATGGATTTGACTTCACACCTTGTGTTGTTACCTTAAGGTAGGTATGGAAACAACAATTCCCTATAAAGCACTTCAGTGAGTACCTTTGGGCCCATAAATTTTATGGCCACTGATGCTCATTAAGTCAATTTTCATGTTGTTGACGTCCATAGGAATTTTACCAATCGCTTGTGCAGCATCCGTGTGGAAGAAAACCTTATGTGCACGGCAGATCTCACCTGTAATAAAAACACCAAACCAAAACCAGATTACCTTAACTAATTGCTATGATCCCAAAGATTCCAGCACTGGATCTAAAGCATGACTGAATCTAAACCAACAGCAAGTTATTGAGCTATCTGAGGTGACAAAGGCAGAAATGAGGGCTGTGATGTTTCTTTTATACTGAAGTGGCTAAAGGTGTGCAGGGGCTACTGTAGTTTGATGCCTTGGCACAGGTTTAGACAGGTAAGACTACAGTGAATTTCTCCAGCTGAGAAGTTAAAAAGTCTTCTACTGTTAAGAATGGAGATTATTTCCAAACCCACACCTAACAAGTTTAAGAACAAATGGTTACATGAAATATCAAAGTCTCCACACAGAAATGACTCCACAGTTGGAAAATATTGGTTTTTCTTGGTTCTTTTTCTTTTCAACGTCCAGTACAAGCCAGCCTTCCTTTCAAGTTTCTATTTGCCATGTATTTTTATGTCATTCCCTCTATTTTCCAAGTTTTCCAACACTCAGCTTCAAAAACATTCTCACAATTGTCACACACACACTTATTACTACCACATGAAGTCAGCTGAGCTGGTCACCAGGCTAAAATATATGAAGAAATAATGTATTGTTCATGGGCAGTAAATGTAACTATTATTTATTTGTGTCATCAAAAAAATCACAATACATCTTCCACAGGATCTGCACAGCTGCATCCGAGACCTCTCCTCTGCACAAGAGGTTCAACATGGTACTTCACAGGACAAGTAACCCCCTGTGGTCCAGCAAGGTCAGGCCACAGGCAATACCAGGCCACAGGCCACACAGTAACAGGGCCTCAGGTTCCCTCTGCAAGGCCTCAGGCCTGGCCTGTTGGACCTGTTCAAGGTGTTAGGAGAACATACCAGGGGAACTACAGCTGGCACCAGCTGTCTCTGGCATTTAAACATGGGACCATAGTAAGGACCTTGACAATATAAGCACAGGAGGAAAAAAAGAATCCTTGAGGCTATAAGCAACTCACTGATGGTCAAATGCTTGTCAACAAAGAAACAGAACCAACCTTGAAAAACTTTGGCAAAAATGCTGCTTTGAGCTTAATGGAGAAAGAAATAAATGCAGCAGCTAAGGAAGAAAACCAGATGCATGAGATGCCTGCCACAGCCTAAGAAAACAATATCCTATGGAGTATGTACTCCAGAGCAGTCCAAATATTGTCCAAAAACTCAAACATCTTATGAAAGGCTATCTTGAATATGAAGGTGTGCTGGTTGTGGCTGGGGTAGAGCTAACTTTCTCCACAATGGCTAGTACTGGTCTGTGTTTTGGATTTGTGCTGAACACAGGGGTAATAATAGATGTTTCTGATATTGCTGACCAGGGCTTGCACAGAGCCAAGGCCTGTTCTGCCCCTCATATGGCCATACTGGCAATGGGGCTGTGGGTATGTGAGAGGCTGGGAGGAGACACACCCAGGACAGGTGACCCAAACTTACCAAAGGGATATTTCAGACCGTGTGACATATGCCATACACTCTTAGTATAGAAAACTGGGAGGAAGAAGGTGGAAGTGGGAGACATTTGGAGTGATGGTGTTTGTCTTCCCAAGTCACCACTGCATGGGATGGGGCCCTGCTCTCCTGGAGGTGGATGAAGACCTGCCTGTCCATAGAAAGCAGTATGGAATTCTTTGTTTTTCTTTGCTTGTGTGCATGGTTTTTGCTTTCCATATTAAACTGTCTTTAACTCAACCCATGCGTTTTCTAGCTTTTACCATTCCAATTGTCTCCCTGATCTTTCTGGTAGGGGAGTGACTGAGTGGCTGCAAGGTGCTTGGTTGCCAGCTCGGGTGAGACCAGGTCAGAAAGGGTATCTGTATATGTTTTGCTACTGTCACAGTAAACTATCAACAAATCACCTGGGATCTAGGGATCTGGAGGATCATCAGGGAGGTACCTGCTCACCCTGCTTGCTCCAACAACCGTGGTTCTCCAGGGTCTCCCTTCATCTGCTCTGAGGTCCCTGTCACTCCACCTGCCAGCTCAGAGCCTGGCTCACCCTCTCCCTGCCTCCTGTTCCAGAAGCATAGCTCTTCAGTGGGCTTTTGGCCTACAAAGCAATTGTTTATGACTCTATACGATAATATTGGGGGAAGGATTGTCCAAGTGTGGTGCTCACTGTCCTCTCCCACTCCAAATCCTGCACATTTCTCCTCCTAAACACTACAAGTGCTCAATAAATCAATATAGTACATAAGCTCAATTTTGGCCAGTTATTCTGTACAATTTTTTAATCCATCGTACAGTCCAATGAATTGCAGCTGATCCATCCAGAGCAATGATTGCTGCAATGCTCACCATAAAGGTAGTGAATTTCATTCCCATTTCTCTTTTGAAATCAATTTTTATTTGGGACAGCAGTATTATTTATTTATAGTACATTTTTTATTTTAAAATATTTATGTTATTATTTTTTCCTTAGCTATATTACACCTAATCTTTTGCATCAGTTACATTTGGAGATGAAAACATAATCTAAAATGAAGCAGAAGCAACCTTAGCTGGCATCTAGAAGCCACAGTGTACTTACCAATGTCATGTATTGGCTGCTTTACTCCTATTTCATTATTTACAGTCATTACAGAGACCAAACTTGTATCGGGCTGGAATGCAGCCTCCAGCTCCTGGTGAAAGATTCAGAAGGACAAAAGTTGTGACTAACAGAGAAGCAGGATTCCTGTGCACATCTTCAATTTACCAGCAACTCAACCATCCGTCCCTCATTTGCAACAAACACTTAGGGTTCTGACAAACAGCCCTGGGGAGAACACTAACCCATGTGAACATTAAATGCCTGTAGGAAGAGGAGCGAATCAATTGTGTTTCTGCATGTCCTAACCCTTCAATGCACCTGGCACCACACTTGATTAAATAAAATCTCAACAGGCTTTGCTATATCCCATATATGTCTCTGAACTATTTTCTTTAATGAATTAACCCCCCACAGTACAGCTTAAGCCTCTTCCAGCCAATGTGAGGCTGGCTGTAAAGGAACTGCTCTTTATACAAAGTCACATCACATCTGCAGCAACATGCTCAGAAAACATCACTCATTACTGTACCCACAGGCTGATCCCTTGGTCACATCACAAACCACTGCTCTCCATGGCAGGTGAGGGACTGGGAATAAAACTGTTGCTGCCCTGTGCTACAGGACGTCAACGATGAACTAAAAACATACAACTTCTAAATTTTAGGGCTGCAGCCAGTACATACAGAAGGGCTGGCTCATGGACAGCCATAGGAAGTACTGTAATCAGTGAAACAGTGCCTCAAGTACTGGGCTCCTTATAGGGTACTCAACAGCTCCACCTGCACAGCAGCAGCTGAACGGTGGGACAGGAGGTGGATGTTCTGGTTGTGAAAAAGTGTAGGATGTTAGACAGAACAGAAAATCCTTCTCCAGATCTGACAGATTTAACTGTGATTCTCATACTACTTTATGATATTTATTATCCTTTTAGAGGAGACAAGGTTTTGAGCATGAATTTGAAGCAAAAGCCTCTTCTTTTTTTAGTTTCTTTCTGTCAGTAACAACTTACCTTCAGGTCTATGAGCCCATTTTTTTTAACAGGTAGATATGTGATGTGAAAACCTTCTGTTTCCAGGGAACGACAAGAATCCAACACACACTTGTGCTCTGTTTGCGTAGTAATGATATGCTTTTTTCTGGATTTATAGAACCTTGCAACACCCTGTCAGGCACAGTCCATGAAAAAGAAATTGGCCACGGAAGAAAGCAGGCATTACACAGTATGATTGGAAATAAGAAATTACTACTTAGATATAGTTCATTTGGATCTTTCCTGTTTGACCCAAGTCATGAATCTAAAAGGTACTGACAGATAATCCACACTACGTATCTCCATCAGCACCTGCTTTTCAAAGTATCTTTCAAAAACTCTGTGAAAATCTTTATTGCTGTTAAGCTGTAGAAGCCATTAACCAAAGCATTTTTTTGAAAACTTTTGCAATGGAGTCATAAACACTGAGAAGCCTGAACAACCACATACTACATACAAAACCTAGTCTTCATAAGAAAAAGGTTTCTAATTTGCATGTCCACTATATTTCACAATAAAGATTTTAATTACATAAGCAGAAGGAATGTATTTAGTGCATGCGAGATAAACATCAACTATTTTACACTGCCCTCAAAATCATGTCCCAGGCATCAAAACATTCGTCCATATATTTCCTCCACATATGTAACAGAGTATCACAAAAAGTAAATCCAGAAATGCAAATATGTTATACTCCAACATATTATTAACATTTAAATTGTTGAGAGATGCATACAGTTCTTAAATACAAAATTTTAACATAATAAATAAGAATCAGTATAAACTTTTTACCTTAATTGCCATATTATTGGACTCTGTTGCACCACTGGTAAATATAATTTCCCGTGAATCAGCTCCTATTAAATCTGCAACTTGCTGTTTAAAAAGAAATACAAATTTGACTTGTTAAGAAAACATACAATAAATTCACTACAGCAAAATATATGTGAAACATTTTCAAGAATACTCCCTTGAGCTTCAAAGGATTACAGCTGCTACCTAACAAAGTTATGCTAAAAATAGTCTAAATATCTGAATTATAAAATACACAAGGAATCCACAGTCATTAGAAGTGGTATTAAGCACTAACCTGTTATAACACAGATAAAAGCTTAAGTAGACAAAAACCCATTACATATTACTTAAAAAAAATGAAAAACATCCTTCCCTAAGATTAGAAGAATGATAAGATATGGAGTTAGTCCAAAGACTGCAGCAACGTGCTTGTGACTCCAGGAAACCAATAACACTTTTACTTAAAGTATTGGTTTATGCCACTTCAGTTGCTCTAATCTCACTGTTGGAGCAAGTGCCAGCTTCTGCACCTCGGACTGGAGAACCCTGGGAGTCCAGACAGATTGGGGAACAAGAGGCTGGAGAGCAGCAGCACAGAAATCTGAGACCTGGAAGTTTGGGCTGAGGGCAAGTGGAACAGGAGCCAGCAGTGCCCTGGCAGCCCCAAGGGTCAGCCTGTCCTAGGGGACATCAGGCCCAGCACTGCCAGTCGAGCAAGGGGGAGACTGTCCTGCTCTGCTCTGCTCTGCACTGGGGAGGCTGCACCTCAAGTCCTGGGGGCAGTTTGGGGCAAATCTATATAAGGATATGAAGTTATCAGAGAACATCCAGAGGAGGGCCATGAAATGGTTAAGGGCCTAGAGGAAAGTCTGTAAAACAAACAGCTGAGGTCACTTGGTTCCTTCAGTCTGAAGAAGAGGAAACTGAAGTCAGACCTCAGTGGGGGCTGCAACTTCCTCATGAGGGGCATCAGAGAGGCAGCTCTCTGCTCTCGGTGACCAATGACAAGGCTTGAGGAAACAGATAGAGCTGTGTTGAGGAAGTGTAGGTAGGATAGTAGGAAAAAAGTTTTTTACCCAGAGGGTGGTCAGGCACTGGAACAAGCTCCCCAAGGAAGTGGTTACAGCCTTAAGCCTGCCATAGTTCAAGGAGTGTTTGGAGAATGCTCTCAGGTGGTGGGATTGTTGGGGCGTCCTGTGCAGGGCCAGGGTTGGACTTCATGATGCTTGTGGTTCCCTTCCAACTTGAGGTATTCTATGAGTCTATCTTTTCCTACAATAAATTTACTAAAGTACAGTTAAGCAAAGAGGAAGCTGCTAAATCCAGCCCACAGAGAACAGGGATTTTTTTCTTCCTTTTTTGTTAGGTTCTATTGACCCCGATTTTCCTCAGCAGCAAGAAAACCAACGCAACCAACAACCAACAACTCACCCGCCTCGCTTTCTCCATGGCAGCCTCACTTTCCCAGCCATAGGCGTGGGTCCTGGAGTGGGGGTTGCCATAGTAGGCTGTCAGGTATGGGAGCATGCTGTCCAGGACTCTGGGATCCTGTGGAACACAAACCACCCAGCCTTAGAAAAGGAGAAGGGAAACTATATCTATTGTCTCTGGGCATAGCCCCTTGCCACAGTATCAGCAGCACTTCTGTGGCAGTGTCTTGCTTAAGCCTAGGCCTGACCTTAAAAACTTGAGGCTATTACATGTTACGTGTAACACAAGTAGTCAGCAGTTATGCTCTGTGCACATAACCCTGATCTACACCGAAGGTCAAAGAAGAACAAAATCATTTGAGAAAACAGAATCACAGACTAGTGTGGGTTGGAAAATACTTTAAAACTTATTTTGTTCCACGCCCCTGCCACGGGCAGGGACACACCATCCACTAGATCCGGTTGCTCCAAGCCCCATCCAACCTGGCCTTTCTTCTGAGCAGAAAAAAACCAAAGTCTTAAAATGTTAAGAAAAATGTCAGATCAGTATTTTGGCTGAATTCACTTCCTGCTTCTCTCAACTGTCTCCACTCCCGCAGGGGTCGGTGCGAGCCCCTTCGCGGCTCGGCCACACTCCGTCCCTGCGGCACTGGGACTGCCCATCCAGGGGGCTGCCCCGGCGTAGATACAGCCCTTCCGGGGGATGCCCGAACTGCCCTGTGGTGACAGGAACAGCCTGTGTCGCTACAGGTGGTGCCGAACGCCGCCTCTGTCCCCCACGGCCGCTCGAGACACACGCGACCGCTCGGGCAAGAGAACCGGGAGTGTGGGGGCCCCGCTCCGCTTCCCGAGCTCGGTACGGCCCTTACCAGCGGGGTGGTGGCCTGGACATCCATGTAAAGCGGCCGAGGAGCACCGCCGCCATCGATGGCTCGCCCTGAGGGGAGAAGAGGGGGAAAGCTGCTGCTGTCAGGGCCCGGCAGGAGCGGGGGAGCTGTTCCTTCCAAGACAGGGGCTCTGCCCGACCGCGGCCTTACCCGATCCCGATCCCGATCCCGATTCCGATCCCGATCCCGGTCCCGGTCCCCCCGCTCGGAACCGCCGCGGGGCTCGTTCGCCCCTCAGGGCCGCCAAGCGCCGCCACAGCAGCATAGCGCGCGACGGACAGAGCAGGGCGTGCCCCCCTCTTCTTGTACGTCACGGCGCGCGCCGGAAGCGAGGCCCAGACAGGCGGAGGCGCGGTGCGGCCTAGCGAGGTACGGGCGGGGCGGGGACCCGGGAACGGGAACGGGAACGGGGCGGGGGCGGGGCGCTAGTGAGGTAAAGCGCGCGCTGACGACCCCGGTTCGCCTCTGAGAGCTCTTGCGCCTAGCAACGGCGATGGCCGCCGTTCCCGCGGAGTCCACGGCCTCCACGGCCTGAGTATCTGCACTAAGTCCTCGGCCTGGCCTCGATCTCCCTAAGGGTGGGTTCACTGCCCGCTCCTCTGCCTCCGAGACCAAGCGGCAGCCGGTCGGGCCAGCAGTGGAGGCTCGGTCAGGTGCCGCGTGTGCTGCTCGCTAGGGACTGAGAACACACAGGGTGAGGCCCCGAAACAGCCTCGGTAGCCACAGCGGCGCTCGCAGGAGCTTATTGAGTAGAAACGAGGCCGTCGATCCCTCCTTGTCCTTCCTATCTGACAGGCAAGGAAACAAGCCTGGGAGCAAGCACAACCTCCTGCGCTGCACGCGCGAGAAGCTCTGAGCTGCACAGCCTGGCCTGCCAGCCCAGTTTGGTTATAGAAGTCTGTTAGACAAAGCAGTAAATCGATGTGGGTATTGTCCTTTCTTTTTTAGATGCCTGTGACCGTGGGCCCATATGGGCAGTCGCAGCCCAGCTGTTTCGACAGGATAAAGATGGGTTTCATGATGGGTTTTGCAGTGGGCATGGCTGCAGGAGCGCTGTTCGGCACATTTTCCTGCCTCAGGTA
This sequence comes from Agelaius phoeniceus, assembly GCF_051311805.1. Lineage (NCBI taxonomy): Eukaryota > Metazoa > Chordata > Aves > Passeriformes > Icteridae > Agelaius > Agelaius phoeniceus. The sequence continues at coordinate 585,659 of NC_135281.1, forward strand.
TGCCAAGGAAATGGCTTCCACAGACAAGTGGTGACAGGGAGATAGCCAGAGAGAAATGGTCATGCTGTGGGGTTGGGAAGGGGTTGGGTCTGGTCCTGTGCCAGTCCCATGAGTGACTCTGTCTGTGACTCCCAGCTACTGCAGTAAACCCCTGGCCTAAAAAATGTGAGTGTGGTGCCGGCAGGGCATCACCTCTGGGTGCCCTGTATGCCGGGAGGTCACAGTTTCACGGACCTTTTCTTGCCTCTTGTAAGGAAGGTTCATTGGGAAGCTGAGGCTGTGGAGGATCACCTTCAGGAGGAACCAGATGAATTGTCTATGCAGATACATGTGCAGCCCTCTCCTGGCCCTAAGGCTTCCTGAGGTGCTCTGTAAGCTCTCAGTGTCTGCATCATGGTCCCTTTGTATGTCCCATGCCCTGCACAGAGGCAGTTACCAAACTGACCCTGAGTCTGAATGGCAGGGGTGTGGGTACACCCATGGCTCGCATTGGCACAGTCCCACTGTGCAATGGAGAGTGACAATATTCCACCTTCCCCTGGGACTCAGCGCGCTGACATGAAAACAAGCTGTGTTTCTTGCTCTGTGTTTGCTCTGGTACTGTTGACTGGCTTTGCACATTTATCTATGACAAAGAATCACTGAAGTCAGCTCTTTCATACTTTGCAGAACTCTATTTGATGGTTTTTACCTGTGATTAAACATGGGAGATGATTTGGTAGTGAGGTGAAGGAGGAAGAGGTACAAATCTTAATCCAATGGGAGTTTGAAGTTTTCTAATCTCTCTCAGTTCCCAGAGGGTAAGCAGCATTATGCTGGCAGAAGATACATATTAAGGGCATTTAGAAGGATCAGTGAGAGTGGTTCTGTTGTACTTGAATGACACAGCTACAGTACTTCTGCTGTTCTATTTTTGAGAGAAAATCTTATGTTTTAAGAATGAAGTGCATGAAATTCCTTAGACTCTTAAGTCACTGCACTGTTTAAAAGCCAAATATTACAAAAGCTTCTTGAGACAGAACGATTCTTTTTGTTTTAGTCTGACGTCAGATAAGTGAAAAAAGGAGAACAGAAAGACCTTTTGAAGTTTCTAGGCCTTTCAGGTTAAAGGCCTTTCCCATATTAAAAACACAGAGTCAGTAGTAAATAAAAATTTAATTTTAAGTTGGTGATATTAAAAAGACTGTCACTGCAGCTAGAGAGGATGGCAGTACGACAGCTCAGACAACTCTTTGTACTCTGGCAAGTGAAATACTTGGCCAGCTTTTTTTTTCCCATATTAAGGGTATTTGGGACACCAGGATGCAAAGCTGTGCCTGCTAAGGGTGTGGCAGGAAGGTTCCACTGCAGGAAAAATACACATGGGCCATGTGAGGTGAGGACCACCCAAGAGCCCCTGCAGTAGCACAGGGCACTGCACCCAGTCTGTGGGGAGGCAGCTGTACAATGGCACAGATTTAGACTGAAGTGTTCAATTTGCAACCATGAGCTGATTGTCTCAGACGTTTTCTGCTGCACGTGTGATCTGTCAGGTTTCAGCTTTTATATAATCCCTATGATTTTCTTTATCTCAGGATTGGCATGAGAGGACGAGAGCTGATGGGTGGAGTTGGCAAAACGATGATGCAAAGCGGTGGGACGTTTGGGACATTCATGGCCATTGGTATGGGAATACGCTGCTAATCTGGAGTTTGGGATTTATCCCAGAGTGCCCCCACCCAGCCATTCCTTCGCTGTACAATAATAAAATCTTTAGATACCTGGAAGTGAGAGCTCTCAATGAAACAGCACAGTCTTACCCTCTGTGCTCTGCTGATTGTAAGCACACCTTTTACAAAATTTCTACTTTCTTCCCATCTCTTTCTCCCAAAACAATGAGAATTAATAATCATTTTTACTACATTGAAGTTCCTGTTTTAAAGATAGAAGTACACCACACAAGTTTCTCCCTTTGGCACTTGGGCAGCTCCCATGGCTGATGTGGATGTGGAGCTACTTTGTCCCTTCTTGTGGTCCTCGGTCTAGGAAAGTTAGATGGTGGGTACTTCAGATTAATTATCAAATTTCTGTCCTCTTGCAAAAAAAGGTGGGCTGAAGCTGGTCACATTTCTGAATTCAGAGTGTCATGGGGCAAATGCCCTCAACACTGTAAGGGACCTGAGGATCCAGGCAGCTCCCGTAAGAGCTGTGCTTCCAGAAACAAAGCCTTTTCTTTCATTCTGGTCTAGCACGCCTACAAGGTGGTGAGGACTTCCCTAGGAGAGCATGGGAATACCTCCTCATCCTCCCCAGCCCCAAAACCACTGCCTACAGCTGACGTAGGAAAGGTGTTGGGTGTTGTAGTCTTCCACTACTTGCCTTTTGAAATAAGGCCTCTTTCTGCTCCTCCTTTAGTTCTGTGTAAGGAAGACATGTGAGCTATAGCACTACCTCAACTGGCACCTGTACAGCCTGGACCTGGTACAAATGCCTTTTCCCCAGTTTTTTAGGCAGAAACACAAATTCATGACTCAAAGCCTGTTGTCAGATAAAGCCCACCTAGAGAGCCAGCTTTACTTCTTCAGCTGTGTTACTATTCCCAGGATCCTGCTGTATTCCCAGCCCCTCTCCACTTTTACCTTTTGCTTGCTCCAAGTTCTTTGATTAAGGACAGGTCCTTGCCCCACTGCAGCTCAAGGACAGCTACAGCCCTAGAGGCTGCAGAGCAGATCCTCTCCCCACAATACTACAGAACACCCGCAGCACTGCTGCCTGCCCCACCTTCACCCACTGCCAAGGAATGTTCTGTTCTCCCTACTCTCTCCACTTTGGTCTTCTCTTAGTGGTTAAAAAGGCCAGGGAGATGGGACAGGGAGAGAAAAAGCAAAGCACAGGGGCAGGTTCCCTCTAGAAACCAGACTGAAAGCAAATGTAACTGACTCCTCCAACCCCAGGACTCTCAACCATTTGTGAAGGATGGGAGTGGAGGTGGGCAGGAGGGCTTTGTCTCTGGCCTGAAATTTAAGCATGCCTGAGGAGGATAGGAGTTGTGCCCAGATCCTCAGCAACCATGGCCACACTGCACAGAGGGCTGGGAACAGCTTCTGCACGTACTTCTGAGCACGACAGCCCACGGCGTACCTGCATACTGTGTAGTCATATCCCAGACACTGGGTACTGCACAGCATCTACCACTCACCTCCAGGCCTAAGCACACACTGCCTAAATCACACTGGGAGAGCAGAGAAATAAAACTTCATGAAGGCCTTTTTAAGAGAATTTTATTTGAGTGGTTCTTACAAAGATTGTTGCAATATGAAAGTCTTTGATAGAAATATCAAGCTGTCTTGTCAAACACACTGAAGTAACCCAAAAATATATTTCAGAGCTCACAGAGCTTAAAAAGAGCAAAGATTATATGCAACCAGAACAAAACACTTTTCTGTATTTCCTACCCATTTTCAGACTTGGCTGAATTCCTCCAGCTCTGCCCCACTGCACGTGTGGAAACTCATCTGGAAATGCAGAGATGTTTTGTTTGGAAACTTAGACACACCTCACAGTATTTACAAAGAAACTTTTACAGATACAATAATCAAAAGTTACCATCAAGAAATAAAACCCTTCAATCCTCCTATTCTTACCAATTATTCGGCACAAAGCAAGCTGAGTAGCTGTCTGCAGTCAGCATTCAGTAGCTTTTTGGATTTTCCATTTATACAAAAACACTAAATATGTCCCTTCATCCAGTCTCTCTCTGATACTACCTTTGAGCAGATCACCCACATTTAGTGAAATGTAAAATGTCTTTGCTGCATTAAAAGAAAGGCTCATGAAACATTAAAAATGTCATTATGTCCCATCTGCCTTTTACAGAGTACTTGTTATCTATGAGCTACTTCTCAGTTCCTACAGATCACCTTTGTCAATGTACAAGAATTACAAGGCAGAACAAGAAGTCAACAGCTTTGTATACAGTGGAAATGCTAGTTAGGGAGAATGAACACACTGCATTTCTGCTTACTTCATTTTATTTTTAAAGATAGCAGGAAGTGTACACAAAATGACATTAAATCCTTTCCTTTAGTTTTATCTAAATAAAAGATAACTCAATCTTCCTCCAAAAAATACCTATGTACAAAACTGACTAAATTAATCTTCATCGTCGAACAGGAACCAGTAGTTGGGTTGCAGTCATAGAGTCTGGGAAAAGGCTGTGGTATGTTGGAAGAGGTACATACGCTGCTGTAATCATTTTACCTAATCACAAGAGGAAAAAAAGTAAACATCAGTGTTTGTCATTTCTGTAATGGATGACTAAATGTAGGCATGTACTTGGAACACTCACCTGCAAACCACCTCCCATGCAAAGCATTGACAGCCGCGATGGCAGCAGCAATGGAGGGACATTTCACATACACATTGCCCTGCAAGACAGAATAGCGCAGCGCATGAGAAGTCAGAGACACTTCCCCAATGCTGTTCCTCAGCCACCCCTGGACCTGGCTGGGACAAAGCCACACCCGCTCCACCAGGCACCCACTGGGATTAATCCATAACACAGAATGAGCACCAGAGAAGGGGACGGTGGTACTGGCAGGCACTACTCCACTGTGGCAGTTACTGCAACCTTCAATTTTGAACTTCACCAGAGACACTCGGAGTTTGCCATCTACAGATCAAGCACTGTGCCTCCCTAATCCAGAGAACCACAACAGTCACACCCAACAACTCCAAGACATAGAGATGCCCACAGTAATGTGTGGCATTTTTCTGGCTGCCGGCTTAAAAACAGACCATCAGTAATACCCAAGGAAGATCGACTCTAGCTGAAACAGATTTTTCAGGAAAATAGTACATTAAAAAATAGATTCCAGCCTTTCCTTAGCAGCTTTAGTCAGCCGGTATTAACTCTTCCCACTGCAATCTAACTCATTCCTTTCTCATGGGGCAAACCTGAGCTTAGACGCTGGTGTTTAAGGCACTAAGGAATCAATTAACATACAGAGCTCTGCTCTCAGCCTCCCCCTGCAAAGGCACCTAAGCTGCTTAAATGCCAAGATGAGGTGCAGGAACACAAAGCTGTGGTTTTCCTTAACACCCAGCAGAACAGACAGATGTGGTACATAAGCCATACACTCAGCTAGCACTGCAACTGTTTAATCCACAACAAATCACATGCTCATAAGCCAACCCCTGACAGCCCTCAGCACAGAAGTCTGGGACAGAGCCCTGAAGGTGCCTAGAATCTAAGCCTGGAAAACAGAATCGTACAATGGAAACTCTATCAGAGGGTATTTTATAGCTGTGTCATTGCTGTGCTACTATGACAAAACAGATTTCATTTTTTATAAAACATTAACTCATTACTTAGTATGTTGCAGTTTCTTTTTTTAAATCCACCTGCTAATGTGAAACAATTTTGCAGCTCCATGGGCTTAGAACCTATGTGGTTCCTGTGGGCTGGTGTAGTTTTGGGGGTGGTGGTTTTTTGGGGGGTTGTGCAGTGATTTTTTTTTTTTTTTTTTGTGTTTAGTTGTTGAGCGGGTTTTTTGGAGGTGGGAAGTGTTATGGGTTGTTGGTTATTTTGGATTTTTTTTTTCTGTCAAAGAACACTTCATTTTCTCTAAATAACAAACACATTATGGGGAAGGTTTCTGCCTCTCATCAGTCCAGTAGTCCAAGACCACAGGTGTGATCTTGAAGATTACAAGATGCTAGGTAAGGCAGCACATTGTTTTATGTGCTAGACTGCAGCTCCTATCTAACCTCTGTGTAACCCACAAGAAAGGGTTTTAGGTGATATTGGGGGAGCTGCACTAGACAGCAATGGTTGAGTGCTAAGTGGATCATCAGGGCAGAACAATCCCACCAAAGCACACCAGCAGGAACATGGGTTTCAGCCTTATACCTTAGCATGGAACACAAGATGACACTTTTAGGGTCAGAGATAGAAATTAACCCAACTGTGAAACCATCTGAAAACTGAACTTCTGTTTGGGCTGTGAATTCTTTTAAAAAAGGGTTCAAGAGAGTTAATCTATTTACAGACCTTCCAGAGTTTATACAGTCTAAGAGCTGAAATACAGAGAAGAGGTAACCAGTCTGGGGTTTATGTAAACAAGGTGAAGTCAGAAGAAAAATATATTCACCAGTTTAAGATGCAGGTATTAATCTGGAATTCAGTCAGCAGCAGCGGTCTTTCTCTTCCCTGTTCTAACTCCAGGCCCTCAGACTGCCCATTGCAAGACTTTAATGTCATGAGTGACCACAACTGTTTCTAAGCATGGGATGAGGCACACATTTACCTTATGCTGTAATTCTGCTGGAGCAAGAGCTCTTTTTTACTGAAGCCTGTGCTCTAGAAAGAAGCAACTGAAGTCCCTGACTTGGGGGAAGGGCACAGCTTAAGGGAAATGCCAAATGCCTGAACTAGTCACTGCTCTTCTACAGCAACTTCAGCTGGGTAAACCTTCAAGAGCAGCACCAGAAAGCTCTCATCCAAGTTACACACAATGATTCACAATAGAAGAGAACCATCTACATTCTGCACAAACTAAGAAATTTAGGTACAGTTTAGGAAAAGCCCCATATTTGTAACGCTCCCCATGGACAAAAGAAAGCAACAGAACTCCTAACATCAGCTCAGTGTGTCACCCCTGGAAGCAGGCATACCTGAGCTGAGTTTTTGTCAACATAAATGTGGATAACTCCTCCATGTTTGTTACATTCCTCAATCACATCATCTTTAATTTCTGTGTCCCAGCCAGCTTCTTCTTCACTGTACAGGGGAAGGAAAAACAGGATAGATATCATTCACAGAAAATCCACTCCCAAAACCCATTAAACACATGCCTGCAACATTCATCAAGTCATTGACAAACAGACAACGATAAATTACTTACGTTTGAGGATTAAACATGTTGGAAAGCTGGAAGCACTGTGTTGCAAGTGGTTGTACAGAAGCAGCTGCAGCCAGAACTGTTGTAATGGAAAAAAAAATTAGCATATCGAAGAACCCACTATGCATGGCTCTAATTTATTCAGCATAATAGAAGCAGCTCTGACTAAACAGAAATTGAAGGCAGGAAAGCAAAACTCAAAACCAGACACTACTGATGATAGATATATTTAAAATGATCAATACAAAAGCCAGCACACTATGAATCACAGTTGAACCTGAAAAGTGAAAATATAATCGTGTACACAGATTTTGGCAGATTTTCCATTTGAACATTAAAAGGCATGCATCTTCATTTGCATTTAAAATGCCTGCCTGAGTTGTATGTCAGCACCTTTAATGTTTTGCTCCTCACAGAAGCCCAGCAGCAGCTCAGGACAGCACCACCCCAGCTGACTGGACAGCAGAAGACAGACAACCTTGGGGAATTCTTAAAACCTGTTTTAAGCATGGCGAATTATGCTTCAGAAGTGTACCTGCACTTTCATCCCTTGAAAACACAGATTGAAGGAAACATTTGACACCTGAAATTGATCTTTCCCTATAAGAGTGAAATTATTACTTGTCATTTATTGCTGCTTATCATGCCAGTACATTGCATTAAACACTGTCCCACAGGCTGCCCTTCCATAGGCTTCAGGCTTCTGTCAATGGAGCTGCAATAACAGCTGCCTTCCCCATATACTACAGAGATTAAGGGTTGTGCAGTCAGATAATGACAAACTCAGAGACAGTAAACCCAAACTTCTGATTCTCAAATATCCCCTCCTCTAACGCAGGGAGAACACTTCTACCCAACCACAAATACCAGTCCACACATTTTCTTGGACTAGTACATGGCTGGGGAATGCTACCAACACCGGAGAAAATGCTACCAAGAATTTTCAGTCAAAAAAAATCACAGGATGATTCCCCACTTTCCCACAGACAACTAAGAGAACACAATTTCTCAGATATGGGCAAACCCAATACCAGAAGAATGTCCCCTACAGACACCTGAAATAAAATCTACTAATTACAAGTCATAATAAATGCTAGTTTACCTTCATTCTGCTGGGACAGTCTCGTTTGTAAATCTAAAGAAAAATACAGAGAAGTTAATTAGAATGCTTGCTAGCATCACTGTATCATCACCTGCCAGCCAGGTTGTTCAGCTTGTTTTACTGTGGTTAAGAGCTTATTTCAGTATCACTGTTCCTCTGTAGTTGTGAGTAGTTTCACTAATTTCAGCTTCTGTACTAGAATGTTCTGTACTTGACAGATTCTGTGACAACAAAGCATTTTAAAGAGCAACAATACCTTAAAAGGACAGACATGACCATGTACCTTTAATTTAATGTATCACTCCCAACTTGCTTTTGCTGTGATTGAGGTCTTTAAAAGAAATGTTTTACTCCATGGGAAAATAATTACAGCAATTCTGACATGCATTAGAGGTGTGTGTCAACACCGACATCTTTACTACCAGAAAGCAGTTAAGCACACAGCTATCCAAACCTGACATTCTTAAAGCAGTTATCAAATTTCATTTCAAGTAGAATAAGGCAATATTTTGTCTGCTTTGCTTTCATATAGATGACATAATGATACTAGTAACTTTAATATTTTTCAAATTCAAAACATTTTCCAGCATTCAGAACATGTGATTTGCCTAGAAAACATGATTTACTTGTTTAACAACATACACTTGTCCCAGTCCAAAGTGATGGGAACAAACAAATGCAGACTTTCTTGCCATTTCCAAGTAACATGACATCTTAGAACTAACAGAAAACTTCAGAATTCAAGAACTGTCAGTATAAGCCCCTTCAATCATGGTTCCATTTAAGAGACACTAGGTGTGAGCAAACAATCGCCTTAATTCACTCATTTAGGGAGTAGCAAAGCGATGAGCACCAAGTAAGCTTCCAAGCTTACCTGGAAATACCTGACGGGACCAGGTATCAACATACTTTTCCTCTTTCTAAAAAAACCTCCTCCACAACACTGAAGAGCCAACAGAAATAAATGTTTTTCTCTAGATTTTCCTCATGTGCCTTTCCAAGCGTTTTGCAAGGAACACGTACCAGGAACCATACTGAAAAGCAAGGGCTGGAAGGAGTAAGCTCTGAAGGTTGAGTTGTAAAAAGAGCTGGTGATATTTGGCATGTTTTCCATCCAGATCTGAACCCACAGAGTCCTCACCTCCATAGAATGCGAAATATCACAACAGCAAAGGCTGTCTTAGCCTGTATTCTCTGAAGAAACGGCATGGTCTTGGCCAAATCTGTAACTAATTACCTAGTTAATTAATATTCAGACTCTTGTGAAAACAAAGGCCTTTTAAAGAAAACAGCAAATATCCGAACTCTCAATTTAGAGGAGGACAGACACTTTTCCTGCTGCAATTCCAATCCATCATGTCCGGCAGAACTCATCTATGTGGGTCAGACCAGGGCTCTACAGCCAAATGCTCCAGAATCCCTGCACCTAATATGGTAAACCTGCACATATCATCAATGCAAATTCTGTCCACGGCCAAGTAAGATCTGTTCTAAACACAGCAAAGTCAGCCACCACTATCTTGTGCAACAGTTTCACAGGTTAATTATTAACCACGTTTGAAACATAACCTGCTGCTCACCAGATCTTTTATCAACGAACTGGATTCTTTTGTTGCTCATGACTGAAGAACAGTCCTGTCCTCTCACTTCCAAAATCACTCAGAATTAAGAAATTAATTGTCACTCTATACAGTCAATTCATGTTTCCCTACACATAGTTTTAAATAGCATGCAGAAACTAAAATTAATACATCTGACCAATTCAGATCAAAGTAACTTTTTCAGTATATTCTTATGTAACACCTGTAAGAGCAGCAAGTTTAGCACAATGGGAGAACATGTTTAGTGTACACAGAAAGCACAAATACAAACAAATCTATCAAAGTATTTTGTGTCTCAAAATAAAAAGTTTATTTTGAAATCCAGATGGCTTTAAATAGGCCAAAGTCTGCCAAACATTGCCTAGCATCTTGAGTAATTTCTTAGAACAGAGACCAAATAGAGGTCCAGGATGATAATAGCTATCTCTTCCTCTTTTGCAGCACACCATATCAATTTTTTCCATAAACAGATAGCTCCTTCCACAAGTAAGGAATGCTTTGTCTCACAAAACATTAGAAGAATGTTCTATAGGCTGATTATTTTTAATTTTCTATGTTGAGAAAGAGAACAGGGAGTAGACAGTGACAACTGTTCAGCTTCAAATTCTTTTTCCTGCTGGATGGCCAAATTCTCAGGTGTCCCTTAGAACTAATTCTTTACCTTCCCTACTTTAGTTTTATTGACTCCCTCTTGAACATGGATTATCAGAAGTGTTTCTGTATATATTACACCTCAGATGCTCAGGCCTACTTGCCTCTAGGAACACAGCTACTAATATTTTAACGATGTATCATAGTGCCAGGTCATGTTCTGGCACTTATAAACTGAAGCATTTAGGTATTTTTCTCCTCCCTGGCCATTCTTCCATTGCTAAGCTCCCAGACTATGCGAGTGGAATTTTATTTAACCCTGAAGAGGTGAACAATATACAACACCCCAAGAATTTCTTGTTGACAGCACCTATGCAGTTATTCACCTCATTTCTACTGCTGACCATTTTCATTCATGTAAATATTACTCAAGACAAGCCCAACACCTGAAGTTTGGCTTTAACAACAGCCTCCAACTTTCCCAGCTTTCATCCGTAAAAAAATCCTTCTCTGAGCCAGCTTCCTGACACACCTTGTACTTCCTGTATTACTCACTTCTCCAGTTTAATAACTTCCAAATGACAGGAGTCTAAAGATCAGCAAGAAGCTGCTCCTCCTCTGCCAAGGAAAGGCAATTTAATCAATGACTGTTGGTCGTTAAACACAGTTTCTGACAGTATGCTATACTTTCATAATATTCTCCAGTTTACCCTTCTTTAGTATGACCTCTGAAGGAGCAAAGTCTACTCAGTAACAGGACCAGAATCTGGCCAGACCACATTCTTCTTCCTTCAAGTGGACTTTAAGTATAATTTAGTCACATGTTTCAGCTATATACCGTATCATGGACTTAAAATGTTTATCAACAATACCAGAGATGAGAGATGAGACCTCATGTTTCATACATGTATTCCATCCCTCATTTCATGGGACTTTTACTCCTCTGAACTGTTTACATTAGCCTCTTACTTTTAGCTTTCTTTCTTGGGAATAATTTTCCTTTTTTATTTTTGAACTACATATTCCTAGCTTACCTTCCTCAAATTCTAAACTTTATGACCAGTATCCCCACTACAAGTTGAGGCAACTAAATACATAGAAACATCTTCGGAGTAGTTTTTCATTCACCTGAGTCCCACTTCCTTTTTTCTTCAAGAGTTGGTAAACCTTCATCTATTGCTTTCATGACTTTAACAATGTCTAACTCAATCTGACTGTTGGCAGACAATTATCTTTTTATCTGTTTCCCAAACTAAAAATCTTGTTTTATTATCAGTCATTTTTCCTATTGTTCATAGGCTGCGTGGTCATTCCTTATTTCTTTTGAGGTAGCTGATCACCCAGGTTCAGTGTGGAGCCCACACTAACAAAACTTTTTCTTCTTTCTGTAGAATACAGATCCAACACAGCAATAGCAATGTAAAACATCCTGCCTGTTCAAACACCCAAGTTGCTCAGACCAGATGACTTAATTGCCTTGTTTCTTCAACCATCAGTTAGACCTGTTTGTGTATCCTTCCATTTAAATGTGAGCAACTCATGATCCCTCAAGTCAATGGTCATTTCTATTCTCATCCATAACATCTTCATTACTTACCAAATTGAGTTTAAAATAGCATCCCCTCTTCATGAGTCAGTGAGTGTTTGATGAAGAAATTTGTCGGATATCACATCCAGGAATATCTGGGACCCACCATTATTACTAGCAATTCTTCTCCAATCTGTATCGGGGAAGTTAAAGTCTCCCACAATGACATAATTCCTGGTAGTAATTTTCTCTAACAAGAGTAAAGAGATCTTTAATCCATAACCAAATCTCACTTTGGGGATAGCTCATGACTCTACGGCAGCAAAAAGCTTTATCTTTTTCCCAAGTTACTTAAGTTGCACATGTCTGCGTTATTCCTTTTGTACAATGCAAGTGGAAAGAACAATGCTACCCCTACCACCTTTATTTCCACAGTTGCTAACATGCATCTTCTTCTAACACCTGTATTCAGCCTCATTTATTTCTCCGCAGAGAATAATATTGTTTTCTCGTTCTGATTGCATACTACCTGAACCATTCAGCTGTGTCAGACATTTTTGGCCATGTTCTTGATTTAGTGAGCTTGGATTTCTTTTGACCTTGTTTGTTTCAAATGCGGGGGAGGAAAAGGACTGGTGTTTTTTTAAAACACTATTCTCATTTCTAATTGCTGACATGTTTCTACATGATACTGCCACACCACTTTATACCCTGTGTAAATTATGATCTAACTTCAGCGGTGGTTAGCTTTCCTTCTCTTTCTGGACTAGACACACTTTTTCCTCACTACTGTATGTTTTTCATCCTTCTCAAACAGGCAACCGACATTTTTCTGTCACTGGCCAGTTCCTTTTCCTTCCAAGGGCACATCTCTAAAACAACTCTATTATATTCTTTTAGCAACTGTCTACATCTTCATATGTATGCTCTTCTTCAGACTGCACCTGACCTTCAGTAACATGATTCAGACCTATCTTATTAAGCCTGAATCATTTCCATCACAAGCTCTGCTGGAAGGCAAACAAGAACGCTACCTTTTCTTTGCTACTTTCCTGACACGTCCCACACATTCCAGCATCTGGTTATTTGTGACATTCAGGTCCTTTCTACTGTTATGACAGTTTCATATCCCTTGTTCATAGTATTAATCAAAAGTAGCAAAAAAAACCAAACATTCAGGGAGGTTACTCCCTGCTCTAGTTCTGAAGACCCCATGAATAGTTTGTTTTTCAGACCAGCTATGAACTAAGCAGCAGCAATCACATCCCTCAGCCTCATTCCAGCACATCCACCTGCAGAACACACATACAACTATAGCCAAACCCAAGCAAAAGACGCATTCCCTGACATAAAATGTCTTTCCTCAAGAGGACATAATACACTGTAAAAACGCTGCTGCCATCTTTATGCTGTGTCCCCCATAAAGTCCTAATAACCTTCCTGCCCTTTGTACAGCTCTGATTTTTCTACAGGGGTCAATCCCCTTCCAATTCTGAGCCTGCCATTTTCAACAGTCAACATGTATACTGCAGTAGAACATACAAATCCCCACTAGCACAGAGAATAGTGAAGAGAGGAAGGTTTGGGGTGAAAACCAGCAAATTTGGAAAAATATGCGAAGTGAATCACACCCATCCAAATTGTGATATACCGTCATTAGTTACTTGCTTATGATTTAGCAGTGTTTTACAGTTTGTAAAACATGCTGCAATACCTCATTTTAAAAGACCAAAATGCATTTTCATTTTAAAAGACAAAAAAACATAGTTAAGTACCTCCTGTCTCAAATTTATAAAGTAATTAAAAAATATATATATAGGTCATCATTTCTTACCTGTCACAGCTCCAAAGGCCAAAGATCCACTCATCTGCAGAGCCTGCTGTGCAGCTGGAGGAATCTGCAAACCAGTACCTGGAACAGAACACAGAGAGACCTTGGAGCAAGCCCTTTCATTCATTTAGAGATGCAGTAACAGAAACATCATAAATATTCCTCTTGTCAAAAGATAAAAAATACCATGCATTTAAACATTTCATTCATTTATCCAAACAGTTCTGTGGAGTGTTTTAATTCAAATTCTGCAAACTTCTTCACACACTTGTTATCCAACATTGCACACACCTTCTGCAAGTCTTGCCATCAACTGAAGCCGACCAGTTGTTCCCAAATCAATTCCAGTTCGTTCCAACTCATCGCTGTCCAAAAATGAGCTAGCACTGGAAGCATCAGTACGCTCAGTTACATGTCCAACTTTCATTGGTCTCCCAGCCAGCTCAAATCCATTGAGTTGTTCCAGGGCCTTTTTGGCACACTCAGAGTCTGAGAACTGTGGTTTGGAAAAACACAAATTCAGTAATGCTTGCCTACAGGATTCAGCAACGCTTCTACTATATGCAATATCCACAATTACGCAAACAGGAGAAACTCTTTAAGATAATAGCAACAAGCTAATGTACATGTGCTCAGAATTTTTCATTTAAACCAAACACACACATATTTTGGTATTTACTTTCTCATGGTTAGGTACTATATATTCAAATATATTGTTGAAGTTATAGCATCTAGATACTGCAATCAACAGAAGTCATGACTGTGGCTGTCTTTCAAGAGTGACACTCAATTCCTCTGCAACCTTACAACTGCCATGGTATTTACAGTTTATTCCTAACAGATATTCTGCTTTATGCTGCAAAACATCAAAATAAACACACAAGCATTTTATCAGTGTTAAAAACGTCAAGTATGAACTATATAGTAAGTTTGGTTTCATTTGTGTCCATGTGCCAGAGGTCCCAGACGAGACTTTTTTCCTCATGACAAATTGCCAGGTCAGTTAAGAAACTCAAGTTCACAAAACTGTGTACCTGAGGGTAAAGAGGAAAGATGTTTTTAACTGAAAGTTTCAGCCCCTATTATTTCCCCTATAAAGCTCAAGTTAAATTATTTTCACCTATAAAAACACCAGTCTTTACTAGTGTCTTTGCCTGCAGAAGATAGCATTTGCTTTTGCAGGCACTGACTACAGAGGAAACTATTCCCATCTCATATTCACTGCTCATTCTCAATACCCAGACAACCATCAGAAACAAAGAAAAAAAGCCAGTGCTGCATCCTGCAATATGACACTTCTGAAATGAGATATATAGTTATCGAGTAGCAATTTAGTACCTCCCATGCATATGTAACAAATTTAGATTGTGCTTAGTTTATTATGTTTAGATTGCTACTATATAACCACATAGATATACACAGAAGGTTCACATATAGAGATACATACTCCTACATGGGAAGGTTACACTCAGAAATCATCTTAGAAACCTGGCAATTCTAGTCATACCGTAATGAATCCATATCCTTTTGAGCGTCCAGTTTCACTGTCCATCATGAGCTGAATACTTTCAATCTGAAGATAAGAATAAAGCTATTTATTAACAGACATTTTGGAACAAACTCCAAGATACCAGAACACAACATGAAAACAGCCCTGTCAAATACACGTACATGAATGTGAAACTATTACTTTTTTTAAATTAGTTTCTCATTCCTTCCTCATTCCAAAATTAGTATACAAAAGTAGTATAGCTAAATAGGTACTTGGATAGTAAGAGAAGCAGGTAAACATAAGGGTTTTGAGCTCATCTATGGGTAGAGGCTTGATGCAGAATTCTAGCAGCATAAGCACGCAGACATGATCAGATCGTAACTGAAATGCACTCATCATGGCACTTCACATGCTGAGAAACTCTGTTTTACAAACTAAGAAAAGCAGTATGCCTGACAAGTGCTTTGTGAGTATGAAGATGAATTATTTCCAGAAGCTGCTAGGGCTCTACAACTAAGCTAGGTTTCTCAAATAAACTACTCTAACACAACATGCCAAATTAAAGCTTACCCTGCCAAATGGCTCGAAGATTCCTCGAAGCATATCTTCAGTTATATTGAAGTGTAATGATCCCACATAGAGCCTCATAGGACCAGCACTGCCCTTCTGCAGATTATTTGCCATTGCTGCTGCTCTGTTTTTCTCTGCCTAAGGAGAAAATAAAATATCACCTTCGATAAGAAATCAATAAAAAACCCCTAACATAAGAAGTAAATACCTATCAGACCTAAACTAGAAGATTCACCAAACATACAGAAGCTGTTGCATGATCTGCAGTCTATCAGACTTGAACTTAAGAGCTACAAAACCCAAGACCATGACCAAGTACAGAGACAAGAGACTCCAAAAGCCTTCAAATTGAACAACTTCATGCAAAATTCTGACTTCTACCCAGGAAATTATCTAGAAGGCATACACAATATAGCCTTCATTTCTGTAACATTATTAACAATTTCTTTACTGTTATTTGCTTAAGATCTGCATTTTCCTAATACCTTTACACAACTTTCAATCACTTTAATTTGCCTGTTATCTACTGGCAACAAAAATCCATTATCACTAGCTTAAATAATCATCCTTGTTACGGTTTTCCAAACAGTCAGTAGTAGCCAAATTCTCAAACATTAAGTTTCTCATCAAAATACAAGAAGCATAACTCTGCATGAACAAAAATGAGGTTTACAATTCCTTACCTGTGATGCCTGTACTATGATAGGTACACCCAGGACTCTCTGTCCAGTCAGTCCTATTGCCAGGGGCACTGAACTAACATCAACAAATTCAACATAAGCGATCCCCTTGGAACGTCTGGAATTTCTATCTGAAATCATTCGCACATCACGAACCTGAAAGGCAACAACAGAGATGGAAATACTTTTAGAGAAAGATGAAAAAACCTAATGCAGCCTATTTCTCAGACACATATTAATACTGAGAATTATTTGCCAAGCCAACAGCTTTAATTCTACAGCAGCATACACCTTTTGTAACAAATGTATCCCAGAGGCAAGCTAGCACTAAAGCTGTTTTTTTTTTTGTACGTGACAGAAGGCAATTGCAGCACTCTAATGCTTTACGCCAGAACCTTACAGCTGATAGAACAAATGAAGTTTTTCCAACTAAGAAGTTACGTGAATTTTCAAATGACACTATAACTGACAGATCTCCTCTCTCAAATTTATAAAGTAATTTTAAAAATATTATTAAAATTTTTTTTAAAAAATAAGAAAATATGAAAAATGAAGTTGAGTCAGAATTGCATCAACATGTTTTGCCTCACATCACATGAACAAGCAACTACTGAGAAACTACATTTTCGTGTTCAAAGCTTTTAATAATTTGTTCATCATTAATCCCTCTTTCCACAGGCACAGGAAGCTCCAGAAAGCCACATGCTCACAATTCGGAAAAAATACTGAACCTGTACTAAGTTGTACTAGGACAGCTTGTGGCAAAATTCAAAATTATTTTAACTTCCCTATCAATTACCTTCCCTACTGTAGAGAAAAATTCTTCCAGGTCTCTTGGTCGAATTCTTGCAGCCAACTGCATGCAGAACACTGTTCGAGCATCCCTCTCTTCAGGGGTAAGATTATCAATAGGTTCTCTGGAAAGAGTAAAGTTCAGCTAAAAAATCAACTAAATTAAGATAATTCATCTTTGGACCACACACAATACACTAAACAATCAGTACTTCACAGTCTGTTAGGAAAAAAAAAAGCCTGCTGTGTTAAAAAAAAGGCAGAGTAAAGAATTGAAGGGAATACCAAAAATTAACATGATAAGTTGTAACATAACTGAATATCCTATTTCACCTGTGAGCAGCAAATATAACTGGAAAATTCTACTTTATCTGCAAAAGCATAAACTGAGGTACCATTTTGCTACTGTCCAGAACTGGTACCAGATACCACTAAGGAGCTTATATGTCCTTTTCATCAAAAAGATGGAAGGACAAGAATACAAAAGCAAACAGGGCAAACTAGCACAGACCAGCTATCCAAATTCTCAGAGAAGTAGTGTGGGCTAGGCTTTACCAACTCACATCTTGAATTTACCCAGTCACTTTGGAGTCACTACAGCCACCGCATAAAACAAGACTGACATCCATGTAAATAGAACCTGTAGTCCTCATTCCATAGTTTCAGCTTGTTAGCCCATAAAGAAGTATGAACAGTATTGAATTACTGGAATGAATAGTAGAATTACTTTGATCCTTGACACATTAAGAACTACAATAATTTTATTTATTAGCTGAAATTAGATGCACTACTGTTAACATATTGAAGCTTCAAATCTAAACAAATCTGACTTGTACTCAACTACAAAGTACATAAGAAGTAGCATGGTGTATCCTGGATTGAGCGCCCATCCATGTAGTATGTATTTTTTTCAAATTAACCACATAGATATTAAACACTTAGAAAACACAATAAAAATGTAAACATCATTATCTTAGTAAGAGTTTGCCAGTCATTGAAAAACAAAATGAGATTGGTGAAATTTGACTGCATTAACGTAAGAGAATAATCTCATTAGCAGCTATCTAAATCCTATTCCCTTAAATGAGAAGGCTAAGAATGGATAAGCAGCTCCTGGACTGCAGAGGCATATAGCCTCTCAACAAATAACACTAATAAATACTGGACAGCAAAAAGAAGCATTTGTACTTTCCCATTTCATACTCTAGATTATTAAGTATGATTCAGCAGAAAAGCTATTTTAAATCATAATTAATGGGGAGAAGATTGAAAATACAGAAACACAAAAAAACAAACTAATTGAGACTTGTTTTGCAAACTGACATTATTTACAACCTTTTTATGACATGGGGAGAAAGCAACATACTACCAATGCTCTTTTTTCACTAGTTTTCTGAATGAATTCCAGCATTACTTATGAGTGTAAGCTGGAGAGCAAGTAGTCATACATTATTTCACCATCACTTTTCCAAGTCCAACTAGACAAAAACAAACAAACCCAAACATAGGTAAAAAGTCATACCTAACAGGGCTTTTGTCTTTTCTGAAAGGACTTTTGCTTCTAGAGCGACGTCTGCTAAAAAGAAAGATCAACAAGATTAGAAGAAAGCTTTCCAATATACCAATCCTGGTTCTAAACAAAACCTATTAATGATGCAATGAAAAACAGAGAAAAGTCAAAAACCTTAATTTGATGCTGTGAGGCAGACCAATCTTCCCTCTGATGGCACTGTTGAATTTTGGACCAGAACTATGGCAGAAGAAAAGACAAAACACCTGAGTATTTGTATTCAAAATTTCCTGTCTGTACTCACATTACACTCCAAGTGCTCACCCACCCTTGCCTCTGAACTTGTCAGCATTTCCATTAGCAGCACTCACAGCATGCATCAGATAATCAGTTGGTTACCAATACATGCAGCACTTCAGACCATAAGGCACAGAATATGATCCCCTCCCACTTTCACCTACACCACAAAATCCCAGAATATGCAGGACTCTTCATGAGACAGTCAGTCATGGCACATTTGTATATGCAAACTATTCTGAGCTACAGTTACTGTTATAACCGTTTTCACCTGTCTTTTTGTCCACATGCAAGTTCTACATCAGATGACTGCAAAGCATAACATTCATGGCCTGGAACTCAGCTTCAGAGCTGTATGCCAAGTGATACTGGCAGGATTACTTGCTCGAGTGTAACATTTTAAAATCAAAAAGTGCCAAGAAATTTAAGGTGCAAGAGCAAACCAAAGTGGCTCCATGCAGACACCTGCAAGGGACACGTTCACTAATGGTGCCTTGGCTCTAACCACTGAAGTGCTGCAAATATATAAATGAAGCTTCCTTAAAATTCCTAATGGCCATCAAACCACAGAAGCAGTGAACCCAGCAGTCAGCTGTATACAGACATGTAACCACAAAAGGAATCCAATCTCTTGACTGAATCTAATTTAATTCCCCAAGCATCACAGAGTCTCTTAGAACAAACTGTAATCTGCCCTTTGCTTCCATATTAAGGACAGTCCTCTTGCTAGTTAATGGGGCACCCAGGAAGAGACTGTGACATGAGCAGTAAGATTCATCCTATTGTGCTCTCCCTGAATTTCATCTCCTGGTAGAGAGTTGTTCAAAAGGCAAAGAACAACACCTGTTAACATTCTTCCTGTATCTCCACCAAGCGCAGAGGCACTCTGCACAGACTGAACACTGTGCACTGGGCTTTGGCTTTCCATCTGTACACAATTGATTCTTTCTGCTGTTGCTACAAATTGATGTAAAACACCCTGAAAGACACGGCGGGCTGAAGACATTAAGTAGTCTTTCACTAAATCCATTTGGCCACGCAATTTGTCTGAAAAACGTCTTCTTGCTCCTCAGTGGAGCAGTAATGCTTATAGTTAAACTCAGCATCCACCACAAGGAGGAGGATGCCCATTTTTTTAAGCATGTCATGACACAGGTGGAAGTAGTGGGCCAAGATCCAAAACCGTGCTGGCCAGGTTAAAGCAAGGGAAATATGGCCCTGTACAACACTGGAAAAAAAATAAAGAAAAAAGACCATTTAGAAACTACTTATGAAGAGAACTACTTACTGAGAGAAAATAAGACATAAAACACAGACACATGTTGAGGTGAGATCACAATTGATCAAAACCAGACTTTTTTTTTTCCTAGGAGAAATTACTCCCTTTCTTGCTCAAGTCCAGACAAATTATTGCCAGGAGTGTCCATTCAGGTTCTTCAGTACCTATGGAACAACCGCCAAAAGCTGCATCTGGAAATACTGGTACTAATTTCAGAGGCTACCTTCTTATCAGACATGGGACTAGCCTGCATTTTCACATCAAATGTAAAACATGGTGCTCTCTATTTTAATTCAAATGCAGACAGACAAACCAATTACAGTGACTCCAGAACACTAACATGCAGACCCAACTTAACAACAATAAATAGTTAAGACCATGAGTTTTCAAGGAAAAGGTGAAAGAAATAGTTTAAGTATTCATCTAAATCTAATGAATAACAAAACCAAAACACAAACAATTGAAAAGTAACAGTTCTCAAATGCATGCACAAAGTGGGGGTGGGGATGGAGGGAGGAGGAAAAAGGGGCAGCAAAAACCCACAATCCACCACAACTCCAAAAATCTCCACTTTCTTTCTTGACTAGTACTGTAGTACTAGTACCCCAGACCACTGGAACAGACCAAGCACCTTTTTTGCCTAGGGCAAGGTGAGAGCCCAAATTACCTTCTCAAAATCAACAGTATAGCCTTTTCAACAGTATTCTCCCTGTGTTTTTCTAAGGAGACTTGCTTGTAAAGCTGTAGATCTCAAGTAAAGTTTCTGCATTGCTTCTACTGTCTCTACAATTGTTGCCCAGTTCCTGCTAACCTGTACGGAAACACCATGTCACAAGCCATTAATCTTTATGTCTAGGAGTCACCTTCTTTGTAAGCCAAAGTCCTGTGTGCAGCCAAAGCACACACTTCCACAAAACCTAAGAGATGCCACAGGGCCCAATAATGGCCAGGTCAGAAGACAGCCAGCAAATTATCAGCTTTTACCTACTCATTCATATTCAAGATTCCAACAAAAAAATGTCGGACAAGGCAAACTCTGGCTAACAAAGTCCAGGAGAATCACAAGGAACTTTCAGTCATCACCGTAATAAACCTGTTTTCCTAATAGCTTTGTCTAAATGTGTAATTTCAAAATAGAAACAGTTTGGTCTAAGTGACTGCTACTTTATGTTAGCAGCAGCAGATGTCTAAGCAAGAATACTCAGTCAAGTTCTTTCTCCTAAGAGACCTTAAGATACAGCTATGTAACACTTAAGGGACAACATACGTGAAAATAACATGAGAAAAAGAACCCTGTGAACACTTAGCAATGCAAGACAGTCACCTAATTTTAACCTAATTTAAAATTAAAGCATTTAACCACATTTCAAGCCTAAAGTGAGAAACTCAAAGTTTCCAGGTTCCCTGTAGCACTCTCCTCTCCTTTTCCTTCACAATTGTCTATACTAAACTTTTTTCCTCACTACTTCTGAGATGCCTCCTAACTGTTCCCAGCAGTAAAACCATCTTGGTTTACAAAATCAGCTTGAAAATGAGCCTTTATAAAGCTCATGAGGAAGATCACAAGGAAGAGTAAAAAATAAGATAAATTAGAAGCCATTAAGCAATTTGGTCTGGATACTGCAGTTAGCCACAACCCTGTCAGCAATAACTCCAACCCAAAACTACCAGAACAGCCCCACAAGGAGAGATTCCAGAAACAAATACTCCAGCCAGAAAGAGTACTCTGGCGGTCACTTTTGAAACACTGAACTTATGCCACTGATACAGAGACAACTTCTTCATATCAAAGCTCAGTATTGGTAGATCCAAAGGTGGCTGGTGATGCAGGAGGCTTAATCACCAAAGTTTTCATCTCTCTGAAATTCAGCATCTGTTACACAGATTTAAAGGTGAGTCCCTGCATTTTAAGAGCCCTGAACAGGAACTCTTCACAATCCCTTCTCTTTCACACATTTAGAGCCAAAACTAGAACTCTGGAATCACATTAGCATGTTTATCATTTTAACAGGACTGTTCATCCTCTACAACTGAATGACAGCAACTGCTTGCTGACTGCCATCAGTCAACACCAAACCTTCTGGGACACATGTGCTTGCCCTCCACCAGTTTTCCACAAAACCATCTAAACACACTAGAATTCTACTTGGTTAAGGGAAAGCAATGATTTGGCAACTGAAGCAGTGAACAAGCTATCAAATGAATAGTACAACTATGTACCCTCAGAGCATACTACATTATCCCTGCTTCTTGTTCCCTGTATCTCAACACCAGAGCAATTGCCCAGAACAGCTACAAGAGAGTGTCAGGATAGCAAAAAAAGACCCTTTGCAACTACTTACCTTTCTGGCATATCTCAGAGCATTAAAACAGGCACGGGTTATTGTAGAAACATCAATCTACTTGCAGAAATTATTTTGGAAGACCAGAACACTGGAACTCCCAAATTTCTCCAGGTAAAAAACCTTCTCACCCAGTGACAACAAGAAAAACAAAGAATAAAACCCTACAACACAGCTGGAAGAATGCAGCAATTCCCAAGACCTCCCAAGCTCTACAAGATGAAACAAAGGACATCCTCTCCACACAACACTGCACTGGAGGGAAGGATGCCAGCAGGCTCCATATACAGAAGGCTGAAGTTTTTGATCAAGGTCCTCTGTACCTTGAGCCACAACAGTGGCACTGGCATAACCCAACCATCCACTGTCATCTTACACGTGCAATAGAGTTGTAGGAAAACTACTCTGCACTGCTGAAATCTTTACAGCTGAAGTCCAGAGCAGTGTACAGAGGCTCTGATACTCAAGACAAAGGAAAAGCAGGGCTGATACATTATGATCCCCACATACACAGGACTGATGATGCACAGGATGCCATTGCACCTTAGAGGACCCAGGAACTGCAGCAGGTTTTCATGACGAAAATGCCAACATCCAGATGACTTAGCACAGAGTGAGACCTCGGGAAGTTTTTGTTTGTAGTCCAAGAGTACAAAAAGCCCGAAGAAAAACATTCATGTTCATAAAACTGCACAAGCCTACAATTTATCAGAAGGTAAACACTGTCTGCTCAAACATCTTGAAGAGATTTCTCTATCATGGATGGCATTATATGTCATGATTAAAAAAATACATCCTTTTCAAATGCCTTCTTTTAAAATGATCTTTCATTCCAACATTTGACAACAATTGAGATGAGACCTGGACAACAACAGAGACAAACAGCAGCCTCAGGTAATCAATGACAGTCAAGCATACAGCCCAGTTCTCACTGAGTTTCTGCAGAAAGAGGCAATGGGAAGCACAGGGGAGAGCCACAGTACAAACCATCAGAAACAATACTGATGAAAAAACATCTTTTGAGAATTGATTTACAAATGCCTGGAACCATCTACTGCTGAAGTTCTATCAAGCTAAATATCTGAGAGGAATTGTCAGCCTCTAAACAAGTCTGAGAAAAAAGCAGGGCAAATTTGCAACACACGGGCATTACTAAGACAAGATGTTCCCAGTTTGGATGCATAAACATGGAATATGTTTGTGTGAATATCCATTTATGCAGTTAATGTTCAAGAACAGCAAGACAGTAAAAATCTTCAGTAATATAAAAAAAAAAAAGGGTACGAGCCTGGAACCAAATTAACAGACTACTATTAATTTTTTGGCAGTTAAGTCATCAAGTTCATATACTTTAAATAGTTAGGACATGGAGAGAATTTGGTCGTTATACTGATTTTGTGATAAACTTAGTTTTCCACTCAGCTGTACACATTCTTTCATTTGGTTTCCCATCTCTGTCTTGGCTAAGAATGAAAACTAGAAGAGGACTATTACTATCCTCATTTTCACTCTGTATTTACTGACATTCTTCAAACTTCACCTCTCACTTTCTTTTCAATTATAATTACTGACCAATTTAGAAAGCAGAGAGTGAAACTTCAACCTTCCACATTGTAACAATGAAGCAGCACACATGCAACTCTGTACAAATAACCTACTAGGGACTTCTATAGCGGCCTCTGAATCTGCGATCTCTGCTCCTAGACCGGCTGCGTCTGCGTTCTTTGCTTCTGCTCCGTTTCCTTTCCCGGCTTCTGCTCTTTTTCCGTTCCCGATCTCGGCTCCGTTTGCGTTCCTTACTTCTGCTCCTCTTTCTGTCATGGCTTCGACTTCGACTCTTGCTCTTTTTTCTCCTGACAAAGAAAAGTGCAACTTCAGATACACACACAGTTCAGTGTTATTTACCCCGCATTCCCTCTGATGTTACAGACACTGATGGGAAAAGTTTGTACCTGATGGTATTTGTACTTTATATTCTAAATGAGTGGCTAAGCATGTCAGCAATCTCCTTTCACGAGCCACATGAAGTCTGCAACAGCACATTTTTCTTTTAAATTTTTTAATTGCTAGAGAATGCTTTCAGAGGAGTAAAAGGACTAAAAACCCATTTCCTATGTAAGACCTAGTACACAGCAGTTGCAGTACTTCATCTTGTGTTCAAACATACTTCATGATTTTAATAACAAATCATATAGCAAAGTAAAACAAAATGCAACAAAAACGGAAAGAAAGAGGCAACTCTGGGGTTGTTTCCTCTTAATACTCCCTGCCAATTGTCTTTTACATGCTGCTTAAGAGTTTTGCTTCCTACTTGCTACTCCCACTCACATTATTTAGAACACAGGTAAAAGCATGTAATCTGTATGATTTCAAAAGGTAACAGCAGCATACATGCTGACTTCAGTGCATTTCTGTAATACACAGCTAACTTTTTACTGTTTTGTCAACTATCAACTTTGAAATTATTCTCTTTACATCAATAACCTCTTCACCAATGATGCTTATAAGGTAAGGAATTTATTTTACAGACTACACACCTTTTGGGTATCACATCCAGGTGTTCACACCCTGGAATTACGCTTGCTGAGCAAGGTGGGCTTGTACTCTTGTTTTTTAAAAAACTTGTACTAAAAATTTAGACATCTTGAAAGGGCAGGGACACAGAGAATAGAGCAAGACGATTTAACACCCTAAACCTTTTCAAGAAATCACTGGTGTCTTTAACAGCTTTCCACTGCTCCAAACCACAATTCTACAACAAATAATTTTTAAAAGGCAAAATCCACTGCATAGGTAAATTAACAAAAGTAATTTAAATATGCTGAACTACTAAGTCTGTATTTTTATCTGATGCTAGGTGAATGTTTCTGCAATTTTGATTACATCAGTTGCAAAGGGTATTAACTACATTTGTAAACAAAATAAAATTTCCAAATTGCTGCAACTGCAAATTCCAAGCTTTTCCAAATTATTTCCTTAAACACCACTAACATGGATTCACAAGTCCACAAAAACCAGCAGCCTCTACCCAAATGCAGAGAACTAAGAAAATACTTACTTCTTGCTGCGTTCTTCATGGCCATTGGCACTGCTCAATTTGTTCTCATCCTAAGCAGGGTTGATAGAAGAACATCGTGAGGACGAAGTGGAAATATTTCAAGTGGTCAAAGGGTAATGGGAATAGGAATAAGAAAATAAAAAACAAAAATTTTAATACTAAATTACTTGTTTACAGTTTAATGTGGAAAGCTTTAGAAAATTTAGGTAGGCATGTTTAACCACTTTGCTGCTTAAATTTAAGTCATACAATTACAAAATACAAGACTTACATCATTTAAAAGTGTGTATTAAATTGTAGATACTTCCATACATGGTTTAGAGAGCAAGTTATCCTGTAGAATTCAGCACTCAAGTGACTAAATGTTATTTCTATAAAATTTAAGAGGAAGTCTGAGGTGTTTGCGAGCCCCTCTGATTAGTACCAAGGCTATATCTCTGCCTAAGCCCCGTGGCTACACTAGCAGCCAGCCACTATCGATTTCCTGTGACCGATGCCATTCCCGAGATCTTCACTCATTTTCGTTGAAGGGTTGTAAGAGCTTGATGTCACCTCTGTCACACATCTCGCCCTGAAGCAAACAGGGATTCACACTGCTTTAGTAACGTCGACTCCCAAGAAAGCCATCAATAATCCACCAGTGCAGCCTAAACATCCCCTATTTCCATACCTGTTTACATGGAAAATATCCATGTTAAGCCAGGACACAAGAATTTTAACACAACAGTTCACAAATTTCTCTTCAAGATGTAAACCTAACTGCTAAATATTACATTAACTAAATATACCACTTAAAACTTACAAATGCTCATCCAAAAATTCATGACATGGTCGTAATAAACACTGCAGAACAGACTGAAAACAGCTGCTATATAACTTATATACTGGCTTTACAGTTTAATCACATTGGTTACATCAAAAGTACAATTCCTAGGCGATTTAAACTTATATACATTTCTTCCAAAATCAGTAGCTAAAGCATGCAGTCTGTTAACACTTCACCACCATCTGGTGGAAAACAAAAAAAGACAGTATTCATTTGCTGCTGGTTTAAGTGAAGGACATCACTAAGCTAACTGATAAAAAATTTTACAGAAAAATTGACATTTCCTAATTAAACAACTAGGACAGAAGAACACAAGAGCTTCTTTTAGAATGATACCACAGACTGTGATACTGTCTTTTACTTGCTAAGAACATTCTATTCAGGGATCCAAGAATATCTATAAATTCATTCACTCAGCAATTGATTTTCATCTGCCCTGTTGGAAAGATTAACCGCCAGCAGCCTTCTGCATTAAAAGCGAGTCCCACTCTTCTCGCACTGAGCAGATTGTTCAAATATTTACTTGCCATGGGACTGGCGAAAAGGTTATTCTTGGAGCCCCGCTGTTTTCCCAAACCACTGCATTCACCTTGTTGCTATACCAAACTAGGCTTCACAATTTTAGAGGAAAGGTTTTAGGATTTTGGTTTCTGGGGTTTGTTTGGTTTTGGTTTTGGTTTTGTTTAGTTGGTTTTTGGGTGGATTTCTTTTGTTTTGTTTTGATTGTGTTTGGTGGCTGTTTTTTTGGTTTTTTTTTTTTTTTTTTTAACCTAGGGGACCACGGTACAGCGATACGTCACTCAATTACTACCTTATGATTGACAGTTCACACTGGAATCAAAGGTGAATTCATGGGAGTAGAGGTGAGATATCGTTAGGCAAGTCTACAAAGAGAGATAGATGGGCATTTATTCATCACGCTGAAGTGAAACTACTGCACAATATAATTACATTAACAGTATATATTAACTTGAAAGTTACATGTAATGTATGTCCAATAAGATAAATCATGAGGGCTCCAGGGATGTTAGTTTACAGTTCAGCAGTAGTTTCATGAATAATGCTAAATTAAGGTAAACAGGACCTCACTGGCATATTTTTTCTCACCTTCTTGTAAGGAGCTTCAAGCATTGCTTCAATATCAATATCATCAGCCATTTTTCAGGACACCTGAAAGAAGAAGCAAATTTCACCTGAGTTGGAAAACACCCTTGTGCTTTATATTCCAAAAGCTTTTGTTTCAGAGGTCATCACTGCATTGGCTCGAATTCACTAAACATTTACAAATTCAGTAGGTATTTCCAACAAAAACTGGAATGAAGTTTTGCCCAATGAGATAGTAACAATGCATGCAAAATAATTACAGCTGCAAACAACAAAATTTGACTGAACACTATTAGCCAGAGGAAATCCAGAGGCACTCCATTAATTTCTTTCAAAACAAAGAGCACAGCATATTTATGACACAAACACAGCTCTGGTGGCCATCTTGAGAAGTGCTAGAGCTTCAGCAAAGGACAATGAACAATCAGGCAAACCTCTTCACAGCTCCTAGCCTCTTCCACCATCATTTACCAATCTCAGCATGGGGACACCATGGTGCTTTAAGAAATGCAGCTTCCTCCATTACAGGGGTCACAGGAAAACAGTTATGATTCCAGCACTAAGAGCTACTAAACATACAAAAAGTCCATCCAGTCTGGAATTTCACATCTCAAAACAAAAACATCCATCACACCAGGTAACACTTGACACCATCGACATTTTGGGTTTAGCTGCTCCTCTTATTTCTAATTTCAACCCCTTAATACAATTTTATGTTCACTATACTCTGAATCACTTTGACACTTGATTTCCTCTCTCTATGCAGGTATGCTATTAAGCACCTCTCAAGACTCTTGGCATTAAACTTAGATATTCAAATTCCTCAAATCTCTTAGTGGAAGTTTCTCTCTTTTTTTTCTTTCTTAAGCTCCAGAATGGCCAGTCCTCTAGATCCGAGTCTGACAGCCCAACACTGAAGATTTGTGTGTGCACCATAAAATGGATTTTTAATTATTCAGATTAGTTCTTGCACCTTGTCTACAGGCAGTAGAACTGTGCTGTCCCAAGAATAACAAAAATGCTCCAACACATCAAGATCCTTTACACTGGTCACTTATAATGTCGTAATCGAGAATGCTTTGCCAGAGCTGCAGCACATCTGACCCTGGCCCAGGGATACATTCTAGAATAAAACACCATCCTCAAGCAGGATCACAACACTGGAAGTTCACATTCAGTACTTAATTGAGGCAGACTAACCTCATTTTCAAATTATTACCTGTTGGGCCACAGTGCTATCACTTACAGATATGACTGTCCTTCCTTTAAGTGTAATAGCACAATTTTACTTTTTACTACTGAATTTATAGTCAGCTTTTCAAGCCATCTACATACATGCACATGATTTAATTCACAGCTGTTCTACCAGTATGTAGTATAAACAGTACATCAGTATGATTAAAGGCATGAAAAAGACAAACCCAGATTTCTACAATACAATTCCCTCTGGTGACAACTCCCACCCAAAATTACATTTCCAGACGTGTACTTTAGCCAACATATCGAGCTATACTTGGAGAGGAATTCTTCATCCTGAAGAGGGGTGGCCATAATAGGGACCACCAAATCCTGAATAGCATGGAAAAGTGCAGAGGGAACGACTATTACTGCATTCCCCCCAAATAATAAGTGAATGAACTATCATCCAGTGGATTCAAAACAATGGTCTTTATACACAAAGCATTTAACCATTGAATTCACTGTTGAAGGGCACTGTGGATCCCAACAAAGAAAAAGAAGCACGTGCAATGTTAGAAAAAAAAAAAAAAACCAAACCAAGAAAGTTTAAAGAAAAAGATTTTTATTAAACAAAGGCACACCTCGTGACCCTGAACTACAACTAACTGACAACTAAGTGCACACAGAGAGAACTGTCAATGTGTGACTGCGCTGTTCATTCTTTTTTTGGCATTTACTGCTGGCCACCATCATTGAATCTCCTGAACTGCATGGACCTTTAGCCTCACCCCAGTAATCTGTACCCTTTGTACTCTTTACAAAACACTTCCACTGGGACAATACCATGTTATCAGAATTCCTTCTCTCTACGCGTACCAGTCCTGCTATCAGCCCTTCGATGCATACATGTAATGCATATAATCATGCTTCATAAAAAGTTGGAAGTATTTTTTTAAAAAACGCAAACGAAAGCCCTTAATAATTTCAAATTACTAGAAAACCCTGACAGATTCTCAACTATCTTTCATTAAACAACAACGCTCCAAATAATTTTCCTAAAAGCCTTTCAGCTTTCTCAAAAAAGCTAACTATGGCTAACTTGTTTGTAAAGGGGAAAAAAGAACCAAAACCACCCAAACAAGCACACGAAAAACACCAAAAAAAAAAAACACATGCCAAAACATCAAAATTAAAAAAAAAAAAAAGAACTACACCTGAAACTGTGGATCTACAGAAAGCATAAAGGGACATGAAATTTATTGTAACGGACCTAGTCACTATTTGGAAAGAAATCACTATCTTTCTGCTAAACTATACCACATAAAAGGAATTTAAAAGGGTCCCGTTCTCAAAATTATTTGTTTTAGAAATCCAACGAATGACAATTCGACCGTTTTTCATGTAGTGTCCGGGAAGAACATCAGGAAATTTTAGGGAGGACTACGACGCCTCAGAAGGGAAGCTAGCCTCTCAGCAGGACCCATACGTCTACGGGCAGGTCCCCAGCTGCAATTCCCAATTCCCTCAATTCCCACATACTCCTGACAGGATCGAGCGGATCGAATTCGGTTTTCCCAGAAACAGTGATGCCCAGCGCTGCCTACCCCGCCGTGGCCGCCTTCCCACCTCGCTTGTTCCAAAGGCCTTCACTCCCCGTCCGCCCGCGGCGTCCGGTGCTCCCCCACCTCCGCCCCGTCTCCCTGCGCGAACGGCCCCACAGCTGCTCACGCCCGGTCCCTCCGCACAGTGCCATCACGAGAAGAGAGGGGGAGCTGGAGCGGAGGGAGCCGGGGCGGGGCAGCACCACGCCGGGGGCAGCCGGGCCTTCCCGCGACGTGGCCACGGAACAACCAAACCGCACAGGGCCTGGCCGCGGGGCGGGGATCGCCGGGCGCACTAGCCCTGGTGAGGTGCAAAGCGGCCCCGCGGGCAGGGCCGAGGCAGCCATAGCAGCGGGAGGGGCGCAGACGCCCAGGCCGCAGCACCCCGTGGACCAGGCCGCCGCTCGCCTGGCGGCGGGGCCCGGGGCCCACCCGCAGTTACCTGCGCAGCGGGCAGTGCGATCCTCGCTAGGGCCCCGAGATCCGGCAGTAGCGGCTCCGGCGTCACTACTCTGGCGGTGGGGAACGGGCCCGAGGGTTTGAGCACCTTCTCCAGGCGTCTGAGTCTTAAATGGACAGCGGCGCTCAGACAGCCCCAGGGAGCGGGCGGCGAGGGGCGGAGTGGCCTTGAGTCGATCCCGGTGCCGGTCTGGCCCCGTCTATGGCTCCGCGGCTGCTCCCGAAATGGCGCCCGGCCGCTCGCGGCTCCGCGCACGGCACGGGGGCGCCCAGCGCACCGCGCAGGGGCCTCTCGCGAGACGCACAGCCAAACAAGCCCTTACACGCCCGGGCTCTCTGCCTCTCGCGAGATAGCGCGCCCGGAAGCAGTGGCTCAAATGCTCGCGAGATTTGGGCAGCCATGTGGCCTTGTCACGCGCCTTTGTGCTCTCGCGAGGATTCGCCCGCCCGCCGGGAGGGGCCGAGGGGCGGGAGGAGGGACCTGAGGCCGATGTGGCGCGGCCGCCGCGGTGGTCTCCCGGTGCGGGTGGCTGCGGGCTTGTGGGATTCCGGTGCCTTCGGAGCACCCGTTCCTTCCCTGGCTCTGTCCTTCAAGGACATTCTTGAGCCCCATGCCGAGGCCTTTTATAGACTCTTGGTTTCCAGCAATCTGAAGTGGATTAGGTTATGGAGTGGACAGGAGGGTGAAGTTATTGTGTTCCTTCACCAGAAATTGTTCTGACGTGATGATTAAATAGGGTCTGTGGTCTGATCTTCGTCCATTTGGCTGAGGGCTTGATGTGGTTCGATCAGATTAATAATGCCCGCCTTCGGCCGTACTCTTCTGCCAGAAACTACATCTCCCTTCATGGGCTAGGAGTGTCTTGCAGATTTTTTAGCCACTTCAATTCTAAGTAAAACAATCTGTCAATGACCTGCTCTTCAGGTGCAGCTTTTGGCCCAAGCCACTGCAGGTTGCTGGAGCCTTGAAGCTTAACTCAGAAGGGAAGTAGTGTTTTGTGAAAAAAGCCCCTCTTTAACAGTGCTCGTTGCTGTCTCATTAACAATGCTTTGTTTCCCTCAGAGCTCACAGAATGGTTCATTTGTATTTAAATTTAGTAATACAGTTTGGGGCAATTGTTCAAGGTAGGACAGATAGCATTAAGTAAGTTTCCTGCTGCAATCAGCATGAAATAAATTGTTGCTGGGGAATTTTGGGTTGTTTTGTTGTTGTTGTTTTAGAAATTTGAAACAACATAAAGAGAAATTCTAAACAAACTTTGCCTCCTGAACTTATAACTTTTTCTGAAAATCCCAGGTTACTGTCTCATTTAA
This sequence comes from Agelaius phoeniceus, assembly GCF_051311805.1. NCBI lineage: Eukaryota > Metazoa > Chordata > Aves > Passeriformes > Icteridae > Agelaius > Agelaius phoeniceus. Next base: position 617,696 of record NC_135281.1, read on the forward strand.
TTTCATTTCTAACTAAGTTCCTGAAATGCTAATAGCAGAAAATGATCCTGCGGCTCTTGCCCCGAGTGTCCAAGTCTTTCTAAGATGAAGTCGTCAACTAGTAGAGTTTGGAACATTTAGGAAAAATGATCTGTTTTAAATTAAAAACAAAATATGACTATAATAGGTTTTTTTCCAACCTAATAATTTCTGTACCGTTTGGTTGTAAACAAAATTACTAGTCTTCTTACAGACAAAGTGAGGTTTGTTGTATTTGTTCCCATGCACTGCTCTGGCTGCTTGTCTCTTACCCCTCGGCTTCCAGTCAGCCACCAGGTCTGGTATAACCATCTCCATGTTCCTTGTTCCCTGACCTTGCTGTGATTGTGACTGAAGTATGCGCATAGGCTCACGTTGGTGGGTTTACCTACGGCTTTTCTCTATCACCATTTGCCTGTGGAGCCAGGCTCTGGAAGGGGTACACAGACATGGGGCTTTTTGTCTACTCCACTAACACACCCCTTGCCCATGGCTGGTGCCCAGGCAGTGTGGGAGAAAGGCTGCACTCCCACGCTAACAGGACTCACGGAGGGTGTGAAAATGGCTAATGAGGGATCTGCAGTAGCAAATAGCTGCACAAGCTGCGTGTCCAGCCCTGTTGCCAGACCCGGCGTATCACAGCAATGCCCCGACCCATCAGCTGTCGACGCTCAGCTCCGCAGGGCTGTTGGCGTGGTCAGTACGCACTTGGCTGGATTCACCTCTGGAGCTGAGGGGAAGCTCTCAGTAACATACCTCCTAAAAAAGGTTTTCTTGTTCGTGGGATGGCTTGATTCCGAGGAGAGACTGGCTCTGCAGTGCTGAGACATAATGCCGACTTATCGCCGGTGTTTCTTACTCTAAACCTGGCTCTGTACTCGCGCCAGGAAGTTCCGTTCGCCTCAGGGTCCAGGGTTGCGGGCGGGAGTTTGTGTTAACTGCGCTGCGAGGGGTAGGAGGTATCGCGCAGAAGAACCAAAAAGCTGCTTTAGCAGGCGAAAGAAATATAAAAACTTACACTTCCCACACCGGGAGTCGAACCCGGGCCGCCTGGGTGAAAACCAGGAATCCTAACCGCTAGACCATGTGGGACTGCGTATCAGTTTGCTGTTCCTGTGTTAGCCAATTCCTGCATGACTTCGTTCCTGCACTGTCTCCTCTCTGCTCTGCCTCCCGCCTGCGCCGCCCCTCCGCGCTACGCGCTGCCCACCGCTCGTTTCCCCCTGCCCGCTGACCTCCGTTCACTGCTCGCTGACCTCTGCCCGCACCGTTGGTCAGGATCAGGGAGTGGGGTGAGGGGTGCACGGCCACTCCCTCACTTACTTAAAAGATGAGGCTGGAAGTTGACAAAACTGAAGAAGTAGGAAATTACTAATGGGAAGATGAACAAATGAAGTACAACCTAAAAAGGCACAGAAATTTCACAACAGCCACTGATGTGCTCTGAAACAAATCTGAGCAACCACAAAAGCAGGCAGAACAACTGCACTACCCAGTTTTGACCGAGGACAACCTTATCAGACACTGGTACAAGGCAGATAACAGGTGGCACACTGAAGTGGCTGGCTGTGGATGTACAGGAAGAACTGACTATTGAGCATGTGGAGGAGTAATGCTGGATGTTGAAGAAACTTCAGAATCAATGTACCTAAACCATTTTAATCTTCCAAGATGTAACTGAACCCTTATATGTGGAAAATTCAGACCTAAATAGGCAAAGGAGAGAATTAGGACTATTGTAGTGAACAGAGTTTAAAACCAGCGGTGGTGACAGTAATGTATTTAGGAGGTCAGAGTTGCTACCAGGGCAGAAAACATCATTATGAAAAGTCTCCAATTACCCCCACACTGAGTGAGTAAATGTTACATCAGCATATCATGTGCTTGCTGCATTTAGATATCACAAAGGTTTGATTTTTGGAACAGCTGGTTGGAGAGCATAAAAGAAGCCATTTGGTTTAATGCTGAGTTTTGTGAGGGGCTGTTAGAACAGTCATGCATAGCAGTGAGTATAATGTACTCTATCTGGTGACATTGAAAAAACAACATCAACAAAGAAATTCCTACCTCAAGAGGTTATTAAAAAATGAATAAACAGAAAGGATAACATGGTTGTAAGAAGCATGGAGATTCTAAAATTACTCAGAAGACTTGTATTGCCACAAAGAAAAAGCTATGGCTACAAAGCACCAAAAAAAAAAAAGGTTATGGAAATATTAAAGATAAAATACCCTTCAAAATGTGAAGGTGGTGTAGACCATGTCCATATGCCAACAGAGAAAATCCTGAATAGGTTATAAACGATCAAATTAATCTGACAGTAACTACAGAAGGTGGATTTGAACAGATTCTCTTTCCTCGCATGGATCCCAAATGCAGCCCACTGACCTCCATGAGGTTGCTAAAGACATGGACAAGGACTGGGTGACAGCCAGACAGCCCAGCTTTTTTGGCACACAATGATCTTAGTCTGTCTCTGACATGAGGGGGAAATTTGCACCCCAAGGACTTGACAGCAGTGGTGGAGAGATTTGAGCTTCTTCTATGTATCAACCTGCCTGTCCTCAGCTTCTCTTCTAGTTCTAGAACTAGATTAATCTCTTTCTCCTTCCAGAAGGCCTAGTGAGATGTCAATATGAGCAGCAGTGCCAGCATCTATGCCCCTCCAATTTTGCTTGTTTAGGAATTGCATGTGAAGGAAGAGCATTTGACTTTGTCAACCATCCCTGAAGATCGGGACCTGGGGGAGGCAGAACTTTGGCTTCATTTCAACTGGCCATGCTCATGCTGTTAATCTCACGTGTCTGTGAAGTTGTTCTCAGGGCCCCAAGAGCACTAACAAGCCCTTAGGCCAGCCTCACTTAGGGCTTGTGCCCCAGCCCTGCCCAGGAGCCCCAGTTCACATCAGCCCGGTGTGGCAGCAGCTCTTTCCACAGAGAGCAGCAGGCAGAACTTTCCCAGGCATTTTCCTGGGGAAGGCTGTGAGAAGATCGGAGAAAAAAATGAGAAACAATTCTTATATCCACTTGCTGCACCTATTGTTGTGCACATGTGGAATGCGTTAAGGAGATTTGTTTACCAAAGGGTGATTTCTTAATTGGACACTGGTAATGGTGTTTCGATTGATTGACCAATTAGGTCAAAGCTGTATTGGACTGTCTGGAAGGGGACGGGTTTCTTAATGAGTATAGTACAGGATAATATAGTGTAATAAAGCGATTGATCAGCCTTCTGCAATCATGGAGTCAATGCCAATTATTGCCAGCAGGGGGCCTGCAGCAACAGCCCTGGACCCTCAGAACCTATCTGAGCTGTGTTGAGGTGTGCTTGTCTCCAGCGCTACTCATCAATGTGCCCATGCCCATGGCCATGCCCAGCCCTGAGCCTCTGACCCTGACCTGGAGCCTGCCTGCCTGACCTAACCTCAGCTCTGCCTTATTACTACAGACCTGTCATGGGCTGGGTCTGTTCCTGGTCACCATCACTGGCCCCATGCTGATCCCAGCCTGCAGATTGACTTTCCAAGTTGACCTCAGACTTGCCTCATCCCTATGAGCTGCTCAACAGTCTGGGCTACCCGTGAGACAGCCCCACCATGGCGGGGCTGACCATAACCGCCTGCAGATGTGCTGTTCTGGGAGACTACCTGCAGGCTGCATGGCGTGGTCCCCTGAGACACTGCTCTGGTGCAATCCCAAGTGTTTTCTCTCTCCTCTAACAGCAGCTGTTCACAATGAGCAGCCTCAGAGGTACAGAGATGGACAGAGATGCACAAGTTGAAACTGCCAGCACCCAGGCTGAGTGCACAGCACTCAAATTAAAATATAAGAACCTGTTGGTTGAGTTGATCTGCTTAGTAGATCGCCAAGATGTTTAAAAAACTGACAAAGAACAGCCTTCAGAGGGGTTTGCCTAAAGCTGAATACCTATTTGCTGAGAGGAACCCAGCTTGCCTGTCACAGTCAGCACAGCACAGAGGGACATTGAGCTTTGCAATGCTGGTAATAACAGGTTTGGAAACTTCACTTCCCTCTTCAGTTATGTGGTAGAGCAAAGAATTTGCTGCTGCTCCCACTGAATTCAGCAGGAACGTGGCTGGTCCTGAAACCCTTGACTGTATGAGAGAGGAAAACAGATGAAGAGTTATAACCCACTGCTAGTGATCATGATAGGATTTCTGTTTTCATTATGTATAAGTAAGGAGGTGGTATGCAGACAGAGGTCAAGACAATACCCGAGAGCAAAAGGGATTGAATTTTAAAAAATGAAATCTGTTTTATTTTATTGAAAGGATACAGTAAGAAACAACAAGGTGCATAAATTTCAGTTGAGGACACCTATAAACAACAAAACGGAACAATTTTTTTTTTTTTGGGCTAGTTAAAAAGAACAGGAATAATGGGATGAAGCTGAGAAAACTTAGGCAAAACACCCTGGTGGGATTTCAGATAGGTGTCTGAATGGTCATCCCAGAGACAACAAGGCCAGGAAGAATTACCCCCAGAAATGCCTCTGCACTGGTCAGAAATAGTAAGAAAGTGATCTCACAAATCCCCATCTTTCTTTATGTCTTGAGACCTGACTGTGGGACCTGCTTTCCAAGTTACTCATAGAAATGGGGATTCAATTAGTTTGTCAAGGCTTGTGAGAAAAAAACACATCAGACTATAGGATTAACTTGAGGAGTTACAAGTTCTGCCTGTGGCTAAACAATAAACTCAGTGTGTGCCAAGAACCTAGAATATTACATTGTGTAGCACAAATGTCAACTACAGCAAAGCCAGATTGTAGCAGTTGGTTTGAGGGTCCCCGGGGAGTCCCCTAAGCTGTGTGTTCGCTGGTAGCAGCAGGCAGGCAAGGAGACTCCACACGGCTTCTCACCGTTCTAATTAGATGAGGGTTTATTGGGGGTCCCACCCCCGGGAGCAGCATGGTTTCTGAGGGTGAAGGGGGGAAGAGGGAGAGAGGGAGAGCCTAGGGAGAAAAGGGCCAGGAGAGCATCTGTGGTCTCTCCTGCACAGCTTAACAGGGAGATTCAAAGTGAGCACGGAATAAGACTTGGGCCAATGGGTTTACAGATACATGATACTTTAGGGGAGGATTACAGGCTTGGAATAAACTGTTCATTTTCGAGGGGTGAGACAGAGCATACCATTTAACTAAAATGTAACACCACACCCGACGGGCCAAGCAACACGTGCAGCCCAGTGGGAGACCGAGCAGGGAGGCACAAGGAAGTGGCACAGCCTGTCTCTACCACTTATGCTGCTGCTTGGGTGCACTGGTGGTTCTAGCTCAGTCTTGTGTCATAAGCCCTGGCCACAGGCCTCTCAGCAATCGTTCTCTGCTCTGGGCAGGTGTCCTCCAGCTCAAGGCTGCTGGTGGTGAAACAGTTTCATGTTTTCCAGAGTATAAGGTCACCTGTGGGGCAGAAAGCACTACTGGCCAACATTTGAGAGCAGCAGAGTTTACCAGAAACAGAGAAGTGTGGGAGGCTGTGATACGGTAGAAGTCCTTTGGGAACCTGTAACTGATCTGGTGTCAGGAACATAAGGACCTTATTTTGGGGAGTTTTCATCCCACAAGAATTTTGAAGTAAGGCAGGCAAACCTCTGCTGGGGATATTTTCCTGACCTTCACTGCCAGCAACCTCAGAGTTTGGCTCATAGAAAGTTAGCTGGGAGCATGTACCTCCTTCCTGTGTCTTGTCTAGTATTGGCACAAGGACTACCCTGGACAGCAGAGTCGATCTGGTTCACAAGGGACATCCCACTTCCACCTTCCTCCCCTGTTCTTCTGACCCATCCTGGAGTGTGGCTGCTTTCCTCATTCTCATCCCAGTGCTTGCCAGATCATCCATAAGGCCAATACAGGTTCCTAACTGTCAAGACACTGCTCACTTTTGATCCGTGCCAGTTTAATGAGCTGAGGGGGTTCACCCAAGCTCAGGTGAACACCAAAATCAGGACTCAGAGCAACAAGAGAAGCAGGACTTGTTGGGCCCTCAGCTCAGTTCAGCCATTTCACCCACTGCACCCTTCCTTCCCATGCAAGGGCATGTTGACATTGTATCTAATGCCCTTCCACTCTCGGCAGCTCTCCTCTCAAAGGACACCACTTCCCTTTGCTGAGGGGAGATGTTACCCCCGCTATATAATGCCATGGCTTTGTCAGCAGCCAGGAAGCCACAGCAGCAGGGAAGATGGCAAAAACCTCCCCTGTATGTTTTTACTCACAATCTGTTTTAGAAAGCAGGAGAGGAAACAAAGAGCATTTGCTGCTCCATCTGTTTCTGTGTCCCATACTGCACAGTTGGGTTACAGCCAGCTGCTGCATTGCCAAGCAGTAACACGATAGCACTGCTGCTTACTCTGCAAAGGAGCTGAAGATGGTAAGGCAGAAAAAATTAGGACACATTTATTTTAAAAATAAATTTTTAAAAGCCCATTGCAAAAGACCTGGCTAGTTGAATAAATTTACATCATGCCTGCTATGGGAAAAAAAAAACCAAAACAAACCACCAAACCACTACAACCTGCTGATCGATGCTTAAAAACATGTATTTTTACAAATGGTCAAATATCTCCAACTATCCTTTTCCAAAGGACTGTCCTGGGCTATTCAATATCATCATCTTCACAAAACAGACAGGATTAATGAAGAACAGGGATGTTTTTTTCTTTTCCTCATACTTGCTAAGACCATTTGCCAGAGAGAACTCTCACAGCACACAATCCAAAGAACTTCAGCCAGCAACGCCTGCAACCAGGTCAGCCCGGTTCCATACAATAAGGTCTGTGCTGAAATACTGAAGAATTCACCACATACGGTGCAAACCTCTAGCTCCCTGATAGGGAGTTACAGACGTGTTGGTTGGGAGGGACCTTTGGTGAGCATTAGCCCAAACGCTTGCTTGAAATGAAACCATCACCAATACTAGATCAGATAAACCATGGCTTTGCACAGCCAAACCTTGAAAATCTCCAAGGACAGAGATCTCTGAGTGAACTGTGCCCCTCAATGAGCCCAGCACTTTATCTTTGTTGCAGCAAAGAGCTCCCCATGATGAGCCCACATGTAAACACTCATAGGAGTATCTGGGCAGTAGTTTGACCTGTTTAACACAGGGCTTTCACAGAATGTTTTTTGGTATTATTGGCTCCCTCATCACAAGAGCACACTGACTGGCTCCTGCTCCTGTCCCCCCTTACAGCTATGGGGGCTTGGGGTGCTGGAGGCAGGAGAGGATGACAGATGAGCAGGAGACAAGGTGACAGCACGACAGCACCATACTCACCATGCAAGAGGAGCAGAGAGTTTGGTGTCAGTAACCAGGGTCAGCCAGGATTGAGTGACTGCTGACCCAGTGAGTGGGCCTGGCACAAGCTTCAGTGGAGTACAGCTGAGGTGAGGTCAAAGCTGAGGACCTGAGCTCAAATGCAGCTCAGGAGTAGCACCAGGAGTCCCCAGTGAAGCATTTCCCAACTCATCCTCCCACCATTGCTGGTACCCTGGAAGGTGAATCCACGGCTGCACCTGCACTGGGGCAGTGCTGGCTGTAAGCCTAGCCACACAGACCTTGCAAAGCATTTTAGGCATCTACTCCCAGTATCACCAGTCTCTCAACAAAGGTTTGTCAGACCCGACTGGAGTTGTTACTCCCTTCCTTGCTGTACATGGAAGACATTTGCTGTGTGTCTGGTGCTGGACTGGAGTGGTTCCAATCTGTGCAACCCAGTTTGTTAATAGAGGCAGAGCAAGGGCAGCGCCTGCTGGCCCAAACCTCGAGGGCAATGTGCTGACTGCGCTCACATCTGTAGTATATCTGCCTGGGGATTGCCAGAACTCTCAGCCTGGGACATACAAGCAGGACAGCAGCACGGCAATCCTAAGCTTTCCATAGCTTTAGCATCACTGGTTATTTCACACCCCCACATGAGAAATACCTCTCATGCCAGGACCTCCAGCTGCAATTTCCTGATATGGAGCGTATGCCCACGTATGAGCACCAGATGAGCGGTTTTATGAAAGGGCGTACAACTCCAGATACAGTTATTTCCACTTGGGAGCAGTACCTGAGAAACAATTCAAGCATGATCTCAGGGAGCTGCCTCATTTTGCAGTTCTGCAGTGACAGTTATACAGTATATCCTTCAGCCAAGAACAGGCAGCAACGAGATGATTTAGTCTGGAAACACTGATCTCTTAACTGCACCTTACAGTGATCTGGTGTTCACAGCCTTACAATTCATGAAGGCTATTTCTTCTTTTATTAGCAAGAGAGCCAGGACCCTCTGTTCTCAGAGACACTGCTGTGTTTTTTCCATGCTCTCAAGTCACTTCACATTCACCTCCTGCTGCCACTTTTGGTGTATTGATAACAGGTCTCGTGACTGGTGGGCTTGATCTCCCAAGCACGTGTCACAGTGACCCACCTGTATCTCTGGAGGAGAACTGCCTTGTGTTATTGCACCAGGTGCCACTAGCAGTTTTCCTCAGCCCCTGACTGTCTGAGCTGTGAAAGTATCTGAAAAAGTTCCCACAAAAGAAGCTTTTCCTTTAGCTTCTTCCCCCTCTGTGATTACTCTCCCCCTCCCCGAGTCACTAGTGCATCAATGGCACCTATATGTGCAAGGCTCAGCCTCAGGGCTGTCTGTTGTGCCAGATAATTGAACCTCCTATCACCCAGCTTTCCTTCTCCAGCAGTGGGGACCTCTGCTCCCAAGAGTGTCTTTGATGTCAGCAAGTGTGTGACCCTCCTCTAGTGGGGAGGTTCTGCCTTCAAGGTGGCTTCCTTGCTCTGCATTTTGATGCCTTTCTGCTGTGCGACTTTGTGCAGGTCAGCACAGAGCTGCCAGCTCATGAGTTGGACTGACCTGAGATGTCATGTCAGTGTGTCCTCTGTGTCCTTGAGAGGCTCCAGTTTGCCCGTTTTGGCCTGAAGAGAGACAGGATCTCTTAGTGCAGAATAACATCCCAAGAGTTTGAGCTGTGGCAGCCAAGTGAGGATGTTTAGGTTCTTCAGCAAGGCTGTCAGAGGTGTAGGTGGAAAACAGCCTACACATTACCATCAAGCCCTGAAATACACAAAATAAAATGAGAATGTTGCAAAAAAATTAATATTTTGTCTGATCCATCCTGCAGCCAACTTCCCACTCACTTACTGTGGCAGGTCACTCATTTTGGGGGGCCCTGAAGCTCCCATGTCCCCAGCATCTATTTTCAGCATGCCCAAAAGACCTTGCTGGCACAAAAATGATGATCAAACTGTTAAAATTCTTACACACTAAGTCTGTGTCTACAGGAGCCATTGAACAGACAGAGACTATCAGGCTGCTATAGGCATTTTCCCAGTATTACTGCTTCCCTGAGGACAGGTATAGCCTGTATTGGCAAAGGTAAGCAATATCTGCATCTCCACAAGGAGGGATGCCAATTTAATCATAGTAGAGCTACATCAGCAAATTTTTGTTTTCAACACAGACCTGGTTCAACTCCTCCTTTTCTTTCCTGCTAGCCTGTGCCTCAGTCCCTGAGCTTTGCAGTCCCACAGAACTCAACTTCTCCTGCCTGCTTTCCCACAGCACCTCAAGCATCTCCAGCAGCTTCACAGCCCCTGTGGGGGCCCCACTCACCACTGGCCCCCGGCTGCAGAGACACACTCTTCCCCATCGCCCTCCCTCCCCCCTCCCCCCCGCATAAGCACAGTGCAGCTGTGTGACCAGCCCACAAGTGCAGCAGCCATGATCTCACTGTCTCTCTATTTGCTATTTAAAAATGCAGTGGGAATTTCATGGGAATGTCTTAAGATTAAGTTACCCTCAAGTTCTCAATAGTGCCAAAATGCCATCTGAAAATGAGTGCAGTGTTGCTCTGGGTGGGACCCTGACCATTGGCTGGCATGGGGTCATTAATAAGCTGAACAGACTAATTTCTTACCATAGCAGACATTTGCTCCCTGGTGCAACATGAGCCCCAAACCACTCTGCTAGTGGCAAAATCCACCAAGAATCTGTCAAGTCTTGCGCCCCTAGTTATAGGATCTGAGGAATCTGGGCAGCTCAACCCTCAGGATTTGCATCCACATGGGATTGTTTCTATTCTGGAATAACAGGACAGTAAAAGATTCCTTGGGAGAAGTGGCACATTGCAGCAATTACTGATATACAGGAGCTGTTCTGTGTCACCATGCCAAATGACATACCCCAAAGCAGTGGCTGACAGAAGCTGATCTAGCAGGGCTGACCTTTAGAGCACAGCTTGTTTATTTAGAGTACTCATGCTGGCCGAGGAACAGGGCTCTACTAGTTCTTGAGGTCTCTAAACCTATGCTGTTTGTATGCTGCTGGTGGATCTGTGCATCTGCTGGAGACACACCTGATAGTCGTGCACAGCTTTGACCAGTCTACTATGTGCTCATGATAGAGAAGAAACAGAAAGTCTGCAAAATCTGCCCAGACAAAGCTGCTGGGGCAAAAAAAAAAAAAAAAAGATAAAACATCTGGGCAAACCCAGAGCATGGCAGCCTTACAGCGCAGGCTGACCCGAAGGTCTGTACCCTCCCACCTGGAAGCAGAGACAGCTCAACATCCAGCATTGGCAAAGGAACTTTCCTTTCTTAGTGCTCCATACTGGTTCAAGTCCCCCCTGCCACTTTCCATCCACGCTCTTGCAGGATGTCGGGAGTACCAGAGGGCAGAGCAGAACCAATAAAGCCTCATGCGGCCAGGGCAGCGGGAGGCAGCGTCGGGAGAACACGGTTCACCGGCGCAGCTGTGATCCAGCGGCGCGCACAGGCCGTACCTGGGGGCCTACAACTATAGCGCTGCCAAAAGACCCCCGAGGCGAGAGCAGGATGTGACCTGCCTGACCACGGCTTTCCTCACAAAAGAAGTCACGACCACCGACTTTTACCATTGACCTGTAGCTCAAAAAAGGCTTCAGCGGCTCCAAAACTGATGTTCTGGCTCCGCTTCCACTCTCCTTGCTTCCACTCCTCGGGCCGGAGCTTCGCGACGCCAGGGCTCGGCGGACTAGATCAGGTTCCGTAGCGACCGCACCCGCCGCCAGGGGCTGCCCTCGACCCGCGGCTCCACCACTGACGCCGGCCTCGCCAGCCCCGGACAGTCCCGGCCCGCTCCTCCCCATTCCGGCCCGCTCCTCCCCATTCCGGCCCGGCCCGGCCCGGCCCGGCCCGGCCCGGCCCGGCCCGGCCCGCCCCGCCCCGCCCCGTCCCAGCACAGCCGCCCCCGGCAGAGGGACCCGGGGAGTGGCTGGGGGTCCCGGGTCCGGTCGCGCCACCCCCGGGCGGGGCCGGGATCGGGTTTCACATCCTGCCCCGCTCGCGGGCGGAGTGGCCATGGCGGAGAGGTGAGTGCGGCCGCCACGCACCTGTTGAGTGGTGGGAGAGGGGAGAGACGCGTTGCCGCTCCCCGGGGCAGTGGGCCTCGGCCTCGGCCTCGGCCTGGGCTGGGGCCAGGAGCAACTCCCGGCTAGGGTGAAGGCGGGGCCGGGGAAGCCGCCGCGGCAGGTGAAATGCAACCGAGTCGAGTCGAGTCGAGCCGTGCCGAGCGGTCAGACTCGCGCGGAGCGGTGGTCCCGGGCCGCCTCCCGCCGCGCTGGGCTGTCTGTGGGGGGACCTTCCTCTCGCACTGTTCTGGCTCCCGCCGGGGCCTCCGCCTGGGGCTGGGACTGGGCTGTTTGCGGCCTCCGAGTAAGGCGGGCGGCCATGAGCTCGGCTGAGCGTAGCCGGCCCGGCCCTGACTCGGAGTCCTCCCTCCTGCCGGGCCCCGGCGCCTCCCCGGAGGCTGCGGCCGGACTCTGTCGGGTGCCCTCACACATCCAAAGACGGGTGGCTCGTCGGGAGCACACCGTGGTTTTGTGCCCGTTCCAGTCCGGGCTCGCTGGCGCTGGGCTGGGTGCCCCCGTAGCTTTCTCTCTTTCGCTTAAAAAATAGGCGCTTTTACAGAATGACAGTGAAAATACTATCGGGTGTGGCTGTTGCAGGGCCAGGAGAGGGTTCTGTCCTCTCCTGGAAGTGTGTTGGGAGACAGGATCACCTGTTGGCAGTGAAAATGGAGGGCCAGGTAGTTTACCAGGCTGCATCCGGCTTCCGACAAAGGCAGGCGGATTTTACGGCTCCAGTGAATAACCCCATTGAAGGAGAACTCTTCCTGGTCCCTCCGTGCCTGCGATCGTCGGCGAGAAGTGGTTAAATTAAGTTTGGTTCTGCCAGGAGGAACGTGCAGAGGCACTATCCTTGTTGTTGCTGATGCCAGTTGCAGTTGTGCTGTTTTGCCGGTGTCTTTTTTTCATTCTAGGTTAAATACTTGACCGATTTAAAATTCCTGCGGTGTGACTCTCTCTTCAGCCGGCTTCTCACGTTCCTGTTGGCTGGGGGAGAGTTGCACTGGCCTTTTGCTCAGTGCCTCATTGGTGATGCAAGGTGTTTGGAATCATTTTTTATTTCTCTTGCATTTGAAGTTGTATTATTTCTTTTTCCTTCTGCATCTCCTGTAGCAGACCAGGGTTTGAGTTAGTCTGTAAGGAGCATCTTGGGAAGGGATAGCAAATCCCATTGAGGGTGGGCCTAAAATGCCAGAATTCAGACTGAGCAAAATGATGAGCACAGCAGCATTCTCTCATCTTTCCAGGAGCAGCACCTCACAGCAGCTGCTTCTGCCTCTGTGCTTGTGACAGCCAAAGGTGCTTGGAGATTGAGGTTGTAGATTCCTCATTTTGGGGTAAACTCTAAAGGCTGACAAAATCGTGTAGATTTGATGCTATCATTCCACTAGCTGGTGCAGATGAGTACAAAGCTTCTTGTGCTGGATTTCACTGTGTTTTACCTGTGTATCCCTTGCTGTCTCTTTAGTGCTTTTGAATTTGGTTTTTGCTGGGTTGACAAGACAACTCTTCCTATCAGTTGGATGGAGGCTATTTGGAGGGATGCTGAGATCACAGTGGATTATAGAATGCAGATTTAGAAGCCACAATTTTGTTCAGATAGTTCACATGCCTTCTGTATTCACAACAGGTTTGCCTAGCTGAAACAGATATCTTGGCCTTACCTGGGCAAACATAAGCTGCAGTGAGATCTCAGTCCACACGTCTGGTGCATTTTGTAATTGAGAGAATTTTATGGTCATCCTTGTGATGCAAAAGTCTGACTTCAGCCTCACCCTGACTGGATTTGCAGCAGAAATCCTCATGGGAGACATGCAAGCATAATATGCCATGCAGAAAAGGGCTTACCGAGTGCTGCCCTGATTTAGGGACACAAAAGAAGTGCCTCCCATTCAACTGACTTACTTGATTCCTAGAAAAATATAATGTGTGGTACAGAGATGAAAGGAGAGCCTGGAATTCCTGAGCTGCCCAAGGGGTAAGAACATCTTGTGGATTTCCTTGTATTGGTGTCTGAGCTTTGAGGCATTTTTAAAATCCATTTTGCCATTCTTTTGGAGTTGCCTTCACAGGATTGGAGTAACTGCCTGATAACAAACTGGTAAAGTTTTGTAAATCAGGAACCAAGGGATTTTTTTCCTCTGAAAGCAGTGGAGGAAGAATTATTAGCATTGTTGAGGGACTGTGGGAAGAGCTTTAAGATACATAAAATCAGCTTTAAGGGAATTACTTCTGCAGTTAAAGGTAAGAGAGCATAAACAGCTATAGGAGTCTGACTTTTTGGCCAAAAAACAAGGGTGGCTTGTTTTTTTCCGCTGGCAGTGCCATTTAATAAATATTCATTAACCCTTTTTTGGAAGTCATATATGTCATATCTGTATTTCCTGATGAGTAAATGCTTTAGTAATGATACTACTTGGGTTGTCACTTTACTTATGGAGAAGAAAGCTTTTAAGTTTGGACTTGCTGTTTTATCAGCATATTTTTGGCTGTTTGAATTAAACAGCCTGAGGATGGATGCAAAGGAAGATCTTCCAGCCTACCCAGAAATACTGAGGTTGCTGAAGTCATGTTAGCTGGGTGGAAGGACTGGGAATGGTACTGAGTGTGCTTGTTCAGCAGGAAACCTGCTGTTCTGGTTGGCTGTTTTAATTTGATTTATACAAAATGTAAGGGATTCATGTGTTTTGTTGTGATTACAATGAGGACTCTTCATTTTGTTATTGAATCTTGAGTCATTTTAGCCTAGTTTGTTTTTTTTAGTTAATTCAGATTAATTCAGGCTTTGAGTTTGCATGAATACCAGTTTCCATGTTTTTTAGCAACTTTCATTTAGGAGTGAATGAATACTTTGACACTTCATCACCCTGCCCTGGAGCTGCTGATGGGCACTGTGTGTCTGAGCTCAGCTGTGACTTCGCAGCAGAGAGGTTTTCTAGTTTTGGCAGGGCATCCAAGCCTCTCACTGTTATGCCATGCAGAGCCCTCCACATCCTCTGAACTGGGTCCATGTGCCCTGTTCTGGTTTAGCCTCTTCTTAGCTGGCTTAAATAAGGCCATGAATAAATATCCTCTCTGTAGCTAACTTTGAGTGCAGGACAAGCCCATGCCCCGCAGCAGGTCATCCCACTCTTGTCTGCTGAATGAGCCTTTTTTTGGATAGACTGGATTGTGGTACTTCACTTGGCAGTAAATAAACTGGGATAGCAAAAGTCTCTGTTAGCTCTGCAAAGTCAGTGGAAATAAGTGCAGGTGGGAGAAGTTATCAGCAAGCCTGACCTCTGCCATGAGCTTGCTCCTGTTGTCACTACTCCTCTAAACATGCTACTGAGCCTGGTAAGCTTACCAGGGAAATTTCCTTGGAACGAATTGCTTTAGGGGTGACTGGCTTTAAGTGAAGCCAGGAGTTTGTTTTCCTCCAGTAGCTCTTCTGGCAGAAGCAGAAGAGGGGCTGTAGAGGACAAGGTGGTTGTCCTGTCTACCATCGCTGCCAAAACCTTTTTAAGGTGCTTCCATCAGCAGGCCCAGCATGGCCCGGAGCTAGCTCCTATGGGGCAGTCAAACCTTCCAGTGTTTGCCTATGCAGATAAAGCCTGGTCTTTGGGAAACGCCTTCAGACAGATCAGAGTCTTTTGATGGAAACTAATCAGAAGTTCAAAGGAAAGCAGCATTTCCTCCTTCTTGTAGTCTCCTTTTCCAATGTTTCTGTTCCTGCTATACTCCCAAAATGGCTTTCTCAGTGGATGATGCAATTAGGAGGAGATGCTTGCAAGCTTTCAGCAAATAGATAGGTTAGAAATTGAAATGTTCCATTTAGGCTCCATCAGTCCTTCTTCCCAAGTGGAGTGCAATTACTTGTGCCTTGTGATGTGTATATGCTTGTGTTTCTATAAAAAGTCCCCCAGGCAGATTCAAATAGTTCAGGAAGTGCCTCTTATCTGTAATAAAAAGAAATTCCAGAACAGGCACTGGGATTTGGTTTTAGCTGGATTCATAGGAGGTTCCTGAGTTCTGCTGTCATTATTTCATATTTAATGTTTATTCCTGCCTTCGCCAAGGAAGGCTGTTCCCATGTAGGAAAGACAGCCATAATGAGCAAATAATTTCTTGTGTTTTTTAGTAGCTCATTTGTGAGTATCCATTGAAGCAAGCTGTCTGTTTGATTGGTTTTATGCTTTTCACGAGGAAGAGTAATCTGCTTTGGATAGTTTCTTAAAGCAGTCAGTTCTTGGAGTGGCAGGAAAGTATTAACTGAAGCAGCAGCCGTGAGGTCCATCTGCCTCATACATCTGGAAGAGACACTGTAGGTCAAGAGAAAATTCTTTTGTGCTTGGTCTTTGTCTCATGGGATAATGGAAGTACCATTATTTGGCATATATTCTCTCATCCTAATTACTGTTTGTGAGTTTGAGGTTACTGCTGTAAGAATTAAGTGTTTTATATTTCCAGTTGAGTGTAGCCCAGTAAATTCCGGTGTAGCTGGTGTCAACTATCTTCCAGCTACTCTCCCAGGCTTTTTTTCTTTGTGTGTTGTCAGCTGCCATTTTTTGGTTATGCAACTCACACAGCCAAAAGATATTTGGAAAACTTAAAATGAGAGTGCTGGAGATTCAGATTGTTTGGTTGCAGCGAAGCATGGGAGAGGGAAAACACTCTGTGATTCCCTGGTGAATGTTGGCATGGCAAGGAGACATGGCCTCCCCCTGTTACATGCTTCAGGCAAAAAGAAGGGGCTTGAGGTAGACAATATCAACTTTAGAAAATTCTTCCTGAAAAAACCACGCTGAAAGATTAAAGTGCTGGAGATGCTGAGTTTATTTTTTTTTCAGGCTCTTTTGTCTCTTTGTGCTTTAAGTCTTGTATGAAATTCCAGCAAGGGCTCTATGCTGCAGAGTGCTAGAACTTCTGAAAAAAAGGGTCTTATTAAAATTACTTGCTGACATCTTCATCAACCACCAGAGGAAAATAGAAGTATGGTTCTCTAAGGAGGGTGTATTTTCTTACCCCTCTCATATTCTGCTTGTGCCCAGCTCCCTGAACCAAGCTCTTGCTACGTTTTGCCTTCCTCGGTGGCAAGTGCTTCAACACAGATGAAGATGAAGAGGGAGCACCCTGTGCTCCCCAGATTTGCTGTGTGTTCCTGTCTCAGCTTGAAGCAGAGCAGTCCTGGGCCTCTCTAAACCAACCTGCAGAGTTTATGATCTACCAAAACCAAACAAGCCAAGCAGGAAGGGTTCCCCACACAAACCTGTGCTGGGTTCACTTGTGTGTGTAACTTCGCAGCTGTGGGACACTGCCGTAAGGCACTTTGCTGTGACAGATGGGGCTGTTTCCTACCTGGGCAAACAAGGTTGCTGCTTTTTGCCTGGAAACCTGTTACGGAAGCAGAAAAGACTCAATATAGTGGGATTTTGTGTGATCATGGACATCGTGAACTTGTGGCCCAGGGCCAGGTGCACTGTAGCAGGGATAGCCTCTTTGTTCTGTAGGTCTGGTATTTTCTGTTTGCTTTTGCTTGTGTCATTCATCTGGGAAAAAATAAACAAGGAGGCTTACTGTCTCCATTGCTAGTGATACCAAGAAAATCCCTGCACAATGCTGCCTGATGAGCTGAGACTGAGCTCAGCAAATCCCCTTTAACCACATGAAGTTCAGCTGTCTTGGGTTTTTCTGACTCTGAAGCAGTGCAATATGTTGTGTACAAGCAGCCAGGGCTCAGGTTAAAGGATGAATTGGTGTAAAATATGTTCAGTCACAAAGGAAAGTCAGAGAACAACTTACAGGAAACTTTCTAGCTGAATAATTAAATACTGGCCCAGGGAATGCAGTGCATGAACTGTGCTGTGTAGTCCTTCTTGGAAAGGTTCCTCTGCACTGGCTGGAGTGGCTGACTCACATACTGTTGGAACTCCGATCTGCCTGCTGGTCCTGGCCACCTCACCTGCTCCAGCACCTGCTTCTCACCCCCTGCTCATCTGCTGGCACAGTTGTACCCCGCCACATAGTTTTATCTGCTCTGGGCTGGTCCCCATATGCTCTTGGTGCCATGTGGGAAATATCAAGTGGAGGGCTGTTTCCAGACCTGAAGTAAACTGCGGGTGGTCCCATTGTAATGTAGGCACTGAGTCTTCCATATAGGTGTTAAAATAGTAACCCAAGGATCAGCTGTTAGTTTCAACGTGGTCAGTTTGCTGTAAAGTGATAAATGCCATATTTGGTCTTCTTCTGGTCCTGTACCTATTTCTTCCTGTGTACATTGTAGTTCTTTGATAGTCCTTTGATATCTACAGTTATCCAGCTGTGCATCAACCACCTTGCTTAGCTCTTCTTGGCTCCCTAGATCCGGTAGTTATGCTTGGGATTTTTTTTATTAGACCGTCCAAGTATTTATTGCTCTAAGCTAGGGTGAGAGGAGAAGCTCCAACTGTTTTATGTATTCTTGATCATCACTGATCAACATGAAGTGAAGCAAAGAGAGATGGTGAAATGGCTGTGAGCTGAGGTGCAGAGCCTGGAGTGGAGCCAGCATGAGGAGCGTTTAATGTAGTCCGGAGGACAGATGCTTAGCATGTCATAATGTGGAGGTGTATTATCTTGGCAATTTATGCCCATGTAGTACAGTGAATGGTCTGGGTGGGATATGGCTGAGTTGTATTTAAAAGAGTGTGAAGGAAGTAGCATTGGGGCTTAGAGGGCAACTTTGTGCTTGAGTTGGTGCTGCCTTTGGGCTCTCATCTGCAGTCCTGAGTTAGAGTACAGTTTTGGCTTGGAAGCTCCTTAGGGAGCTTGCCCCTGAAGTAATCTACTCTAATTTTCATTAAATTAATTTTTAAATCTCTGAAAAGAATGGTGAAAAGCAAATATACTCATTTTTGTATAGAGGGCTTAGAAGCTGCTGAGGAAATGCCTAGTGGTGGTATGACGATCCAGCCTGAATTCACTAAAGCTGTAGCTTGAAATTAGTCTAAAACACATGTTTAGATTCTGGAGACTTGCAAAGTAGAAGTCTGTTTTGGGATGGCAATAAGCAGAAAAAATTAAAAAAGACAGTGATAATCTGGAGGTGAATCTGTGCACTGCCACCTTACCTTTTTTTTTTTTTTTCTGGTTCTGAGTCCTGTTACCAGAGTAGTTGAGTTCACTAAAGCAAGAGAACACCATCTGCTGCTTAGTTAGCTGGCTGAGTTATCCCTGTGAAGGATTTGAGGAGCTCTACAGGCCTCACGTGATGAGTGCTGGGGATGGGGAAAGAGTGGGAGGGGGTCATGGAGAACATATGACTGAATCATCCACTCTGAATTTAGTGTGCCATTGTGCCATGATGTTATCATCCTGTTCCCTCTTCGTAGTCTGTTGAGCCAGCTTTGAATGTAATGCTGTTGAAGTGACTTTGGCCTTGAATTCTAAACGCTGCTACAAGAGGAAGGCTGGCAGAGATACTGTGGGCATAGCTTCCTTAGTGGTGACACTTCTTTGGGTTGATCTTGTTCTTGAAACCAGGAAGGCTGTATGAGTTTGGCAGTGAGGGGCATGTCAGCGATTTTAGCCTTTCTGGCTCCCCATAATTCTTCCCTAGGAAGGTGGCCTCTCGATGTCCAATGACACCTCCCTGTCAGCCATCCAGTGTTGTAATAGCTGAGCACTTTTATGCTTAAACTTTATTTGGTCTTGGAGGGATGAAGTCACTCACCATTTTCTCTTCAAGCAAAGCTGCTGCTGAACTGTGAGAGCTGTCTGTACGTGGAGAAAAGCTTTTTTGGTACCTGGTGTTCAGTGAAGTTATACTTGCTGCAGGGGTGCAGGGAAGTTTCACCTTGGGCTGTTTTGTCTATCTCACTCTCCCTGGAGCAGGAAGCAAAGACTTCAGGTGGGAAAGAGTGAACAGCATGGTGATCATCAAATGGTTTAGTGAAAGTACCCAGAGTTCAGCTGGAAATGCAAAAATTAGTATCATCTAGTAGTTGTTGTGCTCTGGCTTGGATGCTCGGGTGAGCTCCAGAGGTGTTGATTTTGAGCTGCTGTGGAGTCTCATTGGGGAGAAGCAAAGTTTTCTATTTTAGGGTGTCCCCTGATACATGGTACATCTTGTACTCTGGATGAGAAATAAAATAGCCACTGCAGCTGGCCCAGACAGCTTGTTACCCTGGTCTTGCCAGGGCATATGGCACCAACTGCAAAGTGGAGTTGGGCCTCCAGGACCTGCACTTGGTGGGCCCTTGGTGCAGGCAAAGGAGGGCATGCAGTTAATTCCTGTTGCTTTGCTCAAGCCTCTGCTGTTTGCAACGGTAGTTATTTTTTCAAGCAAGAGCATGCAGGTGGTTGGAGAACAGACAAATTTGTCATCGAACTGCCAGCAGTGCAGCTTTCTTGCCCTTCAAATTCCAGCTGGACCTGGCTTAAACCCAGAGGTTTTACGGACTGAAGAGGGTTTGAGGGACTTTAGATGAATTAACAGTATTCCCCAGAAATTACCATTTTGGGTCTGTTTCTTATGATAGGAATCTGTACTGCTTTGCTTATGGATCTATAGCTGTAAACCCTCCTGAATAGTGTGGCTGTTTGCCCTGGGAAAGGCAAATGTTAACTGTGGCACGAAGAGCTTTAACAGTGAGATGTGTCTGTGCTAGAGCTAGAGCTCAGTTGGCCCTCTGGGAAGTGTGGGCTTTCATTAGGACAAGGCAGTATGTGGGCCCATGGACAGAAAGCAGTATTGAGGTGGCTGACTGTGAAAACTGGGTGCTGCTACAGGGGACATTCAGCCAGCCCCTTCTTGGGTGTAGCTCTGTTGTAGCAGAGCTTTCTGCTGCTCAAGATGCAGGGCAATATTGAGCTTCATCTTTCAACTTCACACCTTGCTAAGCTGTGAGAGAAGATGAGAAAAGGAATGAACAGCTGAGAGATGTAATCCTCACTTTTACTGTGCTTCAGGCAATAATTGATCCACGATGCTGTTATTTTTTAGATTAAAACCTGTTGCTGACTAAACTTGTTTTGCAGTTTGTTAGCCATTGGGCCTAGCTTTTTGTCTCTTGTATGTCTCCCACCAAGGTCCTGCTGGTTTCAACCTTGGTTACAGCTCTGCGCTCAGTAGTGCTGAAAATAAACAAGGCAGAGGGTCCAAGCTGTGGCAGTTCCTTGGAAGGGAAATGCTGTTGCAGGGCGCTGCTCTCCTGGAATCTTTTCTGCCCTTTGATGTCATCTTGTATTCCTCCTGGGAAGGAGAAGCCTTGACCCCTCTACCTCTCACCTGGTGGGTGCCTCAGGAGGTGCTTTGTTTGTGTAGCATGGTTTCCAGCTGGAAAAACATCTAGTTTTGGGCATCTGGAAACTGTGAATATGCAGTTACCTGTGAAAGCTCAGTACCTATGTGCTGAATAGTCATAATAATGCGAAGCCTGGGGTTATGATGGGATCTTTATGACTGGCAGCATAAAAATAAAATAAATGAGACTTGTCTGCCTCGCCCCAGAGCTGGTGTTTACTCCTGAGTCTGTTAAAAAGGGGCTGTCTGCTGTCTTGGAAGCAACCTGAGATCTGTTCCTTGGCTAAAGAGGAGCTGATCGGAACAGAGGGGGTATAGAAAGCATTTAGTAGTTATATTACCAGCTCAGAAGGAATGGGTACCTCCACCAAGAACTGATCAGACTTTTTTTGTTTGGCCTTTTAAAGAAAGACACAAAAAAAGGGAAAGGTGCAGGGGAAAAAAGGACAGTAGAATGAGAAGCAGGCTTACCAAAAAGGGGAAGTTGTATCCAAGCAAGAAGACCAAAAAACCTATCTATTTCAGCAGATTACATGTAAAATCAAAATAACGTGGTCCAGATTAAGACTTTTGAGGAGTGAATTTGCCAAATATGATTAACTTTCAAATGCATTGAAGCCTTTTGGAAACTGGCAGCAGAAGAGATCAAAGCATGAGAGGCACAGAAGATAAAGTTATCACAAAAAAATCTAAACCATTTTTGGCCATCTTGACTCCTGTGGAGGAGCTTTGCAAACTTCAAGCTTGCTACAGAAGAACTGTAGGAGAAGTTGTCTCGCATTGAACATCAGTAGAAATAGCTTTAGAACAAAGAGGAACTGATAAGAAACTAAGGAACAGATAATGTTTACTCAAGACTGCCAAAGGATCTTAATACTGAAATTGCTGAGATACTTTCATGTGTATCCTGCTGCTAAAGTGCCCTTGGTATCACATAAATTGGTGGTGGTGAATGCAATAGCATTTTAAAAGGTTGAGTCTTGAGGAATTTGGAGAAGTGGCTCAGTATTTGTCCAGGTGCACTGCTAGGGAAGGGCTGTGAAGAGTATTCAGGATTCCATGGACTGTTGGGTCTGACCCCTGTGCCTAAGTCTTTGCAATGAAGAACAAGTTTGCTGAAGGCATGGCCAAGCACAGCTGCTTGGACCAGTGTTAGAAGGGGTATTGTAGAGGCAAGCCCTGTCTCAGCCTCACAGACCTGCTGGAGGTGATGAGCATGATGAGCATGCTGGGAGCAGGACCACTAGGCTTCATGTGTCTGTGTTTTCAGACAGCCTTTGGCAAGTTTCTCTGCCAAAGGCTTTGAAGAAATAGTCGCCATGGGCATGGAGGAAGGGTCTTGTTATGGACAAAGAGCTGGTGAAAGCATAGACTGCAAAGGGTAGGGCTTACTGGTCATTTTTCAACCTGGGGAAGTCAGCAGCAAGGCCTGAGAAACTGGTGCTGGGAGTGTTTTGCACCTTATGGGTAACCTCAGGTATAGAGGGGAGCAGTGACATTCCCAGGTTAGCAGAGGATCCTCAGTTTCTGCAGTGGCTTGAATAGCTCACTGAAGATAAGGAAATCCATAAGAACCTCAGACAACTGAGGAAGTGGACTGATACGTGACAGATAAGCTTTAGTGTAGGAAAACATGGTGAACAGGGAAAAATTACCTGTACTGGACCTGTTTGATACTCAGCCTGGAACTAGTGGTTATAGCTTGAGAAGGAGCTTGGAGTCACTGACAGTTCTCTGAAATCATCAGTTCTGTCTGTGATGTTTGCCAAAGAAACCAATCAGTTTTGATCACCATCAGCAAGGGAGTTAATACTGAAGCAGAGGACATCAATTTGACCCTCTTTAATACTTTGTTCATGTCTTGAAGACTGCGTGCTGTTTTGATTTCTGCATTGTGAGAAGGACAGTGGTGTTAGAGAGACTGCAGTGAAGATAATTAAAATTACTAAAGGACAGAGCAGCTGCCTTATGAGGAGAGAGGATAAAATATGTGATTCCTTGGTTTGGAAAAGTCTTGCATAGCAAGATCAAGGTATGCAAAATCATGAAGGTAATAGAATCAGAGAATGGTTTGGGTTGGAAGGGATCTTAAAGATTGCCTACTTTCAACTCCCTGCCATGTACTGGGAGATCTTTCACTAGGCCAGGTTGCTCAGAGCTCCATTCAGTCTGGCCTTGAACAACTCAGGGAATGGGCATCCATGTTTATTCTGGCAAACCCATTCCAGTGTCTCACCACCCTCACAGCAAAGAAGTATCTAATCTAAACCTACTCTCAGTATGAATCCATTCCTCTTTGTCCTGTCACTACATGCTCTTGTAAAAAGTCCCTGTCCATCTTTCTTGTAAGCCCTCCTTAGGAACTGGAAGGCTGCAATTATGTCACCCCCTAAGCCTCCTGTTTTCCAGGCTGAACAAACCCAATTCTCTCAGCCTTTCCTCCTAAGAGAGGTGCTCCATCCCCCTGATTAACCTGGTGGCCTCCTCTGGACTGGCTCCACCAGGTTCGTGTCTGTCTGGCACTGAGGACTCCAGAGCTGGATGCAGCACTGCAGGTGGGGCCTCACCTGAGGGGACTAGAGGGGCAGAATCCCCTCCCTTGACCTGCTGCCCACACTTCTTTTGATGCAGCCCAGGACGTGGTTGGTTTCTGGGTGCCAGCACAAACGGCCGGGCGTGTGCAGCCTCTCATCCACCAGCACCCCCAAACCCTTCTCGTCAGGGCTGCTCTCGATCTGTTCCTGCCCCGGTCTGGACCAATACTGGGACTGATACCCAGCTCAGATGCAGCACCAGCATCTGGCCTTGTTAAACCTCAGAGATTCCCGTGGGCCACTTCTCAGGCTTGTCCAGATCCCTCTGGATGGCCCTGTCCTTCAGGTGTGTCATCTGCAAACCTGCTGAGGGTACACTTGTTCCCTTCATGTACTAATGAAGATATCAACCAACACTGGTCCCAGTATGGACCCCTGAGGGACCCCACTTGTCACTAATGTCCATTGGGACTCTGAGCCATTGACCACTACTCTCTGGATGTGACTGTCCAACCACTTTCTTATCCATCTAACAGTCCACTCATCAACTCTCTCCAATTTAGAGAGAAGGATGTTGTGGGGATCTGTGTCAAAGGCTTTACAGAAGTCCATATAAATGACATCTCTGTCCCCTCCCTTGTCTACTGAGCTATATGCCATTGTGCAAGGCCACTGGGTTGGTCAGGGAGGACTTGCCCTTGGTAAAGCCATGCTGGCTGTCCTAAATCCCCTCCATGTCCTTAGCAGAGCTTCCAGGAAGGTCTGTTTCATCACTTTCCCAGGCACAGGGGTAAGGCTGACAGGCTGGTAGTTCCCAGGGTCTTCCTACTTTTTTAAAAGTTGGGGACAGTGTTTCCCCTTTCTATGGATAAGTTGAATTTTTTCTACCAAGTCTTGTGACCCTAGAACTATGAGCACTTAGTGAAACCTAAAGGAAGAAGACCATTTATTTTACACAATCTGTGATGAACTTCTGATTTCAGTGTTCTTGGGGGTCACGGATGCGAAAGGCATCATCAGGTTGAAAAAGTATTTGGGTAAACTTATAGACAGTTAGTCTGAAATAGTTACTAGGAAGAACAGCCAGCCATCTGCCTTTAACATCTCTAATGCATGTGTGAGTTCTTGAGCAGTGAGGGAGAAGATGGAGAAAGGGCATGACCAGGCTTACATGTTTTGCTTAACATACTTCTCGGAGTGTCTCACCTGTAGGCAGAATGGAAGGGGCACTTGGTTTTACGAAAGGTGCATGTCTTACACTTCAAAGTTTCCAGAAACCAGTATTAAGTAGTAACATAAATGGGTGTGGCATGTTGGGGAAGAGCCAATATGGCTTTTGTAGACCAAAACTGAGCTACATGACTCCACTTGGTACTTGGAAGGTGTTTCCAAGTACGTGGCAGGGGTGATCAAGTGGAGTGGTCTGGTGGACCTCACTGAAATGTTTCAGTTGAGGGTATTGAGGAAAAGTCCATCATGGGTGGATAAATGGTCAAAAGATTGGGCTGCAAAGATGAGGAGCAGGTGGTCAGACTTTACAGAGGAGGGACCTCCTTTACAGAGGAGGGACCTCAGATCCCAGGCTGGGATCTCTGCTGCTCACAGTGTTTGTACCTGATCTAGAAATAGGGACAAAAGTAGTGGCTGAGGAAGAGCAAATGAGGGAAGAAATCATGAGCACTGCAATTCAGGAATGAGTTAAGGGTAACAGATGGTTCTGGAAAGTATTAGCACTCTGTGTGTGCTCAATGCTTGGCAGTGCTGCAGAAGGGAAGAGAGGGCTGAGAACTGCAAAGAGGAAAGCAAAAGACAGAATAGCACAGCATGGTGATCTGCTGCCATGTTGGATATTGAATGTCAGGTCATCCCATCTTGGAAGAGGCCCTGCTTTAATGGCCTCTTCAGTTATTTGCTTTTTTTTTTTTTTTTTTTTTAATCGGTAGCAAATACTATGTATTGGGTACGTAGTGTTTGGCAGATGAAGACTGTCTAGATGGATATCAAATAATAAAAAGTGAAGTTGAATGTGGTCCAGTTTCTGCCCCAGTCCATCAACCATGCCATTGCAGAAGCACAGAGAGTGATGCCTGCTTCAATGTCTTTCTGAATTTGTCTCTTTTTTGCTATCTCCCTTGCCACTGTTGGAAGTGAAAAACTCAGTTTTGGACTGAACACAATCTAATAAATGTGTGGGTTTTGGTGGGAGAAAACAAAAGGAACTTGTTTTGGGCACCAAATCAAGAAGTGAATTGTTCTCACCCCACTGTTCACTGTTACCATGTATAGCAATTTCTGCCATGGCAACACATATTTTCATGAACCAGCCAAGATCTTCCAGGGCTGCAACATAACTTCTGATACTTGCTCATTGTGATGCTATTAATAACTTTGTTTCCCCCTATCGTAGCCAGGAAGTTGCTTCTTCCTCATAGACCAAGTGCAAGGAATAAGCTCATTTTAAATCAACTGTGGGGAGAAGTGACACTGCGGATTTCCTGGGTTTTTTTTTGTTCTGGAGATCCTGTCTAGTACTGCCAGCTCTGTAGCCACCCACTGCGCTGTCTCTTTTTTATAAGAAAGTCATGTCTCAATTTTCTTTTTAATTCAGTTTCTTTTTTTCTCTTTTTCCTTTCTCCCCCCTTCCTTTAAACCAGGACAAACAGATGATACATAATTACTTCTCTGGCTATGCAAAGTAGCTTAAGTGTTTATCTCAGACTGACTTGGTGAAGCGGAGAACCTGGCACAAATCAAACATGATCTGGGCCAGGCTCTGGTCTACATGATTTCTTTACTTATCTCCTGCTTATTCAAACAAGATAAACTCTGAGTATTTAAAATTGCAGCTCAACTGTTCTTGGCACTAGTTGAATTTAGTGGTGTTTAAAACCCCAGAGTGCATTAGCATGTCTGCATGAATCTGCTTGGAGTTGGAACTGTGTCAAAAATACCATCACCAGCGTGGGTTTTTGGAACCTTTTAAAGAGCTGTGGAAAAGGTGAAACCTGGGCTTTTGCTTAAGAGGGTGGTTCCACTTGAGCCTGGGCATCTGTGAAGAGCTGCAATGGGTTCGAACCAGGGTCATGAGTCTGTTCCCAGCTCTGGTTCTGGTTGTACACAAGTCACAGTTCGCCAGTTTCATCCCTCCAGAGTAAGGAGTTGTTTTGCCAGATCACTCTCCTCTCGTTCGGGGAGTTCACTTTTCTTCTGCTGAAGTGTAGGTATTAACTGTACAACCCTCCCTCCCTTTCTTCACCAACTTGAAAATTTTTTTGGCAGATTTGAAACTTGCAGCTTCAGTCAGTCTTTGATATTGCACTTTCCCTGATCTCCCTGACCTGCTGGATTGATAGCCTACTGTCATTAACCGAGGGAAAAAGATATAGTGAAAACAGGGAATTCTTTATCCTACCGACCTCCTTGGAGAGGCTAAAGAAGTGAGCATATGCACTGCAAAAGGTTTGTCCAAAGCAAGGAGTAATTGTGATGTCCACAGTGAGTGACTGCATCATTCTTTTATTGCTGCTCTCCCCATTTCTTGGGAGGGTCTGTTCAAGGTAGTACCTCCAGAGGTGCTGCCAAGGATTGAGTCTTCCTGGGGAGGCATCATATGCCATGCAGGACTGCCTTCTTCTGCAGCCCAGCTGGTTTTTCCTGAGCATCTCCAAGAAACAACTGAGAGCCTTCAGTGACTGATGCAGTTATTTGTCACGAGCTGCCTTCTTGTGGACTCTTGGGAATCATAGAATATGCTGAGTTGGATGGGACCCATCAGGATGACTGAGTCTGCAACCTCCTGGCCCTGCATTGGACACTCCAGTTATCCCACCCTGTGCCTGAGGATGTTGTCCAAATGCTTCTCAAGCTCAGACAGGCTTGGTGCTGTGACCAGTACCCTGGTGAGCCTGTTCAAATATTCAGCCACCTATTGGGTGAAAAACTCTTTCCTGATATCCAACCTAAACCTCCTCCAACTTCATGCTGTTTCCTCAAGTCCTGTCACTAGTCACAAGAGAGAAGAGATTAGTACCTGCCCCTCCACTTCCTCTCATAAGAGTGTTGAAGACCACAATGAGGTCTCCCCTGGTTAATCCCCCCTTTGTTTCTATGACATGATGAGAACAGAGGCTAATTTGGGGCTTTAACTAATTGTGCTTTATTTTGTGAAGTCTTACATCTGTGAGATTGAAGAGATGTTCAATTTTTAAAAAGCTGTGACTGTATTTTAAGGCAAGGTCAAACACCTCAGTCTTTGTTTCTCATTAAATCAAGCCAGAGCTTGTTAATGACAAAGCACTAGAACTATAGATAACTAGTATTTTGGTTTACTTGGAGTTCAAGGTGTTACTGTAGTCACTGCTGGTCTTGTAGATGCAAGTGTGTAGCAGACAAAACAGAGGCTGAAACACAGCTCATGGGATGTGACTCCTACTCACACTGTAAAGTTGTAGAGACAATCAGGAAAAGAATGTCAGTTTGGGGTAACAGTTAAGCATGCCTTTCCTTTTGGAGGAAGCTTTTTTTCATGGTTTGTTACATCAGAATAAAAAACAAGATGAAAGAGTCAAACATGGGCTGTGATTTTCATCCCAAGCTAAGAATTCACTTAGGGATAGGTGAGCTTTCCAGAGCTGGAGCTGTGCATAGAGCAGAGACCCATGTGCTTCCCTGGGGGACAGGCATGCAGGAGGGGAGGCTCTGGGGCTGCAGGAGGGACCAATGCTGTGGGTCCAGTGCATTGGCTTTGCAACATCCTGACTCTGTTGTGTCTGATGTGCTTGTCATTCAGCAATTCCTGTAGGCAAAACAAATGGAAGGACCTCTTTTCCATTATATATTTATTTTTCTTGCTTATTGTTTTATAAAGAGCTTATGAACTTTGTGCCTGAGGTTTTCAGCTATTTACTTACTATCTCTTCTTCTTTGCCAGAGGAAATCTGTGTGCTTTGGGCTGGAGAAAATGATGACACTGATGTGGCTCCTCTGCACAGAGTCCTGTTGGGATGAGCTTCCTGATGGCATCTCACAGGACAGGAGAGATTTGTTTGTTTGCAGGCGGTTATTCCTTTGACTTGCTGCCAACACTCTCCTTTCCTTTGACTTGCAACCAAATTCCTCTGCTAGCCTGCTGTTTTAGTGGTTAACTTGAGTCACACATAACAAGCTTGGACAGCTAATACTTTCAAGAGCTTCACTGCATCTGTTCTCTCGTGATTTTTTTCAACGGAATTGGCAGAGACAGCTGCAGCTGGAGAGATTTGCTGAAGAGTGAATAACCCTAAAGAAGTTATGATGAAACACCTACATTTGTTTTGTACTTTTAGCCCCCAGTGTTTTGTGGACTCTGCTATCTGAGAAATGACTTGGTCCCTTGCTGTCCATGGCTATGTTGTGCATGAGTTTTCAAGGGACCCTGTTTTTCAGCTCATAAATGACTGGTAGCCTTTTAAATGAACAGAGACAGAGGGCCATTATTTTGCTAATGTCCCACTTCTAGGAACTTAGCTGCCTCAGATATGTAGCTTTGCTGAGTGGTGCTTGAAAGCATTATGCTCTGTGATCTGGCTGTTTGTAGGGCATCCTCTGTTGGCACCTAGGGTGACACTGTCCAGTTGTGCATGGCTTGGCAGTGCAGGTTCTCCACCCTATAATTACAGTCTCAGTCTGCTGTTCCGGACCTCTGCCAACTCATGTTCTGCCTTTAGAAAAGCTATGGTTGTCATGTTTTTTTGATGGTCTGGTGGAATTATTTTAGATCAGAGGTGGGTGTCTTGAGAGGTCCTTAAGTCCCCAATGCTGCATGCTCTCACTATGGTGGCCATTTGGTCCTGAGGACCTGGCTGATGGGTTTCCCTTTGCTGGTTCTGGAAGTATCTTTTCTGTTCCTGTCTTCCTTCCATTCACCCTCTGACACTGTTCAGAAATCAGTGTAAATGTTTTATTGCCCTCACTCAGTGTTCCTGTCTGCAGCAAAAAGCTATCCCTGTGCGTGATGCAAATGAGCCTTGGGAGCTGGCTATTTACTTTGATCTGTTCTGGCTGCTAGAAGCTGTTGGGCTCTCTCTTCCCTTCAGTGAAGATGGCACAAGAATGGTTGTTCTTTTGCCCTCCTGTATGGGGAAACTATGCTGCACTGCAGTGTGTTTATGTCTGTGCAGTGCCTGCTGTTGTGTCACTGAGCCCAGGATGATTCGTGTACAGAAATGACAGAAGATCAGTCGCTGTTGAGTCCTGCTCCTTCCACAGTGTACAGGTTGTGGGTTGCTCCCAAGGTACTGGAGCAGTTGCTGGGTTTATGTGATAATGTGGCTTTTATAAAGCAACTTCTGATTGGAGAGCCTCCTATTCCCAGACTGCTTTCTTTGGCATCAACTGTCTGAGACAGCAGCTGCTGTGCTGGGCCCCTGGCTGCACGGGCTTCGTGGCAATGCTGGGAGGAATCCCTGATATCAGTAGTGATGACATAGGAGGCGATGAAGAGTAAATCTCAGTCCTGAAGCAGCTGGACAGCAAGCTAGATAAATCAAGACCTTTGTCAGTAATTATAGGATGACAGGGCAGTGACTGCTGCTGTGTCCTTGAAATAGCAGGGATATCACTGACATGATGTTGCTTGCTTTGGCCCAGGGAGAGCACTTGGTTTATGCTGCTTCTCCAGGGCTCTGGGCTCTTGCCCTACCTCATTTTGGCAGGTACAACTTCTTCACCTCATTCCTGCAGTTTAAGAAGAGCATGATGCTCTTGACCCAGGGTGCAGTTTTATTGGCACTGGGAAATGTCATCCTGCTTCAAGTCCAGTTTACTTCTGTTCAACAGCTGCCAAGAGTTATTGGGGTCTTACAGATCCTGTGGAGCCATGTTCAGCTTTCTAGTCACTGACCAGGGTTTCAATCAGCACGTCGTGCTAAGAGGTGCTGGGGCCCATTGAGAAGGCGGGAGATTAAGGGGTTCCATCTCTGTCCTTTCATTTTGTTTGTATGCATCCTCCTTAAAAAAACACAAACAGCCCAGACCTGATTTTAGAGTTTCATTCATGCTGGGAGGTTCTTAGCTGCTTTGAGTACCATTGTGGGCAGATCCTGGATGATTTGGTGGTGCCTGCATATGCTCTCAGAATAGGGTGAAGCTCAGGTCTGCTTCAGTTGGTATCATGTGTCTTAGATTGTGTGTCCCAAGAAGATGTGGAGAAAGTAGATCTATTACCTTGGGTACCTGCCTACAAAGATTTACACTCCTGGAAGGATGTGGCTAGTGCATCTGGTGATGACCTTGCATGAGTCCTGCTGCCCCCTTTGGTGGGATCCTGTACAGGTGGGATGACCATGGCGATGCTCATCAAGCCATGCTTGCGGTGTGCCTGCATGAATCCTCCCTGAAACTAGGGGCATCACCATGGGAGCAATGGGAAGTCATGAGACTGCCTCCTTGGGACTGAGCCCAACATGCTGCCATGGGGGAGCACTGGTCATCATTTTTTTCTGTACTGGCAGGTTGTCCTGTAATGCCTTTACCTAAGCAAATACTTCCTCTCTAGGATATTGATAAAATTGAAGTTTTCTCATTTAAATCCTGTCTGTTGGGGACAAAATCTAGTTATGAGCATGTTGAGATGGGATGCAGTCACTGTCAGGTGCTGTGGTGCTAATATTGGTCCCAGTCCAATGGCAGAACTGACCATGTGTCCTGGCATTGATGCAGCCTAAGGCTGTGCAGGTTGGAGGCCAGCACCAAGCTGTGCCATGTCTCAGCTCCCTGCCAGGGTGCCTTGTTTCCCTGGGCACAGGGAAAGCAGGGCAGGGACCTGCTTCCCCACACAGCTGCCTTCCTTCCAGCAGCTGTGGTTTGGATGCAGCTGTGGATGCACACAGTACATTTTGGAAGGAGAGGAGATGAAGACTGCCAGGTCCTTTTTATCTTCTGCAACTTGTTCTTAAATGTTTAGCCCCTTAAAAGGAATAATAACTCTGCTGAAGTTTTCATTGAGCTTAGAAGCTGCTACTTCATCTGGAGGAAACCAAAGCTTTGGGGAGGCTGTTTATGTACTGGAGTTTTGGGCTTGTGCTGTAACCTGCAGAATGAAAACTCTAGCTATGAGGCAGAAGAGACCCAAGGTATGCTATCACAGCAGCTTGAGAGCTGGACAGGGTGTCAAGGCAGGTCCCATAGCCCAAAGAAGCTAGCTCACTTCTCTGCTGGGGCCTGGGGCTCAAGCTCCACAAATGATTTTGCTCCTCAGCATGTGAAACCCAGGGGCTGGATGTGACAGATAGGCAGGAGAGGCTGCCTGCCAGGTATGTGTCCCTAGCCAGCCTGTGGATCATTGCAAAGAGTAGAGAGAAGCACCTGGAAACTTCTTGATGCTGAATGTTTTTTGACATGTCTTTTGCCTTCTGCTGGGGCTGCAGTGGCCACAGCTCGTCTCTAGACATAACACTGGCCAAGGTGCTCACCCTCAATGACAATTTGGGGACAGAGAGAAGTGAGAGACCCTTGGCCTCCAGGGAAGCAGCTGGTAGCTCTCCGGTGAAGACCTGTACCTGGTCTGCATCACCAGGATTTTTTTAACAGGAGTGGATTTTACTGCTCCTCCTGCCCTCAGGCACAGTTTCCTTTAGTGTTGGTCTGCTGGTCACCAGGTAGTCCCCTGGTGCCTATGTCTCCAGTATGGAGACACTATGGACACTATGACCATCTCCTGCTCAGAGTGTCCGTCCAGCAAGTGCTTTGTGTTTTGTCTCAAGGCCATGAAAACAGGGATGTTTTCTGTCCCTTGGTCTTCCCTCTGTTGCAAAATTGCCCATCCTGAGATGGGGGCACTGAAGGATGGGGTGGGGATGAGCAGCAGTTCAAGCCCTTCTGTCTTCCCCTCCCCTTGGGGTGCTCTCTGTGTGGCTCCAGGGAGTGATTTCAGGACCCAAATCAGTCCAAACCTAGTGGACAACACTTGGCACAGAGTGGATGATGGAGAAACATGAAGTTTGGTGTGGGAGTGCCTGTGCTGCCCTCCCTCCTCCCTGGTGACATACAGAGCTCTAAGATGCCTGTGCATCCATCCCACCCAAGGTTCAGGTACTGGTCTTGGGCCATTGGGCCTTATGCCTTTGAGACTGGTCTGGACTTTATTTTAAGCTGATTATCATTGGGGCATGGCTTGTCATGGTGTCTGTCCTTCCTTATGCCCCTCCTCTCTCCTTTTGCAGAGACCCCAAAACATCTCACCTGTGTCCCAAAAGTCCTTTTTACTTACTTCTTTCTCTCTGAGACAGGATCTTGAGGGAATTTGCTGGTAATTTTGGTGTTGCCCCAACCTTCTCCCTTGGACTGAGCTACCCCTTTGCTGTCTGTTCTGCTCTGGATTTGGGATGAATCAAGAGGCTAACAGCAGCAAGATGGAGCCAGCAATGCTGGTACCTGGGCTGGGGGAAAGTTTGGGAAAGCCAGGAAAGAGGTGAGAACTGACAGAGTCCAAGCAACCACAAAGCCACCAAGTTTCCCATCTGACATCTTTGTCTTTGAAAATACCACCTAGCAGAAGGCTTGGGGCTTTTTTCATTGTTTTTTGTTTTCTTTTCTTTTTTAATTAAAAACAACAAAGTAATGAGATGCTTTTTGTGATAAGACCTTTTCCAGGCTCTCTTTTTCCCCTAAACCACGCAAACTATGGTGTTATTCTCTCTTCTCTATGTAATGTGTTGCCAGGCTGGGCTCTGCTTTCAGAGGCCTGCCCCTGTTCTGCTCTTGCTAGAGCTAAGCGTATGTTATGTGCTCTTTGCCAGGCTTTGAGCAATCAGCATTTGTTCTGGATTTTCACAGTGTGATCTGTCTTTGGCAAAGCAGAGGTTGGTTTGTTTGCATAGTGCTTATTTTCAGGAGCAGGAGAGTTTTATGAGCAGCCTGACATTATATTTATTTTTGTTCCTCTATAATTTTTGTTAGAAGGAGGCATGGGTATTCAAAAGAAGTTATAGAATGTGTGTGAATAAAGCCTGAATTGTCTCACTCAGCTGAAGGAGGATTACCATAAGGAGCTGATGCTGGAGACCTTCTGGAGGCTCTCTGCAGCTCGAGGATAGAGGTTAGTTTTACAGGCTTGTCCTGGCTTTTATATGCAAATCTGAGTGAATCGGAGCCATCTGGAGGTTGCACTTGGTTTCTCAGTGTCTGTACTAAGTGAACTTTTCTGAGGCCTGTTGTGCGGAAGGTGAAGGGGCAAGCGCGATTGTCTTAAAAAAAAATCTATGGTGATATTTGAGTTCTTGAACACAACCTGTGCTGTTTTTCAGTCAGCCAGGAGCCTAGACCCACAGAGAGCAGCAAAGTCAGCAGCAGTGGAGCCTCTGGGCTGGTACCCTCTCCCCATTCCTGAACTGGCTTGCCATGGTCTGCTACAGGGGCCTCCTTTTAGAGGACTCAGGATGGTGAACATGGCATCATTCTCTGTATGACTGGATCTGCTCCTTTTCATTGGTTGTTTGTCCTATGTGCCATTAACAGCAAATGAAAGAGGATTTGAACTCGTCTCTGTGGGGCTTATAATTTCAGATGCCCATCCCTATCACCCCAGTTGATTGCTACAGCAAGTAGCCCTGCACACACTTCCCTGCCTTTGCCTGGTTTCACACCATGGCCAGTCTCTGGGAATTATACTTTATCTGTGATGGCCAAACTGCATTCCTCCTCCTCAAGGAGGACCTGTTAACAAGGCTCTTTAGTTTTGGCATAGGCACATCCTCAGGTAGATGGTCTCTGATGATGGCAACAACTGGCATCTTTGTCTTGGGACTGGCTTTGAGTATGCTGCAGGCCTCCATTGAGGGCATTAGTCTTGAAAAATCCCACTTGGTATGGAGCCATGTTTGGCCAGGAAGGACTTAGTATTGCCCCAACTCTCTGCAGGGCTCATCGCAAAGAAGGGAAGTGGGGGAAGGAGGTGGGATCTTGGCTTGAAGCACAGAAATCCAAAAATTACAGAGCATGGAAGTGAAATGGGAGACCAAGTCATAAGAGGTGTCCTTGTAGCCATGCAGAAGGGTTTGCTGGCAGCCTGCTGTGAAGCTCCCTGAGGCAGTTGATTCTCATGGCTATCCTTGGTGCTCTCTTCCCCTTGGTGGATGTTTGCCTCCTCAAGCTGGTGCTGAGCAGCTTCCACAGGTGGGGCTGCAGATCACATCAAGCTGATCTTGAGCTGACAGCTCCAGCTAAGAAAACATCTCTACTATTCTTACCTTTTTACAGCCTTGGGAAGAACTTGTGGTGTCCCAGACTGTGCTTGACTGTCTGGGCTGTGTTGTCACTTGGGTGATGGTGGCAGGAAAACCAGCTCTTCTCTGAGGGAGTGGCTGTTTGACTTCTTGGGGTTCCTCAGCTCTTCCTTCAACTGATTCTTCACCTGTACCTGGTTGTCACAGACATGTTTTATGAAAAATCCTTTTTTTAGGATTTTTCTCTTGAGAAGCTGAGAGGCTTTAAGAACAAAATGTAAACAATTATTATCTGCTGCTGTGGAATGCAACAGGTGCATCTTTGATTGGTCTATGTTAGTTGTTTCTAATTAATAGCTAATCACAGTTAGCTGGCTCAGACTCTCTGAGAGTCAGGAGTTTTTGTTATCATTCCATTCTTCTTCCTTTGCTTGCTAGCCTTCTGATGAAATCCTTTCTTCTACTCTTTTAGTATAGTTTTAATATTATATATATATAATATAATATTTTTTTAATATATATAAAATAATAAATCAAGCCTTCTGAAACATGGACTCAGATCCTTGTCTCTCCCCTCTTCCTGAGACCCCTGTGAACACCGCCACACCTGGTCCTTTCCATTTCTGGTCCCGCTCAATTCTCTGTAGTCAAAAAAAAAATTATTCCTTCCTAGACCTCCTACTAAGCATTTACAGTCTTTGTGAGAAAGATCTGGTCAGGAGATGCTTGCAGATGCCCTTTCAGGATGAAACGCTGTTTCTTAAAAATTACTGCTATTATTTTTTTCCAAGGCTTTCCCAACCAAGAGTGGCAGCCAGGAGGAACTTGAGCTGGTTTTGAAGGAGCAAAGTTGGTACATGTCCATCTCCTGTGTCCTTGAGGCTGCAGGACAGAGCACAGCAGCTTGTCTCTTAGCTGTACTTTTCATTACAACACTTCATTAAAAAAACAGCTGCCTATCTGTGAGGCCAAGCCTTCAGATGGGACCAAATCTGTTTGCCTACATGAGATTATTCACAAAAAGCCCTACACTTTCTTCTGCTTTTTCCATGCCTGGTGCATCATCCTGTTCACAGCACGCTGCTGCTTGGGGGCTGACCCCTGCAATGGCCTTGCCACTCCTCCAAAACATCAGCATGCTTGAGACACAAGCCATCACAGCTG
The DNA here is from genome assembly GCF_051311805.1 of Agelaius phoeniceus. NCBI lineage: Eukaryota > Metazoa > Chordata > Aves > Passeriformes > Icteridae > Agelaius > Agelaius phoeniceus. The sequence goes on from NC_135281.1 coordinate 653,281, forward strand.
GGGGCCTTTGCCTGCTGGAGTGAGCAGCTGGAGCTGTGTCCTGTTTCCCAGCTATTTGGTCTGGAAAGTATTACTCAGGACACATAGAAAGCTCCTGGACTTTCTGGCAATACAGGAGGATGCACCTTGGGAATGTGGGCTGCTTTTGGAAGCAAGTGGGGGTTTTGTTGAAATCCCTCTGCCTTGCAGGCTCTGGTGACTGCGGTAGTTCCCTGGAGCCATTGTGATGCCAACAGGCTGGTTGTCCTGTGCTCGGGTAGTAGAGGGCTTTGGTCTGGCACTGCAGATGGGGCTTGCAGGCAAGTCTTGTTTTGGGGACACTGAGTTACAGAAGCTGAGATGAAACGAAACCATTGCCATAATCCTGCTGGTGGGAGCAGGCACTGCAGTGCTTGTGAGCGTGGGCACCCACTCTGTGTTTGCTGCATCCCTCAGCACTTGGAGCTGAGAGGACAGAGAAAAGAATTATTTAAACCATCCCCAGGAAACTTCTTTAACCTTGTAAAGTGGAATATGAATTAATTTTGGTTTTTGTGTGTTTAAGTTACAGCCTTATCTCTGCAATCCTGCATTTATCACATCTTTCCAGAATTTTTGATGTTTGAGGCTTGTTTGAGGCTTGTGTGGCAGCCTGGGGCTGGTCCTGCTCCAGGAATGTACTCCTTGCTTTTCCTCAATTTTGAGGACTGGCCTGCTTTTTATTGGGTGCATGCCAGACTGCTCAGCATTGATTGTTGTCAATCAAACCCACAGTTTTCCTAGCAGGGAGGTGCAGTGGGCAACTAAACCCTCACCCAGACTTGCCTGGTGATAGGAGACATGCTGACCTTCCTCAGAAGGCCAGGGCTGGGCACAGGAACCTGGGCTGCCATTTCAGGCACTGCAGTGCTGCCACCATCACTCCTGACCTTTCTGACGATCTGCAGGCTGGCAACTGAGGGTGTGAGAGGGAGGCAGTGGGATCTCCCTCCTCCGGCTTCTGCTGTGGGAATGGCTTCTGCTGTCATACCCTTGCTGGAGAGCAGCTGGTGGTTGTGTCAGAGTGAACCCCTGGCAGAAACAGGTTTCAAGAGGGGCCTTGGACCTGTCCTCTTCATATGGCTTTTATTAATGGCAAAAGTAGCTTCAGTTAAGGCCCTCCTTCCTGCAGCCTCCACCAGCATTGGGATGGAGGCCAGACTTTGGGATATGGGAGTAGGAGGGGCTCATGTTGTTTTTCAGCATGCTGAGCATATAACTTTGGTTCAGGATCACTTTAGGTAGCATCTCTCCTTTGTGGAGGGAAACCTTGCTGGGTTTGCACTCCCTTCCTCCATTTACCTGGGCTATCCAAAATAGTTTGGGCTACTGCATTGGGGAGGCATTGGCTTTGCTGAACTCCTCAGGCCAGCTCTTTAGGGTTGGTGTGTCAGTGATATGGTTGATATGCCATGTATGACAGCTGGGCAGCCCAACACCTCTGCATGAAAACCACTGTGCTCATCTGCCTGAAAAGCAGTCATTCAGCACTACCTCCTTTGCTCTCACTGACTGGGCCAGTATGGGTCCTGATAAAGGACCCTGGGGCTCAAGGGGTTCTTTAGGGCTGCAAAGGGTTATGCATCAGCAGCAGGGCCTGTCCTTTGGGTCACCTTACACCCTGCTGAAGGCTCTGTCCCATCAGCCAAAGGGTAGGGGGAAGAGCCTGCAATGGAGATGGTCTCATCCACCAGTCATTCCCCCCATATATCTTTTGGACATATAAGTGTGGGCTTCGAGCAGGGTCCATGGGATCCAGAGGTCCCTTCCAAGCCCCACAGCATGTGGAGCCTGCAGGCAGGCACTTGCATGGAGCAGGTTGCCCACATTGTTGGGAGCCAGGGCTTTGGTCTCCCCAGGTGGAATGTGCAGCTCTCAAAAGGAGCAGATCCTGTTCTGCAGATACTCCCTGCTCCTGAAAGTCAAGTCCCCTACCCTCTTGCATCTTGCACACTGCATCTCCCAGGCACTGGCACTCCTGTGACTGGGCCAGCCCTTGATGTGAGTTATCCCAGCATCAACAGACTGTGCTCACCAGCCCTGTGGGTTAGTCCTGGGCTAGTGAGTGGGAAGTGAGTGGGCCAGGCTGATGGGACTGACCTCCCCTTCCCTGTGCCAAAGGACTGCTCTTTTGTAGCAGCCCCATCTCAAACCCTTGTCCTGGCCTCTCCTAAAAAATCATTAGATTGCTGAATAGCCCCAAGCAATGCTTTGATCTGCAAGCAGGCTGCCTGACCCAGTGGCAGCAGGTTTGTAGGACTCTTCAGACAACCTGTTTGCTTTGGGCCTCTGGTCCAGACTAATGTGGCTCTTGTGTCCCTGCAGCTCGGACTGGGTGGAGATCATCGAGCCCCGCTCCCAGGAGCGGATGTACGTGAACTTGACCACCGGGGAATGCAGCTGGGAGCCCCCTCCCAACCTGAAGGTGCGCCAGTCAGACCAGAAGCAGTGGTGGGAGCTCTTCGACCAGAACAACAACCGCTTCTACTACTACAATGCCATCACACGGCAGACAGTGTGGCACCGGCCTCAGGGTTGTGACATTGTGCCCTTGGCACAGCTCCAGGCCATGAAGGGCAGCTCCCAGCCTGACTGCTGTGGCCTGGAACACCGAGGCAGCACTGGCAGCGGTGGCAGAAGCACCCCCATCCAAATGGCTGTCTTGCAGGAGATGGAGAAGGGCAAGAGGAACAGTGTGGCAGAGAAGAGGAAAGATCCTGCCAGGTATGGGGAGAGCTTCAAACTTCTCTGTTTATATCTATGGGGTGAATTTAGCTGCCAGACTGGCCCTGTTAGGCAGGTTGGGAACTGTGCTTCCCAGGAGGGTGCTGTGATGCCCCAGGAGGGTGCAACAGTGGGGCAAAGTACTGCCAGGCCCCCAGTCACTACCATGTGCCCTCCTCTTCTTGGGGTACAGCTGTCTGCTGCCACCACTACCTGAATGTCCCCAGCTTGGGCCAGGCCATCTTTGTGTGAGTCACCGTAAAAATACATGTCAAAAGGTAATCTTTGCTCTGGGTGCTATAACAAACGGAGAGGGGACAGGCAGGAGTGTCATGTAGTGATGAAAACGCTCTCAAAAACTTGCAACAGGGTTTGTTGGGATGGCATAGCTCCTGTGCAGGGGGTCAGGCTGCTGTGGGGTGCAGGTGAGCGCATCTGGTCTGGCTCCTTCCTTTCCTCCTTGCTCAGTTGCTGATGTCTTGCAACTTCAGCCAGGGCAGGAGGTGGGGCTGCAGGGACAGAGCTCCTGGGCACAGTTGTATGGTCTCATCAAGCCTGAAATAAAAGACCAATAACAAGATGCTATTTTTTTAAGTTTGACTAAGAGATTTTTTTTTTTTACACTAAAACTAGTCTGACAACAATCAGGGTTTTTTTTATTGTATTGAAACCATTATTTCAGCTTCAGTTGCACAAAAGTATCCCTTCCCCATCTCTGTTGGGTTGGCCCCTCTGCCTGGGATACTGTGTGGAGCTGCTCTGCTTCCCTTCTACTCTGTCTGGGCATCATCCTGCCCTGGAGGATGTGGTACTGGCAGCTGGGGAGGCCGTGCAGCAAGCAAAGTTGGGTCATGCTGAGAACTGACCTGAGAGCTAGAGCAGCGCTTGGGTAAGCCTGACTGTCCTGTCATATATGCTGGGATGCCTTGTTCTGGTTCTGGGCAGTGCAGCAAGTGCTAGCACCTTGGTTTTTGGATCAAGGTTGCCTCTCTGTGTGCCTGGTGCAGGCAAGGATAGGAAAAAAAATGCCAAGTTAATGAAAGCCACATAGGATGGCAGTTTGGGAAAGTATATGCACCCTGAAGGGAGGTTACTTATCACATGTCTGCTGCTCCCTGTATTCAGTGCAGATCTTAATGGCTGCAAAACACTGGTGATGCACATAAAGTGCACCAGAAGGAACCCAACACTTTACTGGTGATTATAATGCTCCCTGTGCTTCCTGCCCTGCAGAAGCAGCAACCCCGAGGTTCATATCCATCCAGAGAATGGTCCCTGCCCTGCCAGGAGAAATCTAGTAAATGTCTCAAGCTGTACCTAAGTAGTTCCCAGTTCTCTCAGGTCAACCCCAGTGACTTAGGAGGGGGTCACACAGTTGAGCTACAGGCACATGGGATTTGACATGAGACAGGTGACTTTTCCTTCTTTGTCCATTTACAGTCTGGCACTCCAGGGCAGCCAGGATGGGCACCATCAAAACTACATTACATGCTTCCAGATAAATGAGTGTAAGAGCCCTGATAGGGCCCTGTGAAGCTCACAAGATACTGTGAGCTTCACAGAGTCCAAAGTATTCATGACTGTGCCAGTTTAAACACCAGCTGGAATTAAACTCCAAATAAGCCACTCCTCTTCCCCTCACTGTTTCCAGTAAGAGAGAGACAAAAGCAGAGATTACGGGTTGAATTAACAATTTACTGAAAGCATAAAGCAGTGGAATAAGACACACACAATAACAACAGCAATGTTAATAGCAATAAGTATACAAAAAGAGGAGGTGTTTTGCCCACAAAAAGTTTTTCACTATTGGGAACAAAACCAAGATGGCAGATGCTCCTTGTAAGCTGCATCTGCATGGTTTTCCTGGAAAAAGGCAATGTGGTGGCCATTCATGTGCTGCCTGTGTGGCCACTGGGAACAAAGGCAAGATGTGGGAGAACTTCTGTGACTAATGTTTACTACTCCCAGCCAGAATCCACAAAAACCAGTAACATATCCCCTGGAAGCTGGATCGTCTGAGTAGGGTCCTGCAGCTGCCCCACTGGGCTCAGTTCCGCACAGGTAACTGTGCCACCATTTCAGCCACCCCACCTCACTAGAGGTCAGCCCTGCAGGTCACTGCTGCTTTTTTGTCATACTGCTCAAACGCACTCATTTAGGCTCAGTTTGGCAGGGCTCCTTTCTGCTTGGCTTGATGGGCTCAGCGGGGTTGGGGTCACTCCCACTGCTGGACTGTTCCCGTCCAGCAGCCTCCTCCTCGCCAGTGCTGTTGGTTCAGAACTGCGATCAATTTGCATTTTCACCGCTGTCCCTTTCAACGCCCTGTTCCATAGTTGTGTACTGAGAAAACAGGAGGGGAACCGGCAGGGGAGCAAAGGGACGGGGTCCTGCAGGGGTTGATGCTGACAATCCCTCCTCTGGAGAGAGAGGCAAAATGCCACGCTTCAGCTGGTGTGCCTGGCTTTCCCTGCTGAAACTGTGGTGTGGTTCAGGAGGGAAAATGTTATTCTATACCATGGTGTGCATGGTATAGAGTAACAGCAGCACTAAGCTCTGGCCTTGTCTGCAAATAGGACATTGACTCAGTCTATCAGGAGGGAACATGGCCTCCTCTGCCTTTGTACTGGAAGTTGCTGTGCCTCAAGGGAAAAGTGATGCCAGTTTTGACCCATCCCTCAGTTCTTCAGCCCTCTCAGTAGGAAAGACCCTTCTACAGGGTCCCCTCCTATAGAAGAAAGGGGGGCGATGCAATGTGGGCAGGAGTTTGCTGTACCTTTCCTTATCTTCCAGGGCATCATCACCATCACTGTTGATTCTCCTGCAAGGAGGGGAAGTGGGAAGGAGGTCTCCATTGTTCCATCCCTAGATCAGGTTTATGCAGCAATCTTGGGGCACCTTGAGCCTGCAATGAATTGAAGGGCAAGTGCTGAGAAAGGCATGAGTAGCAGCTTGCATGGGAGCTAACAGGCTACTTGGATATGCAAGGCTCTTTCAGATTACAAGGCTCATACCAGTAAGCTGACGTCTGCGAAATGTGCTTTCTTGGAAGCAGAAGATTGGGCACTGTTTCCTTGCACACCTATCATGTGTTTTCTCTACTGTGTGAGCAAGGATTGTGTAACTGGTTATAATGCAGAGTTTGATTTCCCTAGCTGAGCCTGACACCCAAGAAGAGATTTCTTGCCTTTTGCTAGCTTGTAAAATGGGGAGCAAAGAGCTGAGCCAGAAGCAAATGTTCTCAGGTGGGATCTAATGCCATTGCTGGGATGTCTGGTATACTAACAGCATGAGCACACTAAACTTTTCAGCTCTGTTGTCTGTGTTGTTCTTCAAAGACAACCTCAAGCATGTCCTCCTCTGCTCAGGAGAAATGCAGCTGCGTAAACAGAGGGTTAACACATTGAGTGCTGTTGGTAGTATTTGACATCTTTATAGCTACTTGCACCCAAGACAGTTTCACTTTTGTCTCTTAATGCCAGTGCAAAAAATAGTGGTTTTCTTTCCTTCATGTTTGTCGTTCTGTGATAGATGGAGAGGCCAGCAGAGACCAGTGTAGTCCCCAAGAGGAGTCTCCTGCAAGCCCATCCAACAAAGATCTGGGGGAAGGGATTTCATTCTGGTTTTAGTTATACTTTGTGGTCGAGGCTTTTTCTTTTAGTAAACTGGTTTTTACCACCTTTCCTCTCTTGTGCCTTATATCAGCACCACTGAATTTGTTGTGCCCCCTGCCACATCTCAATGCTGTGAAACCCTCAGCAGCCTCGAGAAGAAGAAAGAAGCTCTCCAAACCTGTTCCCTCTGTCTCTATGCCCATGCCACCCCTCCCTTAGTGCACCACAGCTTGCTGCTGCTCTTCCAGCTCTTGCAGTGGCTTGGAGTAGCCTTTTCTAGACATCAGCCTTTGGCCTCCCCAGGCAGCACAGGAGGGTAGACCTCCTAGGGAAATGGCAGCCTCTTGCAGCAGAGTAAGACACTGGTGCCATTGACCATCTCTGGAGCCTTCCGGGGAAGCTCCTCTGCCCATGCTCTTGCTCCCATGTTGTCTTTCTGCCACTCATGCCTTTCTGTGCTCTCTGGGGCTGCCCAGCCCAGTGCTGGCTCTGTTTCTCCCTTGCTGGACAAGGACAGCAAACAGCACTTGCCTCACAGCTCCAGACTCATCCTGAGCTCTTACAATCCCGTTAGGAAGCAAAATGGACTCTCTTCAGGGGAAATGGTGGCCAAATTATCCTTTCACACTCTGGAAAGCTCTGCAAAGGATGGATATGCTCCCTTGGGGACTGTGAGACCAGCCTGGGGTTGAATGCAGCATTTTGGAAGTGTATTCTGAGTCACTGCAGCCATGCTGAGCTTTGCCGGAGCTCCAAGGTAATGGGTGAAAAAGGGCTTGGTGGAGTGCCAAGGCCTGAAGAAGGCAGTCTTTCTGGGAGGCTGTGTGCTGGTCTGCAGCATTTCAGCACACTGCAGGTCAGGACTGTGAGCAGGCTCTGCTGTTCCCAGCCCTGCTATCCATGGAGAACCAGCCCTTTTACTCCTCTTCTCCTATTTCTCATAAGGTCAGCACTGGGATTTCAGAGTGCTGTTTCTGAGGTTCTCTTTGCGATAACAGGCTATCTTAAAATCCTCTGTAAGAAAGCCACCTTCTCTAGGAACATTCTGTCCCGCAGAAGAGGAAGGTGAGGTTCCTTTCTGCATGGGCAGTAGATTGTGCTGCCTATCCCCTCCTCACCCACCTTTCCCACAGCTCAGCATCCTCGACTGGGAAGGAGCAAGGGCTTGGTGTTACAGTGCCAGGAATATGTGCTGCAAGAGTAGTGGGAATGTGTGATTAGATGGCTGTAAGAATACCTCTGCCTCTTCCAACTCTGGTTTGTTTCATCATGGGCTCATGAATCTCAAGGCACAGCGTAAGTAATGCAACTGATAAGTTTTCATAAGCAAGAAAGACCATCAGAATCCCTAATACAGGTTTGTTTCCTGCTTGTGCAGTTGGCCTTGGGGTAGGATATACAAACACAATGTTCTTTGTACAACTCTGTACAGTTTTTGGTTTGGGTAGGTTGTATCCCTGCCTCCAGTGTGGGAATTAGGGGCAGAGCAGCAGTGCTGCTAGAATACAAACATCCCTGTTCACTCATCTTTGTCACAGCACCAGGAAAACAACTACTAGAAAGGGCAGAGCTAAGGTGCAAGGTCTTTTCTCCAGGCTTCTGGGAAGGAGAAAAACAAACATTGAAGATCTGGAGCCTGGGAAGTGCTACTGCTGTTGGAGCTAGGTGCAGGCTAGGAAAATCAGTGCCAAGTTGAGGCCTTCATATTGGAGCTACTTGAAAGCATTCCTCACAGGAACAGTCCCAGGGTATTCATCAGAGTCTCTGCTGCTATTGGCTGAAGAGCTCAGCTGAGAGGCTGCATTGGGACACTTCTCCACCATGGCTTTGCTTTTTGTCATGGCTTTCACAAGGACAAGACTGAATCTTCATGCTGTGAAGTCAGGAAGTCCCTGTTCTCTTCTGCTTGGTTTTCCCAGCAGCCTGGGGATGGAGTTGAAGGAAGCTGTATCCAGACATGGTCCAAAGAAATCATTCATGGCTGTGGAAATGGCCTTTTCAAGACAACTTTGTCTTTTCTGTGATGGTGCTTCTTTCCTCTCATCTCTGGCAGCCAGGGAGGCTGGAAATGGCATGATGTGTCCATGATGAGAAATGGGCGAGGTGGGGTACTGTACACATTTAGAAGTTTCCCTTCACCATCACATTTCTGGGTGGGGGAGCATGGTGGCACTTGATGACATGGGAGTAGCACAGCTTCCCAGTTTCCCCTGACCTCTGCAGGGCATCTAGGTGCTTTGCCTCTTACCAGTGTCCATGGTAGCCTAGCTGTGGCAATCCCACATGTTTCTGCTTTTCCTCAAAAAGAAGCAGTGTCAGTGGGTGGGCTCTGCCAGCTCCAGGGAGGTGCGGTGGTCCGGAGCACGCTGGCTCCCAGTGTGTGCCTTGACCTAGGCCTGAAGGAGGGAGTGTGGAGTGCATGTTGGGGCACAGACTACAAGTGCCAAAATCCTGCTGCAGGGAGGCAGAGCCACTTCTTCATTGCCTTGCTTTGGCTGTCTGTCTAATTTGTCTTACTGTCCTGCCATCTGGGCTGAGGGTAGGTGCAGAGAGAGTCCTATACCAGTGCAGAGCTCCTGCCGCTCTCCATCGTGTCCCACCCATGTGGCCAAGTCTGTGCTAAAGGCCCAGCGTATCTTCTGTCCGGGGCAGGCCCAAGGTGAGGGATGTCCCTGATGAAGGAACTCTGGGCAGTGAGGAGCTGTTGTGCTTTGGAGTGCCTTTTGCTCTCCGGCTTACTGGGGCTCACAGGTAGGTAGCTTGCCTCTGCAGGAGGCTATGAGCACACTATCCTCTTTTCTTTTTCAGATCAAATCCCTCATCACTCATCTGAGGACTAAAATCTGGGCTGTGCTCTTTATCACAGATGGAGAGGCAGAGGTTTTTGCTAGTTGAGATCCCACAGGGCCCTAAAAGTTACAATGCCATGCTGGAGCAGGAACCCTTCTCTCATGGGCACATTGGTGGTGTTCTGCAGATGCCCAGGCCCACACCTGAGCAGTGACCAACAGGGATGTTCCCAGTGCTGCTCTGTGGGTGTGAATTGGGACAGATGGGGCAGGAGGTGGTGCCAGTGCCTGCTGTATGGACAGGGAGGGGCTCCTTCCTGTGTCTCAGAGCTGAGCAAGGAGGTGGCAGAGCTTTAGGTTCCTGGTCATGTGATTTTCTGGTGCCAGACAGTAGTAGTGTGTGATTAGCCTGGACAGGGGGCGCAAGTCTGGCCATGCTGTGTCTGGCTGAGATGGGTCTGCCAAGCCTTGGCTGAGTGGATGGTTCAGCTGTGCACAGCTAGCTGGGCCTGCAGTGCTGCACGTCAGGGAGAGGAAAAACTTCAGGAGGTGGCTTGTGCTATGTGGGCGTCCAGCACCTTTCCACAGAGCACAGGGTTATTTTCCAGGCCTGCCATAACTGGAGGTCTTGTAAGGCAGTGGGACACATCTGCAGCTTTGGGCTATCCCTCTGCAACCCAACAACTGGGTAATGCTGGTCCAGATGCAATGACGGTTGCTGTAGGGTTGAGCTAAAATATGTCCCAGTCACACACTTGTGGCCTGCCTGCTGTGTCAGGGGCCTGTGGATTGTTCCGTCCTTTGCCAGTCTCTCTTCTGTGCCATGAAATGAGAGACTGGCAAAGTGTCTCTCACTGATACAGCCATGGAGTTGTCAGAAATCCTCATTTAAAAGCCTAGAAAGTGTTGCTGTTCTGGTTCTTCCTATTAGTGCACACACTCTTTGAGAAGGAGTCTGGTCTTCAGCAAGGCTTGGGATTGAGACTGGAGCTTGACTGTGCACAGGGGAGATGCCTTGATGCAAGGAGCAGGCCGTGTCCCCAGAAGGAATACCTGGTGGATTGTGGAGCTGGGTGTCCTCATGAATGCCACTCTCATGCTGCTGTTACTGCTAGTGGTTCCATGTGTGTGTCCTCACTTGGCACCGCTGGCGCTCAACCCCTGCATTAGGCATCATGCCCCAGGAAGAAGCATGTGGAGGACAAGCCACTGAGGGCTAAACAGGAATGGGAGAGCAGGGGCTATGCTGGATGGTGGCTTGAGCAGATGGAGAGAAAATCTCAAATTTGTCAGTGTTTTCCAAGCTGCTTTTGGCGAAGGGCTGAGGTCAGCACTGGGCTGCAGTGCTGTGAAGAGAATGAAGGTGGAGGCTGGGAGACAGGCCTTCCTCATGGCAGTTGCATCACCATCTTGAAGTAGTGTCAGGAGCTCCCTTAAAATAAAATCCTCGGTGCCTCTGTGGGAGGTATATAAGAGGCCCCAGAGCAAGAGGGGGCCCCAGGGTTCAAAGCAGAGGAAGACAGCCCTTTCTCAACCTTCTCTGGCCACACCTGGGTAGTTGCACAAGAGAGCTGCACGGACTCTGTTGTGGGAAAGGAGCCAGCCCTGCAAAGACGGAGGTGCAGCAAGTGTGATCAGTGTCATGAGGCCTTTGAACCCTGGCCAGGGGTCAGGCACTGTGCCCATGACAGGGCAGTGCCAGCCTCGTCTGCGCCACTCATGATGCCATTGTGTCAAGATGGGATTCACAACACATTGCCAACAGAGAGCATGTTCTGCCAAAAATATGGTAAGCAGTGGATGGGGAAGGAGCACACCACCCCTTTAGGAGAACAGTGATTGGGAACAGATGTGAGACATTAGGTGTTGGACAGAGGATGTAGGGAAGGTGACCAGAGTGCACCAGGTGAAATAGGACACCCACAGTGATGGGGGGCAGGTGTAGGGAGAGCAGGGGGTGCGCAAATGCACTGGCAGGATAACCATGGGGGAAGGACAGGCAGAATACCCCAGGGAAGCTGTGCTGAAGGAGGTGGCTGGCACCTTGCCAGGTGACAGGGCTCTGGAGAGCAGGAGCGGAGCAAGAGGGCTGGTGTCCACATACCTTGGGATTTGGTAGGGAAGGCACAAGAGAGCCAGACATGGTGGGGGGCACCTCTGGACATGCAGCAGAAGTGGATGTGTCTGCCAACACAGAGGCCATAGAGGACAGGTCAGCAATGTGGAGTGGGGAGCAAGGTCAAGGTACAAACAGCAGAAGAGCTATGAAGGTGTTAGGGGAGCATCTCCTGTCTCAGATGGAACACATGCAGTACACCCTCAGGTCTTACCCAGTGATGGCTGGTAGCAGATACATGGACGTTGGGCACAATTCAAATGGAGTTAGGGTCAGATTCAAGGGGACCTTCCTGGGGACTGTGATGCCTTGGAAAACCTGGAAGCTGAGCTGTTTTAATATCCTTTCTGTTCCCTTTTCCTCGGAGCTCACAAACACAGACTGGCTGTGGTCACAGCCTGACAGCAGGTTGTTGTTGCTACACTGTAGAATATATCCTGGGAACTGGGGTGTTGCAGTGGGCATGTTGGGTTGTGGTGGATCCCGAGTGCTGCCACGGATCAGAGGTGATACTCCCAGCAGAGGAGGGTTTCACAGCCATGGGAGCTGAGCAGGGCCGGTTGGTGTGGTCAAGGGTACCAGATCCTAGGGCATCTGGACAAGATTGGGTGGAGATGTGGCAGGTTGCATGGGAATGTAAGCTGTGAGTGGAGAATGGCCACCCCCATATATCTCCCATAGACCTCATAGGTTTTTCTACAAAATAAACGCATATCTGGAAACTTATATAAAAAAATAGCATGGTCTGGAAGGACTATCATCATAGTTGGATAATCTGAAGGCAGGTACTTCAGGGGACTATTCAGGCACTTTGAGACTAACTATTTGGTATTTTGGTAGATGTAGAAGGTACTTCAGTAAATATAATTCTTAAATAATTGTGTGTATTTGTATCTTTCTTCTTTTAGGGAGACTCCTACCCACTGGCAGCCTCTGCCAGGCACGAAAGCAGCCTTGTTGGTCAAAGTGAACAGTTTGAGGCAGATGCAGAACTTTTCAAACAGTTCTCTTCAGCTGCAGGGTGCTCCAAAGCCCAACAGCCCAAAATCTCTTCCCAAACCAGCTATATATGCTCAGCCTCAATCCACATCCCAGAGCCCTGGAGCCACAAAGCAAATGCCTACTGGAGAAACAAAGCAGTCTATGCAGATCAAAAAGACGGAGAGTGGTGGGTTTTGCCTGGTGATGATGAATGGTCCTACTTCTCAAACACCTCCAAGAAGCCGGACAGGAACCCCCCAGCCTGCATCCCCCACATATGCCTCTCCTGCACCTATATATGATGAGCCATCTTTAGAGTTGCCAATTTATGACGAGCCACCAGTAGATATGGACACTGAAAGCATTTGTGTGAGTGGGATGTCTCCACCAAGGTCACCAAGCAATAGCTTAAAAAAGCAGCTGCAACCAACCAAATTATTGCAGCATCCCAGTATTCAACAACAGCAAGCTGCAAAGAAGCATACAAGAAATCCCTCTTCCACTGAATACAGCCCAGCTGGCAGAGAATACATAAAACATATGGTCAATGTTGACCAATCTGCCAAACTCTCCCATTCTTCTGTTGCAACAACACATACCTCCACTAAACTGGCTGGTCAGCTTGCTTCTAAGGACAGCTTCAAGGAGTCTTGGAGGATCTTGGAAGCCAATGTTCTCAAGAACATGGAACTCCACCACAGTCGGCAAAACAGCCTGCAGACTCAGGAGTACCCAACTGGCCATCAGGATTCTGGTTATTCAACTGGCCCTTCTCCAAGCTTGAGAAAAAGGAAAGGAAGGAGGCAAGGAGCAGGTCAAGCAAGACCTGGCTCTGTGGGCAGCAGCAGTGAGCTCACAGCTCTGAATGATAAAGTGATTGCTGAGATGCGTGCTGTGGTGGGTAGGTCAGCAGCTTGTAGGGGAAGCAAAGCCAGCCTGGATGCTGAGAGCCTGGAGAATGATGTTCCAGCAGAGAGCAGCAAGGTCAGGTTTCAGTCTGACCACTTGAAAAAATCCGTCAGCCAGAGCTCCAGGGATGATGTCGCAGCCAGCAACAGGTCTCTGTACAGACAGGACCTGGAGATTAGGGAATTCTTTCCCAGCAGTGTGGCTGCTCCACAGGACAAAATGAGGCAGAAGAGAACTTTTGAGAAAATAGATTCTCTAGAAAAGAATGTCACCAGCCAGACAACCTTGGCTCCATCAGTTGCTACACGCCATTCCTCGCAGGTACTTCCCCATCTGTGCCATGTTAAATTTATTTTTTTTCATTGCTAGACTTGCTAGACTCATCATAGAGAGCCTGTTTCTGGGGGGTTTAATTCCAGGCGTGTGCTGCAGGCAAGACACATCTGTTCCTGCAGAATAGCAAACAGCTAATAAAGCTTCACATCTTTGCTCGTGGAAACTCTGTTTGAGGCCAGTGGCTTGAGAGGAAGGAGAATTGTGGGATGGGGCTCATGTCCAGCAAGGCCTCAGCACTGTGGGTAGTTCCGCTCTGCTACTTGGGTAAAATGTGCTTGCCTAATCATGTTACTCTCACTCATGTCTTCCCTCATACGTACTTTCTTCACTGGAATGATTTGAGTTGGTGCGTATGGCATCAAGATTTGCATAGCCACATGACAGCATGTGGCTCTTTCTCTCTCTCTCCTTTTTCAAATGGTTCCTCATATGCTATTCTCCTTCCCAATTCCTGAACATGGAATAGCAGTATCTAGAAAATCAGTGTCAATGGCTCTAGCATCTTGTTGGAAATAGCTATTTTAAAGCCCCATTAGTGTGCCTGCACAAGGGGAGTAGTTTTCTCTCTAACACAGCACTTCTGCAGGATTATTTTGCCATCTTTTTTCTGACTTGGATTCAAAGGAATGTCCTGCTTCCCGGTGTTAGTTCAGATTTAGGTTCTTTGTAGATAGTTTTATATCTCCTGAAGCTTTTTCCCTTTTTTGTCTTTGCTCACTCTTTGTTCCCATTTTGAACAACCAGGATCTTTACATCAATTTGATAAGGCAGAGCTGATAATCATCCTCCATGCTGAAAAGTGGCTTCTTACTTTTTTCTAGTTTTTCTTCTGTTTGCTGGTACAAAGTTTTTCATGAAGAAACTTGGGAAAGGTCCTTGACTATTCCAGATTGCTCCAGCAGACCTGTGAGGTGTAACTTTTCTTTGAAAGCCAGGCTGACACCTCTCCACTCTATCAGATTTATCTGTATGTGCTCTCTTTATTGCCATTTTGGATCAATAAGTGCCTTGCTTTCATCTGAAACCTTTTGGAAAACTGATATCATGTTCCCACTTTTCCCACTTTTCAGGCACAGAGACACATCAAGTTTACATGACTTACATGTTACTATTAATAGTTCAGCAATTTCATTTCATAGCCTCTTTAGACTTGGTAGGAAACTGCTCTCCAGTCTTCTGGCTATGTTACACCATGTTACATTGACAGGGAGAGCTGAAACTTGATTATGCACAAGAGATGGTGGGTTGGGGATAGGCTGTGAATGTCCTTGAAAGTGAAGAAAAATAATTTATATGTGGTAATATGGAGAAGCAGAAGATTAAAAGAGACAGATGTTGTGGTAGAGGCAAAAAGAGTCAAATAAAAAAAATATTCACAAAAATACTCAAGAGTCCAAGTAAAGAAGGGAGGAAGTTGGAGAAAATTTGGCAGCAAAATCACTGCCTCACCTGAAAATAACATCCAGTGGCTTGAGTGAGCAGTGATGTCTTGTGCTGGGCTTGTTTGATAGAGAGGAAAATTGGGAGATAAGAAAACTCAGTATTGGAGGAGGGTGGGCAGAAGTTCTGGAACAGGCTAAGCAGATGTGGCTGTGAATGAGATGTGAGAGAGAAGCCTGAGAGAGAGCAGAAGAGAGAACCCAGAGCCTCCTGAACCTCAAGATAGTATGAGGAGGTGACTCCTCAGAAGGAACATGCTGAAGGAGCAGGTAGGGTGATAGAAGGAAAACCAACTCCAGGCAGGTAAAGTGGTTTGAAGGAGACTGAGGATGTTGAGATGGCAGAGAACTGCAGGTGGAGATTTTTAGTCAGTGTGTTGAGTGAATTCAGAGGGTGAGGAGATAGAGGAGTAACTCAAGGGATAAAAAGAACAATGTAAAAAAACAGGAGAGATTATTGTGCCCCACGCTGGCAATGAGGGGTGGAATGTGATGTGTGCTAATCCCATCATCCGCATGCAGAGACATGTGGGGTGTGAGATGGGAAAGGGTTGGACTGCAAAAGCCTCTGTCCTGAATTCAGGAGTTCCTTTATACTAAGAAGGAAACACTGACTTGCTCTAAACTTCTAAGAACTAATGTGTATTTTGGGGTTTACTGTAGACCAGTGTCTCGCCCTTCTCCTGGGCTCCTGGAGCTCCATTGAAACTGAGGAGTGCAGAGATACTTGTTTCCTTGATGTGTGCTTGGTGCCACAGAGCTGTGCTGCTGCTCTGGAAATCGGCTCAACTCCTGTCTATCCCCTGTAAACTCAGCAACAGCTGGGATGCTCAGCCCTGTTGCTCCATGTCCCAGCACTTCCCTTAGGGGCAGCATTGGTGTGTGGCTTTCTACATGTACCAAGTCATGTTTGTACAGATTCACCACTGTGCAGTTGCGGGCAGCTTCATGCCTCACTGTGGATAATTTTCCTAGCCAGGTAAGGAGTCACCTAAGCTGCTTTTAACATGTCTGTTCTTCTTTGCAGCCTGAGAACATAGAGCTGAATCCCAAGCAGGAGGGCAGCAGCCAGCGTGGTGGCTGTGTGGAATGCCATTTCCCTTACAGCACCCTACGGAAGCCCATCTCTCAGAGCAGCATGGCGGATTGGGCTTCCAAAAACCTGAACATGCACACACAAGGCATCTTCCGACGAAGGATCTCCATCTCCAACATGCTGTCCTGGAATGGTGGCTCCATTAAAAAGCCAATGCTCATCACTAGCAACCGGACCATCAAAAAAGAGGCATGTGAGATGTTCAAACTGGTGCAGAGCTACATGGGAGATCGTCAGACTCGCATGGACCGCAATCACGTGGCACTGGTCATGGTCACCAAGTGCTGGAGCATGCAGGGCTTGCGGGATGAGCTCTACATACAGCTGATCCGGCAGACAACAGATAACATGTGCTACCGAAGCCTGGCATGGGGCTGGGAACTGATGGCCATCAGTCTGGCCTTTTTTTCCCCATCACCCAAATTTCAGTCTTACCTGGAAGGTTACATTTACCGCCACCTTGACAGTGATGAAAAGAGTAAGTGCCTCATGCACCTCCTCTGTATGCAGCAGCATCTTGGTGGGTTGTGCCACATAGCCAAGGTTGTCTGCGTTTTAAAAGTATGGGTAGTCCCCAGCTAGTGCTGTGGGCTCTGTTAGTGAGAGCACAGTGTGTTGTCTGAGTTCACCTTTCATCGGTGGGATGAAGCTGCCACCAGCTCGTGTCTGGCAAAAAATTGCAAGCCCCAGACTGTGCTTACCTCACCCACCAGCACTTAAATGAGCTGATGTCAGCCCTCCAAAGGCTGGGTTCTCTGTCTGGGTTCTCTGATGACATAATTTACTTTTAAGATCCTTGAAGCTGGCAAAATAAAAGGATTGTTAATATCTAAGTTTTTAAGGGAGCCATTGCAGACACTGAGAACAGACCTCGGCTGTTTGGGGATCCTGAAGAACACAGGCTTTTAGTGTGAAGAGATGAAAATTATTTGTCTTTCAGAAGTTTGGGGACCAGCCCAGCTTATATTCCGTTATTACCCCAATTTTAAATTGCTATAGCATCCAGTTGGAGGGGGGGCAGGGTGTGAAGAAAAGAAAAAAAGCAAAGTACCAGCCTGGAGAGTATTAACTCTGGTATTTATTGGCTTATTTCCACTATTTCAGCCACACTCACTGTATTTTGTCCAATCTCAGGCCAGAAACCAGACACCTATTTTCCTCTTGATCTCTGGGGACCTGCTGTGTTTGAAGCCCCCCCAGGTCTCCAGGGTGGCTACAGGAGTTCTGCCTCAGCATCCCTCTGCCCCTGCTCATGAGCATGGCAGCAGAGGTTGGACCAAGGGGCAAGTGCTACGCTGGCAATATTTGCCTTCTTTTTTTATGATTTTAGCCTTAATGTGGGATTTCTTCACTGAACTGCCTGTTGTGCAGCACTAAGTTTGAGTTTTATAAAGATTTTCAGCCATTGTCATGTCTGTCCAAAAACATTCCCTCCAGCTGTGCTTTGCCTAGAATGCAGGCAACAAGGAAGAGTACTCTGAGATATTGTGAATATGGTTCTTTTGCTGGTATTTAGGCAGCAAGTTTATTTAGGTATGAACTTTTCAACTGTTTGGCCATTTGGAGAAGCTGAATGATGTTCTGAGCCCCTCATTCAGGTTCATTGGGAGCTGGCTGTGGTGCAGGAGACCTTTCCTTTGACAGAGCTTCTTATTGCTGGAGTCAGGCTGGCTGCCATATCTCAGGGCAGTTCTGTATTTTGGTATTTTAGTATATACCACATTATTAATCAAGACCCTCTTCTGAATTTTCAGTTGCCCAGCACATCAAGGAGCTTGTGGATCTGAAAAACAAGAAGATCACAAAATCCAGGAAAAAGAGAAAACAAAACACAGAGGATGAAGGTAGGGAGAGGCACAGGAAGCTGAGAGAGGGGTCTGCACTGACTTTAGGCAGGTAGCAATGCTGAGCTCTGCTGAAAATCAAACCATTTCTTTAAATACAGAGACTTGGGTTTGGGAAAATTTATCTGGTGGCAGGCTGGTGTTCAAGATTAGACCAGAGCATGGATCAGCAGTGCCAGTGGCAGCTGGGCTGCATTTGGGACAAGTGGGGGCCCTTTCTGTCACAATTGTGCAAGTTGTGTGAGGGATTTTAAGTTGGATACAGATCTGGGGCTGTAATTCCTCTGATCTGTGCATGCCGCATTTCCTGGAGCATATTCTGGTGCTAGAAGCCAGAAGCCATATGAGAAAATGTGTTGAAAAGAACCTGTCTCAGTTGTTTTAATGGATTTTGTAAATCACTGCCTAACCCCAGGCTCTTTCTGGAGGGTGCTGGTACTTGGTGAAGGACACTGCCTTTTTCTCGCCAGAACTGGCTTCCCTTGCCCACACTTTCTGAGCTCTGCAGCCCAGGGCTTGCCCTGGCATCTGTGCGGAATGAACAAGAGCTCCTGCATTCCTCCAGACTTAGTTTAATTGCTGGCTGCAGGATAACACTTTATCTGGCTAAAGCCTTACTAGGCAAAGTCCATTCAATATTTTTTATATCGCTTTCAGGAAACTTCAGTCAGCCCTGTGAATTCCTCTCAGGTAGCAGTTTATATCAAGTGGGTTCAGTGTTTTTAATCTGTGAGAGCTGGAGTCCAGCTTCCTGCATTCCTGAGCACTCCCAGCAGATAGCTGCTGCCTATGATGGCTTCCCTGTGTCACTGTTGTGTCACCCTGTTTCATGAGGCAGCTGCAAGTCAAGGGGTAAGGGTGAGGACAGCCCTGGGTTGAAGCTCCTGCACTAACAGTGTTCATTGTTTCTCTGTCTCTGGTGGGATTCGGAGCAGAGACCTGCAATTGCATGGAAGGATTATATTTCTGGTAGGAATATGTGTTTTTTCTTTCCTGTTCAGGCCCAGGAGAGTTCAGGCCATTCTGAGCCTTTGAAAATTCATTTTGCATGTGCTCCGAGGGATTAAGACATCTTTTTGAGACAACTCCTTGGAGATTGTTCTGTTCAGCAGGACGTGATGCCTGTGGGCTGAACGGGCTGTTCTGTGCAATTATGTGTCTAAATTCTGTGTGCTGGAGATGTGCTTAGGAAAACAGATGTAGTTTTTACCTAAAAACAAACGTTAAATTTAAAACAAAATACAAACAAAAACCAACAGTTAGACTCTTTGTAGGCCCCTTCCAACTCAGGATTTTCTATGTTGCCTCTGATATGTATTTTTAGATAGATATATATATATATATATATATATATATATATAAAAAATGTTATGAAAAAGGCATGCTAGGATAACTTTATAGAGTTTCCAGAAGGAAGCACTTGAAAGTCAGCTGTGCCTGTGAGCCTGTGTGGCCTCAGCTGGGGCTCTGGTGACAGGTCACACACAGTTACCTTTCATAGAATCATGGAATCATTAAGGTTGGAAAAATCCTCTAAAGTAATTGAGTCCAACTGTTCCCACAGCACCCTCAAGGCCACGACCAAATCATGTCCCGAGGTGCCGCATCCATATAATTTCTTAATACTTCCAGGGATGGAGGTTCCACCCCTGCCCTGAGCAGCCTGTGTTCCAGTGCCTAATTACCCTTGCAATGAAGAAATTTTCTCTTATATCCAATCTAAATGTGCCCTGGCGCAGCTTGAGGCTGTTTACTCTTGTCTGTCTTTCTGGCCCTAGAGGCTGCTCTGGCAGGGACCAGGCTATGAGTTGTTCTGCAGGGGTTTAACAGAGGAGGCAGCAGGGCTGGCAGCTCGCTCAAAACAGCTTTTTTGCAGTGACTGAAACTATGAGGACTTTTCCTCGAGACTGACTTTAGAATTGCACCTGAAGTAAGGGGAAATCTTGCAGGAACATGCCATGTTCTCTCTGCTACTGGCTGGAAAGGTCAGGTTTTTCCCTGGAGCACCTACTTCTGGCTAACCAGCCCTGCTTTCCAGATGTGTGAGGGTTGGGTAGGATGCATCTGAAGCTGCAAGGCTGTTGCGAGAAGTTTCTTAGTGGCTCTGAAATACTAAGATGCTTATGGATGCTGTAACATCAGTTTAGCAGAGAAATCCATAAGGAAATCAAAGGCACTGACTTCAGTCAGAACTGAGTAGAAGATAAGTAGGCATCTGTATGTAAGTCTTTCAGTGAAAAGTTGAGTTGAAGCAGTGATTCCCCACACATGTGCACATACTGTTTTCAGTCCAGAAGCTCATTGGTGAGTAACATTTACCACCTGACATATACCCAAAGAAAGAATTCTGAAGTTTTCCACACTTAACCTCTGCAGTATTCATCTTCTAGCTTAATTCTCTGTGAATAAATGAAATACAAATGTGGTTCAAGGTCTTTTCATGCATGAATAACCTGTGGCAGGCAGAAGAATAATGGGTAGGAATAAATGCTGTGTTTTCAGAAGGAGGATTGTCTGCTGATCCCACAGAAATGTGAGCTGGTCTTTGGATTTGTACAAGGAGACAAATCATGAGCTGACAGCTCAGTGTTGACAGAAAATTGTTAACAGTCATAAAAATGAAGGGTGCAGAGGGATCTGGTGAGAGTGACAAACTGAGTGATCAAGCAGCAGAGAATGTTGTGTCACCAAAAGCAATGTTTTTACATGGGGGAGAGGTCCCTAACTGCAAGTGCAGGGGGAGGTCCCAGTTGAGCCTTTTTGAGGAGGGAAAGACATTTTCCAGCTTGTATATGAATTCCTATAAACACATACACATTGCTAGGAAGTGGTCAGAAACCAAAAGAGGGATCAGGAGCTTGCAGGGAAGGGACAGAGAGCAAAGCAGCACTTGGCTGTAGTCGTGCTGTGCCCACTCTGTATGTCCTACCCAGGGGTCCCTCCAAGGCTGATGAGTGAGGCAGGGAAGGTGACATGTGAGCTGGATGTGGAGGTGGGAAGAGGGGAGATGGTCTATGGGATCAAAGAAACTTAAGATTACCTGGGGAAAGCAAGAGTGAAATTTCTCACTGTGTGCCATAGCAGAGCTGAAAGCTGCCTGGTTTTGGTGTTGGGCAGCAGGCTCAGTAATGGTCTGTCCTGAAGCACAGAATGAAATCCCAAAGGGCTAGTACATTGTTCAGATTGCCATGACCTTCCCAAAGAAGCATCTTGAAGACACCTCGGGGGCACAGGCACATCGGCGCTCATGCCAGGTGATTTCAGTTCTGCCATGATCCAGGCAACACAGAAGGAAAGACAGGGTCTTTGTGTGGGGTTCCAAGGAGGGCCTTTATTGAGCTTCTTCCTCAAAGGGATCCAGGGATGAGCAGCCACTCTGGCAGGGAAAGCAGGGTTTTATGTAGGGATCGTGAGGGGCAGAGCAGAACACCAGGGCCAATGGGATGAGGGCACAGGGGTAGAGGGAGTGGGAAGGGCCAATGGGATGCATTGAGTCTGCGCATCACAGCAAGGCATGCTGAGAAAAGCTTTTTTCCTTACCCTAACAAGGGTGGTTATGGCTTGAGGGGTTTTCTGTCCAGGGGAGTTATTGTGGGTTCTTTCCCTGTTGGCCCACCAGCCTCCACAGTTCAGAGCATAAAGAGGCTTAGAAAGAAATGGGACAAATGCAAAGAAGGGAGGTCTGTCTCTTGATGGTTAATGGTCCAGGTACAACACTGTCTGAGGGTATTGCCCGCCTGCTATTAGCTAGGAGTTTTTTGAAGGGGGATACTAATCTTTAAGACATCCTGTATCTGTGTCTTATCTTGGTGACAGGTGCAGGCTGCTGGCTTGTCTGGCTGATGAACATGGCATTTCCCATATAGGGAATGGTGATTGAGAAGCATTGTTGGGGTGTAGAAGGAAACACTGTAAAATGGATCCTGGGCAGATCTAAGCCAGGAGAGCAGCACTGCTGGTGCCAAGCCCAGTTTACCTGCTCAGGAGCACCTACCCTTATGCTATAGAGTGCAGTGAGATGGGATCCTGGTCTGAGAACCTGCTCTGGCTGTGCCAGGCTGAGATCCAAAAGTCTGTGGTAAATCGGAGGAATATCTAGACAACAGCTTTCTGTAGTGCTAAAATACATATTCTATGGCCAGGTCCTAAATCCACACTGTTTGGTGAATTTTTAGGACTTTTTGTTTTTTGCAGGAAAGCATTTAAGTCAGTTCCAGAAGGTATGTTCCTGCATGTGTCTAGTCTGGATTTTAACTTTTTCTAAAAGGAGATGTTCTTTAAGATGCTGTCCACATATGTTTCTAGGCTGGAATATGGAGAAATATTTTCCTTTGAAAACTATTTTTCAATGTGTGGGCTGTTAGTAGTCATCCGTTCCATAGGGAATAACAGATCATCTTGGATTTCTCAGATTCATTATGTGCTCACAGAGTTGCCTTCAGGATTAGCCCTTTCCAGGTAGTGCAGATGAAGCTGCCCAGCCCTGCAGCAAGAGGCTGGAGGGAGTACCTGGCCCACATGTCTGGAAATGTCAGCGTGCGTGATGAGCTCAGTGCCAGTAGTCAGTCTCTAGCTGAGCGTTTTGAAAGCAGCAGATGGTTGGGACAGGTTGCTGGTTTGTAAAAGCTGAGGCTAAAGCTAAATTCTACTCCTCTCCCTCATGTTCCTTCCTGCAGCTCAGCATGGGCCTCCTGGCCTCTCCATGTCTCTCTCCATTGTTGCCCATCCCACTCTGCACATGCCTTGGAGCCAGGAACACTTATGTTGGAGCAGATGGCTTCTACTCTGGAGTGGGGCATGGAAGCCATTGGTTTGTGCCCTCTGGGATGAGTGCTGCTCACCCTGTTCCTCAGGGCTTTTACCTCTTTTTTGGCCATTCAGGTCTACGGACAGTAACTCCTCCATCCTCTTGTGCACGTAGCAAGTTTATTTTTCAGTTACTTAAATTTGGTCAGCTTCACATGTGACCCCAACAGGCCCCGTTGGGTCAGAGGCTGTACATGGTTGTCATGGGAGCAGGAGGCCTTGCTTCAGAAAGTGCTGGATGTAGGTTTTAGGCTTTTTCTGAGACTGGGGAGCTTCCTAGGAAAATACAAAATAGGCTTCAAGCAGATGTGTCTGATTGCTGCCCATGCATCAGCCATGCAGAATCTGCAGGCCACCAGTTTCTTTTGCAAACGTTGTTAAGCTTTTAGGGTGATTATGTTTCATGGTCTAAATACAGTGTGAAAAAATAATTCTTATTATTAGTTGTGAATGTGCTGTCTCCTGCAAAATTGCTGGGATGCAGAGACGCAGTCCAGCTTCTTCCCCTTCCCCTCTAAGAAGGTGACACCTCTCTTCAGGGTGTGTCTCACACTGGACAGCAGAAGCTGTAACCTGGGATAATGAAGCATCACAGGGCATCTCATTTGGTTTGTTTCCTTTTAATCCTTAGATATTCCCAGTGTAAGTCATGCCTAGCAGGATTTTTGCTTACAGTGAATATTTTGCATTAGATATTCCCTAGAGAGAAATTCCCAAAACTGGCTTTCCTTCCCATTGCCTGTGGGAGATGGGAATGCTGTTGTACCTGCTCTGGTGTGGCTCCAGCTGTGAGGCAGATTGATGGAGGCAGGAGGTGCTTGTTTCATCGAGAGGAGCCAAGGACTGTGGTTTCTCTGCTGGCTGAGAGGATAACACATCTCCCACCTCTGCTTGGGAAGAGTTTGTCCTCCCTCTGCATTAAGAGGATTTGAAGACGTCCAAGCTCCCAGCCAGCATAACTAAGCCATAAGGTGTGTGAAAGGCTGATGTGAAATGCACAGCATCTGACTAGAATGTAGACTTTCACCACCACAAGTATTTGAACTGTGCTGCAAGCTTTGGGCCTGGCAGGGAATCAAATAGGGCAGATCTATTCACTGCTTTCAGCTAACAGTTTTGGGTTTTACTTGAACAAGAACAAAAGGCCAATGGTTTTGGAAAAACTCTCTCAGCAATCAGTGCTCTGTCATTGCAAACATTTCTCTTGGTGTCACGGGAGGATTATCTCTGTGAATGGTGGCTTGCACTTGCCTTCAGAGTACACTGAACCAAGCACAAACAGAGCAGGTGCTCTTGTGGAGGGCAGCAGCTTTTGAGGTACAGTTCCCAGGCTTTGGTGTGTCCCATTTTCCTTGTCTCACAGAGCATGCCTGAGCTGCCTGATACAGGCTTGTGTTGGAGAATGTTGCAGGCAGGAATGTGAGGAAGCCTTCTGCAGATCTCTGGGAAGATAAGATCCCATCAGCTCCCCACGCCTCTTCTTGTGTCCTGAGGTCACTCTTGGTGCTGCCACTCTGTCCCCACACACCTTTCTCTGCTGCTTCTCTCTCACTAGCAAAGGAACCGAAGTTCTCAAATAATAAACAACCTTGGCTGTGCCCAGCAGGCCAGGGCCCAGGCATGTGTGTGTGCCCAGGCTGTGAATGCTGAATGGGTGCCACGCATGGAGTCAGGGTAGGGCAGGTGCACTCCGGGTGCAAGAGGCGGAGATCTGCAGGAGCAGGGATGGGAGGTGCAGAGCTATGCGCCTTCACTCAGGAGATTAATCTTTCTAAGCCCAAGCCCCGGCATGCACTGACACTGTTTGCCGTGGGACTGGGAGACTTCAGGGTGCTCAATGCAAGTTTTGGCAGTCCTGCCCTGCTGCAGTGGGCTGTGCCTTGAGGGGACTGCTTGTTCCAGAATGAGCTGCTGTGCTGAAGCTCTCTGAAGGGCTTCAGTGTGGGGGTATATGGTGCTGTGGGATGACCACTCATTTCCTCTTTCCCACCAGGTCTACCCATTAGCACCTATGCCAAGTACTGCTACCGGAAACTCCATAAAGTAGCCGTCACTGGAGGCAAAAAGGTGAGCAGTTGCCCTGGCTGCAGGGCTTGGGGGCTGCCAGGGGGACTCTGGTGGTCACCACTGATTCAATGATGGGAAATGGAGATAGAGTGAGCAGGGGAGGCTTGCTCAGAGTACATTTCCCCATGAATGTGTGGGAGAGGGCTGCTGTCTAGTTCCTGCCATCCTTCTGGCAGACAGCAGTGCCTGCTGTGCAGGCATCTGCATGGCTGCCTGCTTCCTGGCCTCAGGGACAAAGACAACCCCAACACTTAACTGTTTCCAGGGTAAAAGGAGCTGTCTGTGCATGGGATACTCATAATTTTGTTTCTTCAGGTGAGGGAAGAGTCTCCCTTTGCACTTAGAGCTTGGGTCTTGCAGCTGTTTTACTGCAGAGTTGCTCATTCCCAGTTCAAACAGTCATACAGCAGAGATGGGTGGTGCAGAGGGGAGTCTGTGCTCTGCGTTATCTGTAATCTTCCTTTCTTCCCTCTGCACTGTTCTGCCTGTGGCCATGAAAAGTGGTAGATGGCCTGTCAGTTCTAGGTCACTGAGCCAGATCTGGTCATCAGGGGTTTTTATTTTGGAAATTCCTTTGGGGACTCCCTGCCATCTGAACTTTGTGTAGTGAGCAAATTAGCTGAAATACCTTGAGAGGGGTGAAGGCTCCTGGCATCCTGCAGGACAGTAAGCCTCCAAACACACATTGCACACAACTGCAGCCCTGACCACTAACCCTCAGAGGGCTCAGTGGGAGCTTCTCCCTGTCGTGTTCCCCACTTGGCTGCAGGATCACTGCTGAAGGCCACTTTGCTGGGCAGCCTGTTCCCCCTGCGACAGCTCTGTGCTTTTCCAAACTGCTGCCAGAGGACATTCAAAACCCCTTTTAAGTGTTGGTATTTGTCAGAAGCAACAGGTACCAATGCCTACTTCTCAGGTTTTAGTACCTCTGAGAGCAAAGCTTTCCCTGGAGTTGGAAATACTTGGAATTCCTATCTCTAAAGGACTGTTTTACACCTGTCAGTGGCTTAAGCACTCGCCTGATGCTGGGTTGGGGTATAGGTGCCCTCGGCTGACCTTACACAGCTGGGGCTGGGCTGGGCTCCACTCCATACTGCCTCCTGCAGCAGGTGGAGCTGCAGCCGGAGCAGTCCCCTTTCTGTGCAAAACACAGCAACAGAATCTCTGCAAAACTAGCCCAAATTCTCCAAAGTGGTCTCCTCTGCTCCTCCTGGGCCTGATGAATAGACCCACCCCTGATTTTAGGCAGCAGAACAAGAACCATGCTGCCAGGAGGCTGACAAGGTGCCCACATGGAGGGTCAGTCTTCTCTGTCCTGGCCGCTCACCATCCCCGTCCCTGGGTCACTCTTTTGTGTCATGGCTGCACAAAGCTTTTCTCTGTCCTCAGGGCCTCCGTAAACCAACAGTGGAAGAGATAATGCATGCCAGGAATGCCATTCTCACGCCATCGCTCTTCGGCAGCTCCCTGGAGGAAATCATGCTGCGGCAGCAGGACATGTATCCAGGGAACAAGCTCCCCTGGGTGCAGACACAGCTGTCACAGCAGGTCCTGGCCCTGGGAGGGGAACAGACTGAGGGGATTTTCAGGTGAGCTTTTGCGGTACTGTGCTACTTTTGAGCAAACCACATGTCAGCATTGAGTCAAGATTGACCTCCACATGCTTCCTCTTCCCTAAGAGTAGCACTTCACTGTGGACTGGACAAAACCTGACTTTCCTCAGGTTCAAGAATCACCTCTTGTAGTGTCATTAGCTAGTTTGCATGTGTTAGCACAGGGGGGACTGGTGTAGGTGTGACTTATGTGGACAACTCATCCCCAGGCAGGGCGATGAGCTTTCATCAGATTTGGCAATGGTGGTTAGCTGGTGTAGGGGAGGGAGGAGCTCCAGCATCCTGGCAGAGACCTTCATCTAATGCAGCACATCAGCCTCAGTGCTGCACAAGACACGAGGAGTCAAGACACAGAATCTGTGTGGTGAGCATGGGGGACTCTGCTTTGGGTTTGGGTTTTCTTTGTTGTTTTCTTTGTGTGTGGTTTTGTTTTGCATTTAAGATTTGAATTAGTTTTTCAGTCCCTAAACTTAAGATAGTTGTTAAAAGGCTCAACTTTACCTTGTATGGGTAAATTTTTTGATAGATAGATAACAGATAGATAGATGTGTGTATATATATAACTATATTTAGCCAGAGATGCTGCTCATCTTTGGTCTGAACACGCTGCAAAGAAGCCTGGTTACAGAAAATATTCACTCCTGAGAACAGCGATAGTTGATATCTGAGCTAGTTGGAGCCCCCACTTCAAGATGGTGTATAAAAATCAGCACTCCCTTCTCTCTGAGGAACTGCTGCTGTAGCTGCCACTGGTGCCTGAGGCCTTCTCCCTGCTCCCTTCTCCCTGAGGCCCCAGAAGCAGCTTCGGAGACATGCTTTGCTGCCTCACCAAGCACATTGCCTGGCTCACTCAAAAGGACCTTTTCTGTGTCTCTGCAGGATACCAGGTGACATAGATGAAG
Source organism: Agelaius phoeniceus (assembly GCF_051311805.1). Lineage (NCBI taxonomy): Eukaryota > Metazoa > Chordata > Aves > Passeriformes > Icteridae > Agelaius > Agelaius phoeniceus. The sequence goes on from NC_135281.1 coordinate 680,532, forward strand.
TCAATGCATTGAAATTGCAGGTGGATCAGTGGAGAATCCCAAACAGTCTCAGTGACCCCAACATACCAGGTATAGGACTGTTGCAGGTGTGTTGCTGCAGCCTCAGCCACGGTGCAGTGTGGAGGGGCAGGTGCAAGAGCAGCTCAGTGTGTGTGCTGCTGCTTGGGAATGTGTACACAAGCTGTCTGCACTGACCGGGATTTTGTTCTGTGTCTTTTCACTGCCTTTCCAAACACTGCCCATAGAGGAAACACTGGGTGTGGGGAGAAATCTCTGTCTCTGATGTAGTAAGGCTGTGCAAGCTGGGCAGAGTGGTGGAAGTCTTTCAGGTCTCCTTGTCCTCTTCTTTAGGCAGCCCCAGAGCTGCTTCCTAGAGGAGCAGGTAGGTAGCAGCCAGTATTTGCCACTAACTGGTCTGCTTGAGTCCCTGAGCATTTCAGAGCCAAGACTGAATTAAGGTGAAGCAGCACAAGCACAGAAATCCCTTCTCTGCCATCTCTCTCACTGCCAAGTTTGCCCCTGAAGGGGGTGGGGAAGTGACCAGAGCTGTTCTCATGCACCTGCTTTCTGCCCAGCCTCTCTCCTCAAGCTGTGGTATCGGGAGCTGGAGGAGCCTGTGATCCCCCAGCAGTTCTACCAAGAGTGTATCAGCAACTATGAGAACCCCGATGCTGCCGTGGCTGTGGTGCAGCTTTTGCCGGAGCTCAACAGACTGGTGCTGTGTTACCTCATACACTTCCTGCAGGTAGGCAGCCCCCACAGCCCTGCACTGGGGCCAGGAGCATGTGAGGCACAGTTAGTGGGACAGCTGTGATGGGACCATCAGCACAATTTTAAGACCTCTTATCTGTACTTAAGGTGGGATTGATGGAGGGGTGTTTGCTGGCCTTGTTCCTTATGGGAGCAATAAACCCTGAACCTGATCTTGTAGAGCCTGGGGTTGGTTTCCTGTCTGCCAAGGCTGCTGCTCTGTTGGTTGTGTCAGAGCACAGTGTTCTTCCCTGTGGAGGTGTGACACTTGGGGCACTGTCCTTAAGGCAGGCTTTATGTCTGCTCTCCTTACACCTTTTCTTGGGCTATGTGTTTGGACTTCCTTGCCCTTTCCCACTGCTCCATCTGAATGTGTTCTTGCTATCTGCAGATCTTTGCTCAGCCATCAAATGTGGGCAGAACAAAGATGGATGTGAATAACCTGGCCATGGTGATGGCCCCCAACTGCCTGCGCTGCCAGTCCGACGACCCTCGCATTATCTTTGAGAACACACGCAAAGAAATGTCCTTTCTCCGCATGCTGATAGTACACTTGGACACGAGCTTCATCAAAGGGCTGGTTTGAGCCACTGGCCCCATGCTGCAAAACATTGCTCTGAGGAGTTGCTAGATTAAATCTTCTCCTCTCCACTTAGGTTTCTTCCATTGTCCTTACTGTTGTCATGCCCTGGGTTAGCCCTTCAGCATCTCCCAATGTATGATCACAAGGACTGGACATTTCTGGAAGGCTTGGTTCTGTCAGCACCAGGAAATCCTTGGGCATGCCAGGTCAGGTTTAGCAGTTCCTGGCCTTTCAGTGTACAATCCTCTTCCTGAGAGCCACAAGATTGGGTGCTCAGTGAAAGGGCTGTGACATGTGTGAGGAACTGCTACATGGGGCAGTGAGACTCTTCATTTCCCTTCTGGAGGCAGAGTTGGCTTGAGGTAGGAAAACATCACTCCTGTGCTGTGGCAAGATCTGATCCGAGGGAAGATGCTGCCTCATCAGGAATAATCCTACTACTATGGGGCCAGCCTTGTTCACCTCTGCAGACTGTTGGCTGGAGGTGTCAGAGTTGTTCTGACATCCCACAGTGCTGTTGATAGAGGACTGTGAAAGTGCAGAGGTTCAAGAACTGTAGAGCTGTGCAGCAGCATGTAAGACCAGTCCTGTGCTGAGTACCCCCCCACACCAAACAGGTGTGGGTGGGTACAACAGGAAGGCCACACACCTAACAACAAACAGGTAAACAACTACTTTGGCATCCTCTTAATGAGGGCCATATCTTCTGGAGCAGTGACCCCAGTGGCCCTGCAGCTCCTGTTTGCTACAGACAGCATGAGCTGACACCAGCTTTGCTGAGGAGCTCCTGAGCCTATGCTCAGAGCAGCCTTCACAGCTCCAGCTCCTCGCACCCCCCTTCCTAATACCACATCCTTCCCAGAACTACTCTGACAGGAACTAAATACCAATTTGATACACCCTTCAGGCTCAGCCCAGGTCTAAAGAAAGCCCACAACAGTCAGAAGTGCTCCTGTGCTGAGGTACACCCTTCCAGGCAGAGCAGCAGCAGTGCTGTGTGCTTGAGAAATGCTGGTACTGCCTGTAGTCAACTGTGGTATCCATGCTCTTCCTTTGAGGTGTTTTCCTTGCTGGAGGCAGGTCTGCTGCAAAAAAGTGTGTTTTGGGATTACTGTTGCAGTACAAAGTCTGCCAGTATCATGCAAGGTTGCATTTGTATTTCTGTATCCCCCTCCCTTTCCAGTGAGGACCTGGGATCATCCTCTCCAGACTGCAGTGGGGAGCTGAGCCCTGCCGACAGTGAGGTTTAGAGCTGATGCCTGAATCAATACCAGTGTGGGCGTGAGGTGCCATGTGCAGAGTCTTTCTAAGAGGGTTCCCAGAGCCTATGTTCAGATGAGTTTGAATGAACTCCAGAGCAGAAATTCAGTTTGTGCCCAGCTGAATAAAGGTTCCTCATACCAGATGATCCTGTGGTCCAGGAAATCTTGCTCCCATGTCAAGATAAGCTCTGTCAAGCATGCCCACGAAATGTGCCAGCATTTGTTTCACGTACACACCCATCTCCATGCTTTGATGCCTCTCACCTTGTTCTGTCCTTCTGTAGTGCTGAACAGCTTGTTCTTCACATGTGAAGCTACTCCCCCAGAAGTGTAGAGACAGGCAGAGGTTACCAGCTCTGACATGCTGTCCTGAGATTTGAATTGCTGAACAAGCTCAGGGCTGTCCTGTTGCCTGCCAAGGGCTGAAGCACCCACGTGGGACCTGCCCTCCTCTTCGGGCTGCAGGTGCCTGTGTCAGGCTTTGCCTGCAGCCACTGCAGTGGTGATCCATGTTACTTCTTGCACTCTGCCAGTGGCAGTCAATCAAACCATAGGCATTTGCTGCTAATAAAAGTGAATGATTCTGGCAAGGGTTGTAAAACATGCTCATAAGAGACACTGGATATTATTGTCTTTGCCAACAGATTTGTAAATACCAATCAGTAAAGTAGCTTTTCCTCTGTTCTAATAGTAATAAATACAATCTTCATGGCTGTATCTTTTATGAAGTGTCTTTTTTGTGAATTTCTGCAGCATGATTACATCTGCGTGGGGCTGCACATTTCAGCCTGAATGTCAGTGCTCTTGAGTAAGATTTGAGAATCAGCATGAAGTAAGCACTTGGCAACCATGCTTTGGGCTGGTTCTGTTGTTCTTAATTCTCAGGCAACTACCAAAGGACACTTAATGAATCTTGGAAGAGAATGGTTTGAAACAGGTACAAGACAATACTGCTTTACACATATCTTCTGGAGCCTTTCAGGGTCATAAAGGTATGGGAGAAGTTTATGGGCAGTTGGAGAGTAAGAGGGATATTCTGCTTGTGTCCCTTCTTCAGCAGCTGGGAGTGCTGCAGGTGGACTACAGGAGGTGGCCACACTGGCATCCTCTGCATGGCCTCCCGCGGGGTCTCTGCTGATGGAGATGTAATTAATTGGGCTGTTAGGCTGACCTGATGGGGACATTTTTATGTTCAGACTGGAGCATTCTCTCATCTTTCCTTGCTGGTAGTCCAAGAAACCACTGGGAGCAATCTGTTGGTGGTCGAGACTCGTGCTGGTTGCACAGTGTCGAGCTGCAGGGCAGTTGCCAGCTGTGCTACTTCAGCCACACAGGAATGAGCCCAGGCTCTGGATTGTGTTGCTGGTGCTTTGGGGGTGGTCACTGTCTTGTCAGACTAGGAAAAGCTGCTGCACTTCAGACAAAGCCAGTGAGGGCTGCTCTGTCACACCAGCAGTTTAGGTCACATATGCTGGCCATACCACTGAGTTTTCCCACCAGTCTGGCTGGAAGAAGTGTTGTAGGTGGGCTGTAGGGCAATGGAGCGCAGAAGGAAGACCGTGAACATTGTAACCTCACACAGCCCTTTCCTAGGGGGATGTCTGCAGCCCAATTTCTGAGTGTTCCCAAAAGCTTTTCTGTGAAATGAGCTGATTTTTGCCAAATCAGAAAAGGCCACAAACTGAGTGCTTCAGCTCAGGCTCCAAGACTCAGGCTCACTCCTGCAGTCACCATGACCTGACACCTGGATCAGTTAAAGAAGCGATGGCCAGAGCAGCAGCTGGCCTTGGAACAAGCTTGTGGTTTGTTCTTGCCTTCTATGAGCAGTGCAGTTGGACCCAGTGCTAGAGGCCTGGGACACAGCTCCTTGAGAAGAGGCACCAGTGGCTTGTCCATTACCTGCTGCTGGTTATGAGAGACTGATGTGTTCCAATGGGGCCAGCACTCCTACAGTGCTGGGTGCTCTTGCTTGTGCTGTTGGACTTCTGGCTGGTTTGAGTCTCCTTTTCACAGACCCTTACAAGAACTTTTTGCTATGCCTGCAAACAGAAATGGTAAAAGCAATTCTGCTCATGGCAGCTGATAGACACCATGCCCTCATGTCTGTTGCCCATGTGCCACCTCAGCTCCTGAAAAGGCTGGGCAGATGTGGATCACAGGTGGATTTTGGACCTGTGTCCTAGATTGCAAGGCAATGTGTATTCTATTTGCCATCTGTTAGAGGTCTGACAGTTATCTTCTGTTAATTGGGCAGTTCTCTTCCACAAACCAATCCTCCCTCTGGGGAGACATCAGCTGTTAATGGGCTATTGAATGTCACTGCATGACTGATAAAAATTACAGCATCCCATTGTGAGATGCCCCGCCCAGATGGAGGAGCCAAGGATTCTTAACTGGATATAATCTGAGTTTTTGGGACACCAGATCAGCCTTTCCACTGGATTCTCAGAGGAACAGCTGCCTTTTCCACTGGATTTTCAGAGGAAAACTACACTCTTCTACAGGATCACTGCTCCAACAGAACCACATCTGCCACTCCAGGAAGACTGCAGCCATCATTCCAATTGGACTGCTACCAACACCCTGACCAACAGGGTGTCAGGTTGTATTCTGAATCAGTGGTTTTTCTTTTGTATTATTGCATGTTTTGTTTGTTTTTTCCCTTTTCCTAATAAATTGTATTTCTGACTTGGAGTCTCTCACTGGTTTTGCTTTCAAACCAGAACAACCTGTCTGTAGGTTCAGCTTGAGGTGGAGAAAGGGCTTAGCTTTGGCAGCTGCCTGATGTTTTACAGGACAGGGCAACCACAAGGCTACCCCTCTAGTAAAGAAGTTCCCCGCTGTCTTTCCTTCCATTGAAAATGTGAAGGGTCTCCCTGCCCTTGTCCACCAGAGATGCACAGAAGTTCTGCCACCTCCTCAAAGCTCCTGGGTAATGAGAGGCCAGTTTTTAGTATAATTCTCATGTAGGTTTTAAGTCCAATCCTTACATGGAACTTTGCACTAAATCAGCCCTGTGGGAAGATAGAGACCAGAGGAACGGGCAGGTCTGCTTCAGGAGCCCTGCAGCACTGGCAGGAGGCAGAGATGGGAGGCTCCCTGTCCTTATGCTGCCCCAGTGCTGATTTGATGTGGGTGCAGCACAGCACTGGCAGATTAAGCAGAACTGGCCCGTGGAGACAGTGCCAAGCTGGGGCTGTGTGGAGCAGGGCTCTGGCTCTGCCACACCCATGGACTGTCTGCAGGACACCCAAAAAAATGAGATGGGAAAAGTTGAATTAGTTGCTGAGGTTGCTGCTTTTAGAGGTCCTGTTGTCCTATACCATTTGTCAGCCATGGTGAGCAGTGGCAAGAGCTGGTTGTGAGTGCAGTGGGCTGGGGAAACCAGCTCAGGCATTCATCATCCCATGATGAGGGAACAGGAAGGAGCATGGGTGTTCTGAGTGAGGTGGACCACATAGGGACCTGACCAGAGTTGAGTGCTTACAGGTAGCCATGCAGGAAAGCTTTTGGGACGTATGGAGTCACTCATCAGTCTGACTATTCTTTGCAAAGCAGGGGACACCACCTGAAGACTCTGTCCAGGCCACAAGGATTTGAACCTGCGTCGCCTGCCCCAGCCTCTGCCTGGACCTTCCTCTGTCTCACCATGTAAACTATCCATTTTGTCTGAAGTGCTTAGTGTTTACAGGTACCATAAAGGGAGCTTGTGTCTGAGGACTGGAGGACTGTGGTCACCTCTGCTGTCAGGGCTGGATGCTGGCAGAGATCGAGGCCTGAAGTCATGAAGGTGTTAGGAAGGTCAAGGCTCTTAAAAGCTGCAGCTTCTCCCAAAGGAGAACTAGTGGGTTACATCAGTTCATCTCCACTCACAGACACATTTCTTCCATCTCGTCTGTGCCATGTCTGGTCTTTTGTTCAGATTACAAGTGAGGTGGGAGACCAGGTGGTCCGTGAGGGATGTAGAGGATGTGGAATGGAGGAGGGAGTGGGGCCCTTCCTTTTCAGTGAGCTGCTGGATTGCCTCAGCTGCCTTGAAACAGGCTTCCCTGAAACAAGATGGCCTTGGTGCCTGCTGGGGAAGACAAGGGCACTGCAAGTGCAGACAGTCCCCAAATAACTGGGCTAAGGTGTCCCCTGGTGGGTGTTACCTCCTTGCTCTTGGGACATGTCCATCAGACCCTGTAACCCCAGGGACCACAGAAAGGCCTGTAGAGCCTCATCTGCAAATGTACAGCCCTGTAAAGAATGAGGAGGTGAGGAATCTACCGCCTTCTCCCTTCTCCCACCTAAATTGGGATGTCTGGGTGCGGTGATGTAGAAATCTCTGCTTGTCTGTGTGTCCCTCCCAGCCACTCCCTGGATGGGGCTGTGCTTGCTCTGGCCAAGGGCACAGGCTGAGGGTGGGCACCTGTCCCTGGAGATATGTAGCCAGTTCCCAGTCTCTGGTGCTCTGGTCAACAAAGAAGGGGTGAGAAACTGTCCCAAAGTAGAAGGTACTCAGAAGTGGAATTCTGCTATGATGATGGCACACTGACCTGGTGAGTCACTCAGCTCCCATTCTTGTGTGCACCTTGGGAGCAGTCTGGAGGTCAGCTAGACCTGTGGGACCTCCAGCAGCACTCTGACAAAAGCAAGTACAAGCAGGGTGAAGCACAGTGGGGAGAGCGGGACACAAAGCTCATCCCTGGCCTGCTGCACATTGGTGTGGAGAGTGGAGACCATGTCCAGATGAATCTGTAATACTCCTGCCCCAGAGTGGGATGCTGCAGCAGCTCTGCAGACTGCAGGGCCCCCATGGGGGCTGTGTTGAGGCAGCTGAGGGCTCTGGCAGAGGTCTAGAGACAGGAAAAGACCCTGTTGGCACAGACTCCCCTCCTTCCCACTGCCATGCAGGCCCCAGAGTGGCCAGACAGGGAGGAGTGGAGGGTCTCAGGCAGGGAATTGCTTCAGCCAGGCACAGAGGCCTTCGTGACTACTCTCTGGGGCTGCTCCTTGGGTCCATTGCCCTGCCACAAGTGTGATTGTCTCGGCTGGAATGTAGGGAAGCAGAGCTGCTAAGCTCGGGGCCGGTTTCCCAATAGCACCACTACAGCCAGGCCCTTGAGGGGAAGTAGCTGAAGGACACCTCACTGGGAACTTCCTCCCTGTTTCTCAGGAATGTTGCCTAAACGCTGACTTTTGCCCTTGGACCTCAGGCCCTTGCCTGAGCTGGGTCAGCCATTTCTGTGATGGTGGAAATCCAGTCCAAGCCAGGATCTCCTCCCCTGACCTGCCTCATCGCTGTAGGATTTTCCAGTGTTCATCTGGTCACCGTCCCTGCTTTGCTCCCATTTGCCACTGGCCTGTCCTGTGCTGGATAGGGCAGTGCCCTCCCAGCTCAGTTCCTGGTCAGCTGTCCTATGACAGCTCCTGCTGCTCTCTGACAGTGAGTCGTGTGGAGTGCACAACTCTGCTCATGCTGAGCATAAAGAAAGGATTTTCAGGTGACACCTGAACTCCTTTGCAGAGAAAGCAGAGAAGATCCAAACTGATCCTTCCACTTGCTCAACAGCGAAGCTTGCTAAACAAGACAAAAATACTGGCTACTTCTTGCCTCCCTACCTCAAATTCCCTATAAAATTTGGTCTCAGCATGATAGAGGCTGAAGAATGGAAGATAGGACAGATTACACTAGGGAAAATGCCCAGAGACAGTATGGTCTAGCTAAAGAAAGCACACACAAGGCCTTGGGAATAAACTTTATTGCCACCACAAGGATTTGGTCTGTGTTTGCTGTCTGAGGGCTCTTCAGCTCTCCAGTCACACACCTCACTTGCATCAGATGAGCTTTGGGCGCTCTGCTTTGTGCTGTGCTCTGTCCTGGGCTGGAGGGATGGGCTGTTGGGAAGGCAATGGGTCCACGGTAGAGAAAGTGTCCTCAGTGGCACAGCTCTCTATTCCACCTTGGGATGTGGGTGGGTTTGCAACAGGCCCTTGAAAGTTCTTGTTGAGGGATGGTGCAGGCCCAGGTTGACTAATCCGCTCTAATACTGAGTCAGCAATCCGATTTGACATGGTCCTTATATCCAAAGTGTTGGCTAAGGCTGTTGACTTTAGGCTCCTTTTTCTTTCCAAGTTCTCCTTCACCATTGCACAATCTTCAGGCTCCATGGTTTTGGCACACCCGGCCCCTTCTGCAGGGGCAGGCCACATTGCTTTCAGGCTCTGCTGTTCAGATGCTCTGGGAAATCCTTGTCCAGCTTCCATGCCCTGCCTTGGACATGTTTGGGATGACTGCACTTGTCTGTTGGAGACATTTCCCCCAGGAAGCTCCAGGATTTCAGTGTACTCACAGCCAGTGTCTTGTTCAAACTGAGAAGTTACAGAGGATTCCAAGGTATAATGAACACTCTCAACAACTTCTCTGGTGAGTGTGTCAAGGGAGGTCTTTGAAAGTACTCTGTCTGCAGTGTCCTTGGATTTGTCTGCTTGGGTGGCTCTTCCAGCAAGAGGCAGGTCCTCCCACTTGGCTGCAACCCCTGCCTCAGCAGCTTTGGATGTGCTGGATGCCAGACGGTCCCCCAAGATCTCCAACACTGTTGCTACAAGCTCTTTCGCCATCACTTCCATTTTCTGATGGTGATCTAGAGAAGTATCCAAAAGTTCTGCTCTCATGCAGCCTAAAAGTCTTCCTCTGATTCCCCGGGCAACCCTCTGTAAAAAGCTGACATGCTGATCCCTAGGAATCTTCAACCTCTCCAACACTCTGTACACCACAGTCTCAACCAGCTCTTCAAGCTTCTTGGCTTCTGCTGCAGTTAGTTGCTTAAACACAGCATTCAAGAGGCCATTGTCAGTGCCATCTGGCTTCCTCTGGGAATCAGCAGCAGTGCTGGTATCCTTCTGGCCCAGCTCAGCTCTGGGGTAAGTTTGGCCCTTGTTCAGAGCTGCTCTCCCTTTTCTGCATCCCCCCGATTTTTGGCTCTTGGGTAGGCTGGAAGGGTTTTGAGGCTGCAGCTTCCCCTGACAGGAAGTGTTGGTGATTCTTGGCAGGTTGGGGCCACGCTTTAATTGGGCCCAGGATGGCAGAAGGGAAAAAAAAGTGAAAAGTGAAAAAAAAAAAAGTGACACCTTCCTGAAAAGTGACACCAGGTTGTGGGTCATGTTGCTCGGCCCCTGCATGCTGAGGATTCCTAAGGGCCCAGGCTGGACCTCTGCTTCAGCCAGGCCATGAGGGCAGGGAAGAAGGGCTTCCCTCAGCACGGTGTGTGCCTGCACGTGGCCCTGCTGCCCGTGCCCAGCTCAGTGCCCTGTGCTGGCTCAGCTCCCAGCCGTGGAGTCCTTTCCCCGCCACAGCGCCCGGCCCAGCAGCACCGCCCTGCACAGTCCCATGCCCCTGAACACAACGCTTTGCCTACTTCTTGCTGCCCTAAGATCTGCTCTGACTGTAGCTTGATCCTGGTCAGGTACTGCCTGTACTCGTTGAACTCCTTCACAGTGCAAATCACCTATGGAGGGATGAGGGCAGAATCCCCCAAAAACTGTCAAGCCATGCAGTCGGCCTTCCCCACAACAGCCCGAGCCCAGTGGGAGAGGAGCTGCCCCCAAGCCCTCCCCCCACACCCTGGTGTTGGGGCCACTGCTGTCCCCCCAGCCAGGGCTGAACAGGCAGCGTGGGGCAGGCTGAGAAGGGCAGGACTGGGGCTTGCCAGGGGGATGTTGGCGCTGCTTCTGCTCCCAGGGACACCAACGCACAGCCCTGTCCTCTGGCAGCAGCAGCTGCAGCAAGGGCTGTGGGAGCCCTGCTTGAAGAGGGCTGCTCTTGATCAGCCTGATGTCCAAACCTACCTTGTTTTCTCTGGTGACAAAGCCCTGTTTCTTCAGCAAATGCAGCACGTCCTTGCGCTTGTGGTAGTCCTGAAGGACAGGGTCATGCAGGCAGTTGTATGCTGGGCTGAGGTGGTGGCAGTAGGGATCATCCAGAGTGAAATAAGGAAACGGCCGGTGGAGCTGTAAGAGTTTCCAGAGTATGAAGGAGGCAGGAGAGTGGAGCGAAGAGGTACCACATGGTACCTGTGAAAAGGTAAAGGTCTTCTCCATCCTTCTGTATGCACAGAGACCTGCACAGACAGACTACAGGGCTGGGCTGTGATGGGTTAAGGGAGAAAAGACAAACTGCACAGCAACTCCACCAGCAAATAGGTATCTTAGGCCACCAGGAAGAACTGCAGACCCATCTGCAAATTAACCTTCAAAGGCTCAAATGCAGCCAGTGGAGAGTGGATGAAACCAGTCTCCTTGGGTTAGGCAGGCCCAAGGGCTGTGTTGGCTACCTCCACCTCCAGAAAATCTCTATCTTGGGAAGCTGCAGTGCAAACTGGAGGACAACAGTGTGTGTATACCCAAGGCAGGGAAGCCCAAGTTATTCCAAAGGTTCCAAGAAGGCAAGCAGAAGGTTGGAATCTCACTCACAAGTGCCCCGGGGCCTGGCCCGACATTGTGGGATGAGCTGGAGGAATGAGCTGCCTTGGCACCCAGACACACACAGCTGTCTGCTGAAGGCAGGGGCCTGGCCACACACATGCACAGTGCCAGAAACAAGTACAAAGATGGACAAGTGCTTTCTCCTCTGTATTCCAGGGAGCCTGGAGTTTCCCTTGCCCAGTCCTGTCCAGTTGAAGGGCTGCAGCTCCTGCTGTAGAGCAGGTGGCCTCAAGAAAATCTTTGCATGATGGGGACTCTGTGAAAGAGATTTTCTACCCCTTTCTATTTCCTTTACCTTTTCACCCAGTTTTCCCCTGCAGAAGACAGGCTTGGATCCAGGTGCCACAGGGATCTTGACTGCAAGTGGAAGGTTCAGCAGTTCAGGGTCCATTTTCCTGGTATCTCCTTCTCCCAGGTGTGGTCTTCTGGGGCTGAGATAGGAAGACACAGACACTCAGGTGTTGCCCAACAAGCCTCCTGCATGGCAGTCCTGAAGCCCTGGAGCATCACCCCATGTCCCAGGCTCCCCAGCAGAGCCCTCTATATTGGCCCAGTGGTCCCCTCCCCCCTGATTCCCAGTGCACTCAGCAGTGCCTCTGCCTTCGGCAGGACACCAGCAGTGAGATGGAGCTCCACAGCTCTTGCCGAGACCTCTCATGGTGTTGTGATCCCACTCTTACTCTTACCCCAGAGACACAGCAGCTGTCTCCTAGCTAAATATAGCCAGGGGCATTGTTCCATCATGGTGATGTCACATCCCCGCATTGTCACATCACCGTGCTGACATTGTGTCACATGGAAGCTGCCCACCAAGCCTGGGGGGAGGGGGGGCCACCTGGAGGCTCCTTTGGACAGCCCTGTGGGCTGCCCCCTTCGTGTGACCCAGCTGTGGGAGCTCCTGTCCACAGGCCCCTTCCCCCCTCCTCTGTCCTGTCATTCTGTGTGGCAAAGCTTCCTCACGAACAGGAAGGGATGGGAGAAATTGCCACACCAAAGGTGTGCAGTTTGGGTTCTGCTTTTCCCCTCTTTCCCTTTTTAGGGCTTCTTCCCTGTCATGGCCAAGCAGCCACAACTGGGGGAATTGCAGTAAACTGGATATTTGGCCCATCCCTGGAAACATCTAATTCCCGGTTCACATCTCAAGAAACAGTAGAGAAATAGAGGCTGAGGGAGAGCCCTCTCCTCCTCTTTCGTCAGGCTCCCATTCAGCCCAGACACCTTTCTGCCACCTTCCTGCCACCTTCCCAGTCTCCCCTGCCCTGGTTTCTGCCGTCCTTGTTTGCTCTCACTTCCTACCCCTTCTTGGCTGGATTTGGTGAGATCTCTGGTGCCCGTTCCTCCAGCCTGTCTGGTTCCTTGGGGCAGCTTTTACACTGCAGAGCCGCGCCAGCCTCGCTCTTTGCACAAAGGCAAGAGACAGGCAGAGCAATCTGTTGGAGGTGCAGTGATTGATCACCACGGGGCTCTTGGGAAACAGCGAGGGGCGCAGCTCAGGGACGGTGTTCCTGGGCTCCCAAAGCCCTTTCTGGCACACGCTCCAGCTGCAGCTCTTCTCCATCTTGGCCAGGGGAGGAGCAGCATCGGCTGTGCCCCAGCTTCCCTTTGCCACATGTCCTGCTCAGCCCCGGGGCCATGAGCCCCATAGCACATTCAACTGGCATGGACTGTGATGTTCCCAGCATGATGACATCCCTGCAGAGAAATCCACTGAAGTTCACAGTGCAAAACTGCAGCAGCTCAGCAAGGGTGGGAGCTAGGAGATCTCTGCCTCAAGTCCTGGCCGGGTCTGATGAACAAAGGGGACAGAGGAAAGTAGTGCTGTCTGCCTCTGTTCTCACCCGTTTGGGCTCCTTCCTGGGCCACAAAGCTTAGTTTGTCCACATTTACTACTTTCCTCTGTGTGAGGGGAAGCTCTGGACCCACATTTATCCAACTGATCCAGTCACGATCTGTCTGCAACCTGCATCAGAGCAGGCAGAGACCAGCCTGGTCTGTGGAGGAGTTTCTGTTGCCTGGGAAGGGCTGCCGCTCCATGGCCAGCCACAGCAGGCAAGTTTGGCAAATGTCTGAGCACTCATGATCATTTTAACCATGGACACTAACATCAGAGAAGCTGGACCCCTAGACAGTGAAAAAGGAGAAATGTCACAAATTGGCACAGACACATCCCTGAACTACCAATAGCCATGTGCTCTCAGTGGGAACAGCAAAGCAAAGGAGCCCAGTGGGATCTAGGAAGACCTATTTTGGAGGGGAAGGAAGTGGTTCTCAGGGCAGGTGTTCTATGAGTCTGTAGGTTTTTTTAAGTGATGAAACTCCAGAATGAAATACAGTGCTGTCAAAAAACCCATTACACAAACACTATGCTGATGTTTTGGTAAAATAAAATAATTTTCTATTTATCTCAAAACTTCAGGGTTATTTTCCTTTCTATTTTAATTCTTTCTGCAATTTTTTTTCTCTTCTAGACACCTGCAATGTTAAGACCACTTCTGAAATATTCAGGTTAAAATGCAAATCTGAAAACTGTATTTTCAACCTTTTTTTTTCTCCCTGTTGCAATACTTTTAGCAAGCCACTCTGCTTCCACAGATTCCCAGCACACACAGTTCACAGGCTCTGTCAGAAAAGCACTAGCACCTACTGCTGTACAGTGATGGGGACACTCGGCTTTAAACCATGCTTTGTGCTCCCTGGGTCCTGTGATGCTTGTGGAACTGGGCTGAGGCTGATGTCAAAGAAGCAGCCAGATTTGTGTAGCAACAGCAGTTCCTGCAGCTGGAGGAGGAGGAAGACAGAAGGGAAAAGCCCTTGAGCCATGTTGTGTGTTCCTCTGAAGCCCAAAAGCAGCCGGTGCTATGTGAACACCTCAGCCACAGCAGTTACTCTTTCAGTCACAAAACCTGACAGGCGGCAACCCTCTGCTGGTCTGTGGCCTCTGAGCAGAATTTCAAGGATTATCCCAGGAAACCGACCCGAACCAGGGAAAATTTATCCACCCAATTCCAGCATACACAGATTTTTGCTCTTCTATGTCAATCTGGTTTGGGCTTTAACCCAGCATAAAACTACCAAAAAAAAGAAAATGAAATTAATTTGCCCCTGAACAACTCTGTTATCTACAGCTGAACCCACAGTCTTCTGACTGTACCAGAGGGTGAGCACGGCTGAGGAGCAGTGACGATCCCCTCGGATGGGCACTACTCAGGCCCACTCGCTTCCCGGCACATGGGGCAGCAGTGAGGGCACCGAGCCGAGCCAGCTGCGACAGCCACGGGCGGGTGTGCGCAGGAGCGCCCGCATCCCGACATCCGCCTCAAGGAAGGCTCAAGGGAGCAGGCCGCCAACTCTCCCCGGTATTTCACCGCCGTGCCACCTCAGCGCTCACGCTCCCGGCAGGGCACTGCGACTGTGCCCCGCTGCAGGCCGAGCCCCCGCCGGGCCCCTCCCGCCCCGGCAGCACCGCCGGCCCCAGGGGCCCGCCGGGCCGGGCCCCGCCCCGCTCGGCTCCATGCCCGGCCCCGCCCTCTGCGCGCTCCCTCCGGCCGGAGTGGGCGGGTCTTCCGCGCCCCCCCCGCCCCCCCCCCCCCCCCCCCCCCAGCGGCGCCGCATCGCGGCGGCCATTTTGTGCTGCTGCGGTCGGTGCTCGGGGCTCGGCGCGCCGCGGGCCCGGTGGAGGTGGCTCCGTTCTAACCCTTTTTCCCGTACAGATCCCTCGGTAAGAGCGCGGCGGCGCCCGGGCAGGCCGGGCCGCCTGCCCGATCCGGCGCTGCGGGCCCGCGGCGCGGCGGGGAGACGCGGGGAGGGAGGCCGGGCGGGCGCGTCCCCGCGCACAAAGGGCCGGGCCAGGCCGGGCCGGGCCGGGCGGCGCCTCCCGCCTGCGGCCCCGTGGCGCCGAGCGGGGCCGCTCCCGCCTCGCCGCAGCCCGGTGCGCTGAGGCCCGCAGCTCGGGCCGGCCCCGGCCGCTCCCCCGTCCCTGACTCCCTGTCGCCGCCCGCGCACGCCGGCCCGCGGAGCTGCGCGGGCAGGTGAGTCTGTGCGGGCCGAACGCCGGCGCCGAGTGACCTTGTGGCGGCGCCGGGGCCCGAGCCGGGGCACGGGCCGTAAGGCGGGGGCTGTGCCGCAGCCCGAGGCGGGGATTTGACGGGTCCGGAGCGGCGCCCGGCGGGCCGGGTGCGGCGGGGAGCGGGACGTCAGGGCCCGGCGGCTCTGAATTCCGGGGCCGCTCGGCGGTGTACGTCACCCGGACCCGGGAGTGGGGAACCCGCGCTGAGCAGGTACTTGCCCTTCCAGATGTTGAGCGCGGCAAGGGGAGGCTTCCGTTCCTTTCCTGTCCCGTTAAGTCTAGAGCAGTTGGTAATCTGTAGCCATTCCAGGGTTTAGTTAATCTAAACAGGTACAGTTTCGGGAAACCGTTTTATCTCCTTTACTGACTTAAAATCTGGGTACCAGAGATGTTTCTCTGGTCCCAGGCTGTTGTTTCTAGCCTAAATACTTAAAAATAAACCAGGAGAGATATCTGAAAATTGATGAGTCCAAGTTAAGTAAAATAAATGTCACTAAGCTACAGAATTTTGTTGTGTTGTATGCAGTAGGGAATTAAACAAAATATTTAAGCAATGGTAGTGACTTGAAATAACCTTTTGTAAGTATCTATACAGCACTTAGTAATGGAGCATCTCTGTAACTAATGCTTTTGACCTGCGTTCATTTAATTTTCTATAATGTGTTATGAATCCTTTTGCAGAACCAGTTTTGAAAAAAAAGGTCAAGCAAGAAGGCTTAAGCAAAGATCAGTCATATAATTCTCTGTTTTAATTTTTGTGACTTCTAAACTTTCATAGTAATAAAGGGAGGTGACTTAGATGAATGCATGTTTTTCGAATGCATGCTAAGTCAGCTTGTGGAAGAGTTCGCTAGTTTACGCTCTTGCTGATAACTTCATGGATGTCTCCTCAATGGAAATAAAATTTTACTTGAGCAGGCTGAGAGTAAAATCTGTCTGCCTGTAATTTTAAGGTCAAGTTGGGAATGAGGCTAGAGTATTAATTGTTCATAACGATACTGCCTTGACTGAAATGTAAGAAGCATGTAATTTATTCTTACCTTTAATTGGCAAAGCTCTCTGTAGCACTTGCTTTTGCTCCTGTAGTTCCTGCATGACCTAGGCAACGATAATGACTTAAATTCTCCCTCTTGGCCAGGAAAGGAGAGCACAACCCTAATTTAATAGTAGGGGATGATAAATTCTCTCTAACTGCACATATTATTTATAACTGCATCTGCAGAAGATAGGTATTGTCTGTAGCTGTAATTTGTCAGCTGACAGGCTGACACTAGCTCTCTTGCCTGTGTGACTGATGTCCTGTGCACGTGTGAACACTTGCATTGTGAGCTGAGCTAAAGAATGTACAGGGGACAGGGGAAGGATTTATTGCTCAGCCCTACAAGTGGTTGTTGTCAGTATTTAAACTGTACTCTTGATGGTTGTCTAGTTGCATGGTTACAGTGGGGTTTTTTAAAAATCTTAAAAAGAGCAGTCCTTTGGACTGGTGCATCATACTGAGAAGTGTTGTGAAGTGCTAATGAGTTCATTGTATGTTTGAGTAAGTCATCCTTTCTTTTTTGCTGAAATTAATTCCTTGTCTTCATACTTTGTACTTTTCTGTTCCTTGCTTGCCTACAGGTTTGTTTTGACTGCTTGTACTTCCTGCAGGAAAATACTTTCTTCAGGTGAACAATGGTGGTTTGGAACTCTTGGTTTGTCCTTGCTGTCCAAATACCAATAGCCACATGGCCTGTGTATTTCTAAAGACCTTTCAGAACTACTGGCATTCCAATATTTTTGTGACTGCAAACACTAGGCTTAAATGATGATGAATGCATGGGTGTATACTGTGTCTATGGTGACTAGCTGCAGATAATAATGTTGGAATATAAACACTCCTTTTGGAGGCATGTTAGTTTGTTGACATGCTTCTGTGTCTTTTTACTGGGCTTGAGGATTTTCAACCAGCCTTATTTAAGTGTAGGCAGCTATGGTCTGCCTTATTTTTTCATAAATCTACCTGAAATGGAGTTCTTAGGATTGCTTAAACAGAAATTGATTAGAAAGGAAAACATGTCTTCAGCTTGGTTGCCTGTATTAATGAAAAGAGAGGAAGCACTGTTGCTTATTGTGCGGGGGTTTTGTTTTGTGGGCTTGATTGTTGTTTTTTGTTGTTTTGTGGGCTTGATTGTTTTTGTTTGTTTTGGATTTTTTAATATGAAGTTAGCATCAAAGAGCTTTTCTGATCTGGTTACTAATGTTAAAATACTAGTTTCAGAATTGACTCACATTTCTGCTGCTTAAAATCAGCACTTCTTTCCCAAGGAATTGGAAAATATCCTCTAGTTCCACAGAGTCGTTGAGTAAGGAAAATATGTTAAACACCTCTGTGCTCCAGATGCAGAGCTGAGCATCCTTAGCCTAGACCTGTGCATCAGGGATGCAGAGTGCTATGGGTAGGGTTGGAGTTAGAATTTTAGTTAGTTTTAAAAGCATGTGTTGGCATAGCAGAGGTTGTGAGTACACCAGGCTGGAATTGCTTCTTCCCTATACTGTAGTTTGCTAATGGCTTTTTTTGTTCCAAGACCCCGTGTATTTGTATCAGTCATTTCCCTATGCTGCAGCTGTCTTTTGTTGCTGTTACCAGGCTTGCAGAAATAGGCACTTAGTTTTTTTTTGTTTTCCTGATGTCCTTTCATCTCTCAGCTGGGAGACAAGTCTGCAAGCAGCCTTGAAATGCACCCCTTTCTTTTCTTTTCTTTTAAAACAAATAGGCAAGTTGCATCCTTCTTACAGGGTGACATGTGCACAGATGATCTGTCTACTTAATTAATTACCTTAAATAAAGATAATTTTTTATCAGTACTTATGGCAATATAACTTGGAAAATTTTCCTTTATTTGGATGTCTTGAAAATATCCTCTTCTTTATCAGCAGGTAGGGTGGATTTGGTTCTGTCAAGGCAAGAAGCAATGAAACAATGCTGTGTCTAGGAGTCAGGACACTGTATACTGACTGGGTGGAAGCAGTGACCTCTGCGATTTTCATTAGCCAGTGTTGCAGGTGCTGCAAATGATCTGTGAAAAATGTTTTTCAGACTTTTTTTTAATGGATATTTTTACAGGTAGATTTCTTCTAGGAGTCAAAAGTCCCAAGTCCAGTTACTGCTTCAGGTACTGTAACCAGGTAATTTTTGTGCTTTCTGATTTGCTCCTTCCATTTTTGGTCATAATTTTTTCATCTGATAGCTAAAATTCATGTTGATGCTTGGTGATAAAGTCTTAGGTTCAGCAGCCTGCTGTAAGTGTATATTGTGCTGCTGGAACACCCAGAGCAACCTCTGAGCTGGGATATCGCAGCTGATGGGTGTGGTGCTGGGTGGTAATTTAGCCAGGTAACTGGGATCCCTGTCCTGTGATGCAGGCATTGACTGGGAGATCAGGAAGAGGACAAACATTTAGTCTCTGGAGGCAACTCCTGTCAAGTGTGAGGGAAAGGTACTCTCTCAAGGATGATGTAATAGTGCAAGAAGGTGGACCACTGTAGAGAAAGGTATCCGCTACCCAAGAGAATCAGCTGTGCTGGGGATAATCTATAGGGATTCAAATAACGAGCCTATCAATCCAGATGAGGTCAGAATACATAAATGTTGAGCCCCTGGGCTCACTTGGCATGTTTCTTTAAAGAAGGTACTACCTTTCCCTGAGGTGGGCACACAAGAGAAATGCTGCAACATTCTCGGGAGGGTAAAAAACCAAATCTAAATGGTAAACTTTAGCAGAGCAGGAATTTAGCAAAATTTAAAACAAAACAGTCAATTGGAATAAAGCATTTCATTTAGCAGATTCCACCCATCCAACCTTATATTACCCATATTCCAAGAAGGGGAAGTTAGGAGTGAAAAAGAGAGAAAACCAAGATACAGCTACCATCTTTGATCCAAGTGCAGTCTCAGCTATCATAAACTCCAAGGATGATAGGAAAGTTACCACATGCATCTTAAAGCAGTGGGTTTTACCTGCTCTGGTCTCCTGTGGCTATGCTTCCCAGGTGGGACTTGTGGTTATCTTTGGAGCTAGATTGAGGCTGCAGGCATGGGGTGTGGGGCATTCCTTTCAGTGTGACAGTGCCTGACAATCATTCTGGGCTGGACTAAAGGTTCCTGGAGATGGGGTTGTGGAATGGAGCAGTGCACCTCCCACTTTCCGCAGAACTGCCCCCTCCCTTTCAGTTGATTTGAGCCAGTAATAATTTTCTCTAGTTTTTCACAACAATCCATGTGGCAGAAGTTTGGATGGAGTGTGCCATTTTCATACTCCAGGGCATTGATATTGATGTCAATGAAAGAAGGAGGACAAGAAGTGCTCCGGGTGACTACCTGATTCAGGCAATTTGAGATCATCTTTTTTCCTCCTGACTGACCGGTGGCTGTGAACTGTCCCAAGACTCTGGACAGACGTGAAAGACTTGAGCAAGTTGGAGAGGAAATGTCCTGTAGCCCTAATTGGCCAGTGCATGGGTACAATGGAGAGTGGACACTGACAGTGAAGTATTTTGGCCTGAACGCACCATCACAGAGTGCTACTGTGCCAGACGTGCTGGAACTTCAGTATGACCTGAAGTCCAGGGCAGCAAAGTGGTGCCACCATTGAGATTGCCAGTGTGTTTTTCTCTATTCCTTTAGCAGCAGAGTGCAGGCCACTGTTAGTTTTTACCTGGAGTGGCATCCAGTACACCTAGAAGCGGCTACCCCAGAGGTGGAAGCACAGTCTTACCATTTGCCATGGACTGATGTAGGCTGCACTGGAAAAGGGTGAGGTTCCAGGGTTCCAGAACACTTGTAGTACAATGATGACATCATTGTATGGGGGCAACACTGCAGAGGAGGCTTTTGAGAAAAGGGGAGAAAATAATCCAAATCCTCCCTAAGGCTGTTTTTGCCACGATCAAGGACTTGCCCAGAAAATTCAGTTCCTCGGAGTAAAATGGCAGGATGGATGTTACGAGAGTCCAGTGGATGTGCTCATCAAAGTAGTGTGTCCAGACAGCAAAAAGGAAACACAGACTTTCTTAGGAACTATGGGTTTTTGCAGGATGCATATTCCATAAGATAGTCAAGATTGTAAGCCCTCTCTGTCATGTGACACGGGAGAGCAACAATTTTAGGTGGGATTCTAAACAACAACAAGTTTTGGACAAACTCAACAGAAGATTGTGCAGCAGCCTTTGGGCTACTCAGGACAGGATAAGATGTGAAAAATATGCTCTACGTTGCAGCTGGGAAGCGTGGTCCTTCCTGGAGTCTCTGACAAAAAGTGCCCATGGAGACTTGAAGACAACCCCTGAGGTTCTGAATTTGCTGATAAAGAGGATCTGAGGCCTGTTACACCCCAACTGAAGAAGAGATCTTGACAGGTTATGAAGGGGTTGGCACTGCCTCAGAAGTGATTGACACTGAAGCACAGCGCTTTCTGGTATTCGGACTGACAGTGCTGGACTGGATGTCCAAGGGAAATTCCCTTCTAAACATCATGTCACTGACATCACGTGGAATAAGTGAATGGCTCTGACCATGCAGTGAGGTCAAATAGGAAACCCCAGTCACCCAGGGATCTTGGAAATAATCACAGCGGCATGAAGGCAAAAATATCCGTACCATCAGAAGAGGAGGAAGAAAAGGTGCCACCATGCTAAGGAGACTCCACCATATAAACAGCTACCAGAAAATGAAAAGTGATGCTCTCTTCACTGCTGCTTCCTGTCGTACCATAGGGACAAATTGGAGATGGAAAGCTGCCATTTGGAGTCTTACACAGTGAGTTGCAGAAGCTATTGAAGGACAAGGTGGTCCTTGCAGAGCTGAAAGCCATCTAGCTGTCCTCAAATATTGCTGAATGAGAGAAATGGCCAATATCCTACCTCTGCATTGGTTTGTGGATGGTGGCAAATGCTGGGGGGAGGGGGGCTGGACCAGTGAAAAAAGACCAGTTGGTAGTGCAGAGGGAAACCCATCTGGGCTGCTGAAGTGTGGCTGCCTGGGTAGAGAAATTGACTGTAAAAGTATGTTGTGGAGATGCACACATACCCAAGAGTTGGGCTACTGAAGAGTATTGCAACAATGAACAGGTGGATCAGGCTGCCAAGGTCAAATTGCCTCAGGTGGATTATTTCTGGCTTGGTGGGCGTCCTGTGACACCTTGTGTCATCTGGAAAGAGATGCAACATTACAGATGGACTCATGACTGTGGGGTGGACTTAACCATGAATACCATCTCCAGGTTATCCATGACTGTGAAATGTGTACTGCAGTCAAGCTGGGCAAGTGGGTAAAACCACTGTGGTATGGGGGGGAATGGTCAAAATATAAATATGGGGAGGCCTGGCAGATTAATTACATCACACTCCTGCAGACCCACCAAGGCAGATGTTACATGCTGACGGTGGTGGAAGGCACCACTGGATGGGTGGACCTACCCCATGCCCCTCAGCACTGCCCAGAACGCCATCTGGCCCTTGAAAAACAAATCCTCTGTCAGCATGGCACTCCAGAAAGAATTGAGTCAGACAACAGCCTCATAGACATCTGAGCCAGATACTATGGGATTGAGTGGGTGTATCGTATTTCTTAACATGCACCAGTCTCTGGAAAAATTGAACAGCATAATGGACTGTTAACAACCATATTGAAAGTAATGGGTGGGGAACCATCAGACATTGACATCTACACAGAGCAAAAGCCACCTTGTTAGTTAACACTTGAGGCTACACCAGTCAAGCTGGCCCTTCACAATCAAAACCTCCACATTCTGTAGAATGGGGTATGGTCCCCATGAGGGATAGATTATGAGGAATATATTAGGGAAGACAGTTTGGGTTAGTCCTACCTCAAACAAAGGCAAGCACATCTGGCGGATTGGTTTTGCTCAAGGACCTGGGTGCTCTTTGTGGGTAATGCAGAGGGACAAGGGAACATGATGCGTACCTCAAAGGGATTTGATTTTTGGGTGAGAAGAGTCTGTAATGTTGAATTGTATAATATTGGTTGGTGAATAATAGTGCCACTGTGTGCCATAACTGCAGTTGACAAAGGTGTACAGACTGCTCCAGATATACCAGTTGTGAATTCCTGATGCAGTTTGCCACCAACCCTCTTGCCCTAGAAGACCTCTATGATGGATGGAATCCACAGTCTTGGACTAAATGAACTCAACAGACGTCTTGGAGGGACAGCCATTAATGATGGAAATGATACCCGTGCTTTTGTAGATACCTATGTCTGTGTGTATATATATTTATGTGTGTGTGTGTATGTGTATAGTTGGAAACAGGTAGGATTTGGACATGATGTATGTAGTACAGAATAAGGGATGGATAATGTCCTAATAGCCAGAAGAGGGTGTGGCGAGAATCTGATGTGGATATGCAGAGGGGTGTCTGTGTGTTTTTAAGGGTCTCTTAAGCATCTCTCTAGTTTGGATTACAGCAGCCTGCTGACCTGTACTGAATGAAATTCTGCGCTGCCACCTCACATCGTTTTCTGGGGACCGGGGAAAGGGATCCCTTCCAGGTTGGGGTGGTTTGGGTGTGGTCAGGTTAAGTCAGGCTCTGCACTGAGCATTCACGTGTATATTGCTTGCCTCTCTTGTACACTTCTTAATACCATTACTTTTACAGTTCATTTTCTTATCTCATTGCTGTTTTCAGTAAACTGTTCTTATCTCAACCAATGATCTTTATACTTTTGTGCCTCTGATTCTCCTTTCAGTGGGAACACTTGATGGAAGAGTACTATTCCTAAACCACAATAGGTTCTATGCAGCTTCAGTTCAGGTAGAAATTGGGAGCAGTGTCATTACAGTGCCAAATCTGCAGCCTAAATTGGGCTTCTGGGAACAATTCAAATGGCTGTCTTTCCTACTTCTGCAGTGTGAGGAAGCCTACATGTATTGACAAGAATTGGATTTGTGGATGAAGAAGCAATTCTGAGAAACTATTGTAGTTCGTTCTTGTATTAGCAAAACACAGCTCCTTCTGCCATGTGGTGAATGTAGATTATCCAATTGAGTATGTCTTCACTGACAGGAGCGGACTGCTTGCTTAGTATGTAGTTAGTTAATACTGCAGTACCTGTTGCACTAAAGTAGGAGTAATCATAAAGTTACTGGTGACTTTTAGTTGACAACAGATAAATAAATGGTGGAGAAATATGATGTAGATATGCAGAGAGAATGTCTTTGTGTCAAGGTCTTTTAAGAGTCTCTCTAATTTGGATCACAGCAGCCTGCTGACCTGTACTGAAATATTTTCAGATTAAATTTTTGTTCTAGAGGTATTATTCTATTATGCAGCTACTGTTGACTGTAGGGAGAATATTTTTTTGAACACTGAACTACTTTTAGTCTCAGAATTCACATGTTTTTGTTTTTCCTTTCCTGTAGGTACACAGCACTGGTTGGAATGTTTGCAGCAACATAAACAAGTTTCTTGGTGAGTATAAGCATAGATCCTTTTTTAATTTCCTTAAGCTTTTGAATTTTGCTTTAAAATTCAGGTTTTACTTAAATACTATCACAGAGCTTCTGCAAGACTTATCTGCATTGAATTCTTGTATTCTTAAAGGCTGCCATTTTTTCCTTAAACTGAAAATAAACAGCCTCATTAAAGTAGGTTTTCATTAATATTGCTTTATTTAGGAAAAACTTAATTTATTTTATGTGACTTAAACCTTTTTCCAATTTCTTCCTGTTTGTTCAGTGCTTAGGTGCTTGTTTTTTATCTTTAGTGTTTACAGGAAAAGAAACCAGAACATAGGACATGATCAAATGACTGAAAATGATTGTTTTCAGTAATGACTATTTATTTCTTTAATTGCACTTGGTAATTCAAATAGATTTCATTATATATTTTTTTTCTGTTAAATTGCTTATATTCCTAATTTCTGCTTCCATGTTGGTCTATCCCAGTCTCAGCACCAGTTGAAACTGACAGCACAGTTACATGAGATGTTGCTGAGGGGATGAAAATGACGTTCTCCAGGCTCTGTAATCTCAGGAAGTGAGGATCTTGTTCAGAGGGTCATTCATGTAACACCTTTTCAGTTTTGTCACCGAGTACTTTGGGATGGTCATGGTTCTGCCTGAGGAGAAGAGCAACTGTAGATTTTTACTGGTCAGTTCTCCTAATCTACTTGTATAAACTAGAGAAAAAGTAGGAGACTGAAATCAAGTACTCAAGTCTTATGGTTTGAGGGAATGTCAGTGGTGAGGAATAAGCTGTTCAGCATTCTTGTGACAGAGATGATGAGTTCAGGATCCAGTTTCTGTTTTGCGTGGCTCAGAGTTCACCTGTGTAGTTGTTAATTGAATCTGGGAAGCTTTTAAACCAAGTGCTGGTGAATATGTAGTTGAGGATGTTACATTGTGCAAATAAGAACTGCATATAGTCCTGTGTCTTGTTTGAAATGTGTCTTTTGGATAGAAGAAAGGGGGTGATGCAGTATTCCTTGAAATTTGTTGCAGTGTCAGGTCTTCCTGTCTAGTTTAAATCTTTCTTGTTCCTGTTACTTAAAAAAGCCCCAAACCCAAAAACTTGCCTGAAGATCTAAGCATTGTGGTTTGAAACACTGCTGTGAGGGACATAATCTGAAATTTATGGTCACATCCAAAAACAGTAACCTACCTGTGAAATGATACACAAAACCATCCTGAGGCAGGAGCAGACATCCTTGGATGAACAGAGGCTGTTCTTGGGTTAACGTGTTTAGCAGGTACAGGAGTTTTTTATCTGTTTTTATGTGTAGGGCAAAACACAGTAAGGCATGGTAGCACTGCTGCTGTAGTCAAAACTTGCCAGGCAGAGGGTGCTTTGTCTGCAGGCAATAAAAGTCTATTGTAATCAGCTTACCAGTACCAATACAGTTTTTAAGTGGTGCTTGTGAGACTTCCACTTAGTCTTCATAAGATGCCATTAGGATTGTATAGTATAAATGGTGTCTGTAAATACTGTTTTGCAGTCTGATATCATACCTTTTCTCATCTGCAGGTGTGTGGTTTCAGCACAGCATGGCTATGGTCATCCACTTGCAAGTTGTTCCGATTGTGGTGGGGACCATGAACTTCTCTGGACTGACCATTCCTGATGGGGGCGTGCATATTGTAGGGGGTGAACTGGGTGAGGCTTTCATCATTTTTGCCACTGATGGAGACGTGAGGCTGGTGTCATGGGTGCAGATGATAAAAGGTCAAAACGAACTACATTGGCGAGTAAGAAAAACCTGATGTACAAAATGTGAATGGACTTAGTCCTTGGCAGTTCCATACATAGATGTGCAAGCAGATTTGGAGCAGTGGTGCTGGAGAGGATGGCAGAGTCAGACTTAGCCTTAGGCTTTGTGGAGTCAACTTTGTCCTAGAAGGAAACAAAACAGGCTTGTGTTGCTTGTCTAGGAGTGGCAGTGTTGCCTGCAGTACCCCAGGTCAGCAATATCTGTGCTGCATCTCCAGGGAATACAAGACAGTCTCTGGGTAATTGCTTTTACTCCTGGTTTTGCCAGTGCTTTTTATTACCTGTCTTACCCTGTAGTCCTGAAGAATCACCACCAAGGTACTGAGTGCTTCCTAGGAGCTGGGACAGCAAGCTTCCCATCCGGAATAAAATAGAAATTCTCAGTGCAAAGTAGGATTATATTTATGCAGACTGTCAAAGTTGATTGTGCTTCTTTATCAGGTCAGAGACCTGTGGGTTTTTTTCATGGTGTTCCTCTTTTTTCTTTATTGTATCCTTATGGCAGACGGAGGGAAATCCTTGGGTTTGGCATGGATGCACAAAAGAATGAAGGAAGTAGGCTGAGTTGTAGAAGTGAGTTGCATTTCTTCTGAACTGCTTATGAAGCAGCACTGAGACAGAATTAAGTTTGAAAGTGGGGCTGATTTTAAGGAAAGGGTTTTGGTGTGACGCTTTGTAAAGGAATGGTTTAATCACTCCACGGGGATTTGGAAAATATTTTTGCCAGGGTAGGTGTGGTTTGGAAAAGGCTGCAGTGATTTTGCAGTTTCCACAGAGGAAATAGGAGGAGAGGCTGTTATTAGTGAAAGTTTGGCATAACTGCTTGGGTTTGCTCTGTCTGATAATATGAAGCAGATTTTCAGTTGCCAGAGAAGCCCACTTCTGTTAGAACTTGGTGATATGCCAGGTTTGGGTCTCTGGAGAGAGTAAGAACAGCTACAGTTGAAGGTGTACAGGACATGCACTG
Organism: Agelaius phoeniceus; assembly: GCF_051311805.1. Lineage (NCBI taxonomy): Eukaryota > Metazoa > Chordata > Aves > Passeriformes > Icteridae > Agelaius > Agelaius phoeniceus. The sequence goes on from NC_135281.1 coordinate 706,892, forward strand.
TTAGCAGAGCAGAAAGCCTGTTTTAGGAGTCAAAAACTCTGATCCCTGAAGGGATCAATATTAATGTATTTTCCTCTGCATTGCCCTGAGATAAGTGTGCCTTTGTCACTGATATCTGTCTGATTAGTTGAATATCTTTAAAAGTTAGATTATCTTATGATGACTTTGATGGAGAAGAAAAGACTGTGTCTTTTAAATAACATGTATTTCAATAATACAGATTTATAAACATTTTGTTTTGGAAGTAGTGACTTACCTAAATCCTGAAATATTTGGTTACTGAAACAGATCTGATCTTCATAGAGAAGTAAGACATTATTTTCTGGTGAGGAAAATTTTAGGAGAGATATTCTGGCAAAATATTCTTATTTCCAATTTGTAGCTATGAATGTCTCATCAGTCTGGGGTTGTTTGTTGACAAGCTGTTTTAATGTAGTTCAAGGTTTTTAAGCAATATTTGCTGGAGAGGACAGGGGCAGAAACATAAAACCTCAAAGCAGGCAAGCCCCTGTGTTCAGTGCTTGCTTTCTGAGAAATGAAGTTATCAGTATGGTCATGATCATGCTGGTGAAGCATATTTTGGTGCTGCCTCTTGGCCTAGTTTGTGCAGAGCCATGTCATGGTTCTCAGTAAAAGTTGTGTCTCATGGTTTCAGTCTCACTCTAAGCCTGTATATTTTGGGGTAAAATGGTTGAGACCCTCTACTGAGTAATTTATCTCATGTAATGTTCTGCCAAGTATACATCTGCTTGAGGAAACCATTCCTGAAATTGGCTGTAAATGGAAAAGCCAGCCTGCTTTCATGGTCTGAGGAGCAGGACCACAGTGCAAGCCAGTGGTAGGATGTGAGAGAGAACCCAAAGCAGCCCAAGTTTTGTAAATTTGGAGCGGAGAGAAATGAAGAGTTGGGGAGGAGGGGCCAATGATATGAGATTTTTTGATCACAAAATTTTTTCTCTCTTTCAATTTTGTGACCTACTGCCTTCTAACAAACTTAGCTGAGTTAGTGAAGTGCAGTGTGTGTGTGCTTATACTAATGTTGGTGTTAGCTGACTATGACTAGATGCGTTCAGATTTTCATGGAATGTGCTGCCTCTCTAACTGATTAAATAGCTCTGGCTGTTTTCTTCACATTTCCTATTAGCTGTGATACTCATATTTTTAAAATATTTGAATGAAACCATAGTAGGACCTTCTGTGCCAAAATGAATGTATTTATGGAAGCCCTAATGTGTGTGATCCTGTTACTGAAGTCAGCAGATGTGTATGTTCCTCTCCAGCCCCATGGAGGTGAGCTGAGATTGAATCCCTTTCATCCAGATGGCAGCTCTTACTGAGGAGAACCACTGTGGGAAGCTGAAATAATGCACTGAGAGTGCCTCTGGGTTGGCTTTGCAGGTCCCTCCTTAGAGAAGAGGAAAAATAAGCGTACTAGGGAAAGAATCACCTTGCAGATATAATTTCTTCAAGTGTTAAGCAAAATGTATGTCTGCTCAGTGTTTGGAGGCATGAAATTCCCTTGCTAGAGTGAGAAAGGGATATTTTAATAATGTAAATCTGCAAAGAAAATAGTGGCTATTTGAGGAGTCAGTGGATAAACCTCTTAAAGTATAGCTTTGCACTTGCTGCCTTTTTTCTTTTTATCAAATTCTACGTTCTGATGCAACATAAACTGTAAAACCCCATCCATCTTAAGTTTTTCTTAATTTCCTTTCCCAATTAAAAGTTATGGACTCCTGCCCCAACCATTAGAAGACTGGGCTGATTCAGATCCAGTGTGATACTGTGAGAGTTCAGTCCGATATCGGATATTACTCTAGGAAATTAATTTTTTTCAGTTCCTAGGTGGCTAGAATACTTTGTCTTTTGCTGTGAATCAGACTTACAGGCAATACTATTTTTCCCCCTATACCCTTGCAGGATGCTTTAATAAAGGTGAGGATCAGTCTAAAAGCACTGTTTTAGAGGAAGGCAGCAGATGAACTTTTGGTAGAGAAGTTTTTTTGCAGTGTGGTGATTGAATGGAACTGGTTGGGCTGTCTCTGTGGTCAGCCCTTGGCAAATGGCCTGGCCTAAAAGTGTGGTGAAGGAGTAGCTTTTCCCTGTCGTAAACGATATTCCTAAAGATCTTTGATTTCTGAACCACACTTGAAATTAGAGGACTTCTTCAGGATGTTAATATTTTTGTAGATGCAGCTTAGTTGACACCATTGCTATTTATGCCTTATGTGAACAAAAATACTAGTGCTTATTGCTGTGCATGTCTCCTTCTTCATGTAGTGTAAGACTAGGTTTTTTATTTTAACTCAAATCAATTTTGTCCACCTCTAGTTGAATGTTCAAGATACAACCTTACTCTAAGGACAGTGATATTGAGAAGACATATAAGATATAAGACTTATAAGATAAGAGATATAAGATATAAGACTTAATTGTGTTTTTGGATCTTGTGCACTTGAAGACTACAGGAATGGATCATAATTTGTGTCTTAAAATTACTGGAAACAACTGACAAAAATCAGGAAAAATAGCTGTTGATCAGACTTTTACACTATATGTACCTTGAGATAAACTACTAGAGCAAGATTTCTTAAACTTTTATATTATCTGTTGGAAACAAATATTAATGAGGACTTTTTTTATATTCTGGTTAAAGCAGTGGAGAAGTTGGACAAAAACAATGCAAATATGCAAGGAGTATAGAGAGTCTTCTAAAATTTGGTTTAAAAAACTACATATTTCTAATGTCTTTGAACTTTATTGAACTTCTAGTGATGAGGTGCCATAGTGTTCCAGAGTTTCACTAATGTGGTAGCTGCTGAAAGATTGTCATTGTGTTTGTTTTGCCCACTTCCTGTTTACTGGATTCCTTGTTTTCATCAAAATGGAGAGGGGGACAGAAAATATTACAAAACTTCCGTCTCATTTGTGAATAAACCCTGGGTTGTGTGGTTCTTAATTGACCTGGAACTTAGACCAATGGACAGAGGCTGAGCTTCACTCTTTCATGGTCCAGTAGCTGCCATTTTAAACATACTTTTGGAATCCTTCTGCAGACTGTCACTTGGGAACCCTTGTTTAAAAGATAATTGCCCCCTTACTTTCTGCAAACCAAAATTACACAGTTCCTTAACATCTGGCTTCTGGGAATTATAGTGCATAAGCTTATTTTGTGTATGTCTTGATTAGTGATTGATATTTAATTGCATTTTTCAGGGGAATAAAATCAGCAGTGTTGATATTACAAAATGACAAAACATCCTCCGAATAGAAGAGGGATCAACTTTGAGGTGGGAGCCCAGTTGGAAGCCCGTGACAGATTAAAAAACTGGTATATTTTTAAAACCATTCATCTTATATTAATTTTAAGTCTTTACTATCTATAACATTTTGTATTGGTTCAATATTTAGAGTCATAGTCATTGGTTTGTAGGAAAGTAGTTAATTTATAGAAGTTTATATACCAGTGATTGAGATGGGCAATAGATGCTGGTATGTTGTGCTGGCCCTCCAGAAGTGTATTGGTGTTGTGTCTGGGAATAGGACTGCTCCTAAATCTAGTTGGGACTTCAGGCTCTCATTCTCCTGAGTTCACCCTTTAAGTTCTGTGCTATACTTAATATTGCAGAGCAGATATTACGGAAGAATGAATTCTTTGCAGTACAGAATATCCTTGCTGCTTCCTTTCCTGGTGCTGTTGTGAATTCGTAGGCTCTAAAATCTGATTGAGTTTGTTAGGCCTGTGCTCATATGATGGTGGTCAGCTTTAGAATTAAAGAATTGTGTGGCGAAACATGTTCCATGCTAACAAGTCTGGTCTGGTGCCTGTCTTGCAGCTCTCAGCTGTGAGGAAGAACATTTTTCTTCATGAACCACTGCATTAGGATGATGAAAAAGAGCCTACAAATTACTTAGGCTAACTTTGAGTTTTCTGACTCTATACATTTCAGGTAGTCAGCTCAAAACTTAGCATTTAATAATTCTCAGTGAATGAGAGATAAAATGAAAATTGCCAAAGCCTTCTTAAATACGGGAATTAATTTGGTTTTGTTAGCTCGTTTAGATAACTTCTCTTTCCAGAAGTCATCTGTAGCTGATTTTTATTACGAGGTCTCTGTGGGTTAGATATGATTGTACTTAAAGCTCTGGAACCTGCCCAACAGGTGAAGTGTGCAAAGTCAGTATTGAAAACTATTTGGGCATCTCAGGAGGATGGTGCACTGCCTTAGACACAGGGGATTTATTCCAAAACGTCTTGGTTGCATGCGGAGCATGTTCTCTCCAGTACAAGGGCATTGGAGTTGTGAAAATGAGAAAACATAGCTCTTTCCATAAAGAACGTAAAATATGAACATTAAATCCTATTCACACATTAATTTAGCTTAGCTGTGTATCCAAGACTTGTGTAGGTAAGCAAAGATCTGAACCTACCTCCATTTTTTATATTCTTGAGTTTTGTTAGTACAGCAAAAAAAATTAGTTAGGCTTACAAAAATAAAAATAAGATCTCTTAGCCTGTCTGTAATGTAGGCTTTTTAAAGATGCAGTTTGGTGTAGCTGCTGTTTCAGTAAGGCTAATAACTTGTGTCCATGACTCTTATCCTTCTGATGTTTGCTCAACTACAGTGTTTGAGTGTACGTAACTCTTGCACGGGAAAACTTTGTGTGGGGGAATTCAACAACCTGCTTTACTTGCTGCATATCCCTTGGCTTAAATTTGAATTTTGGGTGTGCTATTTGTTCCATGTTCTTTGGTTTTTTTGGAAACACTTGATCTTAAATTACCTGTCCTACACACAATGCTTTGCAACTCCGGTCTCACAACTTAGTTATGAACTCTCCAGTTCTGAAATCTTTTGTTTCCTTGCTAAGCTTTGAACTCTGGATTGTGTACATTTGCATTTTTAGGGTTTCTCAATCAAAATTTTTAAGAGCTGGGGGCTTAGCAAAATTGTCAGTGGGTGTGGATTTATAGAGGTCAGCAGACTGGTTTTTTTCTCTGCTGCTTACATCTGCCCCTGTGCATCTGCCCCAGGACCACTCTGTGATGTGGTTACTGTGCACTCCTCTAGGGGCACAAGATTTTCTGTTTGCTGACACTCGCTCTTCCCTTTGGAGGTCCAGACTTTTCTTGTGTGTACTTTTGTTGCTGTATTGGTGCTAAAACATAGTCACAAGTTTCCTGTTTAGTTAAAGTGCTGGCTTTGATTTCTGTTCTCAGTACCAAATACATCAGTCAATTCATCGCCCACTATTACCAGTCTATTGGCAGTGATGCTTTGGAAAATATTTCATGTCAGAGTGCCATATACCTCTCTTTCATGTCAATGGCTTGTGCTCCAAATTGCTAGTTAAGGACTTCCAGGGTGTTTGGATGTGTTGTCAACCCTAATGAAGAAAAAACACTTTATGCCAGCAGAGTAGTCAGTGTGGAGCCTGCTCCTTGTCAAAGTGCAAAGTGAATTTTGCATCTTTACTGCGCATTCCAGAGGTTGCTTTGTTGTATTAGGAGTCATAGCATATTGGCAGTGCACTGCAATTCCTAGTGCAGTTGTCTGTCACGTCCTATACTTTGAACTCCAGGGAGCACAGTGAGAACTTCTGGTGTTTCACTTTAGGTTCTTAGGGCTTGGATTGATGCATCAAAACTGTCATGAAAGATTTGTCTGTTGGCCTCAGGTTGCTATAGGGAGAGAGCCTCTGTGGATGCTGAGAGGTCTCATAGTGCTGGAGTTCAGAGGATGGAGAGAGACTGCTGCAGTAGGGCAGTCTGGGGATGCTGTGGCCATGGACATGGGCACACTGTTGCAGCTGAATTGACTTTTTGAAACCTTTTGCATTGAATCATTTAAAGTGATTGAGTGATGTCTAGCTACAGCCTCTCTTACTGAAAAGAGGATGACTGCATGGATGCCTGCAATAGGCAAATGATGTTACCTTTTGTTACTTTGTTATAATGATATATCCAAGTTTTTCTGTGTATTGTCTGAGTAAAATGGATGTGAAGGGGCTTCTGATTATGGTTAGAGCTCTTGAGTAATATTGAGTATGGTGCTACCCTGTTAAGATTCAGATTGTCAGCCCCATGAGTTCAGTTTGTTCATGCTGTCAGGAATTGGTCTCTAAGTACTAAAAAGATGAACCACTGTAACTGTTGTCATTCATGGTGCTGGTTCTCCTGAATGCTTCCTTTCCTCTCTGCATTGCTTTGACTGCACTAAGCTTGTCCCTTCCTAGTTCCAAGGGAGTGGGGGTTTATAGCAATTCTGGTTTGGTATGTAGGAAAAGAGAAGGGAAACAGACCTAGTCCAGGGAATTTCCAGATATTTACCTCTTCCCAGAAGAGGATAGTTTTGCCCCTCCTGTATGTTGCAAGATGTTGTCTCCAATTTCACAGTGTTTCAGATAAACACTTAAATCAGTACCATTTGGGGTTTTCTTACCCAGGATCCGTTTAGCTGTCTTGAATATCCATTGAGTCAGCTGAATACTTCCAGTTGTGGTTTGGGGGAGGATGTGTTGGGCCACCCTGTACATATCTTAGTTGTTCTCTGGGGCCTTATCAAGGCTTCAGCTATTGGCCTTTCACTTAGTGTATCCTCTCATAGTATTTTTTTTTAACAAACAAGTCTGAAGTTCTTTGAAGTTACCCCTCCCCTATGTATGTTCTTTGGAGGAAGTGTATGGGTAATGTTCTGTTACTCTTTATAGGTCTGTGAGCACTTGTGCCTCCTGATGTGGTGCGCTTGCTCAGTTCTACAAAAGGTGTGGGAGGAAGGAAGCTTGGCCTGTCAGTCCATAGTGCTCAGGGCTGTTGAGAACCTATGAACCTTTCTGTGACCCTTTCTGTTTTGTTTAGTGGCTGCCAGTGCTCTCATCTGAAAGGAAAGTAGTGTCCTGGTGTCAAGGTCTGTCAGAGTTCATGGGTAGGTCTAGCAGAGCTTGTAATAGGTTTACTGCTTCAGTCAAGAGCGCTGAGTGTATGTTAACTAATGTTTATTGCTTCAGAAAGAGAAGATGTTGAGGCTTTGCAGCATGTTCTCCAAGAACTGAAAGCTCTAGCTCAGCCACACTCAGGTAGACTGAAATTTGGTTTCATTGTCAGATACTTTTTTGTTAATGATCTTAACTCCCGTTAGTGAAGTGGGATAGGTGCAGATGGTACTGATATATGATTCTGGGATGACAGTTGTGGTGGAGAAAGTTCCTTCTTTTGCTGGATGTGAAGCAGAGAGCAGTCTTGCATCGTTGAATTAGCTGGCTCTTGTAACTTGGGCTTGTCTCATCTCAGTGGTAGAAAGTGGACTGTGCTTCCTAGAGGTGGCTATCTGTTTGGACAGGATTATTAGCTTTGTACTGAGTCAGCACTCTGCCCTTTTTATTAGCTTCCTCTTCATCATTGAAAACTCTAAATGAGTCCTAGGCATACTGCAGTCCTAATGGCAATGGCAAGGGCACCCTTCTGGCTGCTCTCTTGTTGAGAGGATATGGGATTTCTTATCTGGTTTTGTGCTCTCAGATTGTAGAGAATGGGAGGCTGATTTTTGTCATTATCTGTACTTAGTGATATCCAAAAATAATGTTTAGGTTGTGACTGTAACTACTGCCCCCTCAAGAGCTTGTGGAGGACAGTACTTGAGTTACATAAATACAAAGTATATTGACTGTAACAGGAAGAAAGTTTTTTTTTTTTACAAGAAGTTGATAGCCAGTTACAGATGTCCCTGCCATAAATGTCTCCCATTGGAATTCCTGTTCTCCACAGCCTTTGCTGCATGCATTTTGGTAATACATGGGGATGAACTAATGGCAAAGCTTGACGTGTGTAGCAGCAAGTATCCTTAGTCTGTAGTTGCAATGTAAGTCTCTAGTGTGGCCTATTCATAGCTCTTTGTGAAGTCATGACTGGACATGACTTAGATCTGCTGGAGGATTTCAGTTGTAGGTAGATTTGCTTTCTCTTTGTATAGGGTTGTAGAACAGTAGCCTGGGTTGCATTTGTGTCTTAATTCATACATGTCTAGGCTTTACTGTTGGTATCATGCTTGATCTTTTTGACATGCCACTTCTTTCTACCGCTTGTTCTATCTTTCAAGTGTGGTTTACCAGATAAAGAATACTTGTGGATTTGAGTTTTGTCTTCAGCCCTTTGTTCAAGAATTCACTGAGGCCTTGTCTTTCTTCCAGAATACTGAAAACACCAACAAATGGAAATTTTCTCCTGATGTTACTATTGTGGAAGGGAAAGCTTTGTACTTGGAATGTTTCCTTCAGTTGCAATAGTGAAATAGATGTGATTCTGAAATCTGTACTGAAGTTACAAATTACCAATGCAATTTAAAGAAATACAGAGTTTGCAAGGTCTTCCTGATCAGAAACATTTGAATTTGACTCATCTCAGATTCCCCTACTGCTAATGTACTAAGAAGTTTATATTTAAAAATCCCAGGATTTTGCAGATGAAATTTAACTTTGAGATTCTAAAACTTAACTTACGTTTAGTGCCTGCAGGAATTTTGGTGTTATATTGGTTTATGATGCCTGGTGATGGGTATCTTAGAGAAGTGAGTGTATTGGCACCCAAGTGTTAGTCTTGATAAGAGTGAACTGAAGCTATTGATTTTGTAAAATGTGATATGTCTAGATGTAGGGAAGATCTTTCTGATTTCTGAATCTGTAGTTAAATTTTTTTTTCCACACCAGAGTAAGAACTCCTTAGTTGTCTTCTCTTGCTGCAGCTAATGTTTGCATTTTGTGTTCAGTTTGGGGTTTTCTTATGTACTTAGCTCTGTCATTATGTAGCATCTTTATTGTTTATACAAGTGGTACATCAAATTAAAACGATTGGAGGAGCTAAACTGAGGTTAATTTGTATAAAGTGTCTGAGACAACTTACCTTATTCATAATTAAAATATTTTAAATCTACCTTTGACTAGGTATCCAGCACACATCGAAGAAATTGATTATGAAGAGGGTAAAGTACTTATCCATTTCAAGCGCTGGAACCATAGATATGATGAATGGTTTTGTTGGGACAGTCCTTATTTGCGCCCCCTAGAGAAAATACAGTTAAGAAAAGAAGGATTGCATGAGGAAGAAGGTTGTGCAGTAAGTGGAAATTTGAAAATATTTGTAATGGTTTAGTGTGCGTTTGTATGAATGATGACCTTTAAAATGTTCACTGTTGCTGTGTTACCTTCTGTGTAAATTTTATGATTTCTTCTAAACATTGGAAAACTAGTAATTGAAATGTTTTAATAAAGTTGTATGTTTCAGTAATTCTCAGATAAAGACACTTTTAACTACTGTTTTGTAGGGATTTCATATCAATGATCGGGTATTGGCATGTTGGTCTGACTGTCGCTTCTATCCAGCCAAAGTTACTTCTGTTAACAAAGATGGTAAGGATTCCTGGTTTTGTCACACTTAGTAGTTATGTATTTCTAATTGTGCTGGAAACTCATTTGGGGGAGAAGATACTACAGCAGATGGAAATGCTTTGAAAATGCAATTTTGTGTTTTAGATGTGTTTTAGTCTGTCATTAACTTTTTTAATCTCTTACCTTGTTTACGAGAAAAAAGCTTTCTGCTGGGCTATCCAGTCAGTACTTGCTTTAAGTATATATGTGAGAAAAGTTGTTTCTTAAATTTGTTTTTATTGCCTATAAACTGCAATAAAACCTGTTGTCAGAGCTGCAAAATCCCCTTAAAAATCAGAATGGGAGGGGGAACTGTGAATGATTTGTTTTAGTTCTGGGCTTGCTTTAGATTGTCTGTGTTGTAAGATCAAGGAGAAAAGAACTGTGTGATTATATATTGCAATTATCCACCAAAAATATTTTGGGGTTTTGTGAGTAAGGTGCATCTGGGGAGTAATTCTAAGATGAGACACGCACCTTTATTTTGACCAGAATTGTTTTGGATCACTTTGCCTTGTCTCCCTGGCCTGTGATAAGAGCTCTGTGTTGAGGATTCTGAAAACACAGGTAAAGCAGCTTTCATCTAAGCTGCTGATTGTGCAGCTGGAGTGTTGGAGCTATTAGCTGGTGCTGTGTTAAATACCTGCTGATCTTTGAACTCTTACACTTTGTTTTCATATTTTAGGTACCTACACTGTGAAATTTTATGATGGTGTAGTTCAGACAGTCAAAAACATTCATGTCAAAGCTTTTTCCAAAGATCAGGTAAGTATGGTGCTTGTGCAGCTAGTGTATTCTTAAATGAGCAGTTCAGGTGGCTGGATTTGGTGAATTATATAATGTGAAATTAATGAAAAATCTTTACTGATAAAATACACTATGTCTGAAATAAGGTCCCTTAAAATGAAAAAGGGTGATGAATATCTCAGGAAAGGGAAAAGGGGACTTAATTTCTCTTTCATTAATGGGAATCTCTTAAAATGAAATGTGAATCTTTGTGCTGTGATTTGCAAAGCTCTCAGGTTCTTTAAATGCACCTTTTGAACTAAAGAAGTCATAGGTATATAAGTAAAACAGATTTCTAAAAGTCATTAGAAAATTCAGAATGTACATACTAAAGTTATTGGTAAGGTTTTGAATCACACTGTGATTGTTTTACCTGTTTGCAGTTACTTTAAATATATATATATATTAATATGTATACATTTGTACACACATATATATTTAAAAATAAAGGAGTGACAGCTATGGAGTGGACAGAAACTGTTCTTTTCCAAAGTAACTGCTTAATATTCATGAGGCACTTAAGGAGCATGGCTGTTAGTATTTCACCTCACAGCTTTGAGAAGGTCAGCTTTTTTTAACTATTCTTGTTTCTTTTGTGTGGTTTGGCTGTTTTACCAACCCTTCACTTGCTTAGCGCAGTGGGTTCAACCTTCACCTCATGATAGAAAGTAGTAGTGAGCCATTACATTTTAAAAAATGAAATTCTCCTGCTGATGGTGAGGAGGAAGAAGTGCTGCTCTGTACTTTGATTTTCATATACAGGCATGTAGGAAAGGCTGATCAAGTTCTGGTCTTGAGTAACTTGGTTAAAACTTCTGAAATAAATGCTTCAGAATAATTTTCATTACAGACAGGGTTTTAAGTCTGATCTCTTGTCACGCATTTCTGTGTGGTAACTGTAGTATGTGGGGTTTTTGGTCATACTCTCTGCCTTTAGTTTTCTGAAACTTTAAGTTTGAGCAAAGAAATTGAATCTGTCCCCCCAGTACAAGTCTTAAACATAGATTCCAGTAATGAATGTCATTGGTACAATTTATATTTGTCACTGTTGTGGAGAGGTATGGCAGTCCTCCAGATTTCTGTATCTGCCAGGCTGGATTGGAACACTGTTTCACGTTTGCCAAAAGTGCCCTTGATAGCTTTTAAATGGTTATTGTTGTGTATGGTGGAAAGTTGACTAATACTCACAAGTGAACTACTGCAGAATCTTCATTTCCATGAGAAATATTTTTATGATATTTAGCGTTAAATAAATGGAGTTGAACAATCTGAAGAAATACTCTGCATAAGTAAACAAAAATATTTTGTCTCTCTTTTAGGAAGTTTCATGATACTGCATAGCTTTGGAAAGTTCTGAAAGGAGATGAACAGGGGTTTTTAGTTGGTTCTTTCTGTTTTCTCCTTTTATCCTTTGTCGAAGATTTCTCTCAGCCCAAGAGAATCTCTTTAATTATGCTAGAACATTTTTTCTGTCCTTTAGCATAAAAAAGCATAAAGTGAGCATTTCCTAGTGAGCTCTACTTATACAACCAGAAGTAAAGTTTGAAAAAAAAAAAACAAACGAGCTACCAGAGTGCTCAAGAATCAGAAAAAACAGGTACAGTAGTAATGTAGCAGCATGTTGGAAGTGGAGAGGAGGTGTCTTGTGCCTGTTCTTCAAGGGGAAAGAGTGTAGTCATGAAGGCAGACATGGCTCAAATCTTAGTACTTGTTGAGGAAAAAAAAAAGTGCTCCCAACCATACAATTCCTGAAGGGAGCAACATAAGCAGGTTTTTTACAGTATTAATCTGTCCCTGTGTAGAGTATGTAACTGGCTATGTTGAACAGCGGTGGTAAAATTCTAATGACCTGTAACTGTAACAATGTGCCTTTGCAAGGACACACAACTTTTAAGAGTTCAGGAACACCAAGAGGTAATTCAGACATACTGTATTCATGATTCAGTTTCTTGAGAATATTTTGACTAGGATGGCTTAGGTGTGTTCCAGTACCACGTATTTGATTCAAATCAGATGGTTTTGTAAGCATGGGAGGTGTTGAAACGTAGTTGCCTGAAGGCTGTTTTTTGAGGTGGTAGGTGTTCATTTGTTTGTTTGGGTGGGTTTTTTGTTTTGTTTGTTTGTTTTCCCCTGATGTTTGAGTTGCTGCTCCCCTGAAGCTTCTCCTGTAAGGAATTTACAGAATACAAACTTCTAGGATGTCTGGAAAAAGGAATGCTCAGACGTGTGAAAGACTTCCTTCCCATTTACCTGTCTGTTTTCATGGAATATACAGAAATTTCATTTCACGCTTTTAAACAGTGACATTTTTTAAAATCACATCTGTACCAAGCATAGTTGAAATAATATTATAGAGGATGGAGCAGATTGCATGTTCACCATTTTAATGCAGCAGTATTATTTCTTAAGGTTACAGTCTGAAAATACCTTAAAAGGTATCACTTCATGTAAGCCACAGATAGACAGGAATGCTGTAGTGGGATAAGGCAAGATGTAGTGCAGTACGAGGAAATAGTCAGTCTTAAGTGGATTCTCAGAATGTCATATGGCTTGAATCACGTGTTCCACTTCATTTCCCCAAGCGGGTGTTGAGGTATTTAGTCTTTCCGGTCCTCTGATCCTGGGTCAAAGTTCAAAATTGTTGGGCCCTATAGAACTGTGTCTGGGAAGGAGCATGGTTGCTCTTTAGTGCTTCAATTAGGCTACAGGAAGAGAGAAGTTAGTTCAACTAAAAGCAGTGTTGATACATGACCAATATAAATTCTTAATCCATGTGCAAAGGTAGAAGATTTCTGTTCATCTAGGACAGCCTGTAGCAGGATCACTGGAAGGGGAAAAAAACATAATCAGCATGTACCATCCTCCCTGCCCCTTCCCAGTGGTGTAAAGCCTGATCACAAAAGGGGAAGGACATGGAGTACCCTTAGCAATAGTAGCAGCAATGATTAGTGCAAGCAAACTGTGGGTCTGTTTTGAATGAGACTCTTCTGTGAAAGGAAGAGAGTTTGCACATCCAAGTGATTGACCTGTCTGCTGTTTTCTCTGCTCCTAACTCCCACTGTTTCTGCAGTGTCCCAGGTAGGTTTTATGTAGTACTGCACAAGCTAGTAGGGCCCCAGCCTACTTCTGGGAGCAAAGGAACAGCAAATGTCTTCTGCCATTGTGTGGTGAAGAATGGTTTTCTTGCCCTGTCCTGTTCACATTGCACTGGTCCTTCACCAGTTCAGGTGCCTCTAAGTTTTAATCTGTGGGTTGCAATAGAGTGTGTACTTGTATCACTTGAAAAACTGGACAAAGATGCAGGTCTGCTAAATACAAAGGGGAGGGGTGGCTTTTAGACTAGAGTGAGTTGATTTTCCTGTCATTCTCTTTATTCTAGAATATTGTGGGTGATGCTAAGCCTAAGGAAAGAGGTAATGAAATTCCATCATCTCCTGAAAACCAGAAGTTTAAAGAGCAGAGGAAAGCAACAGGTAATGCAAAGAAAGACGAAGATGAAAAGACATTAAAGACTGAGAAACGAGTTAAACAACCCGATAAAGAGGGAAAATTTGTAGTCATCTCGGAAAAAGGCAAGATCTCAGAAAAGAATATATCTAAGAATGGAAAAGAAGATAAAGAGAATATATCAGAGAATGATATGGAATATTCAGTAGATACACAAGTTGAGAAGAAGCCTGAGAATGACAAGGTAAAGAGTCCACAGGAAAATGCGAAAGAAACTAAGCGAAAGCGTGGCAGACCACCAATAACACCTCCTGCGGGTATGTAGCCAAGCTTAAATGTTTAGGCATGTACCAGAACGCTTTTAAACTTACTTAAAGGAATAAGCAGGGTCTTGCTCTTTCACAGCCTAAGTCTCTAGAAACTATTAAAAAAATTTAAGTTCATCTTCGTTCAGGACAGTCAGGAACGTGCTGAAATTTGGAGCCTTGGTGGTTTGGTCAGAGATTGGATTTAGGCAAGTAACCATCACGTAATATAAAGCATACCTGTCGCAGGGTTAAATACTACTATATGGGTTTTAGAAGGCCATATGAAGCTGTATATATGCAAGTGCTGTGTTTTAGATTGTGAGGCTTGGGAATTTGTGTTAAAGTGTTTCACAGCTTTGTATTCAATCAATTTTTCTTCTGTTATGTAAATACGTAGAGCCAAGTTCTCAGACACTGCAGCCCATAACTTTAGAGTTAAGACGTCGGAAAATACCTAAAGGATGTGATGTTCCATTGAAGCGTCCCAGAATTGAAAAAACATTGTGTGAGTTTTTTGATATTCAGCTCTCACACTGTGTGTATGTGTGTGTGTGTGTGTGTATAAATATAAAAATTCTTCAGGCTTAATGGGTGGGGGAGGGATAAAACAGCTCTGGTATTAATCTCAAAATGTGATAGATGCAATGACTGAAATGCAACACCTGTTTTTCATAAATTTGCCATTCATATGTGGCATCATCATGCTGGAATTCCCCCCTAAATCTTGGAAGTTGGTTTTGGATAAAGGAGGAATAAGTTGTGAGCCTTGATGCAATAGATGTATGGGTGGCAATATACAGAAGGCTATAGAAGCCTTAGAAGTTGTAGAAACTCTTCAGTTACTAGATGAAGGATTAAAGCAAGGGCACTTTAATACTATGTAAATATTCATGCCACCGCAGTTGAATAGCTTCTACTTTATCATTGTGTGCTTTGTGTGGAGGCTGAAGAGCTTGAGTGTGTTGATGAGGAAGGAAGATTATATTCTCTGTAATAGTGTCATGGCCAAGGAGATGAAGATCTAAAGAAAACTCTTTCCTTAATACCACAGTCTTAAACTTCAGTAAGTGTAGGTTATCCAGCTCAGTCATGGCTTTTGATGTGTCTGAATTGTCTCATCTAACTCTTGGTATTATTTACGTCCATGGAACAGTTTGTTTAGACCAGCTACACTATAAGGTGATGAACACACCCCCACTGCTCTGCAGTATGCTTCTGTGTGCATTTACTCAGTGGAATCTTTTTTTCTCAGTAAGAAACTAGTAAGATACTGATCTGTATTCATGCTTCAAATCTGTTACTAGAAGAAAAAAACTTGAGAGCTTTTGCTGTATTTTTATGCTTATTTGTAGCTTATTGTAGCTTTTACAGAGGCCTAATTTTCCAGGCTTTTTAGCTTTTGGTGTTAGCCTTAATCCTTAAAAAACACACTTTGAAGGGAGTCGTGGGGAGGGAAGAACTTGAAAGTTTGCTTGTGATCTGTTTGTACTCCTGTAACTGCATGGTACCATTAAATACAACTGTTCCAGCTCAGGAAAAACTTAAGAGCTCTTCAGATAATGCTGAGAGAGACCAGATCAGGAGGCGATCTTCAAGACTCTCATCCAGTATTAGCCATGAGATTTTAAATACAGATCTTGTCACAACTTCCACGGAAATTCAGACTTGGAAAGATGCAGTACCTAACCAAAATGAATCTGAGAAGGGTAAGTGCCTTCACAGTGTACCTCAGATTTTTGTGACGAGGTGGTCATGTAGTTGTTGCAAACTCTATATTTTCAGTTGCTTAACCTGCAGGCTCCATATCTGCCATTAAAACCTGTTTGCATCAGCAGGGCAGAGAAAACTCATGGAAAGTTTCTATTGCTCTGCTGCTCGGATTGCTTTTGGCTTTTGATTCCCTTTCTGTCGGTAACCTCAGCATTTCCCTCGGGTGATGGGAGCTTTTCCAGCAAAGGAGAGCTTCATAGGCTAAAACTTTCCAAGGAAATAGTTTTTTTTTGATTGGTTAGTTTTCTTTTGTAGGGAATGCAGGTTCTGATTGTGAAAATGAGGTAATTTCAAAGTTTTAACGCTTTCAGGTTGTAGAAGTAACAGCCCTAGTACTGAACTCTTACAGTTCTTACAGATTAATCCTATTGTTGAACACTAAAAGCATCAAATGGGCTGCTTTTATGCTTAAGCAAGGTTGAGATAACACTCCCTTTTCTGCCCTGTGCTTCACTGCCTTTCCCTTTTGAGGGAGCTCTTGTAGTGTTACGAGATCCATCCTATTCTGGGCTAGAAACAGTTAGCTTGTGTGTTTATAAGCAGCCTGTAAGTTCAGAGGGATACTACAAGTTAGTTGTGTCGCAAAAATTTTGTGTCAAGAGCATGGATGGGTATTTTATAATGTGATGAGGATTCCCCCTCTTCCCCCCCCCCCCCCCCCCCAAAATGTTCTGAAGTATGCTTTTGTATGCATTTTACTCAGGGGAAATTTTTTTCTCATTCTAGTCCAGTTAGAAATTCCTGTTGAATCTGACCAAAGTTTTGGTGAAGAAAGATCACCTGGAAACACATTGCATAGCACAGCACTCAGTACACATGCCAGTTTGCAGGAAGAAAAAGCTGAAGACACTGAGTCTTCCTCTGTTCCTGTCAGAACTCAAGAACCTTCTGCTGCTACAGGTTCAGGTTTTTCATACTTAATGTTGATGCATTTCTTAAGGCAGCCGACACCAGGTGTTTTGTACTTGTGCAGGTGTTAAAATGGTGCATTTTTGCAATGTTAACTTTGGTTAAAAAATGCATATTTTTATTCCTTGTGGACTCAGTTTTAATCTTGTGCTTTGAAGTTGGACAGCAATCTTAAAAATGGAAATTGTAATTTTTAAATGACTTTGTCATTTTTGAAAACTTCTTGTTTTCAGTGTTTGGAATTCTGGATTAAATTGAATTTAACACCATAAAAGGTCAGGTTCTTTTCTCCTTAATGTGCTGCAAGTATGTGGTAATATTACTGTTTCTGCTGTTTAGAAATCCTGATTGTGCATTTTTATATCCTTTTGTTTAGACTTGGAGACTTTAGTACAAATTTATGAAATAGTTCAAACATTTTGGTTTGAACTGTCTTAATATATTTACTCTATTTTCTTTAGCTGAGGAGTGTTCTTACCTTGCCTTTTCAAATTAAAATTTCCTGTGCAGATAGTAGACTGTCAAAACATGGTGCTGTCCTGTGATTATTTCTCATAACTTTCATCTTTGGATCTACAGCTAACTGGGGAAACTTGAAGTACATATTTTCTAGTTTATGCTCTATTTAACAAGTTTAATTTTAAGTGTAACCGAGCACTTGGAGAGATTTACGGTTTCTCAGCATTGCTGGAGTAAACTGTGTGTTGTTTGTTGGTTATTTTAAATTTACCTCTTGTTTGCACTTATCTTCTCTCACTCACTTGGGTGTAAGTAACTGTTCAAGTCACATGTCCTCTCCCTTTCCACTACTGGGTACCCTCAGTGCTGGAAGGAACTGACCTCTTCACTTCGGTTGGATGTGTAAATGAAAATGTATGCATTTACACTATTTAGAAATACAAGCTCTTTTGATCCTGGTCTCCTTCAGCTGTTGCTGAGCATTTGTAATTTGGGTTTAAACTCGGGAGAATTCCAACAGAATGTTTAGTATTTTTGTGTGTAGTGTCATTCACATTAATGGAATGTGTGGGAAGTAGCCTGAGCTTGCTTCAATGGATACAAGCAGCAAAACTGTGGGAGCAGGGCTTGGCTAACACCTGCCCAAAGGCTCTGATAGGGTTTGTGCACTCTTGTTCCTGGCTCTTTTGTCAGGACTTGAGCAAGCTAGATTATAGTTAATTTGGGAATATTTATTCACATTGCATTCTGACCTGAAGTACAACACTGTTTTTTATGTAAAAATACACACTTCTGAGTCTGGATTTTATTTAATTGAAAATTGTTTCAGTTAACATTAGAAATCAGACATGCACCTTGGTGGACATCCAGATGTGGCAAGCAAGTGTTTTTATTGTAAAGGATTGGTGATAAAAACTATGCAGGGTCTTGGAGGAAATCCTGTCACCTGAAATCCAACTGCAAAAATCTACATTTCCATACTTAACCAACATTAAAAATGTTATTAACAAGCAGTTTTAGAAAATTCATATATTCTATCACAGATAAATCCTTTGTAGTTAAAAGTGGATCTGTGTTTCCTTCTCTGTGCTCTGTCTTGGTTGTGGGATTGTACTGGTACACCCCAGTGCTGATGAGTTGCTTGATAGGGGAACAGCAGGGCTTGGTATTTTACCTGTTGGTGGTGCATGTGTAGCAGCATGACAATGACAGGCACCTCTAGGTGGGATCTGAAAATACCTCTGAAAATCTCCAGTGGCTTCTCCTCTTATGGAGGGGTAGATGTGTTGCAGAGCCCAGGCATGTGGTCCTAAAAATAGCTGATGTTGGAGACTGGGAGCTGATTTAAATAATTTATGGCTGATTATCAAGGGAACAGATAGGCTCCAGATAGTTATGCTTCATTAGTCTGCCATGTGTTTGAAAGAGATTTGGGTCTTGGGCAGGGGGCAAAGTACATTGTTGGTGGGTAGGTCTGTGTGGGAGAAGAAGGGTGTCTGTTGCATGTGAGATTCCCATGAAGTACAGCATGGAAGTTAGTTATTGGTAGCTTTGCATATGTAGAACAAAGGCAGTATTGTAACCCAGTATTACCATTATTATTTGTCTGTAGACTTCAAATCTAGTCACTTAGTGAGAATGAATTATCTTCCTGTAGGAGAATACTGTAAAACCTGTGTTTCCCTCAGTGTGATTTGTTAGTGTCATTTTGGCATTGTTGAGTAGTACATTCTAGTAGTACAAGTTTTATGTTGCATGATCCTTAGGAAGAATGTTATTTTTATAGCATTTGAATATCAGGAATTTTTAAGGACATAAGCATTCCTTTTAAAGGATGTTTTTCTAGTCTCTGGTTGGTAGATGATTCAAGATTAATAGTGGTTGCAGACATTTATAACAGCAAACACAGTCTGGAGTCTTCCTGTGACTGAGATGTTTTAAAATGTAGCATGTTCTGAAAGGGCAATATAGCACTGTTTGTCACAAATAAAGTTCCTTTTTAAAAAGCTTTACCAAAATTCTGAATAATTACATGTACTGAAAGATTAGAATCCCGTTCTTCTGGCTTTTGGCACCTCTGATGACAAGGGACAGAAGTGATCAGAATTTAGTTAAATCAAGCTGTCTTTCCAAAAAATATGTGACAGTCAGTTGGCAAATTTTTGTAGCCAGTTAAAGGTCTGCATACATCAAAACAAGCATTTCATAGCTGTTTGTATGAGTTTACTCTTAAAAATTTCTTTAAATTTAAAAGTGAGCTGCCTTTGCTTTGCACACATGCACTATCCTGTTTGTAGTTGTATTGGCTAGCACTCTTGAAATTACTTATTTATTTGCATAGACATGCATCAGGGATTCTATTTGCCTTATACTTACACCCGCTTTTCTGATTTTGTTCTGTTAGCTTTGGGTGTCAGTTAAGGAGAAGCATAAGCCCTTTTCATCAGTTTGAAAGAGCTGCTATTTCTCCTGCAGCTCACCTCAGTAGGCTTTAATCCCTTCACGGTAGTGTGAAAGTTGTATTTTTGAGCCTAACAAGATATGGTAGGTAACTGCATTGTGCCTTGCTCACCTAAAGCTCCCTAGGGTGGGGCACGTCAGTCTGATCGCAGTGTTTCAGTTACAGGTCAAAGTACAGGTAAAGCCTTCACATCCCCCCCACCTGGCCCCCCCCAAAGGTAAGTTGAGGTGTGAGTGGTGCACTGCAAGGCTTACGTTCTTTACTACCCAGTACAGGCTGCTTTTATTGGTACCAATTTATTTCTGGCACAGGGAGAAACTGGTGAGTGGAATGCCATAAGAAATACTGTCTTGAGTAGTTCTTGCAATGCCAGGTAATGTTACAGCTCAAAACCCCATAAGTTTATAAATATGTAATGATCAGTGATTATTGATGCTGTTATGTATTTCTTACACCAGGCATCTGCTTCTGTGGATTCTGGATGCACTGGAAATTCTTGGATGCTGTCCTTACCTAAATTAACTTGAGAATAGCAATTAAGCAAGATGGTTTTTGTTTCACAACCGAGATATTGTGAGGGTTTTTGAAAATAAAGGAAGAAATGTAATTTGAGAGCTGAAATGATGAAACACTTGGTGAGCTCAGGAAAAACAGCACAAGATTTCAGACGAAATAAGTTGAATGAAATAAGTAATTAGTGAGGACGCTGCCCAGTGGTGTGAAGTGGTCCAACGCACAGTGTGAAAACTGTCAGGTCAAGCATGTTTGTTACCATGACCTATCATGAAGATAATGTGCCAAAGATTATGAGTTTTAGAGAGTTTCAATGTGTTAAACAGCAAGTGAAGAAATAATTTGATCTTCACTTAGTATTTCTTTGGAGACCAGGAAATAGAAAGTGAAGGTCTCCTCATTTTAGCCAGCAGTTGTGTGTGGAAGTCTAATGGCTCGAAACTGCAGTAAAGCCATCTTTAAGTGGGGGAAAATGGGAAGAGTTCTGTGCACTGCTGGCTTCTTGGATTGTTTACCAGGGTGTTGCAGGAGATGCCACAGGATGGCAGACCTTCAGTCAAGGTACGATGCTGCTGCCAAATATTCCTGTCCCAGCAGGAGTCATGTCAAAGAGAGAATTGGTAATGGTGTAAAAACACCTCTGGTGAACTTGGAAACTTCACACTGTGCATTTTACAGTGAACTTACTGCTGAACATGGTCATAGCTTGACCCTTGGATAATTCAGCCCAGTGAAAAGTGAGAATGGTTGCTGATGGGAGCACCGAAGGAATGTTTTGCTCTGTAGTGAAGCTTAAAGGGCACAGTGATGTTTGACCATGAGTGTCTGTGCTTAATGTTGTAATGGCTGACTGAAAAGCAGGTGAAGAGTTTGAATTTTGATTATAATCGTGGGAGAAATAGCAGGTGTCAATTTACCATTCATTTTCCTCTGTACTCATAGAAAATACCCACCAAGCTCCTCTGTAAAGGCAGTTGCCTGAAAATCTGAAGACAATACACCAAACTTGTTTCTCTAGAAACCAATTTTAGTGTCATATGTTGTGAGCAAAAATTCTGTGTGTAAGGATGGTAGCTGCCTCTTTAGGTGTTGGTGTAGGATGTTATTTTCAGAGAGTCTGGAGCTAGGACTCTCCAGAGGCTACCCTGGGTGGCAGAGTTGGTTGTCAGTTTCCTACTGTGCCTGGGTGACAGGGAGTTCTATTGTGCTACTTGTAAAGAAGGAAAATGTAGTGATGGGAATGATTGAAGCTTTGTTTCAAATTTTGTGGGATCATCTGTATTTTTATTACTCTGAATACATTCCTTTTGCACATGGCAGTAAGTTTTTTGTCTGCTTCCTTTCCCTTTGCCCCATGTCTTTGTTATCCCTATTTCTAACTTTAGCTAATGTAGTCCTTTCCTTTTCTAACTTGTAGCCGATCAGTTAGAAGCCATTCCCTGTATCTTCTCCAGAATCTGTCCAGCTCAGTGGAGGGGAAGTGCTCCCAGTTTGGATGCGGGGCCTCATCCTGACAGTTGTGTGATGGTGTAATAGTTTCCCTTGTCATCTTTGTAATGTTTTTTTGTTAGGTCTTTGGACCTAACAGCTTCATGCTGGTAATTAAGTAGTAACAAGTTCTCAGCATCTGTAGTCCCAAATGCTGGGTTTTTTCCTTTAGAGTCAAGAGAACGTTTCTATGTTTGCTTTCACTAAACCCACAGGCCATTGCACTGAGCCTTCCTGAAATACTTTTTCATTCTTCCTGAATGCAGCTTTTGATGGTCTGCAGTATATTTTGATTTTGGTATTGGCAAGCTTCATCATTCTGCAAGTGTGAGTCTGGCTTTGCTGCAGTCTTATTGATGTTCCTGTCAGCATGTTCTTAACGTGGCTATGCCAAAGTGTCTTCCTTCTGGTTATTACCACTGTGAAACACCCAAAACTAGTGTCTTTCTTTGTACTATTTCGTTCTCCAATTTCATTGCATATTCTTTCTTTTAACCAGCTTGGTGTTGCATATGACTTAATCTTTCCCTATGCATTAGGGTACAACTACTTGTGTTTTCTCCATGTTAAAGATTTGTTTGTACACAGTACTTAAAGGCTGGATGTGCCTCAGAATATAGATGTTTCGGATGCTTCTCTGCACTGTGACAACATTTAAGTCTGCTGCTCAGTAACACCATTTTTGTTACTGCATGCTAAAAACTTGGAAACAAGCTGTACTGTGTTTTTACTCCAGGATCATGTTGACGCTGCCTTTAACACTCCTTCTGTTCAAAGCCTTACTGCACTTACAGAAAATCTTATTCTTGTTCATAATGTTTCTGGGTACTTTTGTCTCCTGCTTACAGCTACTTCTAATACAGTGTCTTAATTTTCACTCGTGTGCTGCATCCCTTCAGTTTTAGTCATGGTTGCTAGGTTTGGGTCTTGCAGTTAAACACTGCTTTCTTAATCCTGAAAGTCGAAAACTCTTGTCAAGATGGAAATAAAACTTTAGTACTGGCAAAACAAATTGAAAAATTGTATTTGGAAGCTGGGATTTTTTAAAATGATACCTCCTTTCCATTGTCTTCTAGCTGGAGAGGGATTTTTGGATGCTGTATGTGCATTAGTGATGGATAATTGCATAGATCTATTTAGATCAGTTTCCTCATTTTTACCTCTCGTGTTGTATTGAGTACAGATACTGGTGACAGTAATCTGATTTAGTTCAAAATGTTTATTTTGTATGTTTCTTAGAAAAAATATGAACTAAAAGTTCCTGAAATTCATGATAGATACAGCCCTGGGTTGCAGAGCAGTGCTCTTTGGAATAGGTGCCTTAAAATGTTCTTACATTTGAATCTTTACACTTTCCTTACTTTTTTGAGAAACTAAGTAAGTATAGCTCATAGGGAACATTTTGTAAAAGATGCAAGCAATTTTGTGTTTCATTGCTACTTAAAAATTGAAATAAATTTCAATTTTACTTTTGAAATGTTCTAATACATTGCTTCTATTGTCTTTGGAAATAACCAGGCTTTGGTGGCAAAACTATGCACCCAGAAAGCACGTAGCAAAATAATTGTAAGCAGAGAAGCAGAACTGTTTTCTTGCTTTCACCAGAGATGTGAATAGTTGTGAACAAATAATCTTTAGTGTTCGGACATAAGGATGTAATCTCTGTGTGATTCAGTCTTTTATCTTCAGGAGCACTATACAGTGAGATCAGCTGTTGGGCAAGGACTCAGGGAAACAAAATATTTTAACTTATTCATAAAAACAGTGGTGTCATGACAACCAGATTTATGAGCAGTGTAGGATAGAGTTTTCCCTTTAAAGTTACTAATCTTAAAGGCAGATAAGGCATTAACATTTTAGTTATAGCATTTCATAGCTAATGTGTGTGAATGCATGCTTCTTTTTGCTGTTGAAGTTTAGGAAACCATTCGGTAAATATAGCATATGCATGGGGCAATTTATCTGTTTTGTTCTTACAGTAACAAAACCTTGTAGGAGAACAGATTTTCTTGCATCAAAAAAAGCTGCAACTGTTGACCAAGATCACAAGTTTAGATGCAAGTTCTTGGACTGTTCAAAATCCTTCCGCAAAGCCAAGTTATTGCATTATCACATGAAATACTTTCATGGAGTGGAAAAGGCTGCAGAATCACAGCAGAACCCTGTAAAAAGAAATATTCAAACCAGAGCTTCTTTGGCTTCTGAAAAAGCTAATCAAGAAAGGTCAAAAAGAGGACGGACCACAGCTGGTTCACTGTGTAAGTATGGTATTGATCTCTTTCTTTTTTTAAACAGCAGCAGTCAGGACAGACAGAAAATACCAGAAATCTATTTTCTTTTGGGCTGAAGGAGTCTCTTTCAGGGCTGTGTCTTAGCATGTTTCTGTGTGGAGAAGAAGCATAATACGTGTGCACATCATGTTGTAGAAAGATATGAAGATGTTTCTTCTAGAATTCAAGATCATTTTCTGATAAAGATCCCACTGTGCAGCTTCTCTTATTTTTCTGTAGCAGCTCGCTTGCATATTACACCTCTGTTCCCTTTTAAAAACCCCATTATCCTGAGTTTCTGACTTGATTTTTATTTTTCTCCTGGCTTATAAATAGTATTGGTTGGAGACCTCCGTCCTTTTCTGTATTAGGGAACAGTTTGGTTACCTCCAGTTCTCTCCTGTTTCTTCCTTATCTTTAGACTTTGACTTTACTTACATGTACTTTACTGCCTTCAAGCACATACCCAGCTGGAAATCCAGTATGAGTTTCTGCAGTATTTACTGTTCTATGTCATGAAAAATCGTAGTATTTACAAGTGCAGTTGTTTCAGCTGTGCTTGAAAAAGATTTTCACACAACAGATTGTCAGTGGAAAGGGATAAAAACTTACTGGTTAGCCAAAAAAAAAAAAGTTTTAACTGCTTTGCAGTGTGCAAAATCACATTCACTTCTGCTTCACCCTCATTCTCTGAAGCGCTCTCTCTGCCTTGCATGACACCAGAGTGGCAGTCTAGGTCTATTGTGAACTGCAGTGGTTGTTGATAACCTGTCCAGACTTGGCGCTTGTGGACTGATGTTGCTGTGTACTTCAAGTCCGTAGAACTAGTCATGTCTTCTTTCTTCTCATTGAGCCTTTTTTATAAAATCCATCTTTCTCCTTGCTGAATTCCCTAACGTCTTTTGTCTTTGCCGTTGATCTTTTGTTAATACGTTGTTTAAGAACTACAAAGTATTACAAGTTGCTCACAGAACTCCAGCTCACTATAGCAGGATATATCCTGCCTTGCTTTGCTTCGTGGCTGCTTTTCTTAAGAGTCTAGAAAATGAGTTTTCATTTGAGGTGCTACTGCTTGTTCCTAACAAGATAAGTGTGACTTTACATACTGTAACTACATATGAACCCCAAATATTTCTGTATCTTTAAATAATGCAAAGGCATAATCTTGAATTAGGTAGGAATGCATTAGGATGTAATGATTTGTATGTATTGTACTCTGTATGCAGCTTAATTGAACCCAAGTGTTGCCTGGAGAAACATACCTGAGATAAGCATGGTGTGAAGACTGGCTGCTGACAGCTGCAAATTGATCAAAACAGGCTTTGTGCATGTCATGGATTTTTCAATAACCAGACTTCTGTTTGGCTCTTTTGAACTGTGTAATTCTTTTTGATCTGAGAAGTTGTTTCGTTGTGATTGTCTTGAATGCACTGACTAGTGATTCAAGATCTTGACCCTTCCATTTATCCTTTCCTCCAAGTGCATACAGTCAGATGCACCATCATCACTTGCAAGTAATTCGTTGTGGAGCTGAGGTGTAATTGTATTTGCTTTTTTTAAGCCTCCACCCCTCTAATTCCCCATTTGTGGATGGATACTTTTCACCTGGATCATTTCCATGATGTACTCCATAGCAGCTCTCTGCACAGAGTGCCTGGGGTGTGCTCACAGCAGTTGAACATTTCATCAAGGTGATGGGGGGGGGCAGGTAGGCTGTAAAGTTCTCAAGTCACCTTCACAGTTGAAGCCTGCTGTTGCGGAACTATAGTACATTTTTTCTTGATGAGGAAAGACAATGTCATTATATATTAGTTATATGTCTGATACTAAGTGCCATTGTTTTCTAACTCAGTGTGTTCTTTATGACTCTAATTTTTGTTTGATGGTGCTACACAGTTGAAAGCAGAGTTCATGAGATTCATGAGCTCTTACTTTGAAGTATTAGAAGTTCTGTTCTTCTGTCTTAATGGCATGTATAGAAAGCCTGTCTTCTAGGCAAGACCTTCTGTCTACTGAGCACTTACGCCACCTTTTCAAAAGGCTTTTCAGGAGGTACTGCTTAGAGTGAAAGCTTTTGAATCCATAATTCAGTCTGGTATGTGGTGGGTATATTTTCATATTTACTATCCTTTCGTGAGCAAAAAATCTCCTGTTTAAAAATAATATCATTTTACCTTTTGGTACAAATGTGCTTTTCTTGTACTTCACTATATTAGGTCGATTTTAGTGCTTAAAAAAAGGTGGCAATTTCTAACAGATAAAAATTTCAGCAATCATGATTTTTGTTATTCTATAAAATTTAAGATGCTCTTGCTTTAGGAGCTTTGTTACACTTGTCTCACAAGTTTTATTTTAGACCTCTAGAACTCCTTACTCTTTACGCTACACATAAAATAAATGGTGGGGGTTATCTGGTGCTGGATTTAAAGTGAAAATACTTACTGCTTCTAAAGTTGTAGGAGAACGTGTAAAATTGAGAACAGTTGCAAAACCTTTTCTTCACAGTGTTTAAAATTAAAATGTTAACACATAGAAAAGAAGATGGATGTAAGTGGTCTTCAGTGACCATGTTGTTAAATTTGGGAAAGAACAATTCACATATAGTTGCTTTGCACTGGAGTGAAGATTCCAAAATTAAAATTTCCAGTATGTAAGTTGTGTTACTTGACACTGGAATCAAAGCTTGAGTGAGCTGGAAAGGTCAGTGTGGGACTGATTTGAACTGTCTCCCCCTCTTTCCAAAGAAGGATCTTGCCTTTGCAGTAGCAAAATTGACCAATAGGTCTCTAAATTCTGTAGTTGCTCTGAACAGAGAGGAAGGTACTGCTATTGCCTGCAGCTTGTATTTTACGTATGCCTTACAGAATATGCCTAAACAGAATGACTAGGATTTCATGGCTACTGGATATGTTCAGGCAATACCTTTCTTAAATTTATCAGAAAGTAGTATGAGATTGTTATGATGAAACAGCTCTTCCCCCAAGTGCGTGTTACAATACTTACCTCCTTGAGTTGTTGCTGCTTTGGTCTTCAGGAAAGAATTGTCCTTACATAGAAGAAGGCAGTTGATGTTATGTCCCCCTGGGCTAGAGGAGATGCAGGTATACCTGCCCTCAGCTCTCAGGCTGCATTGTACCTCAGGTGCATTGCAGAGCCATCTGCAGGCCTCTGTTAGGAGAATTGAGATCTGTTGAAAATATGTGTGGATGTTTAAGCCTAAAAGAGGCTTTTTGAGTCTGGGCTGCAGATGACTTCAGTGTTGGTCTTAGATGAAAGAGTTGCTTAGATTTTGTGCTAGCTCAAGTAGAGATGCTCTATCAGAATAATTGCTTGGAAATTAAATGTGGTACAGTATCTGTGACAATTTGTCAGCTGCTTATTGATCTGTGCATCTGTACTCCATTTTTTTTATTACAGAATTCTTAGTTGGAAGGGACCCACAAGGATCATCAAGTCCAACTCTTAAGTAAAACTGGATTCTGTGCCCATATACATTAACCTTAAGACAGGTTTCTTTCTTTATAGTCCCTTCTCTTTTGCTGCAGAACCCCTTAGTTTACTGTTAAAGTACATCATCCCATACTGTGACTTGTGTCCTGCAGACACTGTAAACAATTTTCTCTGAAGGTACCAGTTGTCTCTTTCAGATATGTCTGTCTCTCCATCCATGTTATTTTGTATCAAGTGCTTGCAAAAGATTTTTCTTAATAAAAATTGTTGTTTCCTGACCTAGACCACTTCAAGGGCATGAGGCATAGAATAGTTTCATTTCTTTCTTTGTTACCTGCAAGTCACAATTTTGACATCTTGACTTGGAGTTTTTCTGTATTGGTGACTTTCATTTTTTTAGTGAAATCTGTCCATTTGGAGATTTGTTAACATATAGTTAATGCCTTTGGGCTGAACATATGTTCTGAAATCCAACAGTCAAGACTTGAGTGCTTGCATAGCTGATGTGTCCCCATGTCATACTATGATGAGGCTCTGTACTTGCTGGATGCTGAAGATTTCGCAGGAGACATAAACCTCATGAACAAGTAGGGGAGTTGGTAATGGAAGTGCCATCTGAGGTGATTTGTGTGCTCTTAATAGCTCCTTAGTACTGGTGTCAGCACAATTGGACTGACAGCGATCTCATGAGTTGATACCCATTGACTCCTAGGACACAGTTTAAGCCCTCTCAGGAGTTTTGGTAATAATGGAGCCAAAGTCAGTTTTGGAACTTCAAAAGCACTGTGCAGTATTAAGCTTTGATTTGGACTGTGGGTGTAGTACAGTAGCCTCAGTCTGGCAAGTCGCTGCTGCTCTTGGCTCTCCTGTGTTCCTTGCCATGAGGAAGAAACTAAAGGAAGAGACCTGCAATTTTTAGTTTGCCTACTGTAAAAAATCTGTCCTTACTGTGGAGTCCATATAAATCACTTAAAGAAGGAAAAAACGTTTTGTCAGTAGATTTAAATTTTTTCACATAACCTCATTTTTAGAAAATTCTGCCTACTCAGAGTTAATTACAGTATGTCCTGTTAGTATAAACTACTCCATCCATGAATTCTTTACATAAGTAAAAAAAATAAGTATTTTGTTCTTACTTGTGTTACTGATGAGAGCTGAATTGTGTGTGGGTGGAGTTGGCAAACTTGTTTTGACATCTTAGAATATCTCGGGCATCTGATTGTCTCTAACAGCTGTTAACAGGCAAACCTCTGGCCTGTTGTGTAGTGGTTGTAAGATTAATCCTTTGGGAAATTTTCCTGTATCCTCTTGATTCTGGCTGACTGATGCCTCTTTGCTAGGCAGTGGGTGTGCATGGTGATACACAAATGTGGGCTTTTTCCTTGGAGCCAGGGAAGATCTGCATAAACAGCCTCTGTGTTTGCAGAGTTGCTGGTTGTATTTGGCTTATCAAGACAGTACTGCATTTGGTTTCTGGGGAGTGGCTGTAAGTCAAGATGAAACATGGTCTTTCAGTTCTTGAAAATACCACTGGAAGTTCCCAGCAAATGATCTCACAGCTGTGGATGGTACCTTTGTCTGATTCACATACTTGGGAATGCAGTCTCTGCTTCCTGTGAATGCTGAGTTATCTTACCTGGGGTCCTACATCAGGGTTCCAGGGGACAGAAAGCTACTGCCTTGTCTGTCACTGAACCTCACTGTGTTTAGTAGTAAGTTTTCTAAAGCTCTGTCTGTGTGGTTTCTGCATGCTTGAGGTAATTTCATATTTCAGGTTTGTATGTGTTTCTAAGATCCTTCACAGCTTCTGGGTCAGCTCTTGGTACACAGAGGATACTTCTTCCAGGCTTAGGAGAGAGAGACCTGAAAGAACTCCATGGAAGAAGGCTGGAGGCAGTTAATTAACAATCTTGTTCATCTCCAGTATCTTGTGAACATACCTCCTGTTCCTGTTAGTGGTATTCTTTGTCATCTGAGCTGGAAATTAATCTGCTCTGATGTTTAATCACAACATTACTGTTCAAGGACATTGAAAGTGACATTGTCCAGGGTCTCAGGAGGCTTTTTGTGCCTTTTGTGGTTTCCCTGAGGTGGGACACAGGTGTTGTATGTGTCTTCATGGGGCCTGCATAAGCAGCTTTAGGAAACACTTAGGGATCCCCTGTGTACTCCTCATAGGAATCTCTATGAGTGTGGTCCTGCTGTCACTGCAGCCTCACAACCCAATGCTCTGTGACTGGGTGGAGGCAGAGGAGTAGGAAACCTTCTGGAGGGTTAAGGTTGGCTTGGGGAGACCAGAGGATGGAAACAGGTGGCACAACTCTGCAGGTGGTACTAATGCAGAAAATCAAAACGTGAGAAATATGCAAGTTTTAAAGCCACATGCCTAAATATAAGGTCTTAGTTGTGTTTGTTATGAATAATTGTTCTTTGTTCTTTAGGGAATGATTTTATAAACTGACCTGAGTTATACTACCAAATGAAGAGGAAAAAGAACACTTTAGTGTGGAAGGCTTGTAAGCTTGCATCTCCATTGCATCAGTTTTAATATTTGCTATCTCGAAGGTTTAGGATAAATTTCCAGGTTTTTAATCTCATCATCTCAAATTTATTCACAACTTCTAAAATGTTTTCAGAGTGCTCAAAGATCTTGTAGACCCTCTAAACTTTCTTTTCAATGGAACAAAGATGTTTCAAAACGTAGCGTCTTTGTGTCTGTTACTGGGGAAAAAAAAAAAAGAAAAGCATCCAGTGTATGATAGAGTACCATGACCCCTCCACCAGGACAGTGTTACAGCTTGCTGAGAAATTTTACAGAAATAGATTAACCTGTGTGTCATAAAAAACAGGATGTATTCTTGGCAAAAATCTCCTTGAAATTAAATCTCACAAAGCTACAAAACCCCAGTGGACATGAAATACAATTTTGCTCCACCAAGATCCTGTGTGCATCTGTGTCAGCCCACAGGAAGCTAAGAGGCCTTGTGCTGTTGCAGACTGCTAGGATCCAAGGCGACTGTGGTGTTCTAAAATGTTAATTCATGAGATTGAGTTGAGCTGTTGGGAGAAGGGAAAGTTAGGAGGCCTGAATGAAGGCTGTAAGGTGTGTATGGATTTTTGTATTGTAATTTTGAGTTTCACTGATGTGGTGTTCTGTAAATATTTTGGAAAATTATTGCAGAGTAGACAGTTAGGAAAGCTGCAGAAAATATTGTTTGTGTGACTTTTCACCCTGTACTGAAATACACCATTTGCATTTCATAAACTTTATTAGGGTACTGGTGTTCCCAAAGAGACTATGTGGTACCTGAATCTTATTTCTCAGCTACTGTGTACCATGGAAAAAGTTTTCATCTGAAACTTTCCTTCCTTTGTTTTTGTCATCTGAACTGATGATATCTTGACTCCCTACTCATGGGAGTCCTCAGAGGAGCAGGAAATAAATATAGACTTGAATTAAAAACAAACAAGTAAATAAAGACAGCGCCAAAAAGCCCAACCAAACAAAAACTTACCAAAAAAATTGCCTGTCTGGACAAAAGGCATCTTTTAGAGGGTCTTGTGTGGTAATTGGGTTTTGGTTTAATTTCTGTCTTTTGTGGCTGCTGTAGAGCACTAGGGCAGTTGACTAGAAGATAAGTTTGATTGTGGAAGTAGTTACAAGTAGCTTTTCTTTTTTTTGTTTGGAATTTTTTTTTTCCCTTTCACTTCCAACTTCCTAGAGAGAGAGGACCAGGGAAAATGTCATCAGATTTCTGCATCTTGGAGTTTCTTTTACTTGAAGAGATCCATGTGGTTCTGCAAGCTCTAACAATGACATCTTTTAATGTGCCTTGTTATTTCTTCAGCTTGAAATGTTGATCAGGGCAGGGTGCTTGATCTAGTTTTTTCTCCTAAGTGTGCCCTCTGGGACTCTTTCCCTTTTCAGTCACTCTCAAGTTCTGCTCAGAATTGTTTTATTAAAGGTGTCTAAGTATGGCATGTTAATCTTCAGATGAGAAACAAGTTGCCTTTCTTATCCTCTGAACTTTTGAGATGCATATGATGATAGAACTGGATATTTTTGATAAATGTCGGCATCCTGTCACCTTGGCTACTTGGTCTCATTGACCAGGATATTTGATGTAATACTCCAAAACTAAATGGCAACTGGTCTTGTTCAGTCCGCTGTCCTATCTGCCATGCAGCTTTAGCTTTTATCACCTTCACTGCTCTTTTTCTGTGTCCAGGAATCTTTTCAGGAGGAGTTGCTACTTGCAGTTAGGAGGATGAAACAGTTTGACTTAATGTAAATAAAATTGTAATCTCATATGAAGCCATGTCTGCATCTTAAGATTTTTATTAATTTTAGGTAGGGATTCTGAATTCTTGCATCTCACTCTTGATTGAAACACTGTTGTTTCAGAGGTACGTATTTAAACACTGTTCTTCCTTATATGTGCAGATCTGCTTTATGCCACTTCTGTGTATGTTACAAAGCACTCCTAGGAGAACTGGCTGTGGTTCCTCTAATTGAACCAAATGGGCACTTTTTCTCTTGGAGGAGCTAATAAAAATGACCCAGCCTGTGTCTCTGCTGAACTGAACTGAACTGTTTCTCTTTTCATCTTTTCTCAAAAAAAAAAAAAAGTCACAGTTTTTCTGAAGAATAGAGATTTGGGAATGCGTGGACATCCCCTGTTTATTTTTGAAAGAAAAGCTCATCAGCAAATCCAGCAAAAACATTGGAGTTTTTAGCGTTTTAGGGCTAGGACTGAGTTGAGCAATGTCTGATCAGAAACATTCCACATGGTCTGTCAGAGCTGCTGCTGCTGAAATAGACTGACTTTGGAAAGTATTTAAAGCTTGGACTTGGTCTTTGTTCTGTTTGTAGATGCTCCTCTACACATAACCCTCAGGAGTACCCCATATAGAGATGAAAAAGTAGAAAAGAGAAGAACTTCAACACCTGTAAGTGCACTAAATAGTCACCGACATTCTATTAGAGACCAAACCAGGAACCACATAGCAAGAGCACTGCGGAGACCTCGGGAAAGAGAAAGAGTTCAACATGGTACGGCTTTTGGTTTAACATGGGAAGTTAACATGGAAAGGAAAAAGTCTTGAGAAAGTTTTAAACATTGTAAGGAACTGATAATATTCTGTATACCTTTTTTATAGATGAGTAAATGGTTGGTTCTCACAATTAAGGGGTAAACATTATATATATGGTAAAAGAAGTTTTATAAATCTATAGTTATGTGACTGCAATGTGCTCCCCCCAGTATGTGTTATCAGTGGATAGTCTTGGTAATCCAGGGATTTGGGAAGGTTGGCTTGTTACTATGGCAGCACCTGACCTCCAATCAGAATGTAAGAAAGTGACTTCCACCACTGGATAGTAAGGAAGGAGTTGACTGACAAGGCTCTAGGAGAGGCTAGAGATATAAAAGAGGAAACATCCACCTTGAAGATGAGCCAACCATGTGGTGGGCAGCCGCCAGGGCAGTTCCCAGGCCTGCTTTTCCTTACCTAGTCTTTGTTGTATTTTTATTAAGGTTTAATAAACCCTTTAAATTTTTTTGAGTGAGCAGTTGTTTCTCACACCTTCGTTTAGAGAGAGAGCAATTTTGTATAAATGTATGGCATAAAATGTAAGCAGTGTTTTTTCAATGTAATTTTGTAAGTTTTCATGCTCTCTGCACTGGGGTTTATTCTGCGCAGTCAGTTGGTAATATTTATAGGATGTAAAAAGTATTAAAGTATTAAAGGTCATTAAAAGGTTGTAGGTCTTAATTCTGTTAAACTCCTGGCTGCCCAAATCATTAAATATTTTAAGTAATCTTGTACCTACTGAGATACCTAAACTTAAAGGAGGCGGATGGGAGTGGACATGAGGCACAATGACCTAGGGTGATATGTTTTGTAGGGGATTATTTTCAATAGTACTTGACCACTTCTTGTAGTCAGCAATTGCTACTAGACATCTCTGAAGAACTTCACGACTTTGACTGTTCAGTGGTATCCTGTAAACTCTGTTTATACTGAAATCTGCTGTAGTATCGGTGGGTAACAGCCAGACAGGATGGGGGGATGTATGTATACACACACATACGTTCATAGAAACAATACATATTAATAATAATATATTATTTATATACATACAAAATATAAATAATTCCCAACATACTTCTAGATTTCTTTCAGTAAGAAAGAACTTGAGTCACAGTGATGAGGAAAACACAAACAAAATCTGAGGTTAGACTGCTGTATCTATGACAGATGCTCTGTCTCCTGGAGATCACCTCCTTAGCTGCCTGTGTCTGTGTTGTTCTGTTGATCATAGCAGACAGACAGTACTTAGCATCTTGTTTATTCTTGTGCATCCCTCACTGCCCTTCCTTGTAGGAAGGTCTGAATGAGGCCCATCAGTATCTCCTCCCTGTTCCTCACTCACTGGGATGTGTCCTATGTGCAAGTGTGGCATTTAGAGATTATAATGAACTTTCACAGTGGTGATGTGATAGAGGATGGTGAGCACTCATCCCAGTTCTTATGAGTCTGTGCCATTCAAAGAAGTTGAAATCCTTTGTCTTTTCAAAAAAACCCCAAACCATTAAAAAATGTAGTTGTTTTGTGCTTAATTTCTAGGATTATGTTTCTCAGTTTATCTTTCTGTTTGATTATGTGAATCTGTGATAAGTCTCTCTATCTGGTCTTATGTCAGTGAAAATTCATTACACTTCAGAGCACTTAGAAGAAACAGCTTTAAACAACGAGAATGTTCAGTTCCTGATTTTGGAAGATTCTAGTATAATACTCGAATACTTGTTCTTTGAAGAATTTTTTTTCATGGAAACATGCATTAGCTGCTGTGCATTTCAGAAGATAGCTTCACAAAGAAGTTTGCAAATATTTAGATTTTTTTCAGATTTTAAGACACACGGGGAAGCTTACGGGGACAAGGTGGATAAAGTGACAGTTTCTTTCATATTTATCTTGGATATTTTGATAGTGGTTGAGGAAGCTCCCCATGTGCCCTTGGATATCTTCAAACAAATCCAGTAATCTGATCATGTGAATTTGAATTTTCAAATGAAAATAAGGAAAATTTTCCTCCCTCTGTTGAGCTCAGTTATTCTCTCTTCCCTTCTGGAAGAATAAAATGATAGAACTTTCTTGCATGCCTGTGAGCAAAGAGAAGGGAATGGTACCAAGAGGATCCTGACCATTGGAAGTACAAGAGATGAGAACAGATGAAAGTAAGAAGGAAGTTGGAAGCACTGTGTTTGACACTTGAATATGCACCTTTTCTTTTCCTGTTCTTTGTTTTGGTTTTTTTAATTTCCCTCAACACCGAGAGGTGGAATAAGGTGACTTTTGTGCTGCCAGTTCTGCTGCCTTTGAAGCCCAGGTGCCTGGTGTGGCCATGTGGTGAGCACACTGAGGTGCCTTTGCTAACCTCATTTGCTAAGAGGGGCACAGAAATAGCAAAGTAGCAGGAAATCTTTGAGGACTCAACAGGATGGGGACATGCAGAGCTAAAGAGACTCCTGAGGACAAGCTATTAAGCTTGTCCTGCATGCTTACCTGAGCAGATTAAATGTGACTGCCATTTGCAGTTTCTCAGTGAACTGTTCGTGCCATAAATACTCAGCCGATAAACCGGGGACTTTACTGTTGATGTGTGTGAAAGGGGTTGACATAATATGCTGGTATTGCTGGTTTACTTTATAAATGGTTACAGACAATCTAGGGTTCTCAAATGGTTGTGCAAGTGAAGATTTCTTACAGTATACACTGTCTTCAAGTGCTTATTCAGATCTCTATCATCTGACATTGAAATAGGTTTCTGAATGGGATGGTGAGTGGCTAATCAGCCAAGCACTCTGAGAGCAGAGCCATTTTGAGATACAAGAGATCCTTCCATAATAGGCATTGATTACATCTCTGAGTCAGGATAATTTACATAAGGAACTGCATAAGTATCTAGAAATTGTGTGCTGGGACCTAAATCTGAAAGATAGGATGTAACCAAACACTGGGGTCTGGAAAGCAGGGATTTGTGAACATGCCCTTCAATAGGCTTATACTGAATTGTGCATGCTCTGGAAGCATGCTTTGAGGATAGACTTAATTGACAGTTGTCAGTCATTCATCATTATGGAGTGTTTTTAATCCCATAAAAATAGAATGGAGAACGGATGTTGAGAGAATAGTTAAAGCCAGCTGAACCATTTACTCCATTTTCAATATAAATAAAATATTTGCTTGGGGAACTGAACTGAAGTTCAGGGTTTTGTGTTACAATGCTAGTGAAATGTCCAGTCATAATAATGTAGAAACTGGACATAACAAATCCCTCAGTATTTTTATGATCTCTCAAGCATGTAAATAATAAGTGGGCACTGCTGTACATTTCATTTCTCCTACAGGATGCTTATATTTTGTTATGGGACAGTCAAATTAGGACCTAAAATAGATTATTCCAATTGAGAGCTGGGGAATTCTTAAAAGTAAGTTTTCTTCTTGGGTTTATTGTTTTGTTTTGTTTTTTTCAGGGAACTGGCCTTGATTGTCCAAAAGAATGGGACACTTTTAAGAACATTATGAAGTAGAATAAATGTATATATTTATTTAAACTAATTTGGATTTTTTTTTAATTTCAGCTGTTAAAGGACATGAGAAGAACAAAGAAAAAAAATCCAAAGACTATGAAAGATCCAAGTCAAAGAAAAAGAAAAAAAAGAAAAAGAGATCTAAGCCTGGTAAAGTTCATTTTCCTGTAGATGAAACTGGCTTCATTCTTTTGTTTTATTACCTCCAGAAAATCACTTTAGATCACTTAAGATCAGGCATTGCATTTCAGCCTTTTTCTTCACTTAGCTTTTATTTTATTAAATAATTGATTTTAAATTGTGATTGACAAGATAATCTATTTCCTGGTTAAGCTTCCTCAGTAATGCTGGATGGTGGCTTGTAGTAGTGCTTGTAATGGCACAGAATAAATATCACTCCTAAATGAATGTCAGTGTATAAGTCAGGCTTTTCCTTAATAAGTGTGCTTCTATGCAAGCTTTGCCCAGTTAAGAGAGTGCAGATGCCCTGTGTACAGGCTGTTCTCAGTTACGTTAGTTCTGGGACTGCTTTATGAATGCTGGAGTTTGCAAAGTTTGAGTCCTTTTTTTCTGCTGTTAACCTTATTATTTCTTACACTTCCACTTTGAGGGGGAGTGGGCTGTAACAATGAGCCCAATTAAACCCGTCACAGCCTCAATTTCTTTCTTAAAGAAATTAATCTTTTTTCTGTAGAGATTTAGTAAAAGCCCAATTTAAAGTCTAAACTCCAGCTGTGTCCCTCTTTCATGTCTCATGCTGTTGCACTACATTAAAATGGCTGTAGTAGCAACGTGCATTCTTGGTTTCATCTGTGGAGGCTTGGGAATGCTTTCCTGGGGCCACTTCAAGCTTTGAACTTGAGGCAGAGGCCCAGGTGTTAGAGGTAATGGATTCTTCGCTACTGAAAACACAGCCGATTCTGGAAAATTTGTTTGAAATGTTTAAGGATCAAGTGTGATCAACAACATCCTCTGTCATTGATGGGGATGCAGTATACTTCAATCTGCTAGGCATCATTTGTGAAACTAGATCTCCCTAAGGAGGAGTTTCTGAGGTAGAAAATTCTCTGATTGCTGCCATGAATAGGGCAAGCTATCAAGAGAGTGTATTGGAAGAACCATAGGCCAAGTCACTTAGAATTGTACTGCAACAAATAATTTTAATGAATTTCTGATTGTATGGTGCTCACAAGTATAATGATAAAGTACAAAGTATAATTTGTAGATTTATGCACCAAGTCCCCACAAGCCACCTCTCAGTCTGTCATTGAGTTTTAAGATGTTGCATGCCTTTTTTTGATGGTGACCTTATGGTAATTCAGTCCGGAACTGTGAAGATTTTTTCCAGGTAACTGGAGAGTGTTACTTGTAACTTCAGCCAGCTTTGATTTATATCCAATGTAGGCCTCAGAGGGGAACTATTCAAGGTGTTTTCTTCACACTTAATCTGGGCTTGTCCACCTGTGCATTCTGTTCCATAGATAGACTAGGAAAACAAGTGCTTTCTATCCACTTTGAAGTCTGTGAGATTAGGGAATGTGTATAACCTCATGTGAGTAAGAGTCGGATGTGAGGGGGAGGTCTCCAGCTAGTGGTGCTTGTGTGAAAGTGCCTGTAAAGCAAAGGTATTTGTACACCTACTCAGTCTGAAGAATAGTTGGCCTGGAAAGGCTGGTCACTTAGACCTTTGTCACTTCTGACAGCAGTAAACAGCGACTGAGCGGTATAAAATTGTCTGGTTCAGAAAATACCTTCTTGCCCCTGGAAAGCTTGCACATCTTGCAGCAGCATCACACAGTCCCAGAGCTCCAGCATACTGGGAACAGTATGTGTAACTCACATTTACTCACTCAGTAAATGTGAGTTACACATTTCTGCTATGGGCATGCATGGTGCTGTTTCTTCTGTCAACTTTTTTTGACCATAGATTTTTAATGATTTACTACAATTTTACAGGGTATTCAGGCACTGCGGAGAACACAGATATCTCACAAGAGCTTTCACCTGAAAAATCAGTTGTCACAAAATCTAATTCTTCAAATAAATCATTTGCTCACCCAAGCACCTTGCTTCACTGCACTGATTCTGGACAGCCTAAGGGAAGATCAAAAGCAAATGGTGAGATGACTCTCCTCTATGGCTTTCTAGTTCTTTCATTACCAGTAAATATGTGAGCAGCACTAACATATTTGAAAACTGGTTCTTATTGTATAAATTTGGCTATTTTTACTCAGGGCTGTGTGTATTTCTTTCCCCCTGCTTGACAAGACTGGACCCAGTTCGTTTGCCTGCGCTTGATGTTGCTGCTTTTTACTTTGGCTTGACTTTCATATACACTTCAAGACTGTTGCCCTTATCTCAGAAATCAAACTCATTTTGCAGGGTTTTTTTTCAGTGCCTTATTAACTCCTAAAATAACGATGTTACAACTTAATAATTTTCGTATTTCCAAAAGTTTCTACAATGTAAGAACTCCTTCAGAGTTAAAAATGGGTGCTTTGCGAGCTTGCTGTGTTCAAGAGACCATTGGGTGTCGTGATGTGTAGTTGTATTGATACAGAATGAATATGCTTATAATGACTTTCTGAGCTTCTTATGAGAAGCTCTTGAGTACTGTTTATTGATGTCTTCTTCATAGTACTTCATACACACAACCCATAAAAATCTGGCTGCTGTGTACCAGCTTTCATAATTCTCAATGTCTTGCTCCATGTTACTACTTACTGATACAAACTGGTACAATAAAAAAAGATCAACGTTGATTTTTCTCTTCTTAAAAGTCACAGATTTGAAGGAAATAG
This sequence comes from Agelaius phoeniceus, assembly GCF_051311805.1. Taxonomy (NCBI): domain Eukaryota; kingdom Metazoa; phylum Chordata; class Aves; order Passeriformes; family Icteridae; genus Agelaius; species Agelaius phoeniceus. Next base: position 745,571 of record NC_135281.1, read on the forward strand.
AAAATATATGACAGCTTGATTCTATACAAGAACATTAAATTTTTTTTCATACAGATACACTTTTGAGAACTGTTTGAGCTTGTTTTGGGTGTTTTTGTTTGTTTTTGTTTGGGGGTTTTTGTTTTTTTGTTGTTAGTTTTTTGTTGTTGCTGTTTTGAATAACTTTCTTTGTTATTAGACAAAAGTAAATTTTATCTTCAGTTAAATTCCCCTTTAGAGGTGAAACAGGAAGCATTAAAAACTACTGAAGTGCAGATAGTGGTAATGTCTTGAAACACGTTTTGCAATCTGAGCAGTTGTGTTTCTGGAGTATATCAACCGTAGGACATACAGTTTAGTAGCTTCGCCGTCAGTTGCTCAAACTTCTTTTGATCAGTTGATAGATAGTGAAAGTGGTGAAAAATACCAGAAATTATTTTATTTCATCCTTTTAAAATTGTTCTGTTGCTTTTTGCATCTGCAGTACTTGTGCCTAGCTAAACAAGATCTGGTGTAAAGGTAAACAAGATCAAGGTAAACAAGATCAAGGTGTAAACAAAAGTGAAACTTCTGTGTAATGTGGAAGTGCAGTGTGCCCATCCCGTCACTTCCACTGTACTTTAGGAAAGAGTGTCCTAGTTCAGAGGTGGAATAGAACTTTTAAACATGGAAATAAACCATTGTGTTGGGCTCTCACCCTTTGACAACAGATGCTTCCCCAAAAGATACAGTTTATGCCACAGACTAGTAGTTCTGGTTTTGCCTTCTATGAGCTAAATGATGAAAGTAGTTTATACTCACTGTAGGTGAGACCCCACCATTGTACTTAAGACTAAAATTTTTACCTTCCATTTCCCTCTAACTCATTAAATTATTTTCAAATAATTAAAATACCTCATCTTCTTCCTCTGACCCTCCCATTCTATCCCCAAGGAAGATGCAGACATTGATTTAATATTATTGAGGTAAGATTCTCAATTCAGCATGCTGTTCAGTTAAAATTTTCTTGGCAGTTTTATTCAATCAAGGATGCACTAAAGCTTCAGCTAAGTAGCGTGGGTGCATTCTGGAAGAATACCTTGTGCAGTACACTGCCTGTGAGTTTATAAATACATCCTAAACAGAAGATTAAATGAAAATAATAATTTCTGAAGCAGGATTAAATTCTGTGTTGGACCCAGTATTTCTGTCATGAAAACATCACTTCGTGAGATTGAATGGTTCATAAAACAGAACCCTCTTGCCTCTTTTTGAGAGCTCTGCACTAGAAGTGCCAAGTCACAATTCTGTACCAATTGCAGCAGGTAGCATGAGTCCTATTTGAATGTACAAGCCTGGTTTTGTTGTTTATAGTTATGTCTGAAGAGACTTCATGCCTTGGTTTGAGATGGTGTATGCTGACAATACAGTTTTAATGACAAAAGCTGTTAAGATGGATATTTTGAGAGAGCCATTAATGAGACTATAAAACTTCATTATGTAGTAACCTTCAATAAACAGTTAAAATTGTGGTATTCCTTAAATTGCACTGTGAACTCATGCTTTTTGGAATGTATATTTGCATACTTGGGATGAGATTTTGAGGGACTTTTTTTATAATTACTCAGGATTTTATGTAAATACTTCTTGTACAGAGGATGACACCCTGAGTGAGTCATCTATGGATAGCTTGCCTTGGAGTGACGATGACTGCAGTCAGGATGTTGATGTAACCACCAACCCTGATGAAGAAGTTGAAGAGAGTGATTTTGAGATTGTTCGGTGTGTTTGCGAAGTAAGAGAAGAAAATGACTTCATGATTCAGGTATGAAATGGAGGGTAAATGCACATTTTAGTGAATGCAGTGGAAGGTGTCAGTAGAGAAACTTTTGTTTTGTACCTGAAATAATAAACTACTGCTGTCTTCCAAAAGCATAACATTTTTTGAGGTAATCTGTAAAGGTGACTGCTACGATAGTTAACTTCTGCTTCATAGTGCAGTTTAGGATTTTTAATTGAAAGAAAGAGGGAACATTCATTCCAAGTCAAAAATGGTTGGTTTGTCATTTGGGAATTTTTCTTAACATAGAAGACTTTCTTGATTCTGAGAAAGCATATTCGAAATCAGTGATTTTTTTTTTTTTTGGGCTCCCTCTAATTTAGAGCCTGTTCAGAACATTGTCATGAGCTTTCTCCAGACAGGCGGGGGGGGAAAAAAAAAAAAAAAAAAGAAAAAAAATTGAGAGTTTTACTTTAAAGCAGAACTGCATTTGTCCATTCTGCAGTAGTCTGCAAATTCGGAGTTCCTAACCTGCCTAAGGCATCTGTCCATTCCACATGTATCTGCTCTTTTTAAATCAGCTTCACTGAAAACTTGGAGAGGCTTCTATTGTCTCTCCTGCTTAAAACTGCTGATAAAAACCTCCTTGGAAGTTACTTGCCTATTTACTTTGAGATGTTTGTAAATTATCAGAAAATCATGTCCCTAAATAGCTGCTTTCACCATCCCACCTAGCTCCTATGAATTTCAAGAGGTGAAGTCAAAAAATCAATTAAATTTTTTCATAATTTTTTGCTCTAATTCGTTTTCTTTGAGTTTCCATGCTGTTTCATGGAGCCTTGCTGTGGAAGGTATGATGCTTTTTCTCTTAGTGGTGAGTTCACACAACTTCACACAACTTTGTTTTAGTGTTGGATCCTGACAATGCAGAGCAAAAAGTAACTTATGAATTAGTAAGGAAGGGTGGAGTGATGGGCAGTGGTCAAGTGTAAGTAAATAGCACCAGACTGTACACGAAGAAAAAGGAGTCCGACAGTGGTGACTAAAGGGGGGTAGATACCCTCTGAGGAGATGGCTTACAGAAAATCACAAAGAAATAGCCTGGGAGTATAACTGGCAGAAGTAAGTTCAATACTAGCTTAGGATTGCAGAATGTAGGGGGCTGTCAGCTGGCTCTAGATGCAGCCTATGGATGCCTTTCCTTTAGAGTTTCGTGGGCTGCTTCTAAGATTGCCTTGCTAGGTTGAACTAGTTTGGGCGGGCTTTGGTAGCATATTGCAAACTTTTAAACATTTGAATTGATTTGTGAAAGAATTGGTCTCTGGAAGAGAGACGCAGATAAGCAGTATTGTGAGTATCTGCATTCTTGGTGGGGATTGAGGTAATAGGAAATATGCTGGCACCCGGGATACCTGCTTGGGTTTGCCGCGTACCCATCTTGATAGCGGAATGAGGAGCCAGGGCAGTTTCTTCATGGATCTGGCTGGAGGTTCATTGCTCCCAATATACATGTATCCCCTCCTCTCTTAAAAGAGAGAGAATGCTAAGCGTTCTCTTTCTGCTGTGTTCATTGCCATGAATGTGCCAAATATAGAAATAATGCAGGAAAATGTTAATTTTAAACACATCAGCACCTTGTCCATGAAAGACTGGGGAACATTAAAGTTTAATAAAACTCATACCCAGTTAAAATGGAAGTTCCTTTAGGTATTTAAACTAATAATTTGCCCCCACATTCAAAAGATTTTATAAAAAGTTTTCTTTGACCTGTACTTGCCTTAAATTAATTGTCTTGAGCAATTTGTGCATTAAGGATGTCGTTCATTGCACTGGGATGCAGAAATCTAGATTTGCATTTTTAGAAGTATCTGCTTCAGTTAGTAGAAATTAAATCTGGAAAAAGAAGTACAGAAAAATAGTGTATTGTTGGTTAGTGCTGTTTGTTCCAGTCTCTGTAACTCTGCAGGGAGAGGTTACTAGTCTTCATTTATGGAGCTGGTGTAAAGCAGCAGTGTAGCATTGCCCTGTGCTCCTTCTGGAGGCACAGCACTCCTGATTTTGTGGTGAGGCCCAAAGTAATCCGGACAGACTGTTGTTGCCTCATCTTTTCAGTTTTTATATCGAAACACTGGTGAATTTGTGTATGATGCAGAAAATTCTGGGGCTGGATTTGATTGCCTCAGAGGTGATGGATGTAAACAGACTTGAGATATTTTTGTTCTGGAAGGTGAAAAGCTGCTTTAAATACACATCTTTTGGGTTTGTTTATTTATTTTGTGACTTGAATTTCAATTTAAATATTTTTTGCACAATGCTGTATGTTTTTTCTCTTCTAAATCTTCTGCTTGGCATGCTTTGAAACTCCCTATTACCACCTGGGCAGGGAGTAGTTTCCCAGCATGTGCCAGAGCAGTAACCTGTAGCCTAGCAGCCACAGTGTGCAGTAGAACCTGCAAGTTAAAGAATGCACATGTACCCTGAAGGGGTGAATATTTAAACATCAGTTGAGTGAAATTTAAAGTTGGGATGTTTGTGCTGGTTTGAAAGTAAACCAGCAGGAGAAATGAACCCCACAGAAAAACCGTGAGAGAGATTTCAGGTCAGGGTTACAATGTCATTAGGAAGATTACAGTAAATGCAACAAAACACAAAAACTGGTTTAAAGTCAGATTACAGCCTGCTGTTCTGTTGGTCAGGATGGTGGTCTCAGTCCTATCAAATAGTGACAGTAGTCCTGCAAAATGATGGTTGAAGTTGAGAGCAATGGTCCTCTGGGAGGTCTAGTCCTCCTCTGGATCTGTCCAGTAGTCGTGGTGTCCTAAATTCCTAAAGCACCCAGATTATTTATGGTCAGATATGGGCAGGATGCTCAATACCTCCCCAGGGCGGGAAATTTCACAATGGAATGATGTAATCCTATGAGTCATAGGATGTTTTGGGGATCCTTGATGGCCTAGGTCCTTGTAGCTGCCCATTGGGGCATTAAGGCCCAGTGGCAGAGATGACCCCCCCTTAGGCTGGATGTAGTTACCACAGTTGAGTCACTTTGTGAAGACAAGAAAAACTACCCTGATGTACCTGGTTTGGGGGTGGTTGGCCTCTTTATCTAACACTTGCAGCCTGCTGGCTGGTGTGCACTGGGCAGCTCTTGCAAACGACCCATCATTAACAGTTCATCAAGAATAATGTAGATGGGAGTAGACTGCATAGTTTGGTTACAACCACACTTGCAACGTAGGACAGATGCTTAACTAGAGTTCTGGGCAAAATTGCCTGGAAAAACACTGAGTGCAGCTCTCTGTACAATATGGCATGATCCGTAGGACGCAGGTGTAACTAGATCCAGGAGCTCCCTTCTTATTTTTAGCACAGTCTGTTTCTCTTAATCTGTTTTCTTTGTTTTAGAACAACTTTTTCTGGCTCTAATTTGTGAAAGGAGGATTATGTCTGCCTGTTTTGGAAAACATCTCCCAACTGCATTAGGGCTATTTACCCATTTTGGAAGGCAAAATATTGTTGGTTCCATCCTTCAGAAACCTGTTTTTCTCTAACCTTTTACATTCTCCAATCCCAGAGCTCCCATCTCCTCCACACCTAGACTGCTCATTTAATGCAGTGAAGTATTCAACGTCTGCTTGTCCTTTTCTGTCCCTCCTAGCTTGAGGAAGGGCAGGAGATAAGAGCATTAATTAAAGTGGTGTTGAGCGCAGATGAAATGTTTAGCAAGTTTGCATCTTTGTAGGTCAATGAAGAGCAATGTGAGATTCCTTGCAGTTGCTGTTAGGGTTTGGTTTAGCTCATACTGCAGTCCTCTACATTGACAACATTTCTGTTTTTGCTTTATGCTCTGAGAAATAAAGGGTATATAATCTCTTGTCTCACTGCTTGGGAAAATAGTAACTTTTAACTGACATCACAGTTTCCAATCAAAATAGACTTAATATTCTTATGTGGGGGTTTGTTCCATGTTTCAGTGGTCTGTAGTCTACAATCACAATTTTGTCTCATTAAAATACTGATGGGGAGAAAATTACAAACAAAAAGTGAATAGTTTTTTCCCTGCTCTAGAACAGCATGGCTTTAAGAACAGTGACTGCATTTTAAATAGTGTAACTGTGCTAAAGAGATCCAAATTATATTCAGTCGTTGCCAGTATGATTGTCCTGCCTTGTAAAGATGTTGGATGCTCCTAAAGCTGGTGCAACTGATCTGCACGGCAGGTTTGTGTTAGTAGAGCTACCTTTGAAGTGGATAAAATGTTGCAGGTACAAGAATCATTAAGGCATAATAATGCCTACTCCTGAAATAAACAGGGCAGGAGACTTTTTCTCCTTTTAATGCCTTTATTAAAAGTAATCAGCTCAAGGTTGGGAGGCTCGACGGGTCCGCGGTCTGCCGTCGTCGCTCCCAGGGTGACTCGGAGGAGGAGGAATGTGCAGCTTTGTCCACTAGGGGCAAAGCTGGGGGTCCCGGCCTCACGAGAGCAGTGGCCGTAGCCCCATATTACTCAACTTCTAAGTTTTCCAGGCTCGGGTCTTGGTTCCAGCTGAGGTCTTTGCTCAGGGCGAGGGGCAACATCTTTGCAGGTTCGGTACTTTGTTCCTCACATTCAGACATCACTCTAATCTCTTAATTCTGTATTGGCTCATTGTTTTTGGGGTCTTTTCGGTAAGTTTGGTGGAGTTGCTTCCCATGGCATGCTGGTCTCGAGCCTATTTTGCATTCTCTCTGATGCCCCTCCCCCACCATGTCCCCTCCTATCACCGTCTGGGGAGAAGGTCAACTTAGCCTTAGGTAGGGCCATACCATTACAAAAGGAGCAATTAACGAGAATTACAATAACAAACAGCTAGAACTTCACCTTGGCAGCAACTGGTTTAACTGGTTCTGCAACCCTTTTTTTCCCCCCCAAAAAATGGCAGATTTTTTATTTATAACACTCCTGTGTGACATAAATATCTCTGGGATTTGATAACTAAATGTGGATTACTGCTTGAGGGTGTCAGGAAAATTAATCCACAAACATCAGAGGTTTATGTCCAAAAAGGAGACAGAGGAGTCCTTTTACTTTATTTGAATAAAGGGAGAGGCCATGGTGCATTCCCCTGGAGTCCCTCAAATTTTTGGAGGACAATTTTTTGACACTGGCCTTTTTATCCCAATTTTCCGGCTGCATTTCCCCTCTCTCTTTCCCCTGTGGCTGAGGTACTTGAGAGGTAGAGACTTCCTGGAACACCTGATGCCAAAGATTGCCCTCTAATGTATAGCCCCTCCTTTTTAATTTTTAGTTTTTATGGAATTTAGGGGTTTCCCCATTGTGTCTTTCATCTTTAAATATCCAATTTCATTTATCAGTAAACCTACAGTTTGTTTGTAAAGGCAAGTATCTTCTTCCATTCATCAATCAGTGGAATCCTTCCCGTTGTTTCTTTTATCTCTCAGTGCTAGTTTTATCTACCAGCAGACCCACAGTTTTGTTTGTAAAGACCAACCTGTCATTCCTCTCAAGGGGAAGGCTTTTGAATTCAGAGCTTGATTGCTCTGTTAGCTATCTGGTTATGTGCACATGCATCTCATGAATGATTTTCATTTCCAAAGGGAGTATTTTTGTACCTTTCAGAATCTCTGCTTGTACTTTTTAATTGTCGTTCTCCAGAAACACACATGAAAAATGTGGAGGGCTCACATTTTATTATAGTCTGTTTCTGTAATGTATTTGTTTGTAAGTGGAAGGTGGGGTGTGTATATTAACAGACCTTTTTGTCTTAAAATATGTAGATCCTGTGGTTCTTAATGACATAATGGTATTGAGCTCCTCTTGCCTTCATTTCTATTAATGTGCACTTCTTTACTTTAAACAGTGTGAAGAGTGTCTGTGCTGGCAGCATGGAGTCTGTATGGGCTTACTGGAAGATAATATACCTGAGAAATATACCTGCTATATTTGCCAAGATCCTCCAGGTACAGATATTTAAGATTTCAGACCTTTTTTATATATGTAGTAAATGTACTAGTTCATCTATGTCTAATCTGTATCTAATCTATCTCTCTGAAAACTATGCTATTTTTCCCCCCCACCTGTATCTGTCGCTATAGGTAAGTTTCAGTTTCAGAAAATTTAATTTATGCAAATGTCCATGAGTCAATATTATGAAATTACAAAAGGACAGGAATGGAAAAGACTCTTTTCACTGTGGTGACCATCTGGCACATACTTGCTATAAGAAGGATTGTACTGTCTGACTATGGCAAATGAGTGTAGAAAACAGGAAGCTCAAGCAAAGACTCTCCATGGGTACATCTTAGGGGATGTGGCTGCAGCTCTCCCCCAACAAATTAGGCTGATGCATTCTTTTAAATAAGTCAGCAGAAGGCTTCTGCCTCTCCTCAGCAGTGGCTCTTGTCATTGACTGCATTACCTGCTGTTCTGGTGTGATGCTGGCCCAATGGCAGCCACCCACAGAAGCCACTTGCTCACCCGCTCTTGCTTCAGCTGGGCAGAAGAGAGAAAAATTTAACAAAGAGTTCAGGAGTTGAGACCAGGAGAAAACACTCCAAGGGCAAAACAGGCTTCACTTAGAGATAAAAGGTGAGTTTATTACCAACAGAATCAGAGGAAGATAATGAGAAATAAAATGAGCCTTTAAAAACACCTTTTCTTCCCCCAACCCCTCCCTCCTTCCCACCAACAGTGCAGGGAAACAGCATGTGGGGGTTTGGTCAGTTCATCACTCAAGGTTTTCTTCTACTTCTCCGGGAGAGAAGTTGCTCCCATGTGACACCGTGGGGTCCCTCCCACAGGAGACAGTTCTCTGTGAACTTCTCCAGCGTGGCTTACCAATCTCAGGAGCAGCAGTCTGCCCAAAACTGCTGCAACGTGAGCCCCTCCCACAGGCACACAGTCCTCCCAAAACTGCTGCAGCGTGGATCACTCATGCACGGGGTGCAGTCCTCCAAGGACAGGCTGCTCCAGCCTGGAAGCAAGGGCCCTCTCTCTCCACCGGGTCTCCCACTGGATCACAGCCTCCTCCAGGCATCCACCGGCTCGAGTGTGAGCATCTCCCCCCATGGGCTGCGGCTGCATCTCTGCATCCCCTGGGAATCCGTGTGGGCTGCAGGGGCACAGCTGCTTCACCGTGGTCCTCACCACAGCCTGCAGAGGAACCTTGGCTCTGGCACCTGGAGCACCTCCTCCCCCTCCTTCTCCACTGACCTTGGTGTCACCATGTTATGTCCCTCACATGTTCTCACCTCTTCCTCTTCTGGGACTGAAAGAAAAAACTGCACCTTGGTTTTGATTTTCTTCTTAAATCTGTTATCACAGAGGCATTACCAACCTCTCAAATTAGGCCAGCTTTGGCCGGCAACATGTCCATCTTCAGAGCCACCAGGGATTGGCTCTGCCAGACATGGTGGAAGCTTCCAGCAGCTTCTCACAGAAGCCACCTCTGTGGCCACCTAGCCTGCCCCCCCCCCCCCCCACCAAAACCAGGCTGTGCAAAACCAACACACCTGCAATAACCTATATATTGGTATTTACCTGAGGTAACACAGTCAGAGTTGATTAAGCAATATGTTCTCTCCTCCTTAGCAGATATTTTGAAATGTCTTAGTGTTGGAAAATCCCAGCTCTACAGAGATGGGGCAACTGAGAGGCAATTTAAAGATTTTATTCCATTATCAGTCTTGTAGAAGGGTGAGGCATATGAGCTGTAAAACTCAATGCCATTCCATCAGAAGCCAACCTATTTCCTGGTTACAATATCTTATAAATGTTTTTCAGCCTATTAGCTTTTGCCATACAATGGTGCTCATACTTCTAACACCAATCACCCATTACTTTACCCCATGTGGTCTTCCTACAGTGCATCTTTCACAGTTCTAATTCTCAAAAATATCAGGTCTTTTTACAAGCCATCGTTTGAAACTTGTTCCTAGTTCAATCTCTCTCTCAACAATGTCATCTCTATTCCATGGCCTTCCTAAGTCAGCACACCTTATCTCAGAGTTTGCATACAAATGTACAAGACTGTGTGAGCTTTCAGTCAGGTTTTGAGAATCCTTTACAAATCCATTTCTCACATCTTAGTCCATCCTCCACAGAAGGTAAAATTACATTAAGCAAATATTTTCTGACTTTCTACTGTATTTATTACCAAGACTTGCTGAAAGTGAAAAGGATCAGGTTTGGACTTGAGGCCACAGTTATAAATGGCAAGAAAATGGATCTCTTTTCACCTGATTAAAAGACTTTTTTGGTTTATATGCATATTAGGATTGTGATCCAAGGTTTTTTTGGCTGTTGAAAGCTACCAACTCTTTTGTACTTAAACTCATAGATTTGTGTAGTATGTTTACTGCTATTGCTTGTACTCTCAGCAACGAAGACATGCTACACCTAAATTTTAAACTTTTACTACAGAGACAGCAATATATTTAAGGTTTCTTTAGAATATCTTGCTTCTGTTAAAGATATTTTGCTTTATGCCAGTTGAAGGTAGTTTTAAAGGGACTAAAATACACTTGCAAACTGAAGTTGTGTCATCACACTTGAATGAGTGTTTCTGTGCAGAAGGTGATTACAGCTTCATTTGTTGAATTCATTAACTATTAATTTCAAGATTCTGAAGTTTACATTGGAGGGGACTTAATTTTTACCTTTTAGCTCTGTCTTAATTTTACTGCTGTTGTGAAAAAGGAAAACATGTCCAACTTTTTGACTGCAAAGATGGCTTTTCAGTGACTGTTTTTGGCTTGAAGTGAGCTGATAGGCTGTATGAATCTACAAAGAAGTGGCTTTTAAAACTGAGCATGGCAATTCAGCAGACTCTTACTTAGGAGCTTTCCCCAGTCTATACTGCTGGGACTTGTAACAGCACCATTCATTCTATTAGAAGTAAAAAGCAAATTTAGTGTAATTTTGTCTAATAACTGTACTAACTGCTGTTTTACTCAGATCTTTTTGAATCGGTTAGGATTTTTAAGAGATTCGTTAACATTTACCCTTGCTTAAACATGATCAAGATGATTATGTAGCACAATTGCTTGTGGGCATAGTCTGGTGTCTCCTCTTCAGGTTATATACTTCAAAAGGGAGCTCTTTTTATCTCAGGGTGCACATCACCTCAGTTGTTCAGGTGACCATGAAGTTCTCAAAGTCACTGTTTTACTCTTGTGGACTGAACTGTACTTTGTCTCAGATGTCAGCTTCTCTAATGCAGAAATTAATGAGGGAGGGCCAATGCAGGTGGCCAGGAGCGTCTCTAATGTGGTTCTGACCATACAAAAAATTCTGCTTGCCTTCTTGCTTGATACAGTGTATCTGCCTTGGACGATTGAGCTGATACATCTTTCAAAATTCGTTTTTACCCTGTCATGAGTTCTGATGCCACCTAATACCCATTCTATGTAGTGCTAGCCTCAGTCTCACTCTGCTGCCTAGTAACTCCCTTTTTCTTTTTTTTTAGCTTCTCCTCTAGTCAATTGTAACCTGCTTATATTGGAGACCTTTTTGCAATTATGGTTCCCAGTCTGTGTTCCAGTTTTATCTCTGGTTTTGTGGGCTTGCTGCCTGAGCTGTATGTAGGCAGTGACTGATGTGGTTGTTTCTCTGGTAGCTGAGCTGTCCACTGAGAATATCTGTAGTAAATGTACATTTGTACAGGATGTGGGGGAGCTTTTGTTAGGTATTTAATGTGAAGGGTTTTTGTGTATGTTTGCAATTTAGTAAGCACCTTTCCTTGTAATACCATTTGTTTAGCAGTTGAAGTTACTTCTATTGATACATCTTTCACATTCAGCACTGTTTCATTTCAGCTGTTGCTGATATTCAATATCAAGAGATAATATTGATATCTCTTAAGATAGAATTATCATTATTAATAGCTTTACTTAGGCAAGTTTCCTATCAGAACCTTAGCCTTGATTCCTTCAAAATCTATTTTTGCACAACCTAGTACATGTTGATGTTAAAAACAAGATCACTGGGAAGCTGATTGTCTTTTTTTGCATTTTACTGTCTGCAGAGAGCTGCAGTCAGACTGTAACTTCTGTCGTAACCATGCTTAGACTAGACAATGTGATACTCTGCTAAAAATACACCTTTCTCAACCTCATCTGTAACTGTCTGTTGTGGATATCCTCTGGTGGAAGTTGGTGTCAGAATGTGTTTACACTTGGGCAGGGGTTTTTGGCTTCCTACTTTACAAGTTCTTAATTTCTTCATTGGTCTGCTTTTACAGGTTCTGTTGATAAGAACAAATAAGCTGTTGCAGTACCTAGAGATAATCAGAATTACTACCACCAATGTCAACATTTCATTTTAACTCACTCATTACTGTCACTTCAGGTCAGAGGTCCAGCTTAAAGTACTGGTATGAAAAGGAGTGGTTAAGTAATGGTCACATGCATGGCTTAGCGTTTTTGGAAGAAAATTACTCCCACCAGAATGCCAAGAAGATAGTGGCCACTCACCAGCTGCTTGGTGATGTACAGCGAGTGATCGAAGTCCTGCACGGGCTGCAGCTGAAGATGAGCATATTACAGTAAGCAGCATTTAAGTATCCGCCGGCATGTTCTCATCAGGAATTAACCTGCAAGTGTAAAAATCACCAGAAATTCAGACTTGCGTTTGGGCTGTGTGGATTTAAAACATAGTTTGAATTGCTGAAGTGATCTTGGGAAAGGACTTGGCTATTTGGAAACTGTTTAAGTGAGATGAGTGTAAATGGACAATGTGTATAGAAAGGGTCAAACTAATAAAACTAATGACAGTTTTTCCTAAATCACCCAAATGAATTTTAAGTAAGAACAGGATAGACTTATAACCCATGGCGCCATTTTTGCAGCACTTGCTTTCTCCATTCCAGGAAATCTGGTCATAGCTTCTCCAAGAGGAATCAGATCTTTTTATTTGGTACAGTATCTTGTTTTGGTGCAGTGGGAGAGTGGTCGCACTCTCAGCAACCTGCAGTACTTCATTTCTGAAAGGTTATTTCAGCTATATCTACAGAAAATAACAATTATTTACATAAAAGATTTTTTTCTATCAGTTCAACTTTTTTGTGTATCTTCCTATTTAAAGTCAACCTTGGATTCTGATGACTGAAAAAAAAATTAACTCAAATCTAGGAGTTTTAAATTTATTGAATTCCATAATTGTAATTTATTAGTTGATAATTTGCACGGCAGCAACTGTTTGGCAAACAAAGTGATTTTGCCATTTTTTAGACCCTTCCCCTAAATCTGTGGTAATGCAGGAGGCCCACTGACATGGAATAATGCTTAAAGCAAGACGGGAGCCATTTTAACATAGGGATTTGCTTTTCCATTATGGGATCCTTTTATTTAGATCTGTAAGTAATCTCTTTCCTTTTGGAGACTGAAACAAATACTTTAAGGCTACTCCTTGGGCCTTTTTTTAAGAGCAACATTTGAGTTTCAGGCAAGATTTACAGAGTACTGAGGTAAGGAGCACTGGGTGTATATGTGATGGTTGCTGCAGGTTTTGTTCTTTTTCTCTCCCATGCTGAAGTCGGTATGATGGCCTGGCTTAATTAAAGGTGAGGTGCGGTCCTGTTTGGATCTTCTGGTTAAAAGTTTCAGCTGCTGTTTTCTTTATCATGATATAAATTAGAAGGGATTTGAATAATTGCTGAATTTGAATAATTATTATATTGTTGATGCAGATCAGCAATATAGAGAAGATGATTTCATAGGTGCCTGAAATTATTAGGAATTGCTCAGTGTTTCAGAGAGGTTTCTCAGTGTTTCAGGGAAGTGGCAAAGGACACAAGGTGACCCCAGGAGTGCCATGGGAGGGTGAGCCTTCAGCAGGCAGGAGTTAAAAGGTTATTCAAGTATTAGCATTTGAATTTTCATCCTTTGGTAACTGGTGCATCATTTTTCAGAAAAGTTTTATGTCTTTTGTAAAATTATCCCTTGCTCTGTTCTGAGCAAAATACAGTTTCTTTAGGTGTAGCAGATGAGTGGAGCTCGAGCAGAAAGCTTTGGTAAATGAACACCTGGCTTTCACTTTTCCAGGCATGCCTTCAGGATGATTCACCAGGGAACTCTATCCTTGCTGTGCCATCACTGAAGTCAAAGATGCTTCTATGAAATAGTCTGAGCACATCCTTGGCAGCCGTACTCACTTTGGTTTCCTCTGAGAGACACTGAAGAAACCTGAGCTGCTGCAGGATGGATTAGAAAGCAGTTAATACCAAAGTCAGCTGGTCATGTTTTGTTCAATGGTTTGTTGAACAGCTAGAAAAGCTGGATCAGCTGAATAGAATAAGTCTGTCCACCTTTGCAAGGAAGCAGAGAGGGAGGCTTGAGGGCAGCCCCCCCTTTCTGTGCAGCCCAATGCAGCAGGGGCTTTAGAGCCAGGATTTGCTCTGCTGTGTTCCTGCAGCCTGTGGCGGATGAGCTGCCAGCCCTTTGAATATAGCAGAGTATTGTGCTTTGCTCTCCTTTTACTGCTGTTTTGATGCTTTACACAAGGAAGAACATGGGTTACAATGCTCACTCAGAATCTTTTGTTTGTTATATCTGTAATAATCTGATATCTATAGTTGTCCCCTCTGCTGAAATAAATAATGTATTAGTCAATTTGAAGACAATTAAAATAAGAATTTTTCTAAGAACAGATGAAGGGAACTCTGGCCACTCTGGGATACCACTACAGTTGCAATGTTGTGTACCATACCTTTACTAAAAATATCCCTGTTAAAATTAATTTCTGCTGCTAATAAATTGCAAATATTGAAGCAAAATGTTCCATGAAGGGCCAGCATTGGTGAGAAGTCGTATGTGTATATTTGCAGCTTATTCTTCAAGTTTTTTCTTAATCCAAACCTTGGCTTTTTTTTTCCCTTAATTATTCTTACTTAACTTCTTTATGCAAGAGGATAATTTGCTTAGTCACTTTGGCATTTAAATTGGATGGTTTACTTTTTTATGTTTGAACAGAAATAAAGAACACCCTGACTTAAAGCTTTGGTGTCATCCATGGAAGCACATCACGGTGGATGAAAAAATCCATACAAAACACATCATTCACTTTGAGGAAAACTGTTGCAAAGAGGAGACAGCAAGTTATAGAACTTGGAATGGGACAGTTGAGAAACCCTCAACAATTCCTTCTGTGGAGGAATCTTACATTACGAGTGAACACTGTTACCAGAAGCCTCGGGCCTACTACCCTGCCATAGAGCAGAGGCTGGTTGTGGAAACAAGAGGTTCAGCCATGGATGACGGAGTAAACAGAATAAGGGAAAATGGGGATGATACCTTCTCAGAGAGGTTTGGCTGGAATCTGGACCAAGAAATATGCAAGATGGAAAATGAATCTAAACACAATTACTCTAAGGTATTTTTATTAAAATAGCCTTCTCTAGCAAAGAGCATGTGTTTTCCTCACAACCTGCGAACTTCAGCCTTTTTAAATACTTTTTGGTCTGTTTGTGTTTATTTTTTTGTTAGACTGTTAAATTTAAGTTGCCAGTAACAACTAAAATGATAAATATGATCAACTCCTTCATTTTATATTAAAATTTGAAACTCTAGGTTGACTTCTGGACCTCAAGTTGTTTGAAGAGCGTGGACCATGTATTATGATCCACTGGTAGCTCATTGCTGCTTACTTTTGTGTACTTTTAAATGAAACATAAACACTAGCAGAGAGAGAACAGGCCAAGCATGTATGGTATTACCAAATACACTCATAGGCTAGCTTCTAACTATGTCCATCTTGTTTCCATGTTCTTTCTAATAGCTATATTAATTTTGGGTTCTTCAGGCAGCATTTCAAGATTGAAAAAAAAAAAAGGTATCAGCCTGAAGTGGTTTTTTTTTGTATTTTGTTTTTTGTTTTTTTTAAGACTGATCACCATGGAATCGTCCTGTATCTTCTTCCTACTGTTGCCCTTCAGGTTTAGCTTTTCAATGCTTGGTTCTCATTGTCATCTCTGTCAGCCTAGTAGAGGCCTTTCTGCTCTCCAGTGCAAAAATTTTGCTTCTATTAGTACCAATTCCTATGAAATGTGGGATGAGAAATATTGAAAACCCTCTGGGAAATGAGTAAAGCCCCTCTGCTCTGGAGCCAGGCTAGGGGAGCTGTGGGTGTTCACCTAGAGAAGGATCCAGGAGACCTGAGAGCCTCTTCCAGTGCCTAAAGGGCTCCTGGAGAACTGGACTTGGGACAAGGGATGGAGGGACAACACAAGAGGGAGTGGCATTAAGATGAAGGAGTTTAGATTTTAGATGGGATATTAGGAAGAAATTTTTCCCTGTGAGGGTGGTGAGCCCCTGGCACAAGTTGTCCAGAGAAGCTGTGGCCCCTGGATTCCTGGAAGTGTCCAACGCCAGGTTGGATGGGGCTTGGAGCAAGTTGAGGTAGTGGAAGGTTTTGGAACTTCTTTTGGAACCTCTTCCAACTACAGTACAATTTTATGATTCCATTAAATACTGAGCTCCCTTTTTTTAGATTAAAGGTTAGGCTAGCTCTTATTTCATCCATATGTAAGTTGTAATTTGCTACTTTTAACTTCTCTGTCAGTCTGTTGAGACTGTGTTTTGTTTCCTAGAAAGGGAAATATTTTAGTTCTCCAATCTTAAAAAGCCTTTTTTCTAAAGGATCATATTTCAGCAGAAGGATGAGAAAAGTAGGGGAGTAGAATGAGCACTGCTGATGTTGTAGTCAAGTTTTGTAAGGAGTGGTAATGCTTGTTTGGAGATGGTTGAGCAAAAGTTTTAGTAGAATTTTGATTAGATTCCTTAAGGAAAAATCCCTTTTCACTCCTGAATTGTTTGCTCTTTAGTTGGTTTAGTTGATTATTGTAAGGTGTATTGTATTGTATTGTCAGGTTCTAGGAACAGCTTCAGCATTCTCTGAGATACACAGATTAAGTGCAGGATCTTCCAGATGAACAGTGGCAGGGAGATAACTACACATGTGTATGTTATCTTCAGAAAACCAGATGTTTGTAAAGTACAAGTAGTTTCTAGCAAAATACCCATAAAAATATGTTTATATTGAGATCTTCTTGCCCAAACCACGTTAGTGTCTGTTTATGGTCTGTGTCTCTATCACTCACTGGCCTACGATGAGCTCGGCAATTATAGAGGACTGGGAGGACTCAAGCAGTTTGGCTCCCCAATTCTCTTTCACTGTAACAAATATTTAATGTGTGTATTTCTGCTAGGTGAGAGAGTCTGTCTCTAAGAAAGTCTCTCCAGAGGAAGCTATTGAAATGAAATTGCTGGAAAAAGACAAAGAAGGAGTAGTGAACTCACAGCTGCAGTGGCAGCTCAATCTTTTAGCTCATGTGGAATCTTTGCAAGATGAAGTCATACACAGAATGGATTTCATTGAGAAGGAGCTAGATGGTAAGTTAGTAGTGTTATTCTAGTTTAAAACAATTTTTTTTAACTGACCTACCTGTTGAAAACATATTAACCAGAATTTTACTTCTTCAGACCTACAAAGAGATTAATGTTCCATTATCACATTTTCTAAATAGAAAATAGAAAGGCTGCTGATGTGGGGGGTGGATTTTAAAATAAAGACCAGAATTTCACAGAAGTTCTAGTTAGGTCATCTCTAAATAGTTGCATCAGATGTTGTACTGGAACATCTTTGTGTCTTTTTGGGTTTAGTTTTTTGTCATTTTCCAAAACTCTTCTGTGTGTCTGCATTTCTCTGTTCTTCGGGGACTTGCTGGCTATGTTAGCCCATTCTGAGTAGCCTCTTCAGTGCACAAGGCTCTTGTCCTTTCCTGTCTCTTCCAAATTCTTCATCTAAATATATTTTAAGATTTTCATAGTAATGGAAAACTTAGAAATCCTTTGTTCAATTCAATGTGTTGCATTGAATGATTCGGGATAGTTCTTCTTTACATTGTTAAGTCTGACCATTGGTTGTGTAGTGGTTATAACAGTAGCTTTACTTGCAGGGGAATCCAACTTCTGCCCAAGTAAGAGCCCTGTCTTTGTAAGTAAGGTACTGAAAAGTTGGACAGCTAAGGGGCTATGTCAGGTAAAGAAGATCAGTCAGGGCTGTGCTGCCTAAAAAGCTCTGGTTCCAAAAAGTTGGACTTCTTGTACCTGCTGCTGAGCAGAGGTCTGTGCAGTGTGTTGCTGCTTTGACCAGGAACTTTCTTACTCCAAGGTGGGATGTGTCAGTAACGAGTGATGCTGCTGGTTCTGCAGCAGGTGTTGCCATAAGTGAAATTTACCTGTTGATCTGGTTGGTGGCAAGGCTGCTCTTGGTAGAGGTATTTATTCTGTCTTCGAGGTTTCAGTCTCCATCTGCAGTACTACCAACATCCCCAGAACTCATCATAGTCTAACCTGACCACCTTCCTTGTGAGCATGTTACATTGTCACTTGATTTGTCTTCTGCCGGGGGGGGGGGGTTCTTGTTTCCCACAGAGAAGCTTTTTAAAGGAGAAGTTTATTTTCTTTATGGAGCACTCTGCTGCTTTGCGCTTTTGATCTTCATCCCCATTTTGTGTTACCCAGTTCTGTCTTGGTCAGTTGCGTTCTGTATTAATGACAAATCTCTTTCATTCTGATAGTCCCATTTTTGATGGTGTAAACTCCCTAAACTCCCTGTATCACAGTTTATTTGCCTGAAATTGACACAGATCAGAAGAAGTTTAGCATGAGGTTTCACAATGTCTGGTCCAGAGTTTTCCTTTCCTGCTTTTTCTTAGGAGCAGCAGCTTCTACCTCCATCCCCATGTGAATTATTTGGTAATGTATCAAAAGTTACTTGCAGAGATTGGTGTGAAGTGTTCACTTCTATGATTCTCAAATAACTGTTAAAAATATTGCCCACTGCCTTCTCAAGATTTACAAAATATTTAAGGAATTCTTGTTTTGTGACTTCAGATGAGCTGTTTGCTGAGAACTGCAGTAGTGATGGATTTTGTTTTCTTTGCAGTTCTGGAGAGTTGGCTGGATTACACAGGAGAGCTGCAACCCCCAGAACCACTGGCTCGACTGCCCCAGCTCAAACATTGCATAAAGCAGCTGATAACGGACTTGGGCAAAGTGCAGCAGATCGCACTGTGCTGCTCCACATGAGCCTGGAGAGCTCTGGGCTGGGACTGCCTGCAAAGCTGCAGTATCTCTCTGATGGGAGCACATCTGAATCTGTAAATTAAACTAGCATGATGCTTGCATGGGATGCAGATTGACTTCAGACACTTGTGAAGAAGTATTGTTCAAAGAAGAGCAAAAAGGTTATTTCAGGTCTATTAGACAATTATAATGCTGTGGAAGAGGTCATACTCTTGTCTCCTGTTGCCAGTTGGTTGATAAGTTAGACTAAAATTTTCACTCCCTACAAGTTGTTCATCAAAATGGTAGACTTCATCATTAAATTGACTAAAAATTGTGCCACTGAAAAACAGAGTTCTAAGAGCCAAAAAAGTTTGGTTGACGGGGGTTGTAAATAACTTTGTGTAGTTTAAGTGACTCATGTCATGTTTTATTTCTTCTGGTTTATGCATACTAGCACTCAGTATTTAATCATTAGGAGATGTTATAACAGTTTCAGACTTAGTAAGTATGAATGTCCAGCTCTTGACTATAAGTGTTATGTGGAGGTTTTCAAGTAACAGTGGCCTGACCCACACTTCTGTTACAGTAAATAATGTAGCAGGAGGTCACAGGTGGATTGCACTTGTTTTCCATATTTATCCTCTCACTGTCACATGACCTGGTACTGCCCATGAAGGTGGTGTTTGTGTGTATTCTTGAGCTCTTCAATCCGGCCATCCTGTGCCTCCTGCAGCAGTTGCTGGGGGATCCCCTCGTTGCAGTAGTATGGAATGCAGCCAGGAAAGGACTGGAGCCACGCTCTGAGTTCAGACTGCAGCATGGTCTGTCGTGGATGTGATATATTTTCTACCCATTTGTTAATAATTGCCATTCCGGTTATATTTGGAAATCTAGATTTTTTTTTTTTTTCAATACTCTGGATGTGTTCATTGTAAAGACTTGCTATGAATGTGTGGTTTTGGGAATCAGTTTTTGTGTAAATAAAGCCTCGAGATCTATGCATGAGGTGCTGTCCTTGCAGACAGTGAGTGGGTTATTATCTTAAATACTCTGTGTTCACAAAGTCCCTTTTTATACCTTAAGTTTTAATTTTCAGTTTATATTTACTTTGTGATGTATGTGACAAGGCTGCTGATTTTCAGTCAAGTTGTACAGAACCTTTGGAACGTTGTGAGCATTTGAGAGGTTCAGAGTCTTTCAGCTGCAGATCACCGCTCCTGAAATAATGGCTGTAACTTCAGTTTTCCTTCGCAGACATTGCTAAGTTCAGTTCCCTATGGAACACAGTGAGCTGGTTTTGCAGTGAGAGGGTGTCCTTAAAAAGCTGGATTTGTTACCCTTATTTTATTGTATGCAGTGGTACTACCAAAGGGTAACATTCAAACAGAGTTGTAATGGAAAGGCCCATACCTGTACAAATTACTAATTTGGAATATATATCTGTAATGTTTTTATTCTGCAAAGAATAATGAAAACTTGAAATATCCGGTATTATTGTAGGAGCTACAGTCTCTACATGGTGAATATTTTATTTCCTTCAGAAAACAAAGTAATTAGGCTGCTCTAGGAAGTAACTAAGACTTTTATGCCAAGATTCAGTTCAGGCAATAATTTGTCTCACAGTTTTATAGTACTGTGTTGGTATATAGTGAATACAACGTACATACAGCAGAAAAACAAATTTTCTTTTCTGTAACACAATTGGAATAAAGCTTACATTGTATTTTAAGGATCACTTGGCTCTCTGAAGATGAGACCAGTGCTTATACCTTGGCTCGTTCCTGTCAGGTACCTGAGCTCATGTAGCTCAGAACAGCATCAGAGGAGCCTCCCAGGCAGCTGGTGATTTTCAGGTGACATAGACCAGAAAAGGCGTTCCCTGGTTACAGTCTGTAAAGCAGGACACACTGTGTGGGAACAGCTTGGTTGTGCTCCCAGTCTGAGGGCATTCAAGCACTCAGTCCCTGAGCTGGCTTCTTGCTCCAAAGGGGGATTTTCTTCTCAAGCAATGGCTTTTGTGTGCTCATTGTGTATTTTTACTTGTCAGTTTATTTTTGCTCAGGGCAGTATTGGAGGTTTGGAAGAAAAAGCATTTCCCATGGGTAGATCAAGTTGCAGACCCTGGAGACTTCAGTAGTGCTGGGGAAGCCCTTGCAGATAAAGACTGAAAATATTTATTTAAAATAGAGTAGTATTTCTCGTATTCAGGGAAGATTCTTCATTGTGCTCTGCCTGGATTTATTTCTGTCCCTTTTTTTGCAAGTTTCCTCATTGTTATTTTTAGTCTGGACCAGCTGTTCAGACTGACAGGTCACTTTTTGGTTTCTTTAAATCACTGGTAAGTGAATGCAACGTGGAGCCTTGGTGAACTGAGCAAACATTGCACTGTGGGTACACACGTGTTTGTTGATGCACTATTAGAACCAAGGGGCTGTACATAGAATTTTGTTTTGGAGCAATATTTGCAAAACTTGAAGACTTCTGTATCTTGGTGTTTGAAATAAATAAAAAATAGGTTTTTGTTGTTTAAATTCTTAGTAAAGTCTTTGTTTCAATTAATGATAACTCAAATAATTTTGGAATTTTTTCCTTCGCATTGCTTTGAAATGCAAGTACTGTAGTTTGTCAGGTATATATATCTCTTTACTGTTGCTAAAGTCTGGAGATTACTATTTTCCAGAACTATGTTATATAAATATCCTTAATAGTGTATTGGATATTGTTTAATGAGGAGCTCATACATTTTGTTCCCAAATCCTAATATATGTAGTATATTAGTACCAATATATATAATATATTTGTACCTAGTATGTGTGATCTGACCCTAAGTTTTGTTCTGTTTGGAAGAGCAGCCTGTCAGGGGCAGCCGCAGCAGCTCAGAGGAAACACAGCATTAGCGATGGTATGAAGCAAGGAGCTCTGGATGCAGTTGAACAATCCATATAGAGAAAATGCATGGGAAGAGGAGGAAGGAAACTGGGGAGGGCTGGAGAAGCCCAGGGTGCCTGAAGGCAGGGGGCAGGCATTGATGTACCTTCAGCTTCCATCTCTTCCCTCTCAGTTTCCCCAGTGGGAGCAAAGCAGATGTATTCCCTTGTCATACCAAATTTTGCTTTCTAACTTCATTCTCAAAAAAAAAAAAAAAAAATTAAAGGATTCTTGTGAAACTGGATTTTAAGGCTGGAGGGTGCATCACTGCTGGAGCCTGGTGTGTGAAGCCTGGAGAGACCTAAGCCACTGACAGCAGATCTCACTGTGTCTCACTGCACTGTGTCATGATGCAGGTCTTTGATGATCATTTAAATGTCAAAATCGGGTTTGAAGTTGTGGTCTGGATTTGAAATAATTCAATGGGATGTGTGCTGTAGCTTGTCATGTTTTGATGTGCCCTCTGATTTATTTACCTGTGTGATAGGAAGGTTTCTGTAGATGCAAACTCAGAGAAGGAGTCAGCTCTCAGTCAGCAGTGGGACTTCATGTGGGTAGAGTTGCCATATTCTCGCTGTTATTTGACCAAAACATCATCTGTTGACCATTGTCCAGCCCATGGGTCATGTTCATGCCCATTATGATGGCCAGTGCACCATCCTTGCTGTTGCTGCCTGCTGTTCCGTCCACCTGTGGGAGTGCTTGTGGGTGGTCCTTGCGCTGATTTCCCAGTGGGGTTCTGGTGCACTTCAGGCCATTGCAGTTGTTCAGTACTGTTTCACAGCTTTGTGCTAACCCTTCTGGTTGCACAGCAGTTCTTGTGAAGGTAAAAAACTGTATACCGTTTTTTAGCTGTCTCGTCTGGGTAATACCTGCTGTGAGTAACCCCAAACAACGTCCTGTTGAAACAGTTCAACAGTAAATACCACTTTTTTTTTTTCATTTTACAACATAGAAGCAGACAGAAAACACTGAGAACAAACCAGCAAAACTGGGAGTCATCCTGTCCTGCTGCGGAGTTTTCCTGCTGGTGGTGCTTGTGTGCTGTTGGGGTGTTTGAAAGGAGAAGCTGAAGGGGCCACGGAGTGTTGCAGTGCTCCATATCCAATTCTGAGGGGCTGCATGGGCTTGGCAGTGGATGCTGTGAGTACCTTCAGGGCTTCCAGACTGGTGACTTGGTGAGTAAGTCATGGAGCTTGATACAGACATGACAAAGGACATCAGGGAAGGACCAGCTCCTCAACAGGTGGTTTCTGTGCCCTTGGGTTGAGGGTTGGGTGGATGCTGCTCTGAGGCCAGGCTCTAGGCACAGCCATGTCCTTTGCACAGAGGCTCTGAGCTGATGAAGACACTTTGCCTACTTTGCAGCTCCTCGAAATCCCTTTGATCCCAGCAAATGCTGCTGCAGGGAAAGATGCTAAGCTCCAACTATCAAGACTCATCAAAGGCCGACTGGGTGGTGAGATTTTCACCTTTTCCTCCCTCCCTCCCTCCCTCCCTCCCTTTCTTTTTCTCTTTCCCTTTATACATATCCTTGGGTGATATTTTTGTAGTTTTATGTTGTTGGAAATGATGTAACTTTTACAATTTTCGAAGTAACTTCAGTCATGTGTTTGTTTGCCTTTGCCAAAGGGGAAGGGAGGGGTTGGGGTGGTGTGGAATTGAAGTTTCTCTCCAAAAGACTCTACTCACTGAGGGTTTGAATTTCACTCAGTGAGGCCTGACAGGCTTCACATCAACAAAAATCAACATCTACAGGTTGGGAGTAGCAAGAAGATACAGAGAAGATAAACAGACATTAACAAATATGCCCTCGTTAGGCTGGAGTCATCTGATCTGGAAAAAGATTGATTAGAGAACAAAAGAATGAGGACTAAATTAGCATCAAAGGTGAAGAGATCCAATAGGAGATCAAGTGCTGAGATTTGTATAATGTAGAACCCAATGAATGAGAATTTATTTGGGTTTTAAATGTATAAATATGTGAAAAGTCTAGCAAAGAACTAGGTGAGCTGGAATGATTTCTACTGCACATCCTGTCTGGAATAAAGTAGTGCCTGATTCTCTAACACTTGAAAGATGGTACTCGAGAGTTTCTTCTATTCCTGCAGTTAGAATGACAACTTTGCAATGCTTTCATATTGTTATATTACTATAGATAATAATCAAAACAGCTACATACTTGCTTTCCTTTGCAGCCAAATTGTTCAAAAATAAACCCTGTGTACGTGTATTTATACACATTGAGCATTTCAGTATTGTTTCACTCTAATCCACCCCAAGGGATCTATTAACAAGAATCTGGGTTACTCCCATCTCCTGGGACAAGTTTTTAACACTTGTCACTCCAGAGGGAGTGGTGACACGGCTCTTGGGGAGGTCTGTGCTGCCCACAGTGTGGCTGATCTGGCTTAAGTGGCCACGAGTCACAATTGCAAGGTAGCCTGAACCCTGTGAGGATCCTGGGCACTTGGAACACCACTGGGGAAGACCTGCTGTGTCTTCACAGCTGCCCACGCTGGAGTGGCTGGGATAACTGGTGGGTCCTCCCCTGCCCTAGCACTTGTGGTCTTGCTGGAGCTTGTTCTGTCACTTCAGAGCCTTCAGTGTCCCTGTCCTGCACTGCCTGGGAGGGTAGCCCCATGGTCAGCATTCTTGCTCTGCTCTCCTCTTGCTGGCGGAGCACTGCTGCTCTTGGGAGCTGTTGGACCCACTCTGTGCTTCAGCTGTCTGTTAAAATCTGCTTCATGCCCGTGGTGTTCAGAGGCTGCAGCATTCAGCCCTAACAGGCAGGGAATGGGCCTTGCAGTGCCCTGGAAAAACATTTCCCAGCATGAGTGGCACGTGCCCAGGGCAAGGAGATTTTCAGGATAGGAAAGTTGGAGGGCTCAGAGGCTGCTAGCAATGGAGAAGGATTTGAAAAGCCTTTACAACCACATCTGTCCCATTTTACCTGGCTCCAGGTTACAAATGGCAGAGCACCAGGCTCTTGACTGTGGTCTTTTGTGTAAATGCATCCAACAACCTGGGTGCAGATTGGTGATGGAGGGAGGAACCCAAGAGCCACGTTGGTTCACACAACATGGGTCAATAGCAAATATAAACCATGCGAAACTCCTCTGAGTTACCTTGGATCCCCAAGCGTGACAACAGCAGGACCAAGACAAACCCCAGCCTGTTCTGTGCTGAGGCCACCTGGGCTGGAGGCTGGGGCTGAGCAGGTCTGTAAAGCTCTGGGTGGAGAAGAAAACAAGAAAATTATGGTAGGTTTCAAGATTGAGCTCATCAGACAGGAAAATGAGGAAGGGATGTCCACGCAGGACACCTGCAGCTTTTGGGTTAAGGGGCAGGTCTTGCTGCACCGGCCTAAAGGTGCAGAGAGGGAAGGAAGAGAGGGACTGTGCCAAGCAGCAAAATTACTTTTGCATCACCTCTAGCCACAGAGGAAGCTCCAGCTTTGCTAATAAGAGCCTGTTGAAAGCAGAGGCTCGTAAGTGTGGCTGCTCTGAGGCCTTTCTGCTGCGTTCAGGCCCCTCAGCCCTGCAGTGTAGCTGGGATCGGGGCTCTACCTGAGTATTTGCATTCTACTTCTTTGAATAATCTATTCCTGGCACGGACCCATTTCTTTCCCCATTGTTCCTAGAACAGCAGTTGTTCATGTTAAATTACACATTTAAACCTATTGGGCTCATGAATTTGCCTGAAGAGAGTTGTCTGAGGACCAGCACCGCCCGTGGCTGCCTGCTCACTCCAGCTGGGGCCAAGGGCTATGGGAGGAGCAAATCGCCTCAGGCTGTGGCAGTGAAATTGGCCCCATGGGCAAGTCCCAATAAAGTTCACCTCAGCTGTGAACTTTAAAGGTGCCTTTTAATTTATAACAGATGGTTATTGCTGCATGTCCAGCAGGATCCTGTTTTATGGAATTTACAATCTATGTGTTAAAAGGTCTAAAAAAATAGGGCACAGTCAGGGGCTGGTTTCCCCCTGGCTGCTGGTCCCACCAAGCAGAGTGGTGAGTTATGGGGGTGAAAGCACTCTGATGGTCCACAGCTGCTGCCTACAGGCCTGCACAGACACCCATGCCCCTAAAACAGTTGTGCTTAAACTTGGAAGGTCCGATAGGCGCGGGCTGTTCCTCCACCTGGGCCAGGATTTGGTTTATTGAACATTTCTATCCTCTCTCTGCTGGTGTGGGAATACAGATGCCAGGGGCCCCATTGCAGCCTGTAGGGCACGCAAGGCTCCTTCTCTGTGCAGCCTCTGCCTCCTTCTCCCTTGGGTGCTGGTTGAGGTTCATGCATCCTGTTGGTGCTCATGCATCCTGTCCCAAAGTGTCCTGTGAAGGAAAGACAGGCCCTCAGGCAGCTGCCTCCTTCAGCATCGCTGCCTGCCTGGCTCTGCATTGGTCTTGGCTGTCCCACATTCTGGTCAATGGGCCCCAGCACGAACAAGAGACTCGCTGAAAGTAGGAGAAGGCTGAGCTGGTGCATGGGTGTCCACCACAGAGCTGTGGCCAAGTGGGGACCCTGTCCTCAGCTCTCCTTCACTATGTGAGAAATGATCCTCACTTTAAAAATTTCAAAAGGTTTATTAAACCTTAACAAAAATTACAACAAAGTACTGCATCAGGAAAGATTTCAGTGTTGGGAGTCTCCATAACTAGCTCATCTACAAAATGAATGCTCTGCCTTTTATATCCTTAGCTCCTCCCAAAGTTTTGTCAGTCAAGTCCATCTCTGCTGTCCATTGGTGAAGATTACTTTCTTACATCTTGACTGGAGGCCAGGTGTTGTCATGTTGCGCTGCTTGGTAACAAGCCCTCCCAAATGCCCTCGCTACCGAGGCTATTACAAGGGGGAGGGGAAAGAGGGGAAAATATGTCCTATGGGAGGACATATTATAGTAACATCACTATACATTCACATAGTATCTGTCTCTTAACTGTGAGACCTAACTATTACATTACTCATCTATAACAACCATCTTTCCTGTGGGGTCTGGCTTGGGGGTGTCAGTCTCTGAGAGAATCAGGTAAGAGCTGATGGCTTCCCTCAGGCCGTGGCTGATGGGAGACTCCTCTGGTGGGGATGTGGTCTCCAAGAACAGGAGGGAGCTGCTTGAGAATAGAAACGGCAGTCCGCAGGCAGCCCACAGCCCCTTGAGGGTCAGGTGCGGGGAGGCCCGGCCCCTGTCCCAGCTACCCTCACCTCTTAATCTTGTTCCAGTGGAGTGATGGCTTCCTGAGGACATTGAGTGCTGTGAGGGCTGGGGCCGCTCTTGGCCCTTCTATGGGGCAGGGCTCGCAGACAGGGCAGCAGAGCCCCTAGCTAAACTCTGGGCAGGGAGCCAACAGCATCAACAGGGTACAGCCCTGCCCCCCAGGCTGGGCACACCTGGGCAGGGGAGGGACCAGCTGCCACTTTTTCCCCCTCCCTCCTTTCAGGGCATGGGGGCATCTCCCCACACACTGCTCAGGGTGCTGGGGCGGGTGGTGGGGCATTACCAGAGTAGTGGTCCACCAAGTTGTGCAGGAAGGTGAGCCAGGATGAGATGTAGAGCCACCCATTATCCAGCTGGTGGATGTGATAGCGAGTCACTATGGCCCAGGCAGAGCACTTGCCACACGGCACCGACGGGAATAGCAGCCTGGCAGGCACAGGGCAAAGGGCACTTGGCTGGGCTGTCCCAGGACCCTGTCCTGCTCAGCCCCCGCTGCCTGATGCACTCTTTAACTCTCACACACTACAGGGATTCAACCATCCTACAGAAGTGGCAGCCATCACCTTTCTCCCCATGGGCCTTGTGGCTGCAAGCACCCCTGTGCCAGCCCCATGCCATGAGCACCTTCAGAACACTGTAGGCAATAGGGAATGGCTGGGACATCAGGTGGCATTGGTGCCACCGGCCACTGCACAGTGGCACCTGGCAGAATCTCCTCACAGGGTGTGATGGGGCTCTGTTTCTTTTTGTGGGCTGAGTCTTGTCACTCCTATGAGTAACCCAAAGCTGCAGGAACCTGATCGTGGTTTGCTCTTTTGAGGCCCCACGGCAGGGGCTCAGCACAGACTGGGGAGCAGCAACAGCTGGAAGCAGCCCTGTAGCCTGTGCTGCTGCAAACTTGTTGTTGTTTCCATTCTGGATGTTACTAGTTGCATTTTGGCGAGGCCAGCTCTCCAATGCCCTTGGACAGCCTTCTGCCAGGGGCCACAGGGCTGCCAACCACATTATTCTGGTGCAGAGGTACCCAGTCCTCCCCCTGCCCTGGGGATGAGTTTGCTGTACACAGCAGGAGACACTCAAGCTGCCAAACCCCCAGGGGTGCAGCTCGTGCCAAGAGAAACACCAAGAGTACATAGTGTAACAATGAAACTCAGTTATAGCTTTATTCAATAACCGGTACAAAGTCCCCCTCAGGCAGAGCCTCACAGTCCCATTCCCTACCTGAAATGGAGCAGAACATGAGCATGACCCTGGGAGGAGTTGGCTCCCATTGGGTCAGGGCTGCTCAGCAGTGAGGAAAGGTTTTGCTTATCAATTGAGACTTGCAGCAGCCTGACCACTCATCCCTTTTTTCCCATTAACACCAGACCTTGGCAGCAGGCATCCTTGGTAGCAGGCATCCTTGGTGACCCAGCCAGGTGTAAAAAGGTAGCACAGCTGTGAATTCCACAAAGACAATAACTGCTATCTGCACAGTGGTGTTCACTGCTCGCCCTTCTGACACGACTCACAGGAATGTGTGACTTCTGGCTGCCATACTCACTTGGTGTTTCCTGCCCCCATATAACTGCACCCTGTGCAGATCCTGCCAGGGGCAGTGGGACACAGAGATGGCAGTGCGGGAGATTCTGGGATCTCCACCTGGCAAGAGGCACTGCTTCCCATTTCACAACCTGCTCAATATTAAATATTCACCCGTGCCAGGGGAGAACAGCAACCATGTGTCACTGCATCCTGCCCTTTTGCTGGGTCTGCAGAGGGTTGCAGAAGTGGTCTAGAGCCAGGGCTGCTGAGTTTAATCCCTTGTACTGGGTTAATAGTGCACCTTGTTAGTGTAATTTACTAGTTAATTGCTTTGTTTTTTCAGGAGGCTCAGGTAAGAAATCACTCTGCTCCTTCTTAACACACATACACAGGTAAGACCAAAACAGTATTCCTGACCATTTGTTAGTCTCAGGCAGCATGGCATGTGAAACAGCCGTGGGGACAGACAGATCTTCCAATGGGTTCTGTGTCCCAGGTACAGCTCCACACGGCATTGCCTGCTCCAGTGCCTGGAGTGCCACATCCTCATGGTCTTACCTTCTCACGTCCCACCAATGACATACCAACTGCATCACAAGGGCCCTTTAGCAGAAGCACAACTAGAAAGCAATTCTAAACCTCACAAAGCCACAGAAATTATATTTAAATGAAGAGGGGAGACAACGGCTGTCATCTGGATTGATACACAGCACAGACAGGAGATGGCATCAGCATGTACAGTAATGGGATTTACTAAGACTGTGGAATGTCAATGAGTTTTAAAGAGACTCTGATGCCAAGGGGATACAGAAAAGATCAAAGTAATGTCACATACAGACTACCAAGGAGGTGGCTGCTTGGATGGGCATGCACAGGTTAGAGAGAACAGTTAATGCCATGTTGGATGAAATGCTAAATTCTGAGTGGGTTCAGTGGGGTGAGTGGAGCTGTCTGAATCCAGAAGAGGGGCTCCTGCCTAACAGGATACTTCCATGGTTTGAGGTGCAGCCTGGAGGTCGATTCCTTCTGGGGTTCCAGCACTCCCTTCCCCATGGGTGCTGGCATGAGACCGGCTGCGGCTGCTCTCACCAGAGCCCACACTGGAGGAGGAGTGGCTACGGGAACGCATCAACCGGGTCATGCTGGCTGCTGGCACTGCAAGAGAGAACAAACGTGGGACTCAGACAAGGAGGCAGCTCCTGGAGCCAAGACACAGTCACTCAGGTATGTGTCACTGGGTAAGCACAGAAAGAGCTGTACCCTTCAGAAGTAAACTCACTCTTCACTGCCAAAATTAAGTCTCTGCATGTCTAAAGCAAGATGTTTAAGGCCCAATTTCAAAAGGTCCAAGGTGAGAAAATGCCAGCAGTGTAACTGATCCTCTGCAAGTGCAGCCACGGCCAGTGTCTGTGCAAACCAAGGCAGCTGTGGCATGGATGACCTTTTGAAAGTTAGTCTCATCACTCTAGAAAACCACAGAGCTGAAGTCATGCAACAATCAACAAAATACAAATGAAAGGTGGAAACCCATAGCACACATGGTACAATGATCAGCCCACCCACAGCAGGACATGCTGAGACAGAGCAAAGCACCCGGAGAACAATTCCACTCAGCACACAGACCAGGGCCGAGGTGGATGCACGGCTGGAGGTACCTGACTCAGTGCTTAGGTGGCTGAGCTGCACATAAGGGACTGGAAGCAACATGAGACAAGGAAAGGGATGAATACAGGAAAGAACCCATTAGTTGTGGTGTGTGACTAGTGGCTGCACTACTCCTGGGACCCCCAGCTACCTTTCCTTCCATTCCCAGCTTGTACACTGCACTGAAAGCTCCCAGGATTTGTAAGAACAGCTGCTAATAAGCATCTCAGGGAGATGCCAAGCTCACATAAAAACCCTAAAGCTGAAAATCACACTGTACCTGGTGACAGCAACTCCCCACTGCACACCCCACACCTGCTCAACAGAAATATGGTTTCCCCGGGGTATACTGTGTAACTCCAGATATGGGACAGAAATTCATGTCTTTGGGATGAGAGATTCCTGCTGCAAGTCTCCTTCAAGACTGTTACCTTCCACCTGCAGAGTCAGCAGAAGTACATCCAGCTGCTTCAGCTCATGTACAGAAGGCACAGGAACAGCTGTTGGAGAACTGGTTTCTCTATTTCTAGCAGTGCCGAGCTGTGTTTTGCTTTTACCTTGTTCTCCCCAAGAGAACTGACCAAACTCCAGAGTGTCCCACAGTCTTGCCCATGAAAGCTGGGAAAAATATTCTGGGACCAGCTACTAATTCTGCAAGGAGAAAATTGGCCTGTCCTTCTCCAGTGCTGCATGTCCTACTGACAAGAGAGCTGATCCCACCAAAGTGCTGCTGAAGTGCTGCTCCCCCTTGCTCTGAAAACAGCAGTTGCTATCTTTACTAACTCCAGGAATACAACAGACATGAACATTGAAACACTCTCAGTGAGGCTGAGGGACCCTCCTCACACAGCATCTTCCTCTGCAGGATCAGGTTCCTTTGGCCAACATTAGAGAACATGACTGTCCTACATGTGTGTGTTACCTGCAGAGCCTTCAGGAAAAGGACAGGTTCTGCTAAGCCTGACCATGATCTGGCAAAGCTGTGAGGAGACCCCTGCAAGTGTCCCAGCTCTTATGGTGGCCATGCTCAGTGGTCAGCCAGTCACATAAACCAACTCCTTCCCTAACTCCAGCTTTTGAAGGCTTGTCATCCACAAAAGGGAACTCCTGACCCCAGTAGGCGAGAAAGAGCTGCTCTAGTGCGCTGAGAAGCCCTTCTCCTGATGTTCCTGAGTAGTAAAGCCTTTCTTAGAGATAAAGAAGTAAAGAAGCCCTTCTCCTCTGATTCCTCAGGAACACCAAGGGCAGGGAGCTGAGCAGCTATTGTCACTCAGGTGACAATATCTTCTGCCTCCAAGCATGGTGAGGAAGCTACAGGGCAGGACATGCACTGGTGCAAAGCACAGCTGTCTCTGGGCTCCCTGGGTGCCTCAGAAGTCACCCAGAAACCTGTTCTGCCATTAGAGGGATTTATTGTGGAGCATTGCTTAACCCTGGTGAGTCTGAGAGAAACAGGAACATCTGAGGAGAAATGGGGGAGCTCTCATACCCGGACTAGTCACGGGGCTGCACTGCTACCTCCTTCCCCTTTGGAGAAGGTATGCGCAGATTTGCTGTTCTTGGGAACACATTTTTCTGGATTGGCACAAAGACAGACTTAAAAGGTTTTACCAACACCAGCAACCAGAAAGGAGTCACCAACACGTCAGGGAACAATACTGGCTTGCTAAGGCATGTCAGCACACTAGCTGATTTTCTAGCATGGATGGATCTCCTGGCAACCACACTAGCTCAGGGGTAGGAACACAGATGCCAGTGGGTTCAGACGGACCAGAAAGCTTGAGTTCCCTTCATGACAACCCTGCCCCAAACCACAAAATTGTCTTTGCCACTTACTGTAGCCCATTCCCTGCACAAAGTACTTGAAGGCTTCAGTCAGCTTGCCAGGCTGTGGAAACAGAGAGAGTGGCTTTAGTGCAAGCAGAACAAAGGGCTCTTCTGCCCTCAAATGCCATGGGAGAGCCAAGGTGTGTCTCACCTGAACCACCTGAGGCAAGCCCCCGCAGTCGGCCATCTGCAGCAGGAAACAAAAGGCAGGTTGAGCTGTCCTGCCCAGGAGGACAACCCCAAACCAAGCCAGCACCACCCACCCACCAGGCTGAGAGCACCACACTGCAGTTTCCACCACCTCACCTCTACAACCAGAGCAAGGCCAAGGTGATACACCTTCAGGGATCTGCTGCTGAGGGAACCCTGCACCTTGAAGGCCATGTCACCAAGTGATCTCAGGCCACACTCCAGAGGCCCAGCACCTTCCCAGCCACCTCTGCCCTGGCCACTCTGCCCAAACCTGTCCCTTTGCACTGCCATACAGCCACTGTCGGGCACATTGCGGGGCCTCAGGTGAGGGTGGAAAGGACCAGTACAAAGCTGGGAAAAAGGATGTTGTTGCTGCAGAGAGCAGGGTGGAGGCAGGGCATCTCTGCTAACTCTCACGGGTCTTCCTGGCCAGTTGAAGGTGGCCATAAAGCAGGGATTGGGGGACTCCCTGACAAACTCTTCCCTCTCAAGCCCTCGCTCCATGGAGGAGAGAGCACAGCTCTGAATGACTGTCCAAAAACTTCTCAAAGCCAAATGTATGGAAAGCAAAAACATAAGTGGATCTGAGCAAAAATAGTGTCTTTATGCTGGCCAGAATGATTCTGGAGTGGCACTTGCCTTCAGAAGCGTAGTTTTGGTTGGGTCAAGACGGGAATTGCATTCAACCTAGAAAAAAGGGGAGAGGGACATGGGTGTCACACAGAAAATGCAAAAACTCAGATGTAAAATGTGGAGTAGCTGCACCAGAAGCAGTGGCTGTCTTCAGCAATGGTCACTTCTCTGGAGCCAGGAAGGAGCAAGTAAGAAAGCAGAGATCATGTAAGAAGTGAACAATGAATAAAAGATCCAGGGAAGAAAGATAGGCGTTCCATCTAAGGGACCATGTGATGACAGGTCCTGACTTCAACTGAAATCATCCCCTAGTTTGGGGATGCACTATAAAACCCTGGAGCACCCTCTGTGCTCTGACAGCAAGACTGGGAGGGAAGGAGACTTCTGTGCAATGCAGCATAAGGGAGGTCACTCAGTCCCCTGGCCAGACAAGGAGGTCACAACCACGTCTTCTCTGTAAGACTGCTGCAAAAAGAGAATAGGCAGAGACTATAGGAAAAGCAACCACATTAGGGGAGGTTATTCTGGGCAGGGAACCTGGGCAGCCAGACAGGCACACTAATATGCAGAAGACCCTATCCTGTACTGTACTGTGGCCAGTAAGCAATGGGAATCTTCAAGGATAGTATCCTAGAAAAGTCAAAACTTGCAGACTTAATTTCAGACTTCCAGATCAAATAGACCAAGGCAACAGGCCATGGCCAGAAAATGTTCTCCATGCATGGCTCCTGGGTTCAAGTTACTGCTTCAGGAGACTCCTGTACTCTTCCACAGTTTTAGACTGCTGCTTTTGTTCACAACCTCCTGGTCTCCCCACAATCCCTGGCTGACAGGGAGGAGCAACATCCATCACAACCATACTACCCTGTGCCATGCCCCACTTATAGCTGTGCTGGGAGGGAAGTGGGTTATGGGTGTCTGCAGAGGACAGAGCTCCTAAGTGCTGCCTTCCTGGTGATGCACTACTCCAAGAGAGCTCTACCATAAGAACTGGAGTCACACTCAGTTATTTTTAATCCCCAGCTAGCCCCAGAGTAACAGCAAAACAACAGCAATTCAAGACTGGAACCAAACTGCAGGCAGCAGCCTGGCAGAGCTCAGGGAAGGATGCATGATCCCAAGCAGGGTCCTTTGCATCACCTGTTGAGCAGGGTGCTCATTCAGATTCTGCCATCCTCACCTTGGAGTTGCCCTGAGAGCCATTCAGGGCCCCTGAGCCTTGGCTCTCCCATGAGTAGCTGGAGGACTGAAAAAGAGCTTGGGACAAAGAGCCAATGTCTGTAATTTTGAGCAAGGTGAAAGCACTGCAGGGTTGCTTAGTGACTTGTGGGGCTAATGTCACAAGAAGAAAGAGTTCATGGATACATACCACTGCTTCCACAGCAGGTGAGTTGTCACCAACAACAAGCAAGGCAGGGCACCTGGTCAAAAGCCAAAACAGAGATGTTACTCCAAGTGCATCAAAGGGGTTTCTGAGAAGGTTGAGCTTTGTGAATCAACACCCTCATGAAAGGCTCAGCAAAAAAAAAAAAAAAAAAGGCTCAGCAAAATCCCTGCCTGCCATCACCTTGGCATTCTGTTGTACCAAAAAATTGTCTAGGGCTTGCAGATGCACCCAGACTGTCCTCTCCATGCACACCAACTGGCACTGCTGTTGCACACATGTGCCTCTGACCCTGCCTTCTGGAGAAATTCAGTGTGTTCTTAATGAGAAGACTTCCAGACACCTCTGCCCCATTGCAGCTGACAGTCCTGTACGACAGCCTGGAACTGTCTTGGACAGTCTTCCCAGTGCTTGAGCTTGGTGCAGTTCTTGCTGAGAAGCAACACCATCTTTTCTGCTGAAGAGACTGCAGAGTCAGCAATTGAGATAGGCTGATTCAGACAACTTACTTGAGTGTTTTTGCAGTCATTTCATTGACACCAACAACTGGTCTCTCAATTTCTAGATCTTTACGACTGAAAGACAAAACAGAACAATTCTTCATTAATCTGCTGAGGAAACTGATTATCATGAGGGCACACAAAATCCAACCATGAGTGCTGGCTCCAGCACCCAGGCAACTCTGTGCATCATGCCCTGATCAGGAGCCCCAGCAGTCATCCCCAGACAACAGGATTCATCCTCTCATGGCATTGCTGTGTGCCCAGAGATGAGCTACTGAGGTATGACAGTGCCTGTGGGCAGACACAAGGGCTAGGTTTGGCTCAGGGTAACAGCTGAAAACCAGGCTTAGGACAAAGGTTCCCCTGATACAATACCCAGTAGGATAATATACATGGCAGCAAATTTACTGAGGTATGGGGAAGCTATGGGAGCTGTTTGTCAGGCAAAAAGGTATCCGATACCTGTTGTATGAGGTGAGGAACAGCTGAAGGTTATCTTGGTTAATGTCCTGCGCAATATGAAGCCTGTATGTTTGGATCAAATCTAGATTTGCCTGCAGTTCCTCCTGTACAAAAGTAGAAGAATTGAAGAACAGGAAACACTTTCCACAAGTAAAGAAGCAACAGTCATAAAAATGCCAAAGCATTAAAGCGCATCCACACACATCATTCTCTGTGAACAGTGACACAGAGGGCAGCAACTCCACACTGCATAAGGATCCCAGAGACATGAGGTGTTCATGTGATGTGCTGGTACACGCCATGCTTTGGTAATGTGACTACACTTTACAACTGACAGTGCACAAGCTGCTGCCAGAGTACAAGTATCCTGAGATGGGATTAGTTAACTCCCAAACCTCAGTAATGCTTACACAGATACAAATCACTCTGTGTTTGGCAGGTCTTCCATTTACGCTTTATGTTTTAAGAAGCAAAGTACGTAATAATACTAATAAACGTAATAAAGTAAAAAAATACTTAAGCTGTAAGACTGTGACCAGGGGAAAGTTCAATTCCAGCAGCCAGTTTTAAGAAGAAACTACATTCTGAGAGAACCAGAGAGAACAGGGAATGTGAGGAAGCACTACATACAATGAAGGGGCTTGATAGTGGGAAGAGAGCAGGATGTGCACAGGAGGAAGTGGTGCTGGAGAAGGAAGCATTCCTTTCAGTGCTGATGTGTTGTTGCAAGAAGACTCCAGGTCAGGGACTGATCTGCTGTGTGGCATATACAGTGTGCACAAGGCACTATCCCTGTCATTGCCCAGTAAGCTTGCTGGTTGAGAGACAGCTAATCCCAAACAGAAGGCATTGCTGTATTCAAAGTTTTCAGGAGGGGCTGGTTTGCCTCTGCTGAAACTGAAGGGTAAGATGAATAGCAGAATGCAGCAGTTCAACATCTGGACAGATACAAGATCCCACTGCCAGCTCCCAGCTCCCAGCTGGCCTGTGCTCTACCCACAGTCCAAAGGCTTCCATGCTGGCTACAGAGAACTGGCTGCCACTTGTTTCTGTGGACAGTGTCCCAGGCACCACAAAGGAGTTCTATCACCAGTGCATGGCCTGGAGACAGTGAGGGCAAGAGTGAGGATGTGTATGCCCCCCAGCGTGCCAACCCAAATGTGAGCTTGACTCACAGAGAAAATGGTACTACCTGTGGCAACCCTTGTCTAATGGACCAGAACTATTTGGGAGCAGACACATACAGAAGTTATAGCTCCATGCACAGTTGCACAGGCAACATTAGCATCTGCTGGGTACTTACATGGCCAAAATGATGTGCCAAGACAATATCCACTATGTTGGTTGTCCAGCCTGAAAACTGAAGAGTGACCATGAATGAGGAGGAGAGTAACAGGAAAAAGCAGTTTCATCACACATTGCAAAACAGCTACTCAGAGTAAAGGAAACAATGAAGAAACTATTCATATTATATAAGAAGCAAATGTCTGAAGCTTGGGATGGACATGCAAAGCTTCAAAGAAACTGTATACACAACCCAGCTCTCCAAAAATCCTGAAACCTTAAATAACTTTAAGGCACCAGAATAAGAGAATAATTAAGAGATTCATTCAATATCAATCAAATGAAGCCTGCAAGCAGAAGAATCAGAGGAAAGCTGAGTGATCCAAGCAGTTTATCTGCATTTCTCATTCACATCATCACACCCAACCATACTCCTCTGGCAGAGACCATACTATATCCAGACTTAGAATGCAGCAGGGATAAGAAATGAAATTGTACAGTTTTCCCCAGAAATGGAAAATATCCTGTATTCTGTCCTTTTGTTTTTACTCTACACACTGTTCATTA
Source organism: Agelaius phoeniceus (assembly GCF_051311805.1). Taxonomy (NCBI): domain Eukaryota; kingdom Metazoa; phylum Chordata; class Aves; order Passeriformes; family Icteridae; genus Agelaius; species Agelaius phoeniceus. The sequence goes on from NC_135281.1 coordinate 782,544, forward strand.
GGTGCTGTGGAGAGCACATGTGTGGGAAAGCAGAATCTCACCTTAGATGCTGCCCAGTCAATCCACCCCTTTGCACATGGATCAACATTAATAAGAACAAGTCCCTCCACCAGGTCAGGGTGGCTGAGCTGTGGGGAGAGAGCAGAGGCACACTCAGAAGGATGATTCAGTCCACGCAGTGGTCAACAGCTAGTGCAGCAGCTGGAAAGGTTCTTGCAAAAGGTGCAAGACATACTAGGGAGCTCCTCTGTGCTGGGTAGCCAGTGGCTCCCAGCAAGACCAGACCTGACTCATTTGTGGCACTGAGGTGCTCCACAGCACCTATAGACTCAGCAGTGCCTTCTGGTGACCTGTGTGCCTGGCACAGCTGCAGGTCCTGCTCAGGCCCTGTGTGTTACAAGGATCAGCAACCTTCTTTGCTCCAATCCAGCACTTCTGTGAAGAACCTCGACCAACTACTGTGCCTGGAGAGCACCTCATTCTCCTCAAGGAAGAGGCAGTTTTCCCAGTGGAAATGGGGCAAACAGCAGGGGAGTTAGTGCTGAGCCCCCCCAAGCCCCTGCAGTAGAGAAAGCTTGAGCTACAGGGGCACCCTCTCCCCAGGCAGCACCCCTGCTGCCCCCCCTGCCCTGCAGACACCCCTTCCCCTGCTCCATCCAGCAACCCAAAACCCTCCAGTGTGCCTCGGGCTGTACCTGGGCTGCACAGGTAAGAAGCACTTATGAGAACTGCTTGCAAATACAAACTCAGAAATCAGAGGCAACCAGCCTCTGTTGAGTTCTGGGGTCACTCCAAGGCAGCTCTCCTGTTCTGCTGCACTGATGTGAAGGAGAAGGAAACATCTCTGTCCTCAGCAGGAAACTGCCCACAGCCCAGGGAGTGTGTCAAGGGCACACTTGTGGCACTTTGTTGAGGACTAAGGCTGATTTGCACAAATTCCTCTTTAGCAAGGCTGAAAACTATCCAAGATACAGAAGGAACAGTGAAACACCAATGCCTCACACTGCCCCAGCTCAATCCTGACTGTAGGGAATGGGAAACAGAGAACTTTGTGTAAGGAGGGGCAGCTGCCCAGCACAATGGCTTGAAGAAATTATAGTGGCCTAAACAACTGGCAACTCTCTCACACAACAACCTGAAGTAAATTTTACTGAAAATGTCAGATTTCCAGGGATTTTTTAGCAGTAACTCTGAAAGACTCAGGTGAATTCCTGATAAATTCCTGTATCATACTAAACAATACCCACTGATTTCACATGAACACTACACTAGAGAGAAATGTATAAGCCGGTACTGAAATAGAAGCAGCTCTCTTGTGTAAGGGTGGAGCAAAATCTGCTTCCTTTTAGTGACAAAGCACATTCCACATCAACACTAGTTTGGAGTACATCACCACATCCATTCTTTGGTGCCACAAACAGTGGACACAGCACACAGTAGAGCAGCCAGTCTCTGTGAAGATTCAAGACTGACTATTACTAGCACTCAGGATGGGCTCTGCTGACTCAAAGGCATCACATTACAATGTTTCCATGCCTGGCACAGCTTCAGAGTAACCGTGACTGCTCCAACACAACCATCTGGATGGAGGTAGCTCTCCCATGGCTCCCTGCAGCCCTACTGTAATTACTGAATGTTACTTTGCCCATGCCCCACAACGATGACCACAGCTCACATGAGTGACAAGCAGTGAAGAGATACTTACTGCACACCTGCTGAGGACATAAGCACCAGCGCCTAGGCCAATCCCAATGAAGCTTTTCAGGCTGAAATACAGGCATTTCACAGTCAGCACAACTAAGTTAGCTCAGCTGAAGCATCCCTAGAGGCAAAGCCTTTCCCCTCTGTATCCAGCTGTGCACTTATGGTTTGTTTTCAAAACAATGCAGCAATGATGCAGCAGCCATAAACTGCTTCATGTAGCAGACATTGTCCCCAGCATAAAACTAGAGAGGGTCCCACTGGTTAGTAGATACTTGTGCCTCTTGGGACACCTCAGTGAGCATATCAGTCATGGCAAGCAGAGACGGAAGTAGGTGCTGGAATAGAGGTATCCAGCTGCCTCACCCCATTTCCTTTCAGAGACTTACTTTAGATGTGTCAGAACAGCAGGTAACATTTCAGCCAGTTCATCCATACTGGGATACTGGTACCTGAAAAGCAAGGGAGCACCTCCAAATACAGCCTGACAGAGGTTACCTTCCAGTTCCACTCAAGGTAGGAGGGACAAAGAACATCTGGCAGACATGCACAGGTTATTAATGTGCAACAATACTGTATATTTCAGCTGACTGTGTGGATCCCATCCCTCAGAGCAAGACTAACACAGAGCTGTGGTCCTTTGGGCAGTCATACTTCTGTGGCAAGATGGACAGATGAAATGCCAGCTCGACTGCAGTGTGCTGGGTTCATGTTCAAGTCAGGAAGGTGGTACCAGACTTAGCCCTAGTGAGGTCTTTACCCATGTCTTAGTAATTGGAGAGTTCTCTGAATGACCCTTGGGAAGCTTCCTCATCTTGCCATTTCCTCTGATGTTGGCATCTGCTTACCACTAGACTCAGCCTGGCAGTCCCAGCTGGCTTAAACTGCGTGCTACCTCAGTCCAGACTGAACAACATGGGTGACTGCAGAGCTCTTACCCAGATGGGAATGGGGGGGCTCCTTCCTGTTGGCCTGGTGCATCCACATGGCACACAGCAAAATGATGGGTGATCTCTTGCATGTCTTCAAAGTTAAAGAATGCATTAAAACAGGATTTGTCTGAAACAACAACAAGAAGAAATTAGACACTTCTTTAAGTTTTATTGCAAGCCACCCTCCAAACACCACGGCACACACCTGCAGGAGCTCAAGCCCCCACTGAGACCATAGGGCAGTGGGTGCTGGATGGTGTGCATGCTGTGCCTCTGCACAAAACTGCGATGCAGCAGTGAGTCTCAGCAATGGAATTACCATGACTGGAGGGAAGGCAGACAAACAACAGTCAGCCTGCAATGCCCCGGAAAGCAGGGCCTCACAGCACCTGGGTACTTAAAGCACTCACAGAGAAGTACCTGTGTGAAGGTAATAGTACATTTTGTGTGGGGAGATGTCAAAAGACCAACTGCGCCCACCACCAGAACATTACACTACTGCTGCAGCCATGTAGAAGAGACTTGTTCACCTGCCCAGCACCCATGGAATGGATGCCCTATCACACAGTGCAGCAAGTCAGCTAGAGCACTACCGTGTGTTGGGTGGACCTATTTCCATCTTTCCACCTTGGCCCTACCTTTCAAGGGCAGTTAGAATGGACAGACCCATGTGCTCTCTCTCCTGCAGACCTTTATCTTTTCACCTTGGAATGACCTCATCTCAGCTCCATACCAGGCCTGCTACTCCCCATGCTCAAAAGCAAATACCATGAATAATCACTTTTTCAGGGTCCTGGCAATGCAAGGGCTTACGGTTGAGGCCAATGTCATGGTATGTGAGGATGACAGGTCTGTTCCCCTTGGGTGTGCCCCGCATGGTGACATGAACCACTCCGAAAGCTGTCTCAATGTCATGTTCCTGCAGAGAGAGAAGAAGGAGCCCCAGTGTTACATGTGCTGCCTTCACAGGGAACCCTAACTGAGGGCCAGCAGCAAGGACCTCATTCCCATGTTAACACTGCTCTCCTACCCACAGTACAGCTCTTGAAATCACAGAATGGTTAGGGTTGGAAGGGACCTTAAACACCATCTCATTCCACCTCCTGTCCACATGCAGGGATACTGTCCACTGTATCAGGTGGACAGAAAATCCAAGATCCACCCAACCTGGCCAATTCACAATCCTGTCAAACCTCTGTATCCAATCTCTGTGTTCAACCACTGGCCAAAGCAGCTTGCTTTTGTACAGATATGCAAATCGTCAGAGGCTGCATCTTCTCATGATCAAGATCTCCGGGATATCTATGGACTTTGGAAAAGCTGTGGAGATGTCAGGAAAGCTGGATACACAATATCACTTGTAGATCCCTTCTCTTATCTACAGAAATCAATGGAGAGGCATGCTCTTACAGTAACTATAAAATGCACCAATTATTTTCTTGATATTAAGAAAATGCCTGCTTAGGAAAAAGCCACATGGTTCGACTTGACATTACAACCTCAGAAATATGTTTTACTAGTTTACATAAAGTATATGATTATTTTTTTTTTTTAACAGTAATTTTGAACAACCTGAAAGTCATTAAATCAAATACAGGACTGGTGAGAGTACCTGCCTTGCAGCACATCAGAAATCCACCTCACCCACTTTCTGGGCACTCTTGAGAGCTGGTTGTGGGGCAGACTGATTTAGTTCTTGCAGTGCAAGACCCTCCTTCACCCAGCTGTGCATCTTTTCAAGGACTCCAAAGCCTGTCTCTTCCCTTGCTCCAGGATTGTGGCAACAGGAGGACACTGGCCCAGCCAAATCACATGAGGTAGCCTGAAACCTTCTCGAAGCTTGTGTTTGAAGGATAACAAGACACCCCTGTCTGTCCTTGTCCTCAGAATGGGGCTTGGTTTTGCCTGCATGCAGCTGTTGCATTGCGCATGTACAGAAGCTGAAGTACTTATCTACAAAGCAGCAGAGACCCATCTGCAGACGACATTACCTTATCTGAGGCTCACCTGGCTCCCTTTTCCTTAGGAGGAGATTAGGGGTAGGAAAGGACTCGTCTGTGTGTGCAAAGTGAGCATGTGTCCACGTGGCAGGAATTCCTGTCCTCACAGCAAGGCTGCACAAAGCAGCCCAGGATGCAGTCCCTGCTTCCTCAGCCTCCAGCAAACCTCCAGGCTCTGCCCCTTCCCCATGTTTCAGCTCTCAGGAGTGCTCTGCTGAGCTGGACAAAGTTCTGTCCTGTACTTCTGAAGGATGTGCTGTGCAGCCACAGCACTGGACTCCAGTTTAGTGCTCTCCAAGCCTCCAAGTGTTAATGAGTCCTTTAAATAAAGTGGCCACTTTTGGAGAAGGCAACTGGCAGTGCAGGTGGCTGGAAGGGCAAAACACAGCGAACTCAATGGAGAGTGCAGCACGTGCCCAAGTGGCCAGAGCCTGCAACCCTGACCTGCACTTCCTTACACCCCTGAGGGCTGGACTAAGGACTTCCACTAAGAGAAGGTCTCTCTGACAGCTTTGGCACTTGCTAGGCTCTTCCATAAGCAGCTATCCAGTTACCTTTTTTTTTTTTTTTAAATTAATCTTGCTTTGTTAGACTACTGCCAGGTCAGTGAGTTAAGAAGCTCATAGAGTGGTCTGGCAAATGCTGGTTCTGGTTCAGAGCCCAAGGGAAGTGTATGGGGTGGCAGAAGGAATGGTCTTGCCCTGATCACAAGATCAATTAAACTGATTCACAGCTCATGAAGGGAGGAGACCTGCAGGAGATGACGGAGGTTCTATAGGCAGCAGCAAAAGCTCAACTATCAAACAGAAGCACAAACACTATACTGAGAAAATAATGAGAAAAGCAAAGAAAGCAACAAAAGAGCTGATGATATTGAAATATGTCTGCAATACAGTCTTTTCTGTAATTACATTTGAACTTACTGAGTTTTACCCCCAGTTTCCCTGAGAGTGATTCAATGTCAGTTTTTACAGCAAACTTTATTTTCTTTGAAACTTTCCCTGGAGTTTTAGGGCTTTTATCTCAATCTCTGATTGCAAAGGACAAAATCATTTTCAGATGACACACAATTAGCATACGCATCACTCCCCATCACCTGTTTGTCTCCACAACAGCTCTCCTATGTATCAAAGCCACAGGACAGCATGAGATGGAAGCTTAAACTGAAGCTTAGGTATTATGGTTTAGATAACAACACAGTCTCTACACTTATACAACTGCTACCTTGAACTGCCCCCCAAAAGTTATTATTTAGTTACATTATTACTGGCCTATTACTCGCTCAAATGTAGAGCAGAATAACTCACTTACAGTGGGTACCAGAGCACTCAGTGAGAGAACAGGAACTTTGCAGGCTGCACCCTCTGCCCGTGACAAACATACTTTCCTTGTGTCCTTCTTGTAGACACCTTTCACAGCTGCCTTACTGCTGCCCAGTTCCAAAACACAGTTCTGGCATGTTCACTCCTGGTATTTGCCATCTGCTTGTGTAGAAGTGTTGTGTTGGAAAGTAACAGACACTTCCAGACTCTGGCACACTTGGTTTCTTTCTGCTCTCTGCTCACACTATATCAGTGTAGTTTGAAAAGAGATTCAAGGTTTGTTACTTTGCAGGTGCTCAATTCCAGCTAACATCTGAATGCTTATCTGGTCTAGTGCAGGGAAGCAGTGATACGAGAAGGCAAGTGGAAAACACGTGGCCAGGAGACAGCCAGACTTTTGCAAACCTGCAGTCTTTAAAATAAGGGAGATGAATGCAAGAGAAGCTCATGATCCACAGGTTGTGTTTTTAAGAGCTGAATAGAATTCAATTTTCACTTAGGGACTGAAAACTTTATCAGAAGTTTTTCTTGTGAAAAAAGATATTTTTATCTTTTGCCTTTATTTGTACGGTAGGCAAAAATAAACAGCAGCTGCAGCCCACCTGCTGCAAACAGGAGGTGGATAGCAGAGGCAGTGTGGCTCCCAGAGCCAGCCCTCAGCAGTCGCAGGCACTGCCAGTGCCACACTTGCTGCTGAGGCTGGGCAGGCAACTGCCATTGATCCACCCAGAGCACCTGGGATTCATAGCTTCAAACACCAGCAGTGCCTGGAGGTCGGGAATGAGAAGAGCAATGATGAAGGAAGAACAGAAGGCATGGAGACCAGCTGCAGCTGTAGCCTGCTGGGATGACTTCAGGAGCCTGTGCTCGAGGAAAGGGATAAAGCGATACAAGTTCTCAAACACTTGCATCTTGTAACAGTTTCCCATCTTGTAACTTTCCCAGCTTCCAGCAATCTGTAGGTCCAGTAAGACTTCCTTAACTGGAGGCGTGGTCTTCAACTTCCTGAGGATAGGGCTGCAACTGCCCAACACTCGTGCTTTTGGTACCGCTCTCCCCCTGTGACCAGAGCAGCTAAACCTTATTAATGTGTGGGGTAAAGAATCACATAATTCCCCATCTCGTATCTGCTGATTTTGCATGAAATCTCCTTGCCTTTGGTTTGGAAGCTGGGGAGCAACTGACCGCATTTCCATACTCCCCAGAAGCAATACCCTAACAGCTCGTGACCCTCACATGCTCCTTTCTGGGCTGATATGCTTGCGACTATCCAGCCAGCCCCAGTACCGCAGCTGACCCTGACCATACTGCTGGTCCTCCAAAACTGCCCCAGGGAGCTCTGTCCTTGCTGAGCCAAGGGGCTCAGCAAGGTTGCCAAATGCATGCAGGCACATGTTGTGGATGCACAAAGCAGCACAATGGAGTTGCTTTGTTCTCTGCTCCTGATGAACAAGGATTGATTTGCTTTGCTGAAAGCCACAAGCCCTGTGCTGACATTGTCACTCATCCCCTGCAATGTTAAGGTCTTACACCTCCGGGTTATCATCTGCTCTGAGCCCATGCTTTCATTTTCCACTCTAGGAAGGTTTGACTCAATGTGCAGCACATTTTGTTTACCCAAAGGCAGATAAGTTTTGTCACTGCACCTTCCATCACTTTTTCCATACCTCTAGAGAGTATATTTAAGCAGCACAGGTCCCAGTACAGACCTCCAGAGTGCTCCTCAAGTGATCTCGACTGTGAAGACAAATGCTGGGTTTTTTTAGTAAGTATTTCATCCATCAGTGGACTTCTCTTCTGACTGCATGGTCTCCTAAGTCCCTTAAGAGATATGTCTTAAGACTCTTTTTGGTCCTGTCTCTTGGAAATCCAAGTAGGCTGCATTGACTGAATTATCTTTATTTATATCACTACTGATTGATATGAAGAATTCCAACAGCTCTGCAGAGCAGGACTTCTTCCACTTAAAAACTTACATTACCCTTTCCCAATATTTATCAGTGTCATTGATCCACTGTACTCTGCTAATTGTATCAGTCTGTCTGGTATAGTTGGTCAGTGTATTTCCAGAATTCCTCTGAATTCTGATCTGTCTTATAAAATGTCTGGCAGATGAATCATTGGGCACCATGGCAGATTCAACAGAGGAGCATAACCTCTCACTTAACACCTTAACTATTTAATCTTTAAACTTATTTAAAACTCCTGGGTTGATACTTCCAGTTCTGGCAACCTGCTACAAATGCATAAATATTATTTTTGTAGAGCCTCTGCAGCAGGCACTGTGGGGTAAGGCAGGATCTGTGCTGACTCCCCACAAAGCATTCCAGCACAGTGCTCTCTGCGAGTTGTTCTGTGCCAAGCCTGCATGCAGAAAAAAATTATGTTTAGTTTTTCTGCTATCACTAGCTGTAAGCCTCTCTTCCAGGTTCCATTTTGACAGATCTGAAACAGGAAAGTTGTGTTTTTCCCCTTTGCAAATCATCTCTCCAACCCCTCTCTGTTCATATATTTAACCTGTTAGAGTTTACAACCTCTTCCATTTTCTCTAGCTTTTTAAAAAATGCTTTGTTTACAATAATCTCCCTGCCCTTCTGTTAGACATGCTGGCTTTCTGGCACCATTCCTTGTCTCTGCTGCAATGGATAGTGGGCATTTGCTCTCTGCTCAGTTTATGTTCAACAATCTTCTCTATTTCTGTGCAGGCTTTGTTCTGAACTTTGAGTGCAAAACTAGTGAAGTTTTCTGTGGTTTGCTGGTTAGTTTTTTCCTTTTCCCCAAGGATGTTGATCTGGAATACATTATGGTTCCCATCGCAGAGCAGCTCTTGGAAGGCACAGAATACATTTCTCTGCCCTCAGAATCATGTCAATGATGGCTTCTCACGCTCTGAAGCTCCTTAACCTGCTGCTCCACAGAAGTTTGTGGCTAAAATGCAGTGTTGTCACCGTGTAACAGATGCAACTTTGATTGGCTGACTTCATGATGAAGTGCCACTGGAAAGGGTCCTTCTCCTGTCCATCTGCCCTGCCCCACGTCCAGCGAGCTGATGGTCTTACAGAAACCTGTAGGCGGGAGCACACAGTTGGGTTCACTGTCCTGTGAGTTTTGCTATAATCTCTATAGTGCCAGCTCCTGAGAATCTCTGCTCTTGATCAAAGAGCCTTGCACTTCAGAAGTGTGTGTGAACCATAGTGGCTCAGATACTGGAAAGTGATAAAACACAACCCAAGAGAAACTTTAAAATATCTGAGATCACACTCAGACAAGAACTGCTGGAAGGCATTCCTTGCTGGGCATTTGCAGGTCAGATAAGGCCAGGACATTATTCCTTAACATTTCTGAATGTTTCTCAAACTGAAGAGGAAAAACCACACCCAACTATGACTGACAAAGCCTAAATCTACTGTGGGACTGATTATGGAAAGAAGTAGACACATGGTGAAAAGGTTCAAATGTAGGAACCATTTCTGACTGCCACCCTCTGCCTTTGGCCAGAGAGGGAAACAATGACAGTGCCACTGACAGGTTCCACCTGTTAAAGAATCCATTCAGTGCCAGTAGCTTCAGTTGCAGCTGCAGTGGAACTACTGGTTGAGCTCTGGAGGGGCAGGAGCCTAAGCTCGCAGCAAGAGGCCATAAACTGAAGAACCTTTGCAGAAAAGGGGCCAAGGACCTGAGGCCCAGAGAGGGGACCCAGACTCAGAGACACTGAAGCAGCTGAGGACCCTCAGACCTTCCCTGTGCTGTGAAGGGATAAAACCCCAGGGGATCCTTTGTTTGGGGTCCCTTTTTGGAGGCACCAGCTCGAGCTCTTTGTTGCTTTGCTATTTAGCTTTTGCACCATGATTAAATTATCTTAGGGATCTGGACATCTGTGACTCTGCTATGGAAAACCTGGGGTAGAAGCAGTAAGAAACCTGCTGTGACTGAGTGTGGGATGTGAGCTGCCAGGGGCTTGGTCCCAGTTCAGGTGGTGCAAGTGACTGCCAGAGTAGCTCTGGGAGGATTGGACAGGGAAGTTTCCTTAACACCACCAAAAAATTCCCATATTGAGAAAAAACATTCTGAGTGAAGGAGTGAGGCATCCAACGGCAGCTCCAGAGGTTCTCAATGCCTCGAGCTCCAGAAACTCACAGGAAGCAGAGGTAGCAGTCCAAATTCCAGCTGTGCTCCCACAAACCCAGGTCACAGTGTGATCCAGTACTTAAGTTTTAAAGGTTATTAAAGGTTGAAGAAACCATTTGTTTCACAGTGGGAATGATTAATGACTAGAATTCATATTACCAGTGCTTGTCATGACTAATTTATTAAGCTTCTTTTTTGGCATTACCAGATGAGTTTTACTCCCAATGTAAAGCTCTCAAAGTTCAAAATTAGTTCCTTAAAAAATTGGGATTTTATTTGATTTGGAGATTGACAATAAAGAACACATTGTGAAATCCCTTCAAAAATTTTTTCTAACATGAAAACACAGGAGAACACAGAGCAGCAAGGCATCTGTTGCTTGTACTCTGCCCAAGCTTGCTGAATGTCTGTAGTAGCATAGGGCTAGAAACATCCCCAAAAATCTTTCAACTTAAGGATATTCAGTTCCTGGTTCACCTAAGGCAAAGAGAACAGCCTCTGCTGCTTTGCTGTAAGGTGGAAGAGATACAGATTACTCAGGGCAGGCTCTCCCATTTTCCCTGACTGTGGCTACAGCTATTTACTTTACATCATCTTTGCCAGTCCTGGCAAAGGTGAAAACCAACCACATTATGCTCCTGGAGCAGCCTATCCCAGCCACTAACTACGGAGAGACTAAAGCAGAGACTCCGTTGTCCTGCTCTCGGCAAGAGCTGCCCTCAAATTTTTACACATTACTAGAACAATACCATAAACTACGACTGTAAGATAAGAAAAAAATATTTTAAAAATATGTAAAACATCACCACCTGGTAACTCTTCCCAATATAATACTGCCAACCTTAAGGCAGCTGGCAGCTGAGTGCTTCCCATCTCTTTCTCAGTGCAAAATTATTTTAGAAATTGTGGAGTTGAAGGAGATGGCTGCATGGGAAGCAAATCAAAATCAGATTTAAAACAACATCTTGAAGTAAATTGGTCACTTCCAAACAGAGCAGAAATTTATTAATAGAAAACACAATATGATCTATGCAAGAGAGCAATAGTTTCTGGTACTCTGTGTAACTGGATTAAGTGTTAAATCAGAGAAATTCTGAGTGAGAACTGAGAGCAGCAGAAGAATGAGACATTCAATCTGCTTACACAAACTCTAAAGCATCAGGAGACAGAGTTGCAAGCACCTGTTCCAAAGGCAGGTGATGGTGAAGGATGGACCCACTCCATCTCTGACCCTTGCTAATGCTCAGTGTCAGCCAGCAAGAACTGGCAAGTCACTTCCAAACACAGATCCTGCCAGAGAACAGACATTGGCTTTGCAGTCAAAGGAACTCAGTCAAGTGAGCTACAACACAAGCACGGCTGACAGGTTGGGTTTGTGCTCCCAAAGTAGAAATCACGAACCCCTACAACCATGCAATGCTGAGACCAGTAAGCAATTAATGACAACATGTCTGAGATGTAGAAAGATGCACTTCTCCATCTCCTGCCCTGCCCATGTGTTACAAGAAGCAGTTAAAACCACAACTTTCTTGCACTCCAGTCAAGTATCCAGTGTCATAAGCAAGGCACCCAGCACAGACTGAGGAATACATGGTGCTTCTTACTCCTGCTCTGAGAGTAGATCACCGCCATCCCCACCTAAGGCAGGAAACTGGACCTGCCTAGATCTAGTAATAGTTCAGGGTGAATTAAACCATGGCAGCTGAGCTCTGCTCTGTGCAGGGCTGGCAGGGGGGCACTCTGCACTGTTGTTTCGAGACAGCAGAGTGTGAGATTGCAGCCTTCCCCCTGGGCTGCAAACAGAACAGAGAACCTCTGGCTCCCTCCCATCCCCTGGGCAATGGACTAAAGATGCCACCACCTGCAGACATACAGCCTTTGTAAACCTGAAGCCTGCACAACGGAGAGCTGAATGTGGTAATACACAGGTGAGCCTGAAATAGTTTGTGTGACTGCTAGACCCCAGACCACCTTAACTCCTCAAGGAACCTGGAAGGTAAGCCAAGGGCCATGTTTCTAGCCAAGGACAGTCCTCCTACTAATATGATGTTCCAGTCTGTATTTCAGTACCTTGCTCAAGACAGTGAACATCTTAAAATCTCTTGAAGAAGAGAATGTGGGGCTGTGTTCTGTGTCTCCAACTTTTCCACATCCCTGGGAACTAGAACTGCATTGAATTAAACCTGGTAGTACAGTTACTCATTAATTGCTGTGAAATACCATTAATGGATGTTGCATAATGGATGAAAATGGCTCAACATAAAGCACATTTATTTGCTTTGCTCTAAAAACTTACTCACAAGAACATAAAAAGTACATGAACTTCAAATATTACAAATGCATAATCACCCCTTGGCACACTGTTGTCACAGAATACAAAAAGCAAAACTAATGTTTATGTAAACCCCAGGGAAGGACTGTGCACATACATTTAGAAGTAAGAGTCATGTTTCAGTCCAAGTCCAGCTAGTTAAAACTTTTCAGAACTCAACACAGCAGTTTTACAAAAAAAGTGAGGTTTTAGATAGAAAACCAGATGGGAGGAATCACAGGAAAAGTTTCCCAAGAAACATAAATTATGCAAAAAAAGGAGGCCAAAATAAAATTCTATTTTAGTAATTGTTATCTATACAGTGTTTTTTGCTGTGATGTCAGAAGTCAAAACCAGTACTTTAGTGGTGATGCTAGTTTTAATAAGATTAGGAGCAGCATTAATCTAGCAGGTATTAAATAGACTTGCTTTCTAGATCAAAACATCTTATGTGTTCTAATTAATTTCACTTTAGAACTTTTATCAAAAGAACTCGTTGTACAAATCAGAGGAAAATGGCCCTCAATATCCCATACAAAATGTTTCAATAGGGATGAGAACAGCCCCCATTATTCACACAAAGAAACCAAACCCTTCTTCAAAAGTGCTAACAGTCTATTTTATCTCAGCACAGTAAACAGAAGATGCCTTAAAACATCTTGTAATCAATGCCACAGGGTAGCATTCACAAGCTGTCTTAAATGAAAAATGAACACAGTTTCAAAAAATGAGGACAGTTTCAATTCAACCTCTCCAACATCAGGAAATGCACACAGTGGAATATGTCAATAATCTCTCAGCAGCACATACCCTTTTTGACAGCAGAGCAAGTAAAAATAAAGTGAAGACATAATGAAAGGATAAGCAAACTTTTAAAAATGCAGATTCAAAAAGCCTCAAACTACTTTTAAGTTCACATACTTGCAAAAGAACTTCTCCAAAACTGAATCAGTACAAACATGTGCTTATTGCAAAGTGACACTTTCAGTAAAAGTAAGTGGCAAAAAATTCCTTATCAAGGTCTGACATTAACTCTGCAAACATTGTGCTGTGTTTTACTCTGGGCACAAGCAACTGAGTAACTCCACAATTTCCATTAATGCCAGCAAGACAGCACATTTTTATGCCAGACAATTTCTTTCCTCCAAGGGTTTATGCATGCCTTGTCCTTTCTGTTTCAGATGAACCCTGCATGTCCTGGACTTACTTATTCACACCTCCTCCTCGAGAGCTTTCTGCAAATGCTCAGCCAAATCCCAGACCACCCCCACACTCCAAGCCCCCTTTTGCATGGTGTGTGCTGAAAAGCCAAACACTTCTCTGTCTTCCTGTTGGTGGGAAGCAGTAGAGGCAGCTCAAATGATCAAATCAACTAATCAGATCAAATGCCAGCTTATTTCAGACTGAAACATAACACAGGTTTAGTTGGATAGTTTTACAAATATAACAGCATATTCCTTCATTTCTATTTAAAGCAAATAATCTGGAAAAGAAGAGAGAGATGTAGGCTGAGACAGAACATCTACTTCTGAAAGCGGCAGAGGGTCTGCAGATAATAATAAAAGCACAGGCACAGCTCTATTAACAGTGCAGATTAATTAACAGATCACCATACCATCTGTCCATCAGCATTCCAGACCATTTATTTGACCATCTGCCCATGACATTGGGAAAAGCCAAGCCTAGACTTCATTACGGTTCATACTGCTTTCAAGTAAAATGTAGGACTCAGATTTAGGTTAATGCTTTTTAGTTCTGAGAATAACCTAAATTCATATTGATAAAGACTGCTAAGCCCCTGTGCCAGCTCTCCACTTCATCTCACTGCAGCTACCAGATTATGTGGGGTTGTTTACTGACACCCAGGCAATCCGTTATGTATCAGGGTTAGCTTTTGTTGCTTGCATATGAACAGTTTAAGAAAACCAGGACAGCTGTATCTGGAAGTCAGCTGTACCAGAAAAGCTAAAAGCTTCCTCACACACATTCACCCCAGAATAACAAACTCCAGAAGTAGGAAGAAGAAGAAACTTGTACTGTTGACTTTGCTCTGATCTGATCCTGGAAAGTTACTCAAAAATAAAACCAAACATACAGGGAAATTAATAGAAATTCACAATAGCATTACCCCTTTTCACCAAAGGAAAGATCTTACAAACCTTAAATATACATGTTCCATTGAAAAGTAACACATGTCAAATATACAGAAAACAGTGTGGGGAACCTGTGTGCCTGGTCCTACACACCTCCTAGAGTCAGTGACAGTGCTAATGACATGTTCCTGAGATGGGATTAAACTAAACACCTTCAGAAGCATGGCCCAGCTGCAGAGAATATTTTGAAATTCCAGATTTCAGACAGAGGGAGGTCTAAAAGCACCACACAACTAACACTGAGGGTGGCTGTTACTCTGGCTGTATCCAAGGAGAAGCTAGGGCAGGAACATCAGTCAGTCCTGGAAGGAGCTGGGACCCTGAGGTTAGTTCAGTTGGTTAAGAGCATGGTGCTAATAACACCAGAGGTGGTGGGTTCAATATGGGCCATTCACTTAAGAGTTGGACTCAATGATTCTTGTGGGTCCCTTCCAACTCAGCACACTCTGTGAAATTCTAGCATAGAGTTACAGCAAATGACCTCAAGGCCAAGGGCACAGAGTAGTACAGACAAATAAAACAGGATGTGTTCCAACAGGGAATACGTTGGATCTGCACTGCTGACAGGGTTATCAACAGTGCTGACAGAGGCTCACCTTTCCCTCACCACCCCTTTCCCTCACTGCACTGTCTGCAGCCCTGCAAGCACAGCTCAGGATGTGGTCAGCCCCAGTCAAAACTACAGCTTTAACTCCATTTAAAACAGCTTTTTTTCAACTATTAGAAAAATAAAAAGGTCTGAAATGCAGATCTCACATCACTGATGCCCTGGTCTCATATTGCAAACACTACACTGTATAAGATAATAAAATCTATCTCACAAATTCTTTAAATTTTACCTTAAAACTCACCAGGGCCCTTGCAGATGTTGCTGCTATTGGAAACTGATTGAGAGCTTCACTGCACTGTAACTGGAAATCATCTTCCAGTTATCAGCTTTCATCAGTCTGTGGCCAGTTTGTGCCTATTCTTGTCAAACTGAAATCCTCCCCAAGGCTCTTCCTCCCTGTGAAACTCAGGACAAATTAAAACACTGCCCCAGCCTAAGTGGGTGGGGCACAAGAGGATGTCCCTTCCTCTGAAAGCCCTGGTAACCTTCTTCACTTCAAATTCCCCTGACACTGGTAAAGCCACACAAGTTTCACAGAGGCCTGGATGTGGCAGCCAGATGTGCTTTGCTAAATTAAAAAGCAGCAGTAATTTTTCACAGGACACAAGCTCAGTCTCCATGTGTAAAGCACAGTTCCTGGTACTAGCAACTGAGACAGAAAACCCAAGGATCCAATACAGCATCCATCCTCTCTGGCAGATTTCAGAGACTTAAACCAGCCTTTGCAGTACTTTCCAGCTATGATGTGGGGGGAATGTCAAGCCAGGTGTGCCCTGAAACTACACCTTGCAGGGAGAGATGCTGGAGGAAGGTGAGGCTGGGACAATATTTACAGTCATGAGAGACACCGTGTTAACATCTTGCTAAAAAAAAAAAAAGTATTCTACATTAATTATATGGTTTCCCAGAAAGAACATCTTGCCTCCTGCCCCACTGTTGCCATGACCACCAGCTCACTGGTGATCTACACTAAAGCACAGAATCAACAATCCTGTCATTCCTGGCCTAGCACTCCCGAGAGTACCACTCCCTGACTGCAGACCATTCAGGTTTTCCCAAAGCTCAGCCCTGGAGAGGACAGCCACAGCTCTGGGACATGCTGAGTGGGCAGGTTGGTGACTGCAGTGCCAGGTTTCTGTGGGGTTTGCCCAGCTTCAGATCTGGGGCTCTGTTTAAAGAAAAGTGCAAAGAGGCTTTCCTTGTTGAGGGAAAGTGTAGAGCCAAAAGGCAGCAGCTACACACAGCTCTGTGCCAGGGCCTCTTTCCCACCTTCCCACTCTGCTCTGGCTCCCTCAAGCCATGCTGCTCACAGCCAGGCAAGGTGTGGGCACACCCAGAGCTTTGGTGGGTCAGTAGAGAACTGGCAGCAGAGGCCAATACACAATATATTCATATTCTTCCCAATCCTGGCACATAGACCACAGTAGGAAGTGCCTCTGCTGTTTACACTTACTGAAAGGCATTGCACCTGTTTTTACCCATTACCCATCTGACACGGGAGCAAACTTTACCTCTAAAGGCAAGAGAAGATACAGATAGATGGAGACATGACAGCACAGGAAAGTGTTTTAAACCAATTATCTAACTTTATTTCAAAAGAAAAATCATTGCTTAACACTATTGCTGCTTTCCAGAGAAGGAAAAAATATGGACTACCTTCATAGGACTGTATTTACTACATTCCTGCTGTGCATAGGCTTGCAAATGGTTTCCTGGAACTGCCTACATCAACAGACTTCTAGTAAATTTATCATGATGTTGTCAGCCCCTAGTGTGCTACAGCAGTGCTGTATGACCTGCCCTGTGCTGAGCAGAGGACTACAGACACAGCAGCCTCCAACTGCTAGAGAGAAACAATAGCCACTAGAACCATACCCACGTGCTCAGTGAGAAGGCAGCAGGATAATCTGGTATGGGAAATGAGCCTGTGCTCCACAAAATGCCCCAGAGAATCTCAGTGATCTGTTCTGCCTATCACAGAGCATGTCCTCTGTCTTAGATGCTGGTGGAGCAATCACTTCTACAAAAGGATTATTCCTTTGGCAAGCAGAGCCATTGTGCTCACCTCTGTACCATCAATAAACTCCTGGTAAACAACCAGGAGTGGCTGTGCCAAAACAGGCCCAGCAAAGCAGTGTGCTGTACCTGGGGCAGCTCTCTCACTTCCCTCTCCTCTCAAGACATGTAGGTAGAGCATGCAAGCTCCTCCTTTCCCAGCCAGTGAACCAGATGGGATGTGCAGTTCTTCAGCACACTGCAGTTTTCCAATAAACTGTTATTCAGGAGACCAGCCATCCTGCAAGGTGTTGTGCAGCCTTGGCATAGCAGTCAGCACCTCAGAACTCAGAACCTTCATGCTGCTTGGCATGAAAGGGTGAAGGGCAATTTCCATCACTGGATATATTCCAGTTCTTATTGAACAAACCTTAACAGGAGCTAAAATTAAAATCAACTCTCTCAACATTACTGCTGAGCTATGGGGAGTTACCAACTGATCCTGTCTCCTACACATGATCTTACCTGACAGTCGAAGTCCTGGAAGTTGCGAGCTGCATTCTGTTAATGAAAAACAGGAAAAAAGAAAAAAAAAATAAAAAAGGAGATCAGCACAATGCTCCAGAACACCCCCAATAACAGCATGAAAGCTTCCCATAGAGAACTCTGTTATAGCACAGTTAAGACTGGCTGCAGTCAGGTAAGCAGTGAAATGCAAGATCTGTACAAGCAAACTCCATGCAAGATCTGCCCATTCCTATACAACAAGGTCCTAGGGCTATAGGGAGGCTACCAGCCAAGGGAAGTGAGTACCTGTGTGCATAGCTGAGAGTGTTCAAGCAGGGACAGATGCACATAGGAAGGACACTGGCCACAGCTGGGCTGCATATGGGACTGGGTTTTGTCTATTCCTTGTGTCCATTAACAATTTGGATGCAAAACTCCTAAAAGAACTACTCCTGGGATCTCACGTACTGAGTGCAGGAAAACAAGCCATGCAGTCAGCTTCTGTGCAGCCATTGCTGCAGGTATAGGATTGTTCCATGACAGGCACAGGGACCTGCAAGCTCCTGAAATCCAAGTCCATGGGAACTGCACGCAGTAGTTCATCACTGACTCTTCCCCAAGGGTGACCCCTTGCATGCAGGTGAACACAATCAGTACAGCACCCACTTGGCATCCTGCAGGTTAGAAGATCTGCAGGAACCTGTCCATGTGCTTATGTGCTTTGTGAAACATTGTCTCTAACCACACAGTACATTACATCACTGACAGCTATCAGCAGAAGGCTGAGCAAACCACTTGAGATGGCATCCCAGCTTAGGGATGTGTTTTAGGCATAGCACCCATTATGACTTATACTGGCCAAATGCCAGGTATCCATGAAAGCCATTCATTCACCCTCTCTTGTTCTCATCTGGGCAGAGGAGAGGGGAAAAAAATTACCAAAGGGCTCATGAGTCTCAACTCATGAGGACGGGAGAAAACACTCTAAGGGCAAAACAGGTTCAAATTTAAAGGTGTAAAGTAAATTTATTATTAACAGAGTCAGAGGAGGATAATGAGACATAAAAGAAGCCTTTAAAACATCGTTTTTCCCCCAACCCCTTCCTCCTTCCCACCGACAGTGCAAGGAGACAGGGCATGGGGGTTTTGGTCAGTTCGCCACTCGTTTGCTCAGGAAGAGGAGTCTTTTCTTTGCGATGCCATGGGGCCTCTCCCATGGGAGACTGCTCTCCATGAACTTCTCCAGCGTGGCTCTAATCTCATGAGCAGCAGTCTGCCCAAAACTGCTGCGACATGCGTCACTCCCACAGGCAAACTGTCTTCCCAATACTGATGTGGTGTGGATCACTCGTCCACAGGGTTCAGTCCTCTAAGGATGGGCTGCTCTAGTTTGGAAGCAAAGGCTCTGTCTCTGGAGGCAGGGGCTCTCTCTCCATTTGGGTCTCCCACTGGATCACAGCTTTCTTTGGCATCCACCCACTCTGGCAAGAGCACTTCTCCAATGGGCTGTGAGTGGATCTCTGCATGGCCCATGGACCTCATGGGCTGCAGGGGCACAGCTGCTTCACCTTGGTGCTCATCATGGCCTGCAGAGGAATCTCAGTTTTGACACTTGGAGCACCTCTTCCCCCTCTTTTTCCACTGACCTTGGTGTTGCCCTGTTGTTCTCCCTCACATGTGCTCATGTCTTCCTCTTCTCTGACTGCAAGTAAAACTGCTGCTCATAGGTGCTTTTGGTAACAAGTTCTGCTAATTCAAAGATTCCTACAGGATCCCGCAGCTCCGAGAGGTCAATCTCATCTAGGTTCTGTGCCAGAGAGTCTCTTACCATGTTTCTGCTGCTGGCCACGCGGCCCCACCACCACCAAGCAGGCAGTGACGGCCACCACAGCCCCGCGCTATTTAACCCCTCTCTTCCTGCAGGGCCTGGGAAGGAGAGGCTGCTGCCACTGCCCCTGCCCCTCTTCCCACGACACGGTTGGCTGGGGTTGGCCAGGCGGCAGAGGCTTGCCATGCACTGTGCCAGGACGGCAGCAGCCGTGGCACCTCACCACCCCTGGAGAAAACTGCGCACATGCGTGTTTCAATTTTTCTTCTTAACTGTGTCATCACAGAGGCATTACCAGCCTCTCTAATTGGGCCAAGAGCATGTCCATCTTCAGAGCCATCAGAGATTGGCTCTGTTGGACATGGTGGAAGCTTTTAGCAGCTTCTCACAGAAACTACTCTCTGTGGCCCTCCCTCACTACCAAAAACCAGGCTGTGCCAAATCAACAGAGCACCTTAGTACTAAAATTAATAGGATCACATATGGACAACAGAAACACTCCAAAAATTTCTTCTGGCTGAGCACCCTCATTCCTCCCCATGTGTAAACACATGGCTGTGTTTTCCTTGCTGCAGAGCCTTGTCTTGTAAATAAGAACAAGGGTTGCTACCTATATTCTACACTTTGAGACATTTGAAATATCTGCAAATCTGTTTTAAGAATCCATTCCCCTCTTTCCTCCTGTGTGTTAAGTATGTTAAGTGTTAATTCTGGCCATGTTTTGAGCAGGACATAGCAAAAACCACTAAATCCTGAGTACTGGGGAAAAGAAAATAAAAAGCAGTCTCCTCTTATTTCAGTTTGAGACCCTGAAATTAATTGAGATTTCTGACACCATCACCAGCTCATGAAGCAGGTCAGTTCAGTCACCCATTTCTTTATGGAGAAAGGAGAAATGTCTGTATATGGCACTGGATTTGGATGGTGCATGCTAAGTAAAAAAGAGGGTGATCTGCATTTGTACTTAGAAAAGTCTGAGATTCCCCAAGCAAGTGGGAAGGAAATGACACAAAGCAAGGAATGAGGCTCTGAATTGGGCTGCTTGTTGTCAAGGCATACCATGAGGCAAAAGAAGCTGATGTGCCCTGACTCCCACATACTTGATTTTAACACACTGAAAATCTGACTTTAAACCATTTATTCATTGTCTTAATTTGAGAAACTTTAAGGCAAGTTTTTCAGGCCTCTAAACATGAGATGGCTGCACCTCAAAGCACAGCACTGCCTTGGCTGACTTAATCCAGCCTAAGGGCTGCCCATTTCATTTCCTGAATCTGGCTCTGACATTTCGATAACTTTTCACTGAGGCTGAATTGATAGGAGTCAAAGGTGCCAGAATAACAAAGTATCACTGGTATAATTCTTCTGATCAGGCAATACTCTCTTTTTCTCTCTCTTTCAACAAAATGGGAACATTTGAAGTTCCTTTGCTTCCCCAGTAAAAAGTCGCTGCATTTTAGTGAGCCTGAACAAGGTGAACAAACATAATGTATTTTACTTTCCTGCACTTGATATGAGTTACACAATAACTAACACCAAGTTACATGCAAACAAAATAGTGTTTATATTCTTCAAAAGTCAAGTTCATATCTTTTTGCTGATTTGAGGCAGAAAAAAGCCAGGACTCACTGATCCACAGTGGCATTACCTATAGTTCAGACCAGTGAACAAGATACAACCAATTTCCACTTCCATTGGTAATTCCACTGGTTTAAGAGTCTGAGACTCCAGAGCTCCTTCTCTGTGTACAGTAGCCTTTGTGTCTGAGGAGTTCATGAGCACTCACTCATTAGCACCTTAAGAGTGTTACTGTACTATTTCTGGCCATTAATCCATGCTGGCTCAAACTCCTATATCTAAAGTGGGTTGTCAGTAAAAACCTTAGTGAACAGCCAGCTCAATAGATTTTGGACTCTGATATGTTGCACAGAACAGCAGGTTATTGCGCCACACCCTCATGCTCCATAAACTATGTCTAAAAAGTACACATTTTTTCTCAAGCTTGAAAGCTCTAATAAGGGCCAGACCTTGAAGGTGGCTGCTCCCTGAGGCCCTCATTTTGTAAAAGTGTGAAAAGGAGAGCCACAGCATATTTCTCTTCCCATGCAGTACTGAGGATGGTTCTGGAGCTACCCTTCATATTTCTCCCTACTGGATATTAAATATTTCCTGTAACTTCAACACTGAGTTAAGCAAAGAAGTAATCATTCTGTGTGTGCCCTTCTGCACCCTGGTTAACACCACTTGGTGTTCTGTTTGGGTGAGAACTCTGCATTTGAACCACAATGGACACCACAGTAAGAACTGGATGGGGCTGTCCAGGCAATACTTGAGACAAAGACTGGAAACTTATAAAGGGAAAAACACTTTGATTTGGCATACCTCAGCATCTCTGACTTAGGTCAGCTGACTGAAGGAAGGGCAATCTACCCAGTTCAAATACAGAAAATCCCAGGAGAATCATGAGCAAGATCTGGGCCACTGCCTTTAGGAAGTTTGTCTTCTGTAAATGTTTCTCTCTTGTTTTGAAATTACAAACTGCCCTCAAAGCCTGTATTCCATATTTTTATTTGCTGATCTACACTGATTTTGTACTTTCAAGACTCATCCTTCCAGGAAACATTTTTTTTTTTAAATGGTGGAAGCCCAGTAGTCAGCACTAGTCTGTCAGATCAGGCAGCTGGACTGCAGATTTCAGCAGAGTTTTTAGATTTCACAGATACTAAAAACAGATATGTTAGAACACTAAAGAAATGAGCGAAAACTAATCAGTACAGATTAAAACACAGCAGATTTCCAGAGATTTCACCCATTTTGTGGGGGACAATGCAGTCTTCTGCAGGCACACAGTGAGTGGACAAAGCACCACAGACAGCCCTTTGGCAGCACAAGCCAGGTCCTGATCATCAGCCATCAAACAGCAAAGCCTTAGGAACTCATTCCCACATCATTAGACTTGGCTTCGAGCTATGGAAAGTGACCAAACCACATTGCTCATGATCACAGTTTGCAGATGCAAGATGCTAGATCTTCCCTGTAGTGAACTTAGGCACTCTCAACAACAGTTTGAGGCAGAATCCACTGAGCCCAGATAGCTCTTCCCCAGCCCACAGAGTGAAGGACTTAAACAGCTACTGCGATACAATGATTTTCCAAAGTCTCAGTATTGCATAAATCTGGGCTGTTCTAACTGGGGTCTGCAGATATTAAAAGGAAATTGCTCTCCATTACTAAATCCAGGGAGACAGGGCTTTTTTATTAGGGGTCAAAACACTAAAGGATCATTTAAGACAGAATATTTTCAACAAAAAAAAGTAAAAAAACCAAACCAAACAACAAAACGAAACAACAACAACCCAAAACCAACCAAACAAAAACCAGGATACAATACAGCACTTCTCTAACAAGGAGAAACTTACTAGGGGTTCTACAGCTACACCAGGTTAGGAATGGGATCACCTTTCCAATTGCTGTCCAGCCTTTGCAAATCCTCAGTACAGGCACGACATACTGTTTGGCCAGGACTCCAAAATTACCTGAATTGTTGTGGTCTCTCTTTCCCGGAGACTTTGGAAGAGTGGGTGGTGGTAGATTACCAGAGGGGGGAAGAATTTACTGGGTTTCAGTACTTAAAGGTACTTCAATCTGTGGACAGATTCTAGCAGCTAGGGCTCCTTGCCAGACACAAAGTTATCCCGAGTACACCTGTGAGGACAAAGCAGCAGCCAGCATTACCTTGTCATTCAGGAGTGGCTTGATCTCTGTCAGCTGAACATCCTGCAGTTCATCCATTGTGCTGGAAGTAGAGCCAATTAATCCTCAAAGCAGCAAATAGGGATTCTGAAACAAAGGCATATTGTTAGAAACAGCATTACAAGATATGCTAATCAAAGAATGCTGAGAGATTTTTCATTAGACTTGTCTGTGCTTCAAATTAAGCCTGCAAGAAGCTGGTTCTTGATGCAACACAAAGCACCTGTAAAATGCAGAAGGCAAACCCTGTGCTGCTCTCACTGTGTCAGTCTGGTTACTCCTTGCCCTGCCCACAGAAAGCTGCCCTGAAAGCTCAGGCCTTTCAAGTGAGAAACTGCATCTACTTCCATGCATTGCTGGTATTTCAGCCATAGCTTGTCTGGAAACGAACTGGAAATTACCTGATCAGCAGAGTGAAAAGCTGTTTAGTATGTGGTAATACTGACTTCCCCTGCCATGCCCTACATACCCAAACCCCAGCATCCTGCCAGCAAAGGCAAGGCTGTGCTGTATTCCTGAGACATACAGCCAAAACCACATCCACACACAGGAGACAGAGGTGTAGAGATCCACGCTCCTTGCTGGCAGAGCATAAGAGAGTCCAGAACTCAGGACAGCCCTTGCCATACAAGGTGAGATATAAAAACCGCCGTAGATAGTGCTGGTCCAGTGAAACATGTGCAGACAACACTGTTAGCTTGGCAGCCCAAACCATCACTCTATCAGATAGTGCAGAGTCAGCAAAGGAAAGAAAAATGTAATCAACAGTATAAGAAGCTGCCATATGTCTGTGGGAAATTGCTGTTACCACGGAGCCAGAGAAGAAATCTTTGAGTATAAATACAGCAATGAAGATGGATGAATAATATGGCTGATTTTACAAGGCACTTAATTTTTACTCTAGACACTCTAGCTGTGTTTCTAGACAGAAGAATTTTTAGTGCAAGCACCTGCAAGCAACATGAAAAGGGCTCTGGCAAGAGATGACCACGCCTGGTGGTGCAGACTACCTGGTTGTTCAGGAAAATTGTACCTATTATTGCAGATGAAATAAACAAAGTCACCAACTTCATTTGATGGAACAGAAGTAAGCATGTGGTGGACTTCCTCGGCATCAGCTGAGTGTGCCATGAAAATACGTCTGAATACTGTCACAAATCAAATTATTTGTCTAAGATATTACCGGCTACTAACCACAGAAGAAAAAGAGTGGGAAAAGAACACTTGTGTTCGCCACCCACTTTAATTCAACACAAACTTGTGCTGGGGAGAAGGGGTCCCCCTCACCCCAAATGCTGCAAAGCTGCACCCTTTGTGCCAGAACTAACACAGGGTGGAGTGGGGGGCTGAAGCCAGTCTATCACAAAACAAATAAAACCAAAATGCCTTTCCTTCTGAAAATCAGCCATAGGAACATCTCTTTTAGCTTTGGGAAACTCAATTATTTTTCTTTTTCAGATGTCTTTTGCTGTAAAACATACCAGTTGTGAGAGTTTCAAGAAATCAGTTAATCTACAGGCAACAGCCCCCTTACTTCACAATGAATTTTTGTTCAGAAGAGGGGTAAGAGCCATTATGTAGTGCACTGTAAGCCCCAGAGGAAAGCTCTTTACTGTCATGCTGCTGAGATATTATGGAATAAAAAAAAAAAATTTCTACTAAGGAATTACAACTTCCATATATACTGGGACTGATCAAGAGCTCAACATCTACGAGGTTCTCTCCAGAACAGCATCACATGAGGTTACAGACACAAAAGGAATTTCAAACAAGCATCACAAAGCTTATCTGCAGATAAGGTGCAGTCAGATGACCCAGTACTAGAATGACCACCTTCATCTCATTAGTGGGAGAGCATATCCCTTCTCTTATGCTCCTTTGAAAAGACATCTACTGGTGGCAGGCAAGAAGGTCATACTTATTCTTGGGGTCACCCAAGAGACAAAGAAGTTGTCCACTCTACCCAAAGGAACAAAAAAACTGCGCACACACCAGCCACCTTTTTCTGTGGGTTTTTATATACGTGGGAGTTTTCCTGAACCTTGAATTCACACCTTGAATTTTTCCCTAAACCAGAGTCTAAAGAGAAGGAAGACACCAATATAATAACTCCTCTCTACTGAGCCGTGGCTGACCAAAGAACATCTCAGACCACCAATTGCTCTGCATTAGATTGCTCAAAGAAACTTTTGCTATAGCCTTGCAGATATCTCTTCTATTTTCCCCTGAGCTATACAAAGTCCCAGAGAGGCCTGAGATGCATCCAACACAAATCTGCCCAGGTATGCTGTTTGCTGTCAATACAAGCACATCCATGAACTGTGCAAAGTCTAGAGCAGGAGAGACACACATTTTGTACCCATGCACAACATTGTTAATCATTTATTATATGAGAAGAATAAAAACCTAGTAGGGGTTCAAAGCAAGGATTATCAAATGCATTTATCTCATCAACTTTGATTTAATACTTGGTCTCTAGATACAACTATAGTGCACACAATAAGCAATATTGAAACAACTCTGAAATTAATCTGATCCTTATCTTCCTAGTCTACTATTGCTCTAAATGCTGTCTCAAGGGAAAGGGGTTCTCTAGGGCAAGCTGCTGTAAGCCATAATATGCAATATGTGCTGCCCCTTCCTTAAAACAAGCTGGACAGCAACAAAAAAGGACTGCTAATTTAGATGCTGAGATTTATGTGAAACTTCCTTGAGACAGAAGAGACACCTTTCTTAACAATAGCTGGGTTCAAATAGCTGTGAAAACCTCTGTAGGAAGTTTGCAGAAGAGTAAGAGACTTGCTTTGCAGAGAGTCTGCAGCACAGTCAGCCTGGGAAGCTTCTCAGCTCATAGCACATTCTCACCCAGAAGTAAGAATTATGAAGGGTCCCTCCAGTGGGGCCCAAATACTGAGGTGAGCCAGGAAGTCACTGACAACTGCTCTAATGAGAGCAAAATCACACAGAAAGATTAAACCTGCACAGCCTCAGAGAGTGGATTTTTTTCCTAAAAATTTAGAGTCTATATCTATTCACCTAGCTTGTACAGTTTTTTCAAGGCTTTTTGAAGGAAAAGACATAGGGGGTCACCATCACTCCTTGCAAGCAGCTTTTTTAGCTTGCTGAACCAGCTCTTCCCAATCCACTCACTGGTGAGCTCTCCAGAAAATGGCTGACACAGCCTCAGGACTTCATTTTAATTTGGTCAGAGGGTATTCCATTGGCAGATGCACATACTTTTCTTTTCCCAAGATCTTAGCAAGCTCAGTGTGATTGCCCTAGATTAAATCTGGGTAATTCGTCATTACAGCATAAAATCTACTAACTCTATATGACTATTTGCCACAACTTCACCTGAGCACCCTGCTATGTCAACATAGCATGTGTTTTGGTTTGAAACATGGCAAATGGGCACATTTGAGCAAAAAAGGCCTAAAAAACTTTCAAAAGAGGATGCTTTGTAGTAGAGAGACCTTTGTAGAGCACATCTCCAAGTGCAGAAGCAAAGGAAAGGATGGGGTGTTGGTGAGCTGGGCTATCCTCCCTTCCAACCATGCTAAGACTCCTTGTAAAAGCTCTGCAGACTTGTCTGCCCAGGAGCCAATTTACTCCCTCCATTCCTCCTGTTATTTAAAGAGACAAACATGTCATTTCATAAGCCGAACGCAAGTTTAAAATACCACAACAAACCAGCATAAATATTCATAACACTTAAAAGATTCTTGTAGAAGTCAGGCCACAGGCAAAGCAAAAGGTTTGCCTGAAACAATCCATGTATAAATGGATTTTTCTATAGATGGCCCAGTAGCACCTGCTTTGCAAGTATTCCTCTTGCCTCTATTTATATCTTACTATAAATACACTCAAATCCCCCAACTGAAACTATCTATCCCTTTCCAAAGGGTTCTTAAAGGCTGAAGTAGATTCTTTGTTCCTTGAAAACCAGTAAGACAAGAATCCAGGAAAGATGTGGTGAATTATTAGGCACAGAGACTAGAATCAGGGTAGAAGACAGAAGGCTACAAAAAAATAAGGCAGGCGAACCCCAGAAAGAGACCATCTACCTATAAATAAGATCTTAAATATATGTTTGCATGTTTACTCTAAGACAAGGCTGCTCTCAATTTACATCCTTTCAATATACAAAGAAGGAAATTGGAGTTAAGTTCAGTAGTCAAGACCATGAGTACTACAGGCCTGCACCCACTGAGTGTGAGGTGCAATATCTGTAGGTTCTGAGGCTCTGCTTTCTGGTCATTTAAGCTCTGGCACAACTGCTTCCTGCAGAGTTAGGAGCTGCAAGAGCTGCAGAGCTGCATCTTGAATTCAAATCTGTCTTCTTATGGAGGTACAATCTCTCCACACTATTTAGGAACTCAGTGCAACCAAACCTTGCATTCAGAGGCTAAAAATTCTTGGGTTTTCACCTCAATTTGACTATAGCTTATAATGTGTCACCTCCACAGGCACTTACACTCTTACTTTGTATATTAACCACACTGAGGCAAAATTACACCCATCAGTTGTCAAGCTATGCTACAAAACATGGCATTAAATGTACCTAAGCATATGCTCCCTCATTTGGCAGACAAGCGAGGCAAGCTGAAGAAGCTCCTCTCTTGGGACTCACAGCCATGACAATCCGGGTAAGGTTCAAGAGAACCACTCCCTGACAAGCCAGCTACGTCTTATAAGACGGAAAGCAGAAGTGTTGCTCCTAGGTATGCAAATGAAGATGGAAATAAATCCACAATTTACAACCCATGCCAGAACCAAAGTACACTATCCATGATCTGCAGGCTTACTGCTCAGGCATTTATTTCTTGAGCCATTTTGCTGTGTAGCTCATCACTGCAACTTCTCCCTTTCTTTATAAGGGGATTCCCACTTCCTGTGCCTCCTGTGTTACTCTCCCATAGAGGGGAAAATCAGCTGCCTGGCAGGGCTCCTCAGCCTGGCCGGGCAAACCACAGTCTTGGCATATAGATCTCAGCTAATTTTCATGTATGGGCCTTGAGACCCTTGGGCATTCCTGTTCTGTTGTTCCTCTGCCCTGTGCAAGCCTCTGGACAGCAATGTGCTTCCCAAAACCTGCACAGGCGACTCTGTTTTCTATACTAAAATGCTGGCTGACATGGTAAAGTTCCAGAGAAACAGGCAAAGGGCCCGAATTCAGTTTCAAAGTATTTTCCAAGGTTGCTCACTTTGCATTCCAGCTCATGTGTTTTTGGAACCGTGCCACATGGTGCTCCATCTCCAAGATAAACTGCGTGCCTACAGAAAGAAATTGTGTTCTGCTTCACCAGTGCAGTCCCAGGTTCTGCTGTTGCCAAAATTATTTTTGCTTTTATATTTCCTTCATATATATTCATAGCTCTGTAGATTATTGTTGCATAGTTATATAGTTCCTAGCTAACTCCACTACTCTTCCCTACCCTGACAGGCAGAAAGACAAACATGTACCTGAGGCTCCAAGCCCTGGGGGCCCAAGGTTAGACTCTCTGGGAGCCAAGGTTGAAACCAGCTCATCGAGACACATTTTCATAAACAAAGCTTTGTTCTTATCTAAGAAGGGGGAGAAATCAGAAAAGGAGGAATTACCTCATCACTTCTGCTTCTAATTGGGGATTCTTGTCAATTATACTAATTTGCTAAAATTACAAAGCTGTATTCACCCTATGTGGGGGTTGGCATTTTTCCATATCTGCCCCTGGAGGCCCCCAATAAAGACCAGCCTGTATATTACCTCCTATACTAATATTGTCTCAAAAGTGTTTTGTTTTATTCCTAGCTCTTTAAGGCATCACTGCACTTGAGCAAAGGAACAGCAGCTTCCTAAGCCATGATTTTACATCCCTGGAATCTGAGCTACACCTAGGACAGAAATGTCAGCTGGTGCATATAAGTTTCTAAGATGTTTAAACAAGACCCACATTTAACAATGGTTTTGTAAGAAAAAGGTCTGTGCCTAGCTTTCCATTAATTCTGGATGAATCCAATTTTAATTAAAAGCAATATCATACTGTTATGGGTGTAACTGGGCTCAGCAAGAAGGACACTGTTCCTGCTGGATGCCTGAACTAACAGGCATTGACTATAGGCTGATTAAGCAAGAATGCTATTAAAGTTTTTAAAGTGGTTTACATTATCTGGATCAGTCTTCCTGAAAACACAGAACTATGCTTAGCTCCCCTATACAGGACAGTCCAAGAAGTTTTAGAGTGGAGACACCCAGGATATAAACTGGAATGAGAAATTTCTGTGATGAAAATTGTGTAAATTATTGTCTTTGAAAAAGTCTCTTCTGATCATGGTATCCCTTTTAAATGGTTTTGCAAATGAAATAAGCTGTGACTGTTACCACCATTCATTATTATGTTAGGGTTGCAGTGTCGGAGACAGGCACACGACTGAGCGCACCAAGGGTCACAAGACAACAGCCAACATTTGCGGATGGACGTGCCCTTTTACAGGGAGCTCAAAATTCCTGCAGTTGAACACCTGATTGGTCAAGAGCTCACTGGCCAATGATATGTCTGCATTCAGGACTGAATGGGATTGGCTGGGGTCCTCAGCTGGAGTTCCAATCCAACCTATCATTGCCTTACCCGGGAACTTGTTTACCTCTATAACAAACTAGGCTAGCCAACTTGGGTTTCTGTTATGGCCAAATTTATCTGTTCAGCTTCAAACCAGCTATAGCTGTGACAAGTCACGTGACTCACATGATGTTCTATGTCCATTGCTGCCCAGTGGCATCACACTAAAGCAACACCAGTGTTAGGCAGTGTCAGAGCCCACAGAGCTCAGACTAAACCACAGAGATCTTGTCAGTTTCATGGTGAAGGATGTGTTCAAATGGATCTCTTCCAAGATGCTTTTCATCTTCTGGGTAACTACTTCCATCAGCCCTGTAGTTCAGGATGTCCCACCCAGGCACCGGTGAGGGCCCCTGAGGGTTTTGGCTAGATGTTTGCCCAAATCAAAACAATCAGCAGTGTCACCATCGAGGCATCCACAGCACTTTCTGCTCCTACCATCTTCTCCCTGTCCTGTGTCCCCACCCTCCAGCACTCACTATGTGTAGCTGAACTCAATTGCTCCCCAGCACACACCCACCCATGGTAAGTGGGGAAAATGCTGTCTTCAGCAGGAACGTGCTTTTAAGCAGCTTAGGATGAAATCTGACTGCTTTCCACCAGATCCTTCATTTCCTCTGCAGTTTTATTTTCAAGCTTGTTTCTGCTTCATTTCAGCCATGCTTCCTACTAATCGACTGTGTTTTCACACTTTAAGTGAAAAAAAACTAATCAAATGTGAATACATATTGCATTGAGCAAAGTAAAGCATTCCAGAGCAAGGTGGACTGGAAATCTGTTTAAATGAGATTTGAATAACGATTTTTATCATTAAATATCACATTTCAATTTACTGAAATTTAATGCTGATTTTGCATTTTATTTATCTTACTGAAAAAGTTGCATTTTCACCGGTTACTAAACATTAAATTGCAGTGACTCAAGGCCAGGTTAGATGGGGCTTGGAACAACTTGGTCTAGTGGAAGGTGGACTTAAAGGGCCCTTTCAACACAAACCATTCCATAATATAACCATTCCACCAAACTGAGCCTTCTTGCTGTCTGTGAGGAACCAGTATTTAAGTTATTGTATAGCTAAACAAAGAATTATTTAGCCCTCAGTTGTCATATTTTCTAATGCAATTTAGATTGATATTTTTTAGTTCATTTGTGTGGGGTGCTACTGGGACAGAAGAAAAATATTGTAATCAAATGCACAAGAAAATTTGTAGAGTAACTTTTATTTAAACTTTGCGTTCACTCAAATATATAAACTGTACAACCTAAAGCCAACATAGTAATGTATTCACTGGTGAAGGTGATCCCTTGGCATGAACAGGGTAATACACATATATACATACACACACAAATATATGTGCAGTCTGGATAAACCAAACTTAAAAATCATCACAGACACATGCAAAGTTCAGGAAGAGCAAATAATTCTGCTCCTCAGCAGCTAAGAAGACACAAATGCTTCTTCACAGCCTTTCACTGTGCTGTGCATGTATATACATCTAAATCACTTCTAGTGTCTTTGCAGCTTTTCTTCTTCACTCAAACTTGAAAAAAAAAAATTTGGGCCATCAGAAAGTAGTATACTTCCAGGCAAAAGCTGATCAAACACTTCAACAGCTCCAATTTCAAGTTATCCACTATGGTGGACATGGCAGAGTCCATAAGTTTTATCACAGCAAATACATATTGTTCAATATGAAATATTGATGGTTAATCAGAATATCGAAAAACATAGAAGACAGACATAAGTCTTGGGATGCAGTTTCACTATCTTAATCTGCTCTAGCTGCAGGCTGCTTGCAAAAGGGACATTCACAGGAGCAACACAAATTTTAAGACCATGTTGTATGAAAAATAAATTACTAAAATAAGATTTTTATTACATGCTTTTTATCCCTTCTTCTTCATTGATAAAATAATCCTCCTATGCATGTAGTACTGCTCCTTGAGCTTCTCAGAACAAGCTCCTTCCTTTTTGGTCTATCCTGTGTCATTGAAGGGACAACCTCTTCTCAAGTATCAGTGCCATTACTTCAGATTCATTATGACTGCCACTCAGCCGTCCCTTCTGGAATTTCTAGTCTGTGAATTTGCTTCCAAACAGAAAACATCCTTGTTTATGTCAGGCTGAATTGCATGTCCCTCCTGAGGCAGCTGGCCAGGAGAGGCAACTTCACTTAGCACAGTTAAAAACAGTAATGGATACAGGACAGACCAATTCAGGAGGTAATTTCATTACTCATTTAGAACAACGGTGAGTTTCTGCCAAAAGGGATGCTCCTGTCCTCCCTACACCAGACAGAACTTCCTACCTCTCCTTCCCTTGCACCAGGCTGATGATTATGCTGTAACATGGCAAATCAGATCTCTTTATTCTCTCTCTCATGTGTTTTTTCCAGGGCTACCTTTCACCTGGATCAGTGAACTGACTGATGAAAAGGCTCCTTGTGTGCCATCTTTTTTTTTCTAAATCTATCAGGTATTTCAATTTGAGGTTGGATTGTAAGAAAGCATATGTCTAGGCAGCATTAGCTCTTCCCCCGCATCAGAGAGCAGATAACGTACATGCTCAGGACACTGCCGGATGATTTTCAGGGGCCTGTACTTAGCTTCAAGGTATGTATGATAAATCTAATCCATCTGGATAGAGTGTATACAGAACATAGGACAGAACTCTAATTTTGCTAAATTGAGTCACCTTGTTGTAAGGTATTTTTTCAGGACATATAGAGGAACTAGAGTTTCACCTCACAGCCTCTGAAAGAAAACCCAGACCCTTAAGCTCTCTCCTTTGCTCCGTCCCCTTGCAGCCACGACCCAAACCCTGCCTTGGGGTCTGGCATGCTTGACTGCAACATGAGCAAGTGTAATGCAGACTTTTTGCCAGGCTAGCTTTCTGCTTGCTTAGTGAGCTGAAATAGCCTATCAGACAGTCACATAAACATTAGAACCAACTCATGTAATGAGGACCAGACATGTAGTGAGTGACCTCTGGAACTGCCTTCAAATCCTGCAGTCTAAGCTGAGGATCACATACAAAAGGGTAGGGAAATATATTCACAAACTCATTAGAGTCTTTATGGTGGTCTGTGGATACAAGTAACTAGGGCTAAAAATGAATACCTGAGTACACATCAGCATGGACATTTACATTATAAGTTTCTGAAATGGATAGAAGCCTTTTGATAAACCAGGTAATAATGTCTTATTTCACAGAGGGTAGAAACACCCCTTGAAGTGCTTAATGCCAGTCTAGATGGGGCTTTGAGCAACCTGGTCTAGTGCAGGGTGCCCCTGCCCATGGCAAGCGGTTGAAATGATTTGAGGTGCCTTCCAACCTAAAGCAGTTTGTGATTCTGTGATGCAGCAATGGACCACATTTTCTTTCAGCCACTGTAAGCATCCTCCCTTACAAATTACAGGGGCAGTTTGCAAACACATGCATAAATACAAGAGAGACATAGGACAGAAAACACCAGCTACTTAAGTCAAACATCACTCATAAGAATGACTTGTGTTTGAAGTCAGTTATAAAACTGCAAGTGATGTTTTTCAAAAAATAAGGAATGCTTTTCTGCAAGCAGCTGGAAGCCAAAGGCAGGTGGCACTCTGTACCAAACATGCCTTCCCAAATTCTGTCAGATAGGCCTAAGGAGGAAACTGACCTACTCACCAGGTTGCATGTTCACTCAAACCCAATTTGCTCTCTAGATTTCCAGTGGATGTTCTTGGTTCTGGCTGCTTGTGAGTTAAACTGTTCCTGCAAAAGCTCTGGTCATTACTGCCTGAGATCTGCAAAAGTACAGCAGGCACATCCTCCTATACTTCTAACATCCAAGCCCTTGCCTTCCTAAAATGCTAACAGAACTTCTGTTTCCCTTTTTCTCCATCCTTCTTTCCCTCCCTTTCCTCATTCACCCCCACACCAATTCCTGTTAAAATCTGAGTGATCAAAATGAGAAACCAAAGCTATCTACTGTGTGAACTGAACTGGGTAAACAACTTATACCAAAAAAAGAGCAGTTTTTAGAAAGGTAAGCTGAATCTGTATAGCTTTTGCTTGCAATATCTACCAGGTAAAAGCAGTAACTTCTTTTTTCCTCACCCAAACTTCTCCACACCAAATTCCATGGGTTAGATCAACTCAGAGTTTACTTTAACAGTGCAAGTTAAGGTAGTTCCTACTAAGTGAAATTCAGTTAGGTACATTTGGAATATAGAAAATATTCACAAGCTTAAGACAGTTTCACATCACATATCTTATGATGGAAATCCATTACCCCAAGGGCAATTGTGAACTAGGATGTGCAGTCATTGTAAACAGACCCTCTGAAGATTTTACTTCTTTCAAAACTAACTGAAGATCTCAATACAATTTATTTAGTTCTAATACTCTAGTCCTGAATAAAGGTGGACCATCACATGGGTTTAATGCTTAACCCCTCCGTGTTTAGAAAGAGTTGATTACAGCAGATCAATTCCTGATTTCATTCCCTAGAAATCAGCATGAGATGAGGATGCACCACACCAAAGCAACAATGAAGGAAAAAGCTGACTACACCCAAGTCTAAAACTAGTTCCTCAATTAAGAATTAAGAGGAAGTTTCTCAGAAGCCTAATCACAGTCTCTTTTGCAGGTAAGGACAGCACAGCAGGAACATGGGCATGGTTTCTGTTTATGGGACCTGGATGCAATTGCAGAACCATAGAAGCTGGAAGAGATTTCTGGAGGAGCGATTACTCTCCAAGCAAGAGTCATTTCAAAGCTGGATCCAGTTGTTCAGGGCCTTACAGATTTAAAAATCTCTAAGGATGTAGATTCTAGCATTACATACCAATCTAATTGCAAAAGTAGTTTCCTTTTATCCAACGGGAATTTCCTTTGCTGCAAGTGGTATAATCAATGAGATTTTTAACCTGAAAATATCACAGGCCAGAATAAAAATGAAAATGAACACATCAGAAGAATTAAAAAATTCCCTTTCTAAAACTGTTTTATAATGAATAAGGAGTCAACTCAGATACTTCACATTAAAGGCATAGTTGGAGCAGAAATGAATTTCCTGGTAAGCTTTTCAGGGCAGATGTTAATATATCAAAATAACAGGCTTAATATTAAACTGATTGCCAACTCTGAAAAATGTTCAATACTTTCCAGAAAAAGAACATGTGAAGAACTGTGCAAGATCTGAGTATTGCATCATCAGACTGATTCAGTTCAAGAGCAAATGTCTAGGATACAGCAAAAGAGCAGCACCTGACAATAATTCCCCTTTGCTTGTACATCCATCTGTACTTCAGGCAGTGTCTGTCTCTCCTGAGTCCTGCAGAAGCTTCTTCCCCCAGTGCACTGAAACACTGCTGTTCCTTGTGAATACAGAAGTTATTTATTCTCACACTTTGTGCTGCAGTAAAACAGTAAGGCAGCCTCACCCATGAAATATTAAGACTTCTTCCTTGAGACACAAAAATTATCAAGAGCTTGACCTATTATTACAGAATACTCTTTCACCCCACTATTACAAAAATCCCCCAAAATATGCAATATAAAGTAGCACATTCTGAAGATTTTATCAAAAACTAACTCTGACAGACCATTTGAACAGCTCTGAGCAGTCACAAGTCCCACTGACCACACATGCTGTCCGGAGAAGGAACTTTCCAATGCCCTTGGCAAACAACAAGGATAAGAACACCAGCCTCAACCCTAAAAAAGCCTGACAAAACCTTCTCTACAGACAGGCTGGCTTGCCAACACTCATCTGGAGAAAAATTATCGAATACTTTTACTTGGTGTAGTATTTCCTTTTCATAACATTACTTGCACATTTCTCCCATATTAACCTTTAAGCAGAATTTAAGCTGATGCAGGCATCTTAGACATAAAATGAAAGTTATTCACTCCAACATTACTCTTTTTTCCTCCCTTTCCAAGCCTCATTGCCATATCCTTTTGGAAAATGGCAGCTGTATTATTACATACCCCATGTCCAGTATTGCAGTGTTATAGTTGGGGTATCTAAAAAAATCCTCAGAAAATATTTAAAATGTTCTGAAGAAAGGCAATCGTACCGTAAGAAAGACAGTATTAGTCAGGGGAGTTGTGGTACAATCAGGTGCCAAACCCAATTGTAAAGAGTATCATATTTGTTTAAGCCACCATGAGGGAACCAAAGCGTGGGTACTCTTTTGAGCCTTGTCCACAGCAATTTCAGCTAATGAGCTTTAGCTGACTAGTGGAGAGGTCTGAAAGCACCCACAGAGCACAGGACATTTAGTTATCTGTGAAACCTCAGTAATTCAATTACTCTGGATCATAATAACACTTTAAAAGTAAAATGATAGTAACTCACCTTACCACTGAACATTTCCTCAGCACCTCAAGAGTCAGATTCAGTCTTGGGCACAGCCATGCCCTGCTCAGGAGCAAGGTGTCCCCAGGGAGACACAAGGTTCCTGAGACCATATGCTAACACAAGCGACCATGAGGGGCTAGCTCAGCAATACCAGCAGGCTGCACCACTCCACTCCCTACTCTTTCAAACTCCAAATATCTCAAGGATTTACAGATTATAGCTTTTATTTAATGAACTGAAAATAATGACACGCTTCTGTGACTAGATGCCCTTCTGCAGGTCAGGAGCAGATATTAAACACAAGTCAAAAGCACAGTTCACTTGAGTAGCTTATGAGTTTAAGTTAGTGAAGTCTGTCTTTACAATTCAGTAAAGAAGTGCTTAGCAAGCTGCTACATCAGCCTAAAACTGCAAGAAATTAATTCTGCCAATAAATATGCAAACATAACAAAGCATAGGTGACAAACTGCAAATAAATAGTACCTGTACACTGAAGTCATATCCAGTTTCCATGAATCCAAAAACACCTGCTTTTCTAACTCCTGTGGAGCAATACAAAAACAACGCTATTGCAACTGGTTGGTATTTAATGTCGTATTATTTTTGTAGCAGAGGCAGCTGGAACTACGGACCACAGTGTAAGAAAGTGCCACCATCCCAGCTAATGACCAGACAAAGAGGGTATATTAGGTCTTGCTGTCACAGATGTTTTAATACTCCAACCACAACCTGAAAACACCACACACAAGGTGAGGCTGTATGTCCTGAGCTGCAGGAACTGTATTTGACTTTACTAGGTATTTCTACTATAATATTTTGTTGAGAAGTTGTACTAATTTTCCCAATGAAAATTGATCAGAGGGGCCGTTTTAGCCTGCCAGGCTGCATATACCTACTCCACCATTTGAAAGGATTTCTCTTGTGCAC
This sequence comes from Agelaius phoeniceus, assembly GCF_051311805.1. NCBI lineage: Eukaryota > Metazoa > Chordata > Aves > Passeriformes > Icteridae > Agelaius > Agelaius phoeniceus. Next base: position 819,663 of record NC_135281.1, read on the forward strand.
AGAGCTCTAAAGCTAATCTTACAAAGCCCCATGAACAGCGTTCTAATGAAGTGTTAACTGCAGAATAAATCAGCTTAAATCCAGGAAATTGTTCCAACAGATTAAAGACTTGATGCCAAAGAGAAAGGAGGAAGTCCTGCTCCCACTTTAGAAATATCTCACTTTGTTTTGAGCCTGCAACCCACTATTTCCATTTGGTGGTCTAAAATTTTTTATCAAAAGAGACAGTGAATAATGGGTTCACATACATGCCATGCTGCTAAGACTGTACTTCCATCATACCTCTTCAAAGACATCTTTTTGAAAGTGAAGAGCCTTGATCTATTTATTATTCTTTACAAGGAATTCACTGCACACCTTTGATCATTTTTCAGAATCTCTACCAGTTTCACTGGGTCTTTGAGAGCGATGGGACTAGAACTCATGCAGCACTCACAACACAGCTGCATTGTGAGCTTACACACTGTTTCCTAGTTTGATCACTATTATTTTTCCACAAGCATCTAACCTTCAATTTGCTTTTCTAAACAATGAGATAATATTTTGATAGAGCTGCCTATTATAAACCCCAGTTCTGCCTCTGACTGGGAAAACCAATTCAGAGCTCATCACTGTACACATACAGTGGGGGCTGTTGTCTAGCCGCATTACGTCACTGCTGAATTTAAAATGCTGCTTTATCACTTAGTGCCACAGGATTTTTTTCATGTTTCCTCAGAGGTAACTATGATAATGTATGTTTATTGATACAAATAAATGTAACTTGCCTTCAGTTTCGTTTTCTAACTTTTACTTCTCTGTGCTTTTGTCTTCCACATCATTCTCTGGCAATGGTTAATATTGTGAAAACACTGTATAAAATAGATCTTCCATCTGTCTGATTTATAGCTATATTTTCCTTGGATGTCCCAATAGTCTTCATGGTCTCAGAAACGCCAATTATTCTTCACTCACCTCCTGCACCAGTCACCCTTTCATAAAGCTTCACTACTTCCCTTTGTCCTCCCAGTGGCTTCCTTCCGAGGAGCAAAGTCCCAAACCATTTAACGTCTCCTTCTCTCTTCTAATTCCACGCCTTTGATCTCTCATCACCTCTCTCTCTCTTTTCTAGTTCTCTTATACTCAAGAGTTTGCTCATTATGCTGATAATGGGCTCCAGTGTTGATTATTCATATGATTTTACTGCTTTATAGGACTTCCTCAGAGAGATCTATCAGTTTCTCTTTGGTAGTGTGCCTTAATGCTGCCACAAACCTTCATAAATGTATATGCAACCTTTGACACAATGCTCTGCTTCCCCCATCACTCCCAGAGTTGGGAATTTCATTAAAAATATTTTACTACATAATTTTAAATCGAATGCTCATATACTTCTCTCTTGACCTCAAGTTGACTACAACTTTTTTTTTTTTTTTAATTAGCCCTTTTGTGTACCTTTGCTCCATTCATGTATGAGCTATGTTAGGAGCTGCAAAGAGAAAAAGTATCCATTCACTGCAGAGAAATCCTACCCTCTCCTCTCCTTGTCCAAGAGCTTTGATGAAATGAAGGGTGCAGAGGGAATCATCACAGGCTCAGGCATTCATTTCTTTTCAAAACAATGGCTTGATCTGGTTTAGTTGAGTAAGTTCATCATGATCTCTTTCTAGGCTGTACTCTTGGTCTTCTTGGACCCTTCAGGCAATGCTTCTTATGTCAGTATTACTCAATACAGTGAAGTCAGAGATCAGTTCCTTCGATCTATCTGAACCTCCTGTTTGGCACAGGAATACAAATGTTTTTTTTCCGCAATTCCTTTACCAAACCACACATTGGGATTAAGAAGTCTTGTTTCTCTTGGGATCTTTTGAGTCAGCGTGAAATACCTTTGCACTGAATGAAGGGACCAACAATTTCCACTGAAGCTCAATACAGTGGCACGGGATACACTCCTGTTAAATATTCACCTCAGTTAGAGATTAAATGTTTTGATTTTCCTCCAAATTAAGACGTAATCAGGGAAGAAACCAAGAAAGAGGTAAAAGCTCCGAAGCTACTTCTCCTGCAATGCCTCTGCAGACAGCTTGGAGGAAAATAGAACCCTCACCATCACTGATTGAAAGCTGTTTTCTACCTTCTACTATGCAATCATCAGTAATAAAAGTCATGGCTCTTCATCAAGCCACTGCAGGAGAGAAACAGCACAGCACCTCTCCACCAAACTTCTTACCAGAGAGAGGTGATCTGTTAATGCAGGTGCTCAGAGGAAGAAGCAGTAGATGTCCTTGTTAAGATGCAATTGTTAAAAATTAGCAGTATACAGGCATGCCAGTAAAATAAGGATGGAACTTTCTCATAGTTGCTCAGAAACCACTGCAGGCCTTGTCTGCTTGGCCAGACAAGAGAAAGAAATCCCCCTCCTACTGCAACTGCACCCAGGAGTTCAGAGGCATCAGAAGACGCTAGGAGGACGACACCTCTGCTCCCCACAACCTGGCTTTCCCTGTACCTCTGATCCACACAGATTATTGAACCCTGCTGCAGGAAAGCAGAGACCAAGGGCATGGAACAAGTCCCTTGATGGATGGAAAGGTAAGTGCCAGTCTTGAAAGCTGAGGTCCCAGACCCTGGAATCACTGCTACTCAAAAACCTTAAAAACACAAAAGAAAATTTGAGTCCAGTGATTAAGGATAGGCTAAAAATACTTCAGACTTCACTAAATGAAATATTTAAAGATCAGGATTTAAACTCTGTGAGCTTTTCCTTACTGAATGTTTTGACAATACAAAGACTGTATTTGCTTAAGTAAGTTTTGGGCCAACAAGGTGATTGATGATGGCTTCCGCATAAGCAGTTCATTTAGGATAATAACAGCAGCATAAGTGCCATGTTTATAATCAATCCATAGCCCAGAACAGTTGAAGACTAGAGATCTGAGAAAACATTAATATATCACATCAGTGAATAAAAGTATTGGAAAGCAAGATATCTGTATTACAACACTTTGCAGTTCAGAGAATTAGTGATCAGATAACAAATTAAGCTTTCTGGTGCAATGTGTTTTAAGCCATTCCAATTTTTTTTCCCCCAAGGACTACTATCTACCAATGAGAGAAAGCAGAGAGATTCATATTCTGGAAACCTCCCTAAATGGCTGAGTAATATGTGCCTAAACAGTTCTTATTTTATGAAAATTAAGTACTGACAGTATTTCTCCTGCATTTATACACAGTTTAAAATTCATATTTCTATTCTGCTGTGAATTTCTTCAAAGCTTACTATGCCATACAAAGGACTTTATCCTATTTCTTATTTCCTCCTTTTTTTAAAGGGAGCACAGGCTTCTCTGGCTGTTTTATTACTTTTATTGTTAAGAAACTCCTGTCTTTATTAAAGAAAAATAAAACAATTGAAGTCAAGAGGGGAAAAAGCAGTTATCTTTTATAAGGCCCAAGGAAAAACATGCATTACTCTTCTACTACTGACAAAAAAAGATAATAAAATGCTCAGTGAATGTCTCCTCCATCTGTCTGAGAAATCCTATGCAGCACAATTTCCAAAGCTGGCATTTGAAGGCTGTCTTGGGCTTGTTTCACAACCTCAAAAACATGTTTTTAAACAAGGAAAAAAGAAGAAGAAAGTTTTTTCTCCCCAGATCAAACCAGCTCTTGAGGACATTTCCTGAAGCTCAGCACCAAGTGGCACAAGCACTGAGCTCCACTGTCCCTTCCCAAAAGCTGCTTCTGCGCTGCCTCCCAGCACTGCACATTCTCATCTGCTCTTCACTGCTGATGCCGGAATTCCTACAGAAATTCTGCTTCCTTCAGGATATCACAGTTAAAAATAAAATAAATAAATAAAATAAAGGCAAAATGGCAGACTTCGTAAACAATGTTCAGTAAGGAAATGTAATTATCTAACACCTAAAATCACTGCCAGAAATGGAATGCATTCACGTGGAACAGGCACCAGACTCCCTCTCCTGAGAAACCAACTGGTAAGCTCTGCAAATAGTTTTAAAGACATTTTTATACTGGTGTGAGTGCAGCATATATATAGTTATAGTGGCCTAGAATTCCCCTTGCAAACACTTCATTTAGATGATTACTACCAAATGTCACATCAAAAGCCATTTCTCACAGTGTAAGCTCAATCACTATCCAAAGGGCTTGATGGGTTCATTATTCTTTTGAAGCTTCTGAAGTACTTCTGAAGTGACCAGGCAGCCCTGGTGTTGACACTGTTGTTTCCCAGATTTCAAGAACTGCTCAAATACCTGGATACAGGCCTGTCAGGCTACCTAAAATTCGGAAACTGTTGCCAACATTCCTATGCATTTAGAAAGAATTAATGAAGACATAGTCAACATCAACAGGAAACCAAACAAACAAAACCAGTAAAAAACATGTGGTTAAGGTAGGCACAAGAAGTCTCTGTTACTACTTTGGTATGACTATCTCAGGCCAGAGAGGGATCAGAAAGGTGGCATGTCCTTAAGACTGGAAAAGATCTTTTAAGATCATTCAGTCTGATAACTAAAACACTAAATCATAAAAAAATCTTCCATTTTCCACCCAAAGTATAGATATATCAGAAAGTAAGATTTGGGTGGGGGTAGGGGGGTGGTGGGATGCAAGTATGACAGCATTTTTTATCCCTGAACCTCTAACTCCATGCTTCCCAGAACGCCACCACAGAATTTCAGAAAAACCAGGATAGACCCCAAGGAAATCAGATCAGCAAAGGTTTTTAACTCCCTTGCAGGTCCTGGGTGAGAACTGGAACACTGGCTGAGTGACAGGGAGTGCTGCAGTACAGTCAACTACTTTTAAAGTAAGTAACACCTCTGAGTAACCATCACAGACCTGAGATGGCTCCTTCCCTTGGAGCACAGTCACAAAAAATCAGTCAGCAATTACTGTGACCAAAGAGTCTGGTCACAGATCCTCTGACCACATGGAATACATCCAGACAAGCACATATTCAAACACCAGGAGAACAAAAAACAAAAATCTGGCCTTAAGTTTTTTCAAAAGCTTCTCCAACTGCAAGCATCACACTTTGCAATTCCACATAAATAACTCTTTTGCATGTTGGAAACAGGAGAAATGCTCATATTTTTAAGATTTGAACTGCTGCTGAAGAGATCAGGAAAAAAGCATTTGGAGAGCAACAGAGCTCGCCCACGCGTGGAGGTGCTTCCTGAAGCTTGGCTGGCAGCTGGAAATACTTTGAGTTGTTTGGGGCATTTTAGTAGAAGCTTAGAAAAACTTTGTGATCCCTTGAAATCACAGGCAACTTGTCTCTGGCTCCTGCCTCATGTGGTCAACCCCACAACTGAGTCCAGGGGCAGGATAGCCATGAACTCCAAGTCTATTTAAAGCAGTTACAAATACAGAAATTAAGTGTCCAAAAGGTATTGAATATCTGGGCAATGGTCCTGCTCAGTGTGGCAAAAAAAAAAAAAAGTTAAACCTTTACTCTCTTATGTCAAGACCCCCATCACATATGGCAGCATTCCCAGGCTGGGGTACACCTGGATCTCTACAGCACACAGCCCATATCGCTGCTCCTCTCTGTGGTGGAGGCCTTGCTTTTTCTTCAGTGTGGCAGTGGGAAAAAACAAAATTACACTTAAGCAAAGATGACCTGAACTACTCCATTAGCTCTTTTTCTACAAAGCTACAGCCCCCCCTGTGCTTTTGTATTCACTCTGCTGGAAAAGTCCAGTCCTTTTGCAACTTAGACATTTGTGCTGAAATCTTGGCAATGACAGGTTAGTAACTGAAAAATGTCAGTTGAGAGCCCTAGATTATGCCAACTCTTCAGTTACAATAATTCAGTTCTACAGCAGAGCAGCACGAATTAGCGTGGTGCCCGACACTACCAAGTCACATTACAGCCAGGGACACAACCCAGGCTACAGCCCAGCACCACAGGCTAACACAGGCAACCAAGGACTCACCAAGGAAACGTCTTGATGGACAATTTTCTAAGCAACATCTCCTTCCTTGTGTTTCTTACAACACCACAGCAGCAGCTACAGTGGTTGCATGATATAGGCATTGCACATTTTAAAATGCTGAATAATATCCCTCCTCTATAAGTAATGTCCTCACTGTGAACCAGCAGCCTGGCGGTCCCTCAGTTCTGCTCTCAACTCCAAAGCAGACCCCCACAGGCACTTGACCTCACAGCAGTGTGACCATGCTCACCTGTGTGGGGATGGAGCAGAGAGGCCACTCACTGACTGGTGACCTCACAGACTGTTTAATAAACATGAATTGGTGGAAATACCTGGTGAGTGTTCCATCCACCTACTGCTAGAAGTAATAAAAAAAAAATTTCTCACTGATTTTTTTTTGCCCAATAATGAATGCTTCCAATTAATTACTTAAAACATGTCAGGAAAGAATAGTTTTATTCTGTGGTTGAGCTAATCCACATGAAGATTTTCACTAAACTCTGTGCCTTTCTTTAGGCCAGCCAATGGATCAAGCCCAAATGCATTGTAAAATGAGAAAAAAAAATCTTCCCTGCCTTTCCTGAGGGCCATATGATATGTATTTGATAACCTTTTCATCCAAACTAAAGGAAAAAAGAAGTTTAATTTGTAACAAGGGGCATTTCTTTCTGGAAAACCATATCAGAATGAACTGCATAAGCAAAACAGCAAATGTAGAGCTCTTATACAACGATTAAAACCACTTCTTTGTCAACTGAGCAGCCGGTCCTTGCCCAACACTCCCAGTGCTGTTGTATTAGTTCTCCACCAAGGCAGAGACAAACCACGCAGCATGTGAGCTGGCAGAACAGAAAAGCTGACTTAAACCACTCCCCAAGTCACATCTGCCATCTGGACACAAGCTCTCCTTTTCCAGTCTGAGTCATAAAACTACACACTTACACAAATCAAGTTTTTCTTTCTACCTATGCAAAGGTAGAAATAACCTTCACATCCTGAAACCATTCCCCCACCCCCAGATTTTATTGGCTAAGTAGTAGCCAAAACTACCATAGCCAAAAGAAACTGTTAAAAACACAAGCACCTAACTTCAGTTTCCACACAAAAACAGACCAAAAAAACCCTCAGCAGAAAACTACTACATGTGACAACAGTACTGGAGAATCAAGGCAAATTTTCAAGAACAGATCTGAAAAATCAATTTAGAGAGAACAGAAATTTCAATAAAGATCTATGTCCTTTGTATTTATAAAACTTAAATGTACACAGACACCAAATAATTCTAGAACACACTATAAGGGTATCGGCAGCAAAATTTGTGAATTTCCAGTTGTATTTTTTAAGTATTTATGATGCTTATAAATAAATTACAATAAAGTCCATATATAGGATAAAAAGTATTACTAGATCCTTATTAATTTACATAATGCACTAAACCCCTTCCTTAATCACTGTCTTTGTTTAAGGAATTCCAGAGGTTAACCCAGGGTCAGACTGTTTATCTGCCTCAGCACAGAGAAACCATCAAAAACACAGTCACAAAATCAACTGAATTAGGACCTAGGTGTAATTCATACACCAAGCTGTGTTAATCTAACTACAGCATCAAATGGGACCATTTGAAATAGGAAGCGTATGCACAGACACTAGACTGCAGTTCAGCCCATAAGGTTGCAGTTTCAATCAGCAGCAGCAAGCACAGATATGCACTGACCTGACTGAACTGATTCTAATTAAACCCCCACATGTGTATACTGCCAGTACAACACTACTAAATCAGCATTAATTTGTAATTTGTTGGGCTCATTTTCAGCCCAAGCTGTGTGCAGACTAGGCTCACTGTGGGGCAGCAGGAGTGCCAGAGGGGCACAGGATGCGCAGAGCCTCTCCCTGGGCAGCGCTCACAGCAGGCGGAGCTGCCGCACAGTCAACATCCGGACAACTCCAGAAAACCCTGAGTGGGAAAGCCCCTGCCTGCACTAACACGCAGCTGAAAGCAGACCACAGAGGGTGGGCATAAGTGGTCAATTTTCCCAGGGAGAGAGACTGCAAGGAGCCTTTTGCAGCACTCTACTATACCCTGTATTCATAAAGTCCGGAAAAAGGGGCAAGGAGCAGTGAAAGTCTCCTGAGGATACAAGCTATTCTGAGAACAAAGAGAAAGGCTGGCTGAAGATCTGCAGAAAAACCCTCTGAGAGTAATAATGGAGAAATAAAACAACAGATTAAGTTCAGCACAAATAAAGTTCCAGTCTGAAGATAAGTTGTCCATATTTCACATATAGAGTAGTGTGCTCCAAACCGACCATTAACATTCAGAAAATCTTGCTGGAGTCACAACAGATTGAGTAAAGCATCAGTTCAAAGAAATTCAACGCACGAAAAAATAACGTTAGAAAATTATTAGTAATGAAACTACCATATAAAAATATAGAATGGCTACATCTTAAATCCTGGATGCAGTGCCTGCTCCTTCCTTTCAAGGGAACATAATGGAAAGGAAAATATTTTTTAAAAGGAAACAAGGTTTGAAAATACAAATGAGAAATAATCAATCAGGCTAGGGTTCTTCTGCCTGGAAACAGAGATTGCTGCAGTGAAATACAACAGAAATCATCAACTGAATGGAGAAGGTAAATTGAGATCAATTATTTACTGTGTCCAAACAATACAACAGCTAAGAGATAGGAAATTAAGGCAGCAACCGTCAAATTCAAAACAAAACAGAGGTAGTCAGCACCTACAAGGCGATTCTGTGCTCTGGAAAATCTCCCCTGGGATGTGGCAGTGCCTTACATTTAAATGGATGGGAGACAAGGGCTAGTTCACAGAAGAAAAATGCATTTATCATGAGCAAAATAAAAGCAAACAACATCTACCCCTTGATATCCTACAAATGACAAGAGACAGGAGGGCCATCAGGCAAAGGTTTATATTACACATCCTGATCTTATGATCTTCTCTTTTTGGTCACTGTTAGAAAAGAACACTGTTCTTACATGACAAAAATCAGTTATGTCTCTGGTACTCCTCAGACCTTTTTGAACTCACTCAGCTTTCTTACCTGGCGAAAGCTGATCTTCTGGGGAGATGAGGACACAGAGGGGCTGGATTAGTACTCTGATTATTCAGCAAACTGAACCACATCAGGAAAACCTCCAGTAAATGCTGAAGGTGGTACAAGAGAGAGCAAGAATATGTGACCACCCCTTTGGCATGGAAGCCAGTCTTTTGATCAGTTTAAGATGTAACACACAGCTTCATCACCAAAGCAGGGGTGAAAAGGAAGCAACTGATTGCCTACTTTCTCTGTTCAAACTCACAGGTAAAAGCCACAATTCCAGCTCTTGTGGACGGAAAAAATAGTGCAGCTACACATCTTTAGTCCATCTGCTAACTACAAAGAGAGTCTGGTTAATATATGACCAAATAGTAAAGGTTACTTTAAAATTAAACACTACATTTATAACCTCTCCTAGTTTTATATTACATAAATAAGGAAAACCCCTTTGGGGAACTAGGCCCATTGTAAATAGAGAAATGCATCCAAGTCTGGAAAGGACAATAGCCAAATGAAAACAGAGCTATTCCTTCCATGCTTCCTACAGCACTCATTGGATTACCATAATAAATGGTGCTATACCAGTCACAGAATACAATGGGACATGACCAGATAGAAAATGGTGAGTGATCAGTAAGGTCATTAAAAATCCAGCAAATTCCATTTATAATTCAGAATTTACAAGAGCAGAACTGAAAACCAAGTGAGGATATTTAAGTCTCTCATCAATTCTGCTTTGCACAGTAGTAGGCACAGTCACCCAACCCTTTCCACAGCAGGACCAAATCACAACTGCTCTGCTTAATAACAGACCGGACTGGCCAGGACACTGAGAATTCCCAGAGAAAAGCAATACAGGATTTTATTATTCCTCCCAAACCACATTTGCATAAACATGAAACCACTGAGGAGTAGTGAGACACCTAACAGGACCACTGTCTTCAACATTACACAAGGAAGCTACCAAACCGCTCCTCAGGCTCCTGGAACCATCACAGGTTAAACCAGGCCATCATATTGACAGACTTAAATAGCCTGAGCCAGCCCTACACAGTGCCCAACATGGGCAGCACAGACATATTTACTTTTATCCAAGACACAGCTGACACAATGAGTACAAGATAAGGGCTGCTCAGGGAGGGTTATGTTGTCAGCACTGCCTATGGAAACAGAACTGAGGGTTTGGCTTCGCCATTTTTCAGGAGGAAACTAAGATACTGTTTGTGAGAATGAAAATGAAGTAATTAAAAATTAAACCCCCTAGTCTCTTCTTACACATAAAAACAATCCTCTCCCCAAAATTTAAAGCTGAATTGCTTTCTTTTTTGTTTTTATTTTCATCCTTACACTATACTACAATTATATTTTTTGTGCTTCTTACTGAAATACCTATATGTTACTACTTTGCTGTAATGCTTACCTTGAGCATACAATAGAAGAATGTTTAAAAAAGAAGTCTCAGAAGTATCTCTAAAAATATTTTCTAGCATATCTTTAAGGAATCATAGTACATGTTGTATGTAATAAAACTTCCAAAATCTAAAGGTACCACTACACTTACACTTTCCAATGGAAAACACTGAGGACTGTGTATGACCAATGTGAAATAAGAGCTGCAAATGGGAGCACTGGAGGGTTTCTGAAGGTGAGATTAGAAAAATCCAAACCAAACACCTTTATTAATTTCAATTAATTTTTAACCTCAGATGGAGAATGAGTAGCTAGGAATATAGTTACAGGCTTCAATAATGCTGCTTCGAGCAGTTGTATAATTTTAATTGTATTATATTGTTTAATTTTCATTGTGTAATATTTCCAGCTTCTACCTTTGCAAACATCTTGATACAAGGCAAATGAAGCTGCTGCCCTAAGACATGGTGCTTTGTGTGCCACACAGGGCTCAAAATTCCAAATAAATAATTGAAATTGGAACAGTCATTGCCCATCTTGAGCCCCCTCAACAATTCCCAGTCCAGTGGCCAATAATCCAGATGAATCCTACTGATCACTTTGCTTCTTCAGGACTCCACCCCAGTTCACTAAGCGAGACATCTGGTAAGGTCTGCTCGCCTAGCCCAAGGAAATTATTGTGCTAGAAAATTTTCATGTTAATTTTAAATTGAGCTCCCTCACTCTACATCACCTTTCTGCTTTTTCCCACAGACTGATGCTCTGCTGCTGCTGCACCTGCTTTGCCAGGCTCCATCATTTGGAAGACAAATGTTTCTAAAGACAAGGCAAAGCAGAAGCTAAAGCAATGAGCCTCCAAGTCCTCTGAACATGGGAGACTCACAAGCATGCCTGACACACAAAGCAGAACCAGATTCTTCATAGAATGGCCTGGTTTGGGAGGGACCTTAAAGCTCACCCAATACCAACCCACCTGACACGGGTAGGGACATCTTCCACTAGACCAGTCTGCTCCAAGCCCTGTCCAACCCAGCCTTACATACTTGTATTCCATACCTCTCCACTTGTAACCCCCATCTTCTCATCACCTCAGTATTCAAACACAAAAACTCTTCTGGATTTCCCACACACAACCCCCTGATCCTTACCAGACAGTTCCTGTTCTCTGGAGCAAACACGCGTGTGACCAAGTCACAACCTCACAGCAATTCATGCTGTGACTGTACTTTATCACGACACTATCGCACACCGGCTCCAACCTCCTTGCGAGCCACCAAAGAAGGTGCAGACCCCAGGCTCTCAATCGGCAATACAACACCCCGAGGCAGCGCCACGAGCCGCCGGGCAGCGGGACAGGGCTCACAGCCTCGCTTGTTTTGTAATACCCCATCTTCTGTAGTGCCCTTTAGAATGATTGTCTTCAAGGTAGCAGAAGCCTCTGATTTCGAGACAACGTATTTAATTACTCCTTGTGACTTACACTAAATACAAAACATTCATTAAACAGAAAAAAGAGACATAATGTATCAAGCCAACGAAAATCTTCAAAAGCTATTCCTTTCCCATTCATATCCCTACAAGGCTGGACCGAATTAAACATAAACACCCAGTTTGCGTTGTCCGAACTAAATAAAACAAATGAGAATTCTGAGATCTGAATACCGTAAAGAAAAGCTATAATTGAAAGAAAGCAGAACGCCCGACGCACTCCCGTCCGTTATTTACATGAAAAAACCATCTCCGCAATAACCTCGGGCACTTCCGAGGCGTTTCCCCCACTCCCAGCGCAGCCCGGTGTGACGAGGATCATTTCCCACTCCTGCGGGGGGAGCGGGTCCCTCGGCCGGCGCCTCACAGCGGAGCCGGGCTGCGCTGAGCCCCCCCTCAGCGGCGCGTCTCGGCGGGTGACGGCGGCGGCACCGACCCCCCTCGCGGCGAAATCACCCGACGGGACACACAGCGCCCACGGGCGCGGCTGCTATTGACTCCGGCCCGCCCGCCGTTGCCGCGTGGCACCTACTGCCCAGGGGCAGCCGCGCGTCTCGGAGCCGCAGCGGTTCCGCGGGGTCCCGCGGGTGCGGGGAGGATCCCGGCGGGGCCGGCCTGGGACTCACCTGGACCGCGGCACCTCCGCACTCCGCCCGCCGCGGCACGGAGCTCTCTGCGCCTGCGCGGAAGCCGCCCCTGCGCGGGGTCGGGACTACAAACAACATGGCGCCGCCTCCCACCGCCCTCGGGCGGCGCCTCTCGCAGCTTCCCCCTCCCGCCGGCAGATGGCGCCGCCTCGCTGCGCGCGCCCTCCGGGCCCCGCGCGGCCCCGCCCCGGCCGTGAGGGCAGCGCGGGCGGAGCTGTGCCGCTTGGGCTTGGGACTGCGCCGGTGCTGCCGTGGCTCGATAGGGTGACCTGTGAGCACGGCTGTCCCTCCGTCCCCGCTCAAGGGCCGCAGCCGTACCTGTCTGGCAGCGCTCCGCGGAGACCGCGTACTATCCTCCACCTCCTCCTGCCTTTCCCCTTTTCTAGGAACGTCTCCAAGTGGAAGCACTCCCTTCCCGGAGTAGTGTGGCATTCCCAAGGCCTCTCGCCTTACCCTCGGTAGGGCTTTACCCTAAACATTTAGGATCGAGGTATTTCCCAAACCTAGCCTGTGCCCTGGTTTCTGGTGCCATCCTGTGGTCTTTGCCCTTGAATAGGTCTTGGAGCAAACAGCAGTTCAGGCAGACCACACCAGCTGTATTGACTGTGCCTCCCTACGAGGACCGGGATTTTCTTTGAGATCCCTCTTCAGAAGTGTGCACTAAATGATCACTGAGTACAAGCCAGCCTGGCTGAAATGGCCCCGTGGTGGAGCTGAGCGTACCCAGGGAGGCCTGAATGGCCCTGGCCAGCCTCACCTGGGAGCCCCACCCCACCCTTGGGAGATCTCATTCCCGCTCAGCCCAGTGCCCTCCTCCCTGCCTCACTTACAGGAAGGTGCCTGTCTCCAGCTGTGCCTTGTCAGCTTGGCTCTGAACGGACCTTGGCTTTTAAGTAGCTTGTCCCTTGGGCAGACCCCTACAATGTGTATTACACCCCACCAACCTTATTCTAATTCGACAATTTTTAATTACATATATTTAATTTTTGTTTCATATAGGAACAAAAAAGCTATTAAATAGTACCATGACAAGTAATGTCTGCCCCTTCTTGCACAATACCAAGCATAATTCCAGCTCTTTGTAATACCTTTGAACTTGCCTGGGCTACCAAGAGCTAGAGAGGAAGGAAGAGGAGGTAAGTGTGGACTTGTGCAGGCACTATAAGCAGAAATGTTTACATTTTTAGGGATTATGTAAACTAGATGAGCTTGTTTGAACAGAGGTAGAAAGAGGGGAATTTCCTGCCACATGACTGTAAATCATTGCCCTGGCTCTCTCACCCAGGAAGCTGCTTTTAGGCTCTCTAGTGTGGCTGGTCCCTACAGTCCTTGATGGCTCTCTCACCCAGGAAGCTGCTTTTAGGCTCTCTAGTGTGGCTGGTCCCTACAGTCCTTGATGTTGTCCGCATGGATTAGGTGCTGGAGTTTATCCAGAGAAGGGCAACACAGCTGGAAAAGGGTTTGCAGCACAAGATCATGAGGAGTGGCTGAGGGAGCTGGAGGGGGTCAGCCTGGAGAAAAGGAGGCTCAGGTGAGACTCTGCAACTCCCTGACAGGGGGATGGAGCCAGGCTCTTTTCTCTGGCAACAAGTGACAGGATAAGAGGAAATGGCCTCAAGTTTCTACCAAGGAACGACTAGATTGGATATCAGGGAAAACTTCTTCACTAAAATGGTAGTCAGGCATTGGAACAGGCTGCCCAGGGCAGTGTGGGAGTTACCACTCCTGGAAGTGTTCAAAAAATATGTGGATGGGGCAGCTGGGTGTTAAGGAAACTTCCCAGTCTGTCCCATTCCCAAGGCTCTCTGGCAGTTACTCTTCCACCACCAGTGACTTTAACTGCTGGGACTGAAGCCCCTTTGCAGCAGCAGCAGCAGCTCCAGTGAGTTGAGGCGTGCCCTGTTTGACTCCCTGCACTCCCCACTCTCACAGGCAGACCAGCTTTCTCACCAGTTCAACCCCAGGTTTCCCATGGGAGTCTCAGATGTCTCGTTCCATAAAGCCCTTTATTTCCTGCACACTAACAGTGAAACAGCTTGAGCTTATAATATATGTTGAGAAATAATTAATGCTATAAAAGAATGTATTTTATAAAGATTGTAAAATCCAAATGAGTCTCTGACCACAAGCAGCCTGAGAGGCAGACGTCTATTCAAATTCCAAAATTCATGAAGGCAGCAGGATAACGCTTGGCATTTAGCTTATGAATAGACGCACCCAGCGCAATGATCACAATGATCACCGCCATCCCGAGCCATCGGAAGATGCCTAAGAGTGATCAGGAAGATGCCTAAGAGCGATCATTGCCCTGTGAATAACATTGATCAAGATAGCTGAAGTTGTCAGAAAGATACATGTGAATATGCGACTTCCGGATTTGATCGACGCTGGCTATCAACCAGGAAATGGCGATTGTCCAGCTCTGCACAGTGAAAGAACCAACTATGAATATGCGGAGTTACAAAAGAAACTTGTAGTCCTTCGCCTCGGGCATAATAAACTGTATAAAACATCCCCACTAGAAGTGGCTCTCGTGAACGGGGGAGGGTCCAATGCGATAGAGGCCGGATCCAGGTTCACCCAGCGCCGCACCCAGGCTCGACGCTGTCTCTTTGGCTGTGGTGGTTTTGAAGACTGTATTTTGATTGTGGAAAAAGATAAATAAATATTTTCTCATTTTTTGATAAATTAGTGTTATAAATGATCAAATCGTGAGCCAAAATTATCAAAAATTTAGCAAAGATTTATTAATTTGTCGGTGAGACCGAAGTTCAGTCTTCGAAACCACCACAGCCAAAGAGACAGCGTCGAGCCTGGGTGCGGCGCTGGGTGAACCTGGATCTGACCTCCCAAGTGTCAGAGGTCTCCCCCGTTCGTGCTCACGGCTTTGCGCAGTGAAGTTTTATACAGTTTATTCTGCCCGAGGCAAAGATGACCGAATTTCCTTTGTGGCTCTTCACATGCATCACTGTTGCTTTCCATGTGCAGAGGTGGACAAAGGATGAGTCCAGGTGTGCCATCGGCGTCGATCCACTTAGGAGGAGCCGATCTGCTTAGGAAGAGCCTTATATTCAGGTGTATCAGGTTGGTGCAGCTGACTATCTTGATAGACGCAATAGGCAAGGCGATAATCGCTCTTGGGTGGCTCTGGACAACTCAAGAAACTGGTAATTATCACCCTGGAAGCTTCTATTGTTACATTAAGGCGTAGATCGTTATCTTAACTTGTGTCCCAGAACTAGTGGAATCTAAATAAGACAGCTGCTCCTGGCCGGGGTGGTCAAAAGACATGGTTTGGATTTCACAATATTTTATACCATACATTAATAGCATGAATTATCCCTACCATATATTACATTAGCTTTCGATTGATCATTTATAACAATCTGGTGCCTCCAAGGAGCAGCCCAACAAAGGACTCCTGGGCTTTTATCCCCTCACAGTCCAAGCTTGTGCAAGTCTTGGCTCTTCCTCCCTAGTCCTCAGCTCTTGCATTGTCTGAGCACCTGGCTGGGCCACAAATCCAGTGCCCTTTGTAATGCACTGGGCTGGCATTTCCCATCCTCTCTTCAGGGAGTTCAATCTGCAGCTGTCACTGCAGCTGCGCCACCAGCTCTGGCACTGAATGGATTCCTCAACAGAGGGATGTGGTTCAGTGGTGGCCCAGACAGTGCTGAGTTAACAACCAGACTTGATGGTGTCAGAGGGCTTTTCAAACCTTAGTGATTCTGTGATAATTCCATTATTATCTCATCTGTGCCTGTGCTGCAGAACAGCAGTCCAGGACCCCACAAAAGGCAGCAGCATTTGCCCTAACACCACCTCCTCCCCATGTGTTTTTGACTGACCTGTGGGGTTTTTTCCTGCAGTTCTCCCAGAAATTGTTTGTTTCTATTTTTTTCCTGGAAGACACTGAAGAAAAGTGGTGCTGCTGGCAATGTCATGCAAAATTATACACTGAGATGTTCAACATCCAATGTAGCAATAACCACCATGTGGGCATAGGTGGGGGCTGGGAAGCAGATGGCTCTTTGACTGTACAGGCAGTCAGGGATGGGGTTCCTCAGTGCTTTTGGAGTTGTTCAGTCGAGCCAAGTGTGCTCAGTGTGGCTCTGGGCCAAGGCTCCAAGAGGATGGAGCTGTTGAGGCCCTGGATGGGCCAGCTGACTTTGCACTGATACTGAAATTGGCCGGATAGAAACTTTATAACACAGTTTTGAGTATTAGAAGAAGACATTCTTTATTGTAACATGCTGGTCACTCAGGGGGATCCTTCCTCCATTCCAGTGGGATGAGTGTTGGGTGAACAGGGATTTTATCATGCACACTGATTACATATTCATTAGCTATCCCTGCTTCCTTGGCTTTATTTTACATAGCCACACATCTTACCAGAAGTCCTTACATGGTTCTTTGGAGTCCGTCTTTGTAATATATGTTATAAGATAATTCATGCTTAGGGGATAATGTATACTATAAAAATTGTAAAATCCAAGTCTCGGACCACAAGCAGCCCAGAGACAGATAACTATGGAATTTTGAAACTCCTGGAGGCAGCAGGAGAACAATGCTTCGTTTACCAATGAAAGAACGTGGCCAGCACAGAGATGGGCTTCCTCTGGAGCCACCAGGGAACACCCAAGGGTGATCATTGCTTGGTAGATACCATCTGTGACTGTGGTCACAAGGGTTTTCAGGATGAAGAAGAGATGAGAATGTTGACTCCATGATCAGAAGGCTTGATTTATTATTTTATGATATATGTTACATTAAGACTATACTAAAAAGAAATAGAAAGGAAAAGGTTTCTTCAGAAGCTAGCTAAGCTAAGAATAGACAAGAATGAATAACAAAGATCTGTGTCTCAGACAGAGCAAGAGCCAGCTCTGCCATGAGTGGTCAAGAAATCCAAACACCCACAGGAGACCAATCACGGGTCTACCTGTTGCATTCCACAGCAGCAGATAACCATTGTTTACTTTGGTTGCTGAAACTGCAGCTTCTCACAAGGAAAAATCCTAAGAAAGGATTTTTCATGAAAGATGTCTGCGACAACCATCAATCAAGATAACCATCTGCCAAGGAACTTACATCTGAATATGCAACTTCCCTGACACATCAGTGCCTGCCACTACTCAGGAAACAGCGATTGTCCAGCCCTGCACAGTGAAAGAAACTGTCATACATATGTGAGGTTACAAAAGAAATCGGGGCACCTCTGCCTGAGGCATAAAAAAATGAATAAAACAGCCCCGCTGGAAGTGGCATTCATGAACAGAGGGATATCCCCTGTGATAGAGGTCAGATCCAGGTTCACCCAGCGCCGATCCTGGGCTCGACGCTGTCTCCTTGACTGTGGTTTTTGAGGACCCTATTTTGGTTGTGGAAATAAAATCTTTCACATTTATTAATTTGGATTTCTGGCTGATCATTTATAACAGTCTTCAAATTCTGGTGTCCATTTTAGGTGACTATTCCTCAACCCCTGCTTTTGAGTAAATGCAATGTTGTTGTTTTGCCTAACTTCTGTTTTGTCAGCCTTGCAGAGCTGAGCTGGCATCCTTCTTGCAATTTGTTGCCTGCTTGACTTCTGTTTGCCTGATTTACATCCTTTATTTGTTTCTCCAAAGCTGTGCTGTTGTGTTCCACTGTCCTTGATAAGAGTAAATGCTGTTCTGTTCTACTGCCCTTATCAACATCAGGAGAGCACAGGTTTCTGTTCATTTCTGAACAAGCAAGATATAGCTGTAAAAGTTCTTGTGTCAGCCTAAATCCCTCACAAAGCTTTGGCTGAATATTCTTTCATTTCAAAATCTACAGTTTATGTGAGTTGATGTAGGAGATCAGTAGTAATGAGGCAACTACTCCCTCCATTCAGGTCTGTAGTTAAAAATACTAAGACAGTATTGAAACAATATTGTAATGTATTTTAATTCAATTAATTATCTTTCAAGATTTATAGAAAAATTAACTGTTCACTACAAAGAGATAAAACTGTCTTAAGCCAACATAACTCTTACCCATCACTTGCACAGTGTGCACATTTAGTGCAGCTAAATGGAGTGTTTGCATTCAGAGGAAAGTTGGATTTGGAAAATAACAGCTAGAATTCAGTCTGTCTCTGCCAGCCTCTCTTCTAACTAATCCAAGTCAGATTTTCCAAAACACTATTGGTTTTTGTTGCAATCAGAGATGTTGGAACATCTCTGCATATTTGCCTTCAGCCCTTTCTGAGGAGGGAATATCTGCCAGAGATACAACTTTGACAAAACTGAGTCCCCATCAAAGCATCTAACAGAGCTGGAAGGCTGCTGGGATTGGTCTGATTCTGCAAGGAGTTTAAAATCTCACTTTTCCTCTCTGACAGTTCTTGTGACAGCACAGAAAGAAGCATGCCATGTATATGCTTCTTCATTGCACGGTGAAGGGGGCCTATTCCATTGATTTTCCCACAGGAGAATGATTGTTGAGGGCTTTCCCAGTTGACGGATGCCTTGTTTCCACTGAGCACCAGGAAGGGTCAATAGGGATCAGGTGACAGGCAGTGAAGAACCTGGGGCTGATTCTGACAAGACGCCTCTGCCTTCTGTTGAAGTAGTCGTGGGAAGAGTGGGGTACAAGCATAGCTATGCCATCCCTGCATCCCCAGGCCTCACAAGGTTTGTTCAGATCTACTGGGCCAGTAAGATTAATTTTCCATGCCTTTCCAGTTTCATGCAGAGAGCAAAGTTTGCCTGGCAGCTCCTGGCTGGAGCCTGTACTCCTGCAGGGGCTGCCTGCAGCTCTGCTTTGCCAGGATGGATTTCTCCTGCTGGCTCCATCTGTCCAGCATCTCTCCAGGCTACACAGGTGATGACTCCTCACTTTCAGTCCCAGCCAGGATATGGAGCTCATATCCAGAAAGCTCCCTGAATGCTGTGCCTTGGCTCATACCAGCTGCTCAAAGAACTACTACAAAAGGCTGCTTCTCCCCATAAAACAGAGACTGTAATGCTGAGAGCACGGGGCAATGCTGCTCTCCACTAACCTCATTGCTTTGTATCACAGCCCATGGTTCACTTGTGACTTTCCGAGTCTTTCATGAAAGCAGAAGAGTTTAAAGGAGCACTCTTCTTGTTTCATTGGCATGTTGAAAACACCTTCCACACCATCACTGCATGTCTGTCATGTTGACCATTTACTGAGGACACTTGAGGGGCAGTGCAGCTCATGGTGTAAATAGGGCCAGGCTGAGGCTGACTGCTCAGTGCTCTCAAGGCAGAGAACTCTGTGTAGGCTGGTTTGTTGACACAGACCATCTTTGAAGGAACCATACAACCTGTCCAGCAGCCAAACACAAAAGATACTTCTGCTTCTTTTCAGCAAAACTCCATTTCTTCCTGAGCTAGACCCTGCTCCAGACACAGCAGCTGGGAACACTGGCTCTGTGTGTGAAAATAGGAGTAGCTCCCTGTCTTTCAGCCTAGAAAGTAGACATCAGATTCCTTTTTTCCATTACAAATCCATGCCTTTCCATCAGTAAGCGTTTACTTGTTTTGTGGTTCCTTTTTGTGTTCACTCCCTTGTAAGTATTAATGGAAAATAAAGCAGTGAAAGCTCAGCATGCCTGAAAGTACATCTCCATGTTAGAGATGTGCAGTGGAAGCAATGGAAAATGTGGGAATGTGACTGATGGAATACATTTTTTCACATCTCTTTTTCTGAAAAATCTCTAAGTGGGACAATGTCACCAGGGTTATACTAAAGGGGAAGAAAATCTTCATAAGACACTTGTGGTATTGTCAGGTTCATAAGAGCAGGCTGAGGAAGCAGCCAAAACATCCAGATTAAAGATATACATATAAAGGTGTCTGTCTGTAAATGAATGGCTAAGATTATACATATGTTATCTATGATATGTTAATGATACATGACATATATGTTATATGTAAAATACATATCAAACTGATGTAAATGGATGTAGAATTAACTCAGTGCATAGTCCTGGAAACTGAGTAGTTTGGGCTGGAGCTTCGGATTGGAAATATGCTCCATGTTTGTAAAATAATTAGTGAATTAAAACATTATTGATAGAAGACATCCTCTTCTATGCATGGTACAGTATAATAAAAAAAACTGATTAAATGCTTACTAAAAAGAAATCTACTTTAGATACAATTTTCTGAAGCTCAGTCACACCTGAGCACTTGCTTCTCTACAGCAGACCTGTGTCACAAATTTTGTCCCTGATGCAGCTGGGCAGGAAACATCCTGTTTCTCACAGGGCTCAGAGCAGGCTCTGAAGCAGGCAGTTGTGAGCAGTGGTGTCTTTCTGGGTAGGAAGGTTGGGATGAAACTCCCAGCCCTCTGCCCAGCTGGGTGCCAAATGTGGGCAGGGGGAGAGCCACACCCCAGGATGAGCAGCTGGACAAGGATGTGATGAAAAATTTCTCTGAGGCGCCAAGTCAAGATAAACTCCATCTCTGTCTGCTAATTATCCAACAGCACTGAGGTTCACGACTGGAAAAAATCTGTAAGGTTTTCAAGAAGACAGATGAAGCCTTTGCAATGCTGTTTACTCCAAAACAGCTTCAGGCAATTCACTGGCTGAGATTTTTCTTTATGTGGAATGAGTCAGCCATAAAATCCGTTTCAAACTGAAGTAAGTAGAAGAAATCTTGAGACAAATTGCTCATAAGAAGAAATAGCTTGCACTAGATCATACTCCTGTGTTGTAGACTAAACAACCATTAGTCATCTACCTGCTTATGCAACCACAAGATAAAATGCCCTTGACAGGAGGGGACAGGGACATGGCAAATGCCATTCCACTTTTCAAAAGGGATTTGAGGAACCACTGATTTTACCATCTCTATCAGGCAAACATATGGAAGCTATTCCAGAGAATGTGATTGATAGAAAGATGGAAAAAAAATCTGGTAGAAATAGTGATTAATCATGATGATTTTATAGAGGGGGAAGTGCTTCAGTGTTGAAGCAGAGAGACTGGAGGTCCCCAGTAAGTGAGGGCAGGGCTCCATCTGGGTACCAGGAGACAGCAGAGTGCCTGGCACAGAGTCCTGTCCCCTCCGCCATCCCAGGCTGCTGCTCCCTGGCAGCTGTTCCCACTGCCTGCTCCTCAAAAGCAATGGGTAGTGGCATCCTGCGGTGCCCAATGTGCTGCTCGGGAGAATTGTGAGTGGGCAGAGGTGGGGCATGGAGTGATGTCCCCTTACCTGCAGCTGTCAGTACTGAGTCACTGGCCAGTGTTATAGATGAGTAATATGATGATTGGCTCTCGCTGTTAGGCGATGAATACTGTGTGTATGTTAAGAGAAGTTTTATTGATGTATGCTTATGTTATTGTGATCTGTTTTTTGGATGTCCTCTGTTCTCCTCATAGTCCCCTTTTCCTCCTCTGTATTGTTGCCCCTGATCAGCCTAGGTCATCAGGGTGCAGAGGGAGGGCAGGTACACATGCCCCTTGCTTGGGGCATTTGTGAATAGGGGAGGCTTGTTGCTAGGGTGGCGTGGCATGACAACACCTGACCCCCAATCAAGTTGTAAGAAATTAGTTTCCACCAATGGACGGTGAAGAATAGTTAATTGACAAACTTTGGGAGAGGCCAGGATTGCCTGGGGCAACCCCCCAGGGGTATAAAAAGCAGAGCAGCCATTTTGTGGGTGAGCACATGGCAGGCAGTCACATGCTCCCAGTGCACTGCCGTGTTTCCTTATTCAGTCCTTCATTATATTTGTTAAGGTTTAATAAACCTTTTAAAATGTAAAGTGCGCAGTCGTTTCTCGCACCAGGGAGAAACCAGTGACTCCTCACCAAAGCATCTCAAATGAGATTTGAAAATGAACCCTGAATTTTGAAAGGAGCTTTCCAGAGAAAGTTGGAAACTTCTTTTTAGTTCCCCATTCTCCATTTGGTTTATGCAATATTTTGTCCCAGATGCTGCTGCCAGCAGTGTAAACCACAACAGGACTTGTCAGAGAGTGTAACTAGTAGAGCAGCGTTAATAATATGATTAGTGAATGAGTGACACTCTCTAGATTGCAAAAAGGCCTTACAACAAAACAAATCTTTTCCTTTGCTCCTTTGAATGCTAATGGTCTTCCCTCTGATGTTGTTCGTTTGTTTTTTTAAAGCTGTAGTTCCAACCCTGGATGAATAGAGTTGGCTGAGCACTGCTGCCTTCTACCTTGTCAGTCAGGCTTGTGTTTGGAGACAAATTCTAGGAGAAAAATGCTCTAAAATTAGTGTTTTTCTCTAAAGAGAGAGGGCTTTAATAATTCCCTTTTCTTCTGCCAATGAGAGAAATGGATACCAGGGGATGAAAGTGAAAAAAAAAGAAAACTCTTTATTAACAAAGCAAGATGCCCAAAAAGCACAGGAAAAAAAGGAAATGGAACCTTACACCCCACTGTGGTAAATAGGTACGATTCGTGCTGATAAAATTGAAACAGTAATCAATACTGATACAGTAATTAATATTTGGAAATAATAAAACAGTTAAAAGTTGTAATGCCAAAAAAAGAAAGGGAAAGGAGGGGCTCCACCCCCCCTCCCTGCAGATGTTCAAGGACAGGAGGAAAAAGCAAGAGATAACAGTTACTAAAAATTAAGAGAAAGAAGGGAAAATCTGGTTGGGTCCCAGGAAAATGCCAGCTATAAGAGATTTATTGCTTTGCTGCTTAAATGCAGTAATATGTTAGTTTTGGGTTACATTGCACTGGCTTGGTGCGCATGTGTAACCCAAAGGTGAATTAAAGGACAAAGAGGAAGAGTAGAGGCCTTCATCAATGACGACCCCCAAAGACTTGTGCGACAACCAAAACAAGTGGTGGAGCATGCGCGGTAAAGGTGGAGATGAGGGCGGAGGTAGAAGTGTGATGAATCGAAAATGGGAGGAGATGACATTGACACATGGCATATAAGGGGGGAATCTTCACTTGGCAAGCTCGTACGTGAGGTGGCAAGGGTCCAAGAGCCCTGCACTCCCTACCCCACGGTTATCTTTTGCTTATACACTATTATTGGAACCAAATTATCCCTTGTTTTTAATCAAATTATATTGTCAATATATATTTTCTAAACTATTCAATTAAAATTGCTGCTATCTCAAATATTTTGGGGTTTTTTTTATGATGGGATAATTGGGCAAACATAACACTACCCTCACCTCGCCGCTGCGTGGCTGCCTGTCCTTGTGAGGGGAGGAGAACAGAGCTCACAGCAGCTGAGAACCTGTTGGGTTTCTGGAGTGAGTATTCTCCTCGCAGCAGGCAAAGTTGGTGGAGTTTAATGTCCCTTCTTTTTCTGGCTCAGTCTTTCCGAGAGGCCAGAGCTGCCCTGCAGGCTCCCCAGGCTGGAGAAAAAAAAACAAACAAAAAAACCACACCCCAAACTAAACCAAAATCAAACCAAACCAAAACAAGAACCCAAACAAAACAAACAAACAACAACAACAAAACCACAAAAAACCAAAATCGAAAACCCAAAAAACAAAACAAGACAAAAACAACAAAAAAAGCTGCTGAAAAGATTTACCAGGGAAAATCCTCCAGGCCAGGGGAAGGGAAATAAAACAAACAAAAAAACCCAGAAGCTTCTTGCCTAAATTGGTGAAAATTAATCCAGGAAAAAAAGCCAAAAAAGGGCAACGAAGTAACAATCATTGTAGTCCCCAGCTACACCAGGGAGAGCTGGAACAGGGCCCACAGGAGCCCAAGGCTCCCCGCCCAACCCACCAGCTCCATGGGAAAGCTACAGCAGTCGTTTTCTGGGCATAAAAGCAGGTAGTTAGGAAATAAAGCAGCATTATAAAATCACCCCAAGACAGTTTCCCAGCACACCATGAAATCCTCTTGAGTCACAGGATGGGAAAACAGCTTGCACAGGTTACTACTGCAAAGTGGTAACTATGAGCAGTTTTAAGCTCTGGTGGGCACAGCTGTGGGCAAAGGGAACTGCCACCCAGTACCAACCCCAGTTTTCTAATTCCCTGGCCTCTTTGCTCCCAACACATGTGGTCTTTTCCTTCAATACCCCATAAGTATCCCTGTAATATTCCAACCTTGCCTGTAAAAACCATAGTCTACTCTTGGATGGAAAAATGGTTTATAGACTTGTCCAAGACTTGTGAGCAATGAATGAATGAGTGACTGTACCACAGCCAGTAGTTCCTGATCCTTCAACAATGATAACCACGTTGTTTTTGCTAGTGCCAAGTGGTTTACAGCAATTGAGTTGTGTGAAGCCTTTGGCCTATTTCTGTGCATCTGGAATCTCAGTATATTTTTGCCTTTACCTGGGAAAGGAAAAAATTCACATAGACTAGATCCCAACATGCCTGGTGGTTGTGTTATAAAATGTGTGGTCCACATAAAAGAAATGTAGAGCTATCAGTTCAGAGGTTCACCTGTGCCTAAATATATTCTTGTGCCTCATTATCATCCTACACCAAAGGCTCTTGGTATGCACAGAACTATTACCAAGCCCCCTTTCCTGCTCAGTGCAGCCTGAGGTTATGGCCCTGTGAGCCATCAGGCTCCCCTCCGAGTTCTGTGCCCCACAGCTCAGTGGTGTGCAAACCCCACCACACAGTTGTCTTGTGGTCCAGCAGCCATGGAGGACCTTTGGAGGGGCCAGAGGCCAGAACTTCACATGGGCTAATACTTACTACTCAGCAAACAAAAGCTGTGGTGAAACCTGGGTAAGCTCCACATAGGTTCTGTGTGAGGCAAAGAAATTATTTTACACATTGCAAACCCTGGGGAACGTGAGGGGTGTCTCCTTGTCGTTCCAAGATGAAATACATCACTCCTGACCCATGTACCAAAATTTCTGCAGAGATGGATCTTCCCTACCAGGTGCTGGAAGACTGCAGGTAAGCAGGCAGCTGGGAGGGGACACAGCCAGGACTGCTGACCCTGACTGGCCAAATGGCGTCAAGCTCAGCAATAAAAGCTAAAGGAAACAAGCCAGTGAAGCCCAACTGTTGTCTGTATTGGAGGCTGAAGTGAACTTAATAGGACACAAGTGCTAAAACCAGTTGAAAGGCCTGTGTAGCCTTGGCACAGGCTATGTCAAGGGATGGTAATTCAAAGACCCAAAGGGGTACTGCATAGTAAAATCAGGCAACCCCAATGTCTGGGAATGACTGGCATCCGAGTCCAAGTCTTTGGAATGTTGAACACTCACTTTATTAAAACTATATTATATTACATTACAACTATATTAAAGAGATACATACTATACTATATCATACTTACTACTAACTACTGAAGAATACTAAAGAAAACTCATGACTCTCTGCTCGAGAGTCAGGACACAGCTTTTTGTGATTGGCCAAGGAAACAAAACAATCCTCAGCAGAATCCAATTACCAAATTAATTCAGGTAAATAATCTTCCAACACATTCCACATGCGCAAAACAACAGGAGCAGCAAATGAGATAAGAATTGTTTTTTCTTTCTCTGAGGTTCCTCACTGTGATTCCCAGGAAATATCCTTGGGAAGTTGTGCCTGCTTGCTCTCTATTAAGAGAGCTGTGGCTACAGTACTGCTGGGTCTTTGGTGTTGCTGCTGTTGGTACAGAGAAAATTAAGCAGCTGTCTCTCTTGCCTGGCCTCTTGGAGGATGCCTCTGTTGTGGGGTTGCTGTGAGATTGAAGAGCAGCAGCTGCTGATGGTGGCAATAACCCACTGTCTGACACTCCCTGGTTCCCAGCAATGAGCTGACTGTCAGCTGGAGAGGCAAGGAGTGATCAGCAGAATCCACTCACTCTTTAACCACTGCATATGGCCACCGTTAAAATTTGATGGAGTGGGGAGATAGAAGTGGGCTCTCATCACCTTGACAGTCGCAACACTACCAAGTGTTGCTGTCCCAGATGTGCTGGAGCTCCAGTACCAACTAGAGTCCAAGCAGCCCAATGGAAGGCCACAATTGATATTGCCCCTCTGTCTATCTTAGTCCTTGTGGCAGCAGAGAGAAAGCCACAGTTTGCGGTTATGTGAAGGGGTATCCAACACATTTGGAATTGACTGTCCTAGGGGTAGAAGCACAGCTTTACCATTTGTCATGGACTTATTCAGGCTGCACTGGAACTGGTTGATGCTCCTGAATGTATGTATCATGCTGATAACTTCATCATTACAGATGCAGAAGAAGGGCTGAGACCACTTCTCCAGACCTTGGTGAGGGGACTTGGGGTTTGAAACCGCAGGAATCCAACACTGAATACACTGACCAGGAGCAGAGAGTCCCTGACTCTGGCTAGGAGGGTGAAAGGATGACTGCAATTACTGCACCATGTGGATTCAATGGTTTGCCAATCAGATCCACAGAGTACAGGACTTCAGGGATACAGAATATGCCCTAATGCCATCAGGATACAAGGCCTTCATCCTTTGGGGCAGTGCTTGCATGGGCCCAGCCCCTCGATGCCCAGCAGTGTCGTGTCAGTGTTATAGATGAGTAATGCGTTGGTTGGCTCTCACAACTGAGTGGTGAATATTACGCATATGTTAAGAGAAGTATTGTAGACGTATAGTTATGTTACTGTAATATGTCCTCCTACAGTCCTCTTTCTCCTCCCCCTTGTATTGTTGTCACAGGATGGCCTCAGTAGTTGGGACATTTGGAGAGGGTCAGCTTGTTACTATGGTACTATGGTGACACCTGACCTCATATCAAGATGTAAGAAAGTGATCTCCACCACTGGAAGGTGAGGAAGGAGTCGACAGACAAGACTTTGGGAGGGGCTAACAATATAAAAGGCAGAACATCCATTTTTTAGACAAGCACGTGGCGGTTTAGCTCCATGCTCCCAGCACTGTAATTTTTCCTTATTCAGTCTTCTGCTGTATTTTTGTTAAGGTTTAATAAACCTTTAAAATTTTAATAATGAGCATTGTTTCTCATTGAGACAAATGACGGATTTGTCTTTACAATCAATCTGTGGGTTTGCTGGTAGATAAAACTAGCATTGAGAGATAAAAGAAACAACGGGAAGGATTCCACTGATTGATGAACAGAAAAAGATATTTGCCTTTACAAACAAACTGTAGGTTTACTGATAAATGAAATTGAATAATGAAAAATGAAAGAAGCAATGGGGAAAACCCCTAAATTACATAAGAATTTAAAATGAAAAAGGGGGGGTGTACATTAGAGGAAAATCTTTGGTATGAGGCATTCCGGGAAGTCTGTACCTTCCAAGTAACTCAGCCACAGGGGAAAGAGAGAAGGGAAATGCGGCCGGGAAGTTGGGATAAAAAGGAGTCTGCGTCCTCCAAAAGCTGAGAAACCCCAGGTGAATGCCCCATGGCCTTTCTCTTTATTTGAATAAAGTAAAAAAGTCTCATCTGTCTCCTTTTTGGACATAAACCTCTGATGTTTGTGGATTGATATTTTCTCCCAGATGATTTTGGGGAGTCGTCCGGGAGAAAACCTCGTCTCAGTGGCCCCAGGAGATTTTGAAAGAGAAATGTGCTCTGATAAAAGTTCAGCAGCTCAAATGAGTTTTCCTGGGACCATTGGGGCGATTGCAGGTCAACACCCCAGGGACAGCAGAGGACTAAATAATGAAAAAGAAGAGGGGGGAGAAAAAATTCCCCGGGGAAAAAACTGCAGATGAAAATTGTGAGTATTTGCATGTGTGTGTGAGAGTCCAAGAGTATGCTTAGAGTGCATGTGAGACTTGAGAGAGTTACCAGATACAGAGGGGCTCAAGAACACCTGAGGATGCCAGGTTGATGGTTACTGGATTTGGGGGTGCTCAGGAACACCTGGGGACACCAGGTTGAGGGTCACCAGATTTTGGGGGGCTCAAGAATACCTGGGAGTGCCAGGTTGAGGGTTATTGAATTTAGGGGGTGTTTGACTGTGCTTGTGTGAGAAGCAGGGTCTCAGAAACTGTGGCAGGAGGCCATGTGGGTAGCAGCAAGCTGGACCTGGCACAATAACTCCCAACGCTCACCGGCCCAGAGGTGCAGCGGCGGCGCTGCTGAAGGTCAGAGACAGGCTCGGCTGTGCAGGGTCTCGGAGGCCTTAGGCAGGAACCTGTGTGGGTGATGGCCAGTGGGGACCCGGTACAGCAGCTCTTGGCACCTACTAACCCAGCAGTATTGGAATAAAATCCCAATATTACCAGGTGGAAAGTGCCTGGGCCTGTCTGACCCTTGCTGCTGGGCCAAAGGCGGCAGCTGTGGTATTTCACCTCAGAGATACCTTTGGCTGGCTGGAAGTTGCAGTTAGGCACTTGGAACAAGTCCAGGCATGGTAGAAACTCAATTTACCTCTGATGGAAAGGCTCCAGGCTAGGTGAAGAGGAAAAGGAGACAGATCCTGCAGAGGGTTTAATCCAGAGTTTATTCCAAAGTCACATACGTCTGAATCTTGGTAACAGCTCCACAGAATCCTGACCGCATGGTCTCCGTGTATTTTAAGCTCGAAGGCAGGGGGAGGTAAGGGACCAACCAGGTGGGAGGGGCAGGGTCTCAGGGGAAAAGTGACACTTGGCTAACCTAATGACCCCAGGGCTGAGGGGCATCTTTTGAACTTTTGCCAATCACAGGACGCCCCTGCTGGAATGATAAGATTGACTGACAGCACTTAGCAAGGAGGCAAAGGGGAGGGGAAGGGAGAAAGTATTGCCACACCTGGGAAACTACTGGAATAGCTGAAGCAGGAAATGGCATCACACTGCAACAGACGTGCCAGGGGAGAGATGTCCCTAGAGACGTCTACCTTTCTTTCCTCGATTTTCAGAGACACCTGCAGACGCGGCTGTGCCTCTGCTGCGTGGCCATGTGGGAAAGTGGATGCTGCCGCCTACTCTGGTGGTGGTGGCGGTGCAGTCACCTGGGCTTGCAGAGCCCCTGCTTCGAGAGGCATTCCTGGTGCTGCTTGTGCCTGCAGGGGATTGGGCTGCTGCGGGGCCACAAGGTAAGGGGGTGGAAGATTTTCCAACGGTTCCCATTCCTTTCCAGCTTTTGCCACGTGCCGGAGAGCTCGTACCGGGTATAGACCCGAACAAGCATGCCTCCACATGTCAGCGTACTTGATTTCCTCAGGATCCCGTGGGCTGCGACCAGCCACGTGGTCAAACAAAGACTCACAAGTCCAGGTTTCAAACGTGCTGAATATCGGCCAGACCACGTATTTTCCAATCTCCCTCTCCATTTTTCCATACAAAAATGGATAATTTTCTCCTTGGACTTCCCCACTCTCCGCAGGTTTACGTCCCAGTGTTCCAGCATGCATCCCAGGGAACTATCTCTGGGGATTTCTGGTACAATTCTTCCAGGGACTTGGGAGGGTTTTTCCTGAGCTTTTCTCTGGAGTCTGCTCTTTCCCAACCCCATTTTCTCAAGAAGCTTTACAATTTTTCTTACCTTTTCTTGTTTCACCGGGACATCCGTCGCAGGTCCCGTCTTTCTTTCCGATGTCAGGTCTCCCAGCTCACAAAAAGCCACCAGCCTGCCTCAGTCGAACAGCGAACCACTCTGCCGACTTTTTGGGCTGATTTTTACCTGTTTCCTCCAGTTTCATAAGGCAGATGGGTTCCTGGAATTTTCCAGGCTTGCCTCTTCCCCCCTCCTGATCCCAACCATGACCAGTTTTCCCCCTAGACTCCCTCTCTGAGCCCCGGGTCTAGTGTGTTCGAAAAAGCCTTGCACTTCCCCCTTGATCAATCATGTCCCTCGTGGGATGGTGGAACTGCGATCGTGGGGTCTGCTCTCACTTCGTGACGAAGTCACGTCTCACACACGTGTCTGATCACGCTTCACTCAACCATACAATACTTACAGTTCCTTTTCCTGTGTGGATTTCTTTGTGCATGTCAATTTTTCCAAGTGAAAAAAAACTCGAGTCTTGGAGATCACTCTAGATCATTCCGAGCTTGCTGAGAATTGGGCCCTTTTATCCCCCTTGGCTGTGGCTCTGGTTGCAGCTCATGACTCCGGTTACGGCTCACGGCTCCGGTTGTGGCTCTTTGTGAATTTGATTGGGTTTTTCGGAATCCAATCCCGCTTGGGCCGCTGAAATCAGCAGGGCGCCCCCCGGGTGGGAAAGGGGGTCCCAAACCCCAGTATCATCATGTCGGGGTCTACCAAATTGTTATAAATTATCAAATCGGGAGCCAAATTTATAAGAAAATTTAGCAATGATTTATTAGATTGTCAGCGAAACAGAATTTTGAGAAAAAACCACCACAGCCAAGGCAGCATCAACCCCGGGATCGGTGCTGGGTGAACCTGGATCTGACCGCCAAAATGTCAGAGTCTCCCCTTTGGTTCACCCTGACTGCTTCTCGCATCGAGCTTATATACAGTTTATTCTGCCTGGGGCAGAAATGACCGAATGTTCCTTTGTGTCCCTTCACATGCAGAACTGGGGCCATACATGGGCAGGGTTAGACAAAAGTCTGGTTCCAGGTGTCTAGATGATGTCAGAGCACTCCGGAGAAGTCAGCATTCACATGTAAACGGTGGCGCTGGTAGTAGATGCAATCTTCGAGTTGCAGATCACTCTTGAGTGGCCCGGACATTCCAGGGAAGTCAGTGATCATGGCCCAGGAAGTTTCCATTCATATGTTAACAGACTTGATATTATCTTAATGTTGTCCGGGAACTAACTGAATAAAAATAAGACTCTGCTCCCAGCTGGGGTGGTCAAAAGACATAGCTTGGATTTTACAATATTTTATACATAAATAGCATGAATTATCTCTACCATATACTACAACATACACATAATATCCATCTCTTAATTGTGAGAGCCAACCATCACATTATTCATTTATAATGTACTGTCTCTGTATTTTTGTTAAGGTTTAATAAACCTTTGAAACTTTAAAAGTAAGAGTTGTTTCTCACATCAGGATCCATGTGGTTGCTGGGAATGGGGATCTTCCATTTTGCTCCGTGAAAAGTTCTGCTGCAGCTTGGTTTGAAGAGAGAGCCCTGAGTGAACAGGGAAAAAAGAGACAGTAATCTCAGCTTTTTTATACATAAATAAAGGTTACATGACAATTGTAAGGTACGTGAACCTTGTGATAATGCATGGATGTGAACAATGCATATTTTATGATTGGCTTTTTGCAAATATTAAAATGAATATTATATGCCTTATGTTAGAAATTATGCTGTATTCATTTTCTTAAGTAGTGTGTTAAATATAGTTTTAGGTTATAGCATAATGCTAAAATAGAAACTATGCTATGTAAGATACTTTTTTAAAGAGAGGAATGAGGTACTGGCACTGAGATAGCAGCCACAGGACACCCAAATGTTTCGGAGGAAAAGAATTTATCGCTCCCTTATCAGAAGAAACCAACTTCTTCCCGTCTTGCTCAGCCATGAAGATGCCGTTAGGATTCAGAGGAAGAATGTTGTGGTGTGTTTTATGCTTGTTCAGTTTTTCCCCCATTGTTCTCTCAGAAGGTCCTGCCCTGTTACCAGTTTGTGTCAATCCCCAAACCCCTCCCCAGTTGTCTTGGTTATCTTTCTTGTTCTCCACCCCTGACGGCCTGCCTGTCACTCGACACCCCTGCCTCTTTTTCTAGAAAGTTCGGGCCAGGATGTCGGATGATTGGGTTAGGGGCCAGGGTCCCTCCCACAACTGTGTTTGATGGGTTCTCCGATTATGCCAATCCTTAATGTATCCCTCTCTGATTTGCTATCTTTCACCCCTCCCACCCTCTGTAAAACCCGAGGCTTTCCCTGCCTCGGGGCTCTCAGCTTCTTCTACCTGAACCTCCACGTTTCCCTACCAATAAAACCACCCTCCCTGAAGAAACTGAGAGTCGCCTCTTCATTTCATCCTGCGACTTTGGAGCTCTCTACTGCGGCCACACGTCCGCAAGGCTTGACATCGCCTTGGGCACAAGGCCCTGACTTCCGGTTGGGGAAGTGCCTTACTGGCTGGAGGTTGGTTGGACACTTATCTAGCCTGGGCGTTTTACTTTCCACCGGCCACCGCTCCAGTTTTGGCGCCTGGCGTGGGGCCCCCCCTCTTTCAGATTTGCTCCTGACCGGACAATGTCAGTAGAGCCTGGACGCCGACTCGTGGACCCCACGGACGGGATTTCGAGAATCCCAGCGGTCGCGGAACTACCCTGTGGTCGAGCAGACCTTGTTCGCGAGGTGGCGCTCCCCAGGGACCCTGGACGGCAGCTCCTTGCACCCTGGAGTTGTCCTGTCGCAGGAAACTCCTCGTTCCAGCTTTTCGCTTGTTGCCTCCGGACTTTGTGAGTATTCTGCTACTCTCCCTGTCGCCTTCCCCTCTATTGGTGTTTCGTCACCACTCTTCTTTTTCTCTAGACAGGGGCCGGGGGTGGGCACCCTTATTTCTTTCTTTCTCCAGTTTACTGGAACGGGGGGGCTTTACCGCGGCTGCCACCGAACATCGAGCGATGGGTGCGAAGCTTTCGCTCTTGGCAGCTCAGAAGGGGCTGTTTTACCAAGTTGTGGGTATCCTAGTTGGGGGGGGTTGTTCCGTTGATAAAAAGGAAGTTAAAAAATTAATCCGATGGCTTTTTTCTGAGTTTCCCGAAGTCTCCCCCGATCTAATCAAGGATCCTGCCTTTTGGCAGAGGGCAAATGCCAAGTTATCGAACTTGATTAGATCAGGAAACACCTCGCTTTCTCCATTAGCTTTTTGGATTTCACAAATTCGATCTATCTTGAAAGTAGGAGGAAACTCAGAAAAACCTTCAGTCAGTTTTAGTTCGCGCCCCAGTTCTTCCGCTTCTCCCTCTACCCCTAACCCTCCTTCCCGTCCCCATAAATGTAAAACCGGGATTCTGAAGGGTGCAGCGCGCTCCAGCCCCGTGCAGGGTGACCATTCGTCCCCTGGCCCCCTTCAGAATCCTCGTCCCCCCCGCCCTAAGAGTCCTGGCGAGACTCTTAGGGGCTCCTCGTCTTCCCCTACCTCCCCTGTTCCCGTCCCCAGGTCCTCAGTTTCTAAAACCCCAAGATCCAAAACCCTAATTTCTAAGTCCCCAGTTTGCTCCCAGTCGCCTCCAATTCCCCAAAATGGCTCCTATGGAGCCCAAGATGGAGGCGGCCACATGGCCGAAATGGCGGGAAAGCCCTCTTCTTCTCCCCAGAATCCCTTCTTCCCAAGCTCCAACCCCTTCCTGCCATTCGGCCACTCCCAATGTTCTACCCCCTCGTCCTTCCCCCCTCCTGGTCCCTCCTCCTTTCCCGAAACCTCCCCTTCAGTAGTCCCTCCCCTTTCTCCTCCCACGTCCCCGCCCATGGCTCCTCCCTCGGTCCCTCCCATACCACCTCCCATCTCTCCACCCCCTGCCAGTCAAAAAGTTCCACCCCTTGTCTCTGCCTCCTGGGAGGGTCCCTTGATATCAGACCGCCCTGCCCAAGTTCCCAGCCACGCCCCTACCTCCTCCTCTCCCGGTTCCCACGCTCTCCCTTCCGGCTCCCGCACTTTGGGTTCTGGGGCGGGGGGGGGAGTTGGGAACCGGGAACCGGGGTCTGCTGCGATACCATCTGCAGCCCCGGTTGTTTACCATCCAGAGGGAGATGGTGGGGTGCGTCGCCAATGGGTCCTACTACACCACTCGCAGATCAAGGAGCTGTGCAAAGCACAGAAAGATTACGGCCGGGACAGCGAATACTTTCGGGGAGTGTTGCAGGCAACACTTACCGAAGCCGATGTCACCCCCTATGACATCCGGCGCCTCTTCACGTGCCTGCTCAATCCCACCGAGCGGGCTATGTGGGAGGCAGCCTGGAAGAGGGGAGTGACAGAGGCCCTCCCGAGCCTGTGGGAACAGCCCCACATGGGGCTGGACCTAACGGGCAATGTCCTGGCCGTCGATCAACTCCTTGGGACCGGGAGCTGGGCAGATGGGCACTCGCAGGTGAGTGCCATCCCCCAGGAGGCGCTCCGGGAGTCAGCGCGGGCAGCCGAGAAGGCGTTCCTGGCGCTGCCGGGGGCGGCTCCTCTCCTTTCTTTTTCCAGGATCTTTCAGGGCGTCGAGGAATCTTTCCTCAATTTTGTCGAGCGTCTTCGAAAAGCTGTTGAGCAGCAAGTGGCGGACAAGGTTGCCCGGGAACATATCCTGAAGGAAGTGGCATCCACGAATGCAAACTCTGCGTGTAGGGATGCCATCCTCAGCCTCCCGGTGCACCCGCCCCCCTCGCTGCACGATATGCTCGAGGTCTGCACCCGGAAGGTCCTGATCATGCCATCTAGGGAGGGAGAGAAGAAAAAACAGCTGCCGCCCCGAGTCAGCGCCGCAGAAGAAGCGCCTGAAGACACCTTCTCTGAAGCCACCTGCCGCTCGCCTGTTCCCGGTCCTTCCGCCGCCAAATCACCCTGCCATCTGTGCGGAAAGCTCGGGCATTGGATGCCTGACTGCCCGCTGCGGCGGGAATTTTATGAATTCAAAAAGGGGCAGGGACTCCTGGGGAAAACCCAGACAAAAAACTAACATCTGAGCGCAGTTCCCCCCTGCGCCATGATAAAAATAGGGCGGGACAACCAACACCATGCAGGGAGGGGAGATCTCAGGGACCGCCGCCTGCCAAACAAGACATATTCTCACCGGACTTGTCATATGTTGCATGTCTCCAACCTAGACCCGTGCTAACTACCTTTTCTGCTTTCAGACCCTTCCGGCTGCAGCTGACAGAGCCGTTACATCTTAAGAACTCCGATTTTCAACTCGTGTCAGTCAGCCCGGAATGCCCAGGAAACTGGGGGTGGATAAGGTGTAAGTACGTCGTTGTCGGAGACACTAAACACACACCTTTAGAGGTGAACATAATCCTGGGTCTTCTGCCATCTGACCTGGGACTGTTCGCCGTGGGGCTGCACTGTGTCCAACCCCCCACTCTCCTGCCCAAGGGACAGGTGATTGCGCAAGCGATCCCTGTTCCCGAAATGACTTGGGCCCTGGGGCTTCCTCCAGCTGAACTCCAAAATCCAACAGTAGCTTGGGCCCAGGTCCTGGGGCGGGAAAAGCCTCATATCACCTGTCATATCTCGAAAGGGGGAGAGGGCAAGCCTCTTAAAGGCTTGTTGGACACTGGAGCAGATGTGACGATCATTCCTTCCCGGGAATGGCCGTCACATTGGGAATTGCAAAACGCGCCTGGCCACGTCCGAGGTGTCGGGGGTTTACAATTGGCACGCCAATCTAAGAGCGTCGTACAAATTACGGGGCCGGATGGGCAATTGGCTTCAGTGCGCCCATTCGTATTAGATTACACGGAACCCCTGTGGGGGAGAGACCTCTTGGCCCAGTGGGGAG
The DNA here is from genome assembly GCF_051311805.1 of Agelaius phoeniceus. Taxonomy (NCBI): domain Eukaryota; kingdom Metazoa; phylum Chordata; class Aves; order Passeriformes; family Icteridae; genus Agelaius; species Agelaius phoeniceus. The sequence continues at coordinate 855,491 of NC_135281.1, forward strand.
CCCGAATTGACCTCCCAGTAGCTCCCCAGGTTTTTTCGGGCAGTGGTCACTGATGAGCGCCCTACCTGGAAACTGAATTGGAAATCAGATAAACCAGTGCAGGTAGTGCAGTGGCCGCTCAACAAGCAAAAATTAGCGGCGCTCAATGAGCTCGTTAAGGAGCAGCTACTTAAAGGCAACCTGGTGGAGACCATGTCCGAATGGAACTCCCCAGTGTTCGTTATCAAAAAGCCCAACAAAGATAAGTGGCGGCTCCTTCACGACCTCCGCCAAATTAACAACATCATTGAAGATATGGGGCCTCTCCAACCAGGGATGCCGTCCCCAACGATGCTCCCCTAAAATTGGAATTTGGTCGTAATTGACATAAAAGATTGCTTTTTCCAAATTCCCTTACACCCGGACGATGCTCCGCGTTTCGCCTTCACGGTTCCTGCCATCAACTGTGAAGCCCCAAGCAAGCGCTATCATTGGCGGGTTCTTCCGCAAGGCCTTAAGAACAGCCCAGTGATCTGCCAATGGTACGTCGCTTCCTTGCTGTCCCCAGTACGTGCAGCCACCAAAGACACCATTACTTACCACTATATGGATGACATCCTAGTGTGCGCTCCGACCAATGACCTACTTACCCATGCGCTTGACCTGACAATCGATGCATTGGTTGTTGCAGGGTTCGAGCTCCAGCAAGATAAGATTCAACAGATGCCACCCTGGAAGTACCTGGGCCTGGAAATAACGAAGCGGACCACTGTTCTGCAAAAATTAGCTATTAAAACTAACATCAAAAACCTGGCAGATGTCCACCAGCTGTGTGGGTCCTTGAATTGGGTAAGGCCTTGGCTAGGCATTTCAACAGAAGACCTAGCCCCCCTTTTCAATTTATTGAAAGGGGGAGAAGAGCTTAGTTCTCCAAGGTCCCTTACCCCAGAGGCCCAGACAGCGCTGGAGAAGATCCAAAACTCCATCTCGGCCAGGCAGGCCCACAGATATCACCTGGGTCTGCCATTTAAATTCATTGTTCTAGGTAAGCTGCCACACCTCCATGGGGTGATTTTCCAGTGGGACGATTCCATCAAGGGCAAGGACTGGGGCTCGGGGGATCCCCTCTTAATCATAGAGTGGGTGTTCCTCAGCCATCACAGGCCCAAAAGGATGACGCAGCCAGCCGAGCTGGTGGCAGAATTGATCAGAAAGGCTAGATCACGGATCAGAGAGTTGGCAGGTTGTGACTTTGACTGCATCCACATTCCTTTAAAATTTGATTCAGGCCATCTAAAAAGAAAGATGATTGATAACCTTCTGGAAACAAATGAGACGCTTCAACTGGCTTTGGACAGCTACACCGGCCAAATTGCAGTAGATCGGCCGGCCCACAAATTATTCAATCAGGAATTCACATTGTCTATAAAATCAGTTCAGAGTAGAACCCCTCTGAAGGCTTTGACAGTTTTTACAGACGCGTCTGGAGCATCCCACAAGTCAGTGATGACTTGGAAGGATCCTCAGACTCAGCGGTGGGAGGCAGATGTCACCGAGGTGGAAGGCTCGCCTCAAGTTGCTGAGTTGGACGCAGTCGTCAGAGCATTTGAGAGGTTCTCTGAACCATTCAATTTAGTCACTGATTCAGCTTATGTCGTGGGTGTAGTTTCCAGAGCCGAAAATGCAATTTTACAGGAGGTATCAAACATCCCTTTGTTTAACTTGCTCTCTAAGCTTGTGAACTTAGTCTCCCACCGAGAGCAACCCTTTTATGTGATGCATGTCAGGTCACATACCAATTTGCCTGGGTTTATTGCGGAAGGCAATAGGCATGCTGACGCCCTTGCCGCTCCTGTTCAAGCTGCCCCACTCCCTGATCTGTTCAGTCAGGCCAAGATCAGCCACCAGCAATTTCATCAGAACGCCCCTGGCCTTGTTCGACAATTCCATCTTACACGCGAACAGGCCAAGGCGATCGTGGCTACATGTCCTCAATGCCAGTCCCACCAGCTCCCAACAATACCCTTGGGAGCTAACCCCAGAGGTCTATCTAGTTGCGAGGTGTGGCAGATGGATGTTACCCACATTCTTCCTTTGACCGTTTGCAATTCGTACATGTCTCAGTGGATACCTTCTCCGGCGCAGTCTATGCCTCTGCCCACACAAGGGAAAAGGCAGCAGATTGTGAAAAACATCTAGTTCAAGCGTTCGCTGTCCTGGGCATCCCCAAGGTCCTGAAAACAGACAATGGCCCGGCATATAAATCCAGGGAGCTGCGAAGCTTCCTGCAACAATGGGGAATAGAGCATAAGACCGGCATCCCCTATTCCCCGACAGGCCAAGCCGTGGTACAAAGGACCCACCAGAGCCTAAAAAGAGTTCTGGAACAACAACGAGTGGCCGTGAAGGTGGAGTCCCCCCATATCCGTCTCGCGAAGGCGCTTTTTACCATTAATTTCCTAAACTGTTCGTTCGAAAATCTCAATCCGCCTATCGTGCAACATTTCGGGAGACATGAGCAGCTGCAGCCCAGGGCCAGGCCTCCTGTCCTGATTAAGGATCCGGAGACCTGGAAAACGGAAGGGCCTTTCGATCTCGTGACCTGGGGAAGGGGATACGCTTGCGTGTCCACCCCCTCAGGTCCGAGATGGATCCCCGCTAAGTGGGTCAAGCCCTTCTGCCCTGGGAAGACTCTGAGAGCAGAAAACGTAGAACAGGTCACGGAGGCATGTTGGCGGCGGCGGCGGAAGCTCCCAGGGATGGAGCCACTCCTAGTTTAACCCTCTCCCTGCCCCGGGCAGGACCTGATTCAGAGTCATTCCTTATGTCTGTCTCTTGTTTGTTTTTAGTTTTCCCCCGATGGAACGTGTCTACATCTTAGCCCGCTTGACAGCCGTCCTCATCTGGACCCTGATGCCATCAGTGGGCCCATGGATCGTCCCTCAGCCCAAGGCCAACATTTGGCGCACCCTCGCGAGCGCCCTCGGCCAAGAACACATATGTTTAGATATGGGCTCAGCAGAGGACCCGATGTCGTCATGCCTTGTGGGCATCCCTCTCTCCCTTAATGAATTTCCCTCCCCTTTCAATACTTCCCTCACCTCCCTCTTATCCAAGACCCCTCCTCTAAAAATCAATGCACAAAATGCCTGGGGAGAAGGAGTCAAGGGGCTGGCCCCTTTGAGCTCTGAACCTCCAGAGCTTAATTTGCTCGGCTCTGCCAATGCTTCCCTCTGTATTTGGTTTCAGTTCGCCCCTAACCCTTGGGACAGCAGGTACTCGTGGATCAAACCATCAAGGCCCGAGTACAAAGCTGCCCAGTGGTGTCGAATGACCATCGATGCCACTTGCTTCCACCCTGGGTAGCCAACCGCTGTCCCTGCCCCAAGGTATCTTTTTCATTTGCGGAGACCGAGCTTGGGCTGGCATCCCCGCTCGTCTAGCCGGAGGTATCTGCACTTTTGGGCGGCTGTCGCTGCTTACACCCAACATTACCCAAATTCGCGATTGGAAAATGAAAAGAGCACAACTGAATTCGGCCCGCTCCAAAAGAGATCTCAAAGATCTCAACCCGGATTGTGACTCCCAAATTGAACATTGGTCAAAACCAAAAACTGTAGCACTCACCCTGTTTTTGCCCTGGGTGTCTGTGGCCAAGTCTCTAGGTGAATTGGCCCACCTGGAGTGTTGGGTAGCTAAGCAAGCCAATTTAACATCAGCGATGCTATCAGACCTCCTCACAGACGAGGAAATTACAAGGAAGGCGACCCTCCAAAATCACGCGGCAATTGACTTCCTGCTTTTACTGCATCACCACCGCTGCGAGGAGTTTGAGGGCCTCTGCTGCCTTAATTTGTCATCTCGGGCCGAGGACGCGAGGGTGGCCATAGATAAAATGCAAGGCCTTGTCCACCAAATAAAACAACAGACATCAGACTGGCTGGGGGACCTCTTTCAAGGATGGGGCCTGTCAAGCTGGGCTGAGTCCATCCTGAAGACTATACTTTCCACCCTTTTAGTTTTGCTTATTGTTTTGATTGCCTGCTCCATAGTCTGGGGACTCGTAAAGAGACTTATATCCAGGACCATCAATGTCCCAGATGTCAGCCGAGCGGAAGTCTCAGAAGAAGAAGGAGAAAGAGTTGACACCGCTTCGTCGGAGAACTCCGATCCTGAAGACTCCAGCTCGGTTTCTAGCGACGCGGAGCAGGCTGAAACTTCATTTTGAATGGTGTTTGCCCTTACAGTTCTTTTGTTTTTAAACGAAAAAGGGGGAGATGTTGTGGTGTGTTTTATGCTTGTTCAGTTTTCCCCCCATTGTTCTCTCAGAAGGTCCTGCCCTGTTACCAGTTTGTGTCAATCCCCAAACCCCTCCCCAGTTGTCTTGGTTATCTTTCTTGTTCTCCACCCCTGACGGCCTGCCTGTCACTCGACACCCCTGCCTCTTTTTCTAGAAAGTTCGGGCCAGGATGTCGGGTGATTGGGTTAGGGGCCAGGGTCCCTCCCACAACTGTGTTTGATGGGTTCTCCGATTATGCCAATCCTTAATGTATCCCTCTCTGATTTGCTATCTTTCACCCCTCCCACCCTCTGTAAAACCCGAGGCTTTCCCTGCCTCGGGGCTCTCAGCTTCTTCTACCTGAACCTCCACGTTTCCCTACCAATAAAACCACCCTCCCTGAAGAAACTGAGAGTCGCCTCTTCATTTCATCCTGCGACTTTGGAGCTCTCTACTGTGGCCACACGTCCGCAAGGCTTGACATCGCCTTGGGCACAAGGCCCTGACTTCCGGTTGGGGAAGTGCCTTACTGGCTGGAGGTTGGTTGGACACTTATCTAGCCTGGGCGTTTTACTTTCCACTGGCCACCGCTCCAGAAGAAGTTGACACTGACCAGACAGAATCCTTTGTTTGAATGGAATTTATGCATCATGTATGAAATGTATGAATATGCAACAGGCTATTGCTTTTAAGGGTTAATCCTCTGTTAACGGGGGTCCTTTTTCGGGCTTATTTTGCCCAGAAAAAGGTACCTGATTGTCCATAACTCTTTGTTTTTATTGTCTTGTATTGTCCTAATCCTACTTGTCCAAATTTTTATTACTATAATATTATTACTATCTTTATAACCATTTTATTACTATCAAACTTTTAAAATTTTAAAAACAAGTGATTGGCGTTTTTCACAAGGATATCAGAAAAATGAATCTACAAACACCAGAGGTTTCTGCCCAAAAAGGAGACAGAGGAGTCCTTTCACAGTATGCGAATAAAGGCAGTGGCCATGGGGCATTCCCCATGAGGTCTCTCAAAATTGTTAGAGGACACAGCCTCCTTTTTATCCTAATTTCCCAGCCGCATTTCCCTTCTCTCTTTCCCCTGTGGCTGTGGTACTTGAGAGGTACAGACTTCCCAAAATGCTTAATACTCCCTTCTAATGTACCCCCAGCCCCCCGTTTTTCTTTTTCCCCGTGTCTCTGTTCTTTCTCTCTAAATCCATAGATGTAGCACAGTCTTGGGTGAGTAATAGTCTGTGTCAAATAGTGGAATTCCCATGTTATTTATGGCTCTCCCCACTGCTTCTTTCACCTCTTTGTATCTAGCCTTATTTACCATCAGGCACACAGGTTTTTTGTAATAACACTTTCTTCTCATTCCTTTCATGAAGAATCCACACCGGGTGAACTGCAGAGAGCTGGGAGGCAGCACAACCACAGCTGGCAGCCCTGAGGCCACTGTGCAGGGGACCACAGGAGCCACCTTTCCTTGTGTGATCACTATGTCTGACTTCAGTGGTTTTGAAGTCACACATAGTGAGCACACAGGGAAAGGTGGGTCTCCATGGGCTGCTACAGGTGAACTTCAACTTCTCTTGCTCTGCCACTGTCAAGCAAAATGTACGAGATTGGAAGGAGTTTTTGCTCCTCTGATCTAGCAGGTAAGGGGCCAAGAGGAAGATGGGCACAGCAAGCAGACTGTGATTTGGGGAATGGGGGTCCATGAGCCAGCTTTGCAGTTTCACCTCTGCACATGTGCCTGTTGGCTCTGAGACTCTCATGTGTAACAAATTGTTGGATGTTAGGATTGCTCCTTTTGTTTGCTTTCTCTCAGGGAATTTTTTCCCATATGTTGCTAGGAGACAAAACTGACTGGTACTTAAGAGTGAAAAAAGAAGTTGCCGTGGTGCAGGGGAAGGGTTGGGCTGGCTACTCTCTTAGCTGAGGGGTTTCTCTAGGGGGGGCAGAGATACCGGGAGATTTGGGCAGGGGGAAGGGGCTGGGCATAGCTCCTGGCTCTCTCTGGCTCTCTCGGCATCAGAGGGGAGACAGGCTGTAGTTGCTGTAGGGAGAATTTGCCACCCCTGAGAGGCTCCGTCTCCTGCTGTCTTCTCCTACTATGAGTGAAGCTCTGCTTGTGGGAGTGGCCGTTGCACTGGGACCTTGTTAACACCCTACCTCACTAAAAAAGGACCTTCACCATCTGCTCTGGTGCCTCAGGGGAAGCCCTGGGACCCCGAACCCCTTCCCTCTCAGAGGGAGGGTCTCCCAGCCGTGTTCAGGAGCCAGGCTGCTTTCTGCCACTGCTCCCAGTTTTCGCTACCCATACCCTTGCCTGCTGGGATGCTCCGCGGCCCCTGCTCATGCTGCAGAATTTCTGTTACATCTCATTTATTACAACAGGATCAGCTCACCTCTGCCGTTCCAGCTGCTTCCAAGCTTCCTGCTGCAGTCCGTTTCCCCAGCCAGAGGTTCAGCAGGACCGGCCATCCCTGAGGGTTCCAAAGGCAGCCCCTTCTCCATCCCTTCCACCCTCGCCCACCATTACCGTGCACTGAGGCGGCCGAGCTTGCGCCACAGCGCCCCCTGCAGCCCCGGGGGAATCATCGCCCCGCCCTGCCCGGCCGGGAGCCAGCAGCGCCCCTGCTGGCTGTGCCCGGAACTGCACCGCAGGGGAAGGTGCCTGCAGCCGGGACCAGGCCGGCCCTGGGGCTCTGCGTCTGCTCGTCGGTGCTGCCGGGCTTGGTGTTGGCTTGCCTTGTTATACACACACACGCTAGTAAGGACCTGCTATTCCTTTTCTGGTATCTTTGCCTGAAAGTTCCGTCATTTCAAAGTTATAATAATTCAGAGGGAAGGGGGTCATATTCTGCATTCCAAGGGAGGTTCCTGCCTTCCTTGGCAGACACCTGTCTTTCAAACTAAGACACAAATGCCCTTTCCACTCAGTCCTCTCCAACTGTGCTGCATTCTATCACCCCCAGCAGCCCAGATCTCTCTTTTTTTTTAATTAGGGACCAAAGATTAATGGTATTGTGAAGGGATGTGTCCTGCAAGGCCCTGTTCTGCCCTTGCGGACAGAACAAAGAGGAGGAAAAGATTTACATTAAAAGCACTGAGCAAATCTTTATTATGAAACTCACATCTCTTGCTTTCAGCAGCCTCCATGCAGAGAATGTGCAGACTAGAAGTCTTCCTGCCAGGAAGGGGAACAGGAATACAGTTTGCACTGTGACATCTGATGTTCCTTCAATGGATGGCAATATAAGAGGTTAAAAATCACTTTGCAGGCTCCTCTTTGTTTAGGTTAACATCTTAGCGCTGCACTGAACAAGAAACAGTGCAGGCAAGTGCTGAAGAAAGGACCTGGAAACCTGGCCCCTGTGGAACAGCCCATAAGGAATCTGTGAGACCGGGCTGACTTTATCACCTGCTGGACTGCTTGCAGAAAGCAGAGAACACTGCAGAGAGGTGAACACAGGGGTGATACAGGCAGGCAGATGGTGCCACTCCCAGCTGCAGCAGGGAGTGAGGTAAAGGGGCCCATTGCCAGGGGCTCTCAGGACACCAGGCCCTCGAACCATCCCTAAACAGCGCTGGGCTGTGGAGCAAGGCACTGCTCCCTGCAGAGTGCCCTGTGCTGCTTTCTCCACTGGCTGTGTTTCACAGAATCAGAAAGCAGTTGGACTTTTTAAAGGACATCTATTCCAAGCCCTCTGCAATAAACAGGGATACCTTCCACTAGACAAGATTGCTCCAAGCCCTGTCCAATTTGGTCTTGGTTATTTCCACGGGCGGTCTGCCAAAGCTTCTCTGGGAAAATTGTTTTACTACCCTCACAGTAAAGAAATACTAAAGAAATACTTAAGAAACCTATTCTAACCCTGCCCTTTGGCAGTGGGAAGCCATTCCACCTTGTCCTGTCTCGCCATCCCTCACCCCAAAGTCCCTCCACAGCTTTCCTGCAGTCTCTTTAGGCACTGGAACAGGCTCCAAGGTCTCCCTGGAGCCTCCTCTCCCCCAGGTGAGCACCCTCAGCTCTCCCAGCCTGGCTCCAGGACAGAAGGACTCCAGCCCTGGCACAATCTCCATGGCGACTTCTGGACTTGCTCCAACAGCTCCACATCCTTCTGATGTTGGGTCCCCAGGGCTGAAGGCAGCTCTGCAGATGGGGTCTCACCTGAGTGGGCAGAGGGGCAGAATCCCCCTCTCACATGCTGCCCAGAGTGTTTGAACTCAGGTAACCTATGTCACTGTAGCTAAGTACTAGCAGCACCCGCAAACTAGTCAATACTATGGGCCAGGGGAGTAGCAAATCAACGCGGAATGGGAATAAAGATCGCGGGAAGAGAGAGACACAGCCTGGGGAAACAGAGCTGGTGCTGTCACTGTCCCTTCCCAGCCACAGCCAGGCTGAGCTGCGGCTGCCGGGGCGCAGCAGTAGCGGGGCCTGAGGGCAGGGCAAGGCCGGGCCGGACACCAGCAGAGCCCGCGGTGGCAGTGGAAGAGAAGCCGGAGCCAGGCTAGAACGGCACCGGCGGCTGCCGGTCGCTGGAGCTCGAGCTAGAGCGGCCCAGCAAAAACTCCTTCCACCCGAGGGCCCGGGGGTGCTCAGTCCCGGTGCGCTGCACAGGCCCTCCCCAGGCCTGGGTGCAGCGCCCGGGGAACGGTGAGATGGCGGAGCTCCGGGATCCGCGGACAGCGCGGGGTATGGGCGGGGCCGGTGTGCGCGGCCTCTTTAAGAGTGAGAGCATCACGGCGGCGCCAGGCACGGCGGCGGCCGCTCTACGCATGCGCACAGCCTGTCCCTGCGACTTATTCGGTGCCGCCGGCACTGGAGTAGCGTGCAGGGGCGGGGAATCGCGTTGTAGTGAGCTCGCGCATGCGCAGGGCATGATCCCGCCGTGCGCTTTGTGGCGCTGCCGGAAGCGGGTGCGGGCCGAGCGCAGCGAGCGGCGCTCCCGGTCCCGTGTGGCCGCGGCCCCGTGGCGCCGGCGGCCTGAGGGAGTGGCGCTCCCCGACATGTCTGCCGGGCTCTCGGCGCAGGTAAGACGGCCAGGCTTCCCGCCACGGCGCTGTCGGGCTCGGCCCGCTTCGCCGCCCGCAGGGCCTGTGGCGCGGGCGCCGCCCGGAGCCTCCACCGCGCTGACCTCTGCGCTGCTGCGGCGGGGCCCGAGCGGGGCGGGCGATGGGCGAGCCTGTCCCCGGGGCTCCCCCAGCGCCTCGCGCCTGGTTGGTGCCGCGGAGCCACCGCAGGGCGGGCGGGAGCGACTCTCGGTGACCCCCCGCGGCCCAGGGCCCCTCTCGGCCCCTGCCCCGGCCCGGGGGTCGAATCGCGTTTCGGGTCCGTGGGAGGAGCGTGAGGTGGTACCCGCACCGTTCCTCCCGTGTGGATCCTGCGAGCGGGAGCTGGACCTGAGGGAGGAAAAAGTTTGTGTCGCTGTTTCCCCGCAGAGTCCGACTAACAGCGCGCTGGTGCCGAGCATGCCCGGCTCAGGCCTCCTGGGGTCTGTCGGGATTCTGCTTTTCCCTGTCTCATTTTGGTCTCCGTGCCCAGTTGATAGTAGATCCTATTTATTTGGTGTACTCAGCAGCGAGCGAGGCTTCTCCCCGGAGTAAGGGGGCCGTGCCTGCAAGAGAGTCCTTCCTGCTTGAACAGTTTGGAGACTTCACGAGAAACCGGACCGACGAATAAGTGCCAATGCAAAGGAAACTGTTGAGTAAAAATTTTGTTCAGTCGGGTGCACTGTTTTGTGGTCAAGTTCATTAAATAGTTTTTCGCATAAATGAGGGGTTTGAAAAGTTACTAAACTGTCAGGTGACTGGCCTGGAAGATAATTTTCTCAAATCTAGTGTTAAAAATGAGAGTGATAGTGAGAAGCAGAGTAGTACTGATGTTTGAGTAATGATGCTTGAAAGCAGAATAATATCCAAAACATACAAAACTGTTTTTGCTTTCCTATGGCTCTGCTCATCTTCACATGTAACAGTATGCAACTTGTAGGCAGTGGCCTTCTCTATAGCAAGTGCCCTGCCTCCTGCTTTGGCCAGGCTGTGTCCAGCAGTGTTTCCAGGAACTAGAGGCATTGGGGTCCATGAACTGGGAGTGCTGGAGATAGTGAGGCTGGAATCCTGTGGGATCCTTTGAGACCCAGTCTTCCCTTTGGCACATTCATGTATTAATTTCTGCTATAGTAATGCAATAAAATCTGACAAATTTGTCTTCTTGGGGCAAGGGCAGCTGGGATTCTCTTCTCTGACCCTTGGTACTGTTGTGGCTGAATGGCTTGGGAAAGGATGACAGGAGTTTGGTTTTTTGTTTGACTTTTCTCTTCTTGCATTGAATATAGACTTTTAGAAAAAATTGATAGTAACCCTGATGTGCATATTTTTTAATTTCTTGAGCAAAATACTTAAAATACTAATTTTCTGCTGGTCTTTCTCTCAGATAGGTCTTCTATTTGGTTCTTGCAATTTTTATTTTTTCCTGCTCTCTGCTCTGGCTGTTGTTCTTTACACACAGTGCATGCCTTAGGCGGAGCTAACATATTAGGTGGCTCCAGAGGTGAGCTACCAGGAGGGCTGTGCTTCCTCAGGCCTGGTAGGCTTAATACCAGAGGTGCAGTTAGTCTCAGCTAGATGTAACTCGCCTTCTCCAACATAAACTTGGAGGGTAGTGGGACAAGTGGGCATATAGCAGCTGTTCATGTTTAGAATGTCATGCAACTGAGAAAAATTGCTCATAAATGTCTGGTTTGTGCTTTGGGGGAAGGTGGGTTGTGGCAGGATGGCTTTCCGGCAAGAATTGTTTCCTTTGAAGAGCAAATGTTAGTACTGTTAGGTAGCAGAGGTCATGTTAAATGAGAGGACTTTCTTTTTTTCCAGGGAATACTTATAAAGCATATCTGATATCCCAGAACTTTGATGTAGACTTTTTTTGTGGCTGCTTCTCTCGTTTAGGCTCAATTAGGCCTTCAGCCTTCCTTGAGCATATCGCTGCTGATGTTCTTTGCGTCTCTTGTCCTACTGTCCATTTTGTCTGCTCTGCTTTTTTGGTTCTAGTAAAAGCCAAGAAGGGTCCACTTTTGGGACAGCTTGTCTTTGTGCTTGAAGTTCTTTTGCATCGTAGGAAAATACTTCATTTTACATATGAAGCTGCTGAACACGACCAAATGTTCATGTTTGCCCCCAGCACTTCCCTCCCTTAGTGTACATTTTCTGAGGAATTGCTCTGTACCTGAGTAGTGATTCCCTGACCTCTCCCTGCACATGCTCCGAACACCTCAACTTCAGGCTTGGACCTTCTGCGCATTCCTTCACAGTAACTGCAGAATGTGGCTCTTTTTAGTTGTTGCTGTCTAACTGTAGTGATCCAGGAGTTTAAATATTTTGGCTGTAGCTGTTCATATTAGGTCTTCGGAAACTGGAAATAGAACTTTATTGTTTGAGTTTTATGGACTTGTTATTCTTTTGTGCTCACTGGCTTCTGCAGTGTTTGAGAACTGAGGATCTTGGATCCTCAATGCTGAGACATCCAGTTTCTGTGGTTTATATGGTAATAACAACTGAAGTTCCTAAGATGAAACAGATTGGGAGGAAATACGTTGAAATCCAGATTATTTACCACATTAGGGAATATTGGAATTAGTGCTCAGTTTCATAATGTCTCATTGCTTTTGCTAGTTTTAATGCTGGTGATTTCTTTCCAGGTTTGTCTGTGAGAGTGTGAGGATGTTTTATTTAGTGCAGTCTCCAGGAACATACAGTCTCAGGAACATAGAGCATACAAGAGTGTGTAAAACTGCTTGATGAACAACAGGGGTTTATTCATTATTCTACTCATCCCTTCTCTTAATCAGCTTTCTGAGAGTCCTTAGTGATTTGAACCCCAATAAGACATATGTGTATGTGAAATGTGAATATTCAGCTTCATGAAACTTGTGCGAAGTTAGCTGGGCAAGTGAGGGTGCTTCTGAAATACAGAAGTATTGCAAAAACGGAAGTCAGAATCAGGTGTGATGTGACAGTTGCTTTCTTGGTCTTCAGTTTGCTGTTGGTGTTTCAGTAGTTACTGATAAATACAGCGTCTTGGGAGGGAGTCCTGCTGCTGCACAGCAGTAGGTGCTTTTTGAGGAAACTGTCTGTCAGTGTGTGGAATCTGTCAGGAACATTGTTTTGGATATCATTGTGTGGAGACTTTCCAGCCTTTTTTAATTCCTGTCCAGTTAGGAGAAGCTGCATACTAGACTGATTTAGAGATAGTCCAATCCTAACAGATTGCAGCCATTTCCAATTCAAGTGGCAGTTGAACTGGAGTCTTTAATAAAAAGTAACTTCTAGTCCTTCCAAATAAAAACTTTTAACTGCTAAATATAGGGGGGTGGATAGATCGATACCCTGATAAATCTCCCTCATAAGGATTTTGCATCTGAAGCAATTACTTCTTTCAGTATTCCTGTGTATTGCTAAAATGAACAGGTTTCTTTTACAGCAAGATGAAAGGAAGTCTCAAATATTAACAAGATACAGGCTGATGATTAAATTTATGTAAGAATGTCAGGCAGCAGGCTGGGAGTGTGTGGTATGAGAAGTTTTGGTTGTCCTGTTGCTAAACCTCTTCAGCATGGCATATTGTATATATCCTGTATCTGTTAAAAGTGCTACTCCTCAGAAGTGTGGAAGGGTCACCCAGAAGAGCTTTGCATCTTTGTTTCATTGTGGCAGAGAGCTGCATGAGGATGGGTGATTGTGTTCTCGCGTTCCCCTGCCTTAGTGCAATTAAGGTTTTCTAAACTACAGCAGGATTCTTCTAGATGAGAAAGCTCCCACATAGGCATTGCCTGCCATTTGCTTGTATTGTACAGCAGTTCCACACACCTGGGCACCCTGCTCTGGGATGAGGGCGGCCACAGTGAATGTGCTGTGCTTATCACACACTGACAAGCTCCTGCCATGAGCTGTTCACTGCCAGCTGGAGGGCAGGCATGGAAAGGAGATGATGTTTTATCAGTTCAAATCAGCTTATTTAAACCAATGTTCCTCAAATACTGTTACTGGGTTACATGCTTCTAATGAACTTATGTCACAGAAGAGGAATGGGGAGTGCTTCCCCTCTTCCCTTGTGGGATAGGGGGTAGGGCCTCTGCTCTGGGAATAGAGGCAAAGTGCTGTGGGGATGAGAAAGGAGGGGGAAGTCTTGGAAAGTGGATTATATCTCACTTCTGTCCCTTCTGCTTTGACTTCAAACACAAACTGGAGACTAAGATGATGGTCAGGTAGAAGAGAAGGGGGAAGATGAAGCACGTCTGTAGCTATAGGATATGAAAGGAAAAGATACCAGTATGGAAACCTAGATAGTCGAGCTAAGCAGTGATCAAAGCCATCACTGAGGATTGGGATTTTTTAGGTTTTGTTTGGTGTTTCGTTTTTGAGGGTATTTTGTTTGGGTTTTTGGTTTGGTTTGATTTTGGGGGGATTTGTGTGTGTGCACGGGACTTTTCTGTGTCTTGAAATTGCCATTTTTCTCTAAGCCTAAGGGTTTTGACCACAGTGACGTGAGCACTCCCCCTGCTTCAGTCCCCAGAGGAGGGAAGGTACCTGAAGGATGTAGGGATTGGACGTCCTGCAGGCTGCTGCTGCTCTGGTTAACTCACTAGCAGATAAACACACGATTGCTGTCTCAAACCACGAAGGATGTAGTTTGGAAGACAAGATCTTGCTGCCTTACTTTTCTGTCTCCCTTGAAGGGAATCATCAGGTTTTTTGCATAGGTTTTGGGTATAAACATCTGGGGAGTCAGCTAAGTAGGCAGATTGTTTAAATAGGTTTTTCCCTAGGAATGCATATTTCCAGGCCTGGTTTCTTGTTTGGTTTTGGGCCAATTAATGTCTAAGGGAGGTGTTCAAAATATTCCCCGTATAACTAACTGGCTTCCAAATTGTGCCAGGTAAGTGTAGTTGGCATACGGATCTTGGAGTGCCATCCATGACAGCTTGAGCTGCTCTGAGCTGCGTCTCTTGAACACTCCTTGCTTTTCTCCTGTGCCAACCCTGTTTTCCTTGTTCATGTGGTCACCTGGCTCAGATAATGGATAAAAGGCTGTCAATTCTGGTGGGAGAGGAGGAAAAGGAGATGGTGCAGTCGCAGTTCTGGTGGCTCTCACAGGCTGCTGTGGTACCACCTGCTTGAGCAGCAGTTTAACGTTGTTGTGAGCCTGTACAAAGCACTCTGCTGTCAGAGGGATGTTCTTGCCACCCCTCTGGCCCTGGATCCTCACTGCTCTCCTCACAAAACAGCTATGTTGCCACAGATGTTTCTCATCTGAGTTAGATCAGATCTCTGGATGTGTTTGATGTGTGGATCAAAGTTGGCTGTGTGTGGTAGGTGTCTCTGAGCTGCCCAGTGCAGTCCCATGACTGGTGCTGCCTTGCTGCACCCATTCCCAGGGTAGGGGGTTCTGGCCTGGCTCCCAGCCCTGCCCCATACAGCACAGAGGTATCGGTTGTGCTGCTGGTGCAGCATGAACCACTGCTCAGGACACAAGAGTGCTGCTGACTGGAGGTGGACTGTGGGAGCACAGCTGAACTTCTGCTTCTAATTGCCTCTCTTGGTTGAGGTTTCACAACAATGCCAGAATACCCATCCCAATTTCCTATCACTGCAAAAATCTGGTTAGTTCACAGTCAGCTTGGCTTCCTGATCTCAAATGGCAGTGAGGGGATATATGTAACTGCAGTTGTGCTGGGATTGTTACTGAAAGGAGAGCTGTGTCTAGTTCTGAGAGTGCTGCCTGGGAAATTTCCTAGTGGCTTTTCTGCCTGGAATCTGTGGGACAAATGTAGATTTTTATGGAGTGACTCTCTCTGTGTATTGACTTTACAATGATTTGAAATGCACCCCAACGCCATAGATTTGGAACCTGTATGTGCTGTAATGAAACAGTAAAGTGATGCTGGGTTTAAGCTAGTGATGCACTAAGGCTCAGCCAGTCCTGAACTCGCTGCAAATAAGGGGCACTCTTCATTATCACTGAATTGCATCTTTCAGCTACCAGTTTTGAGTAGTACCTGCTGTAGAAATACCTTATGAATATGAAAGAGGCTGAATTTTTGTCTTCTCAGATGACTAAGGTTTTCCTGGAAGTTTCCTGGGGTCTCTTTTTAACTGCTGTTGAGGTGAAAAAGGGAACAGGGTGAATTGCAGCCATTGCTTCATGAGCAGAATACTTGTAGAAGTGTTTTCTACTCACCTGAAGATGTTGTGTAAATGGAAGCAGCTTTCCTGCAAAGATGGTGTAAGCAGAAGTGTGAGGTGAAGTCACTTCACAGGTTTAAGTATCTAAAATAGACATTTAGTCCTGAACTGAAACTTGCTGTAATCTCTGTAATCAACCTATGTTAAAGCTCGTCTGTGTAAAAAACATACTAAGGTTGAAGGACAACTGTTGGAATCTTTTCTGGATTGTGAAATGTATGAAATGTATATGTGCATCTAGAATTTACAAGGGTCTGGATTGTGATACACAGCCTCAGTTTTGCTAACTCATGTCATAGACATTTAAACTAATTGTCTCTTTTTCTTCCTTGCCCCCCCAGGTGTTGTTTGGATTGTAGCATAGAGGCACTATGTACTCAGAGTGGAGATCCTTGCATCTTGTCATTCAAAATGATCAGGGGAATACCAGTGTACTTCACAGCTATCCTGAGAATGTGGGGAGAGAAGTGGCAAATGCAGTGGTGCGTCCTCTTGGACAAGCTTTAATTACATCATCTGTTGGAAGTGAGAGTTTACTAAAAACAGACAAAGAAGTAAGTGCCTTTCCTTGGAGATGATAGTTTCCTTTATGCTGGAGTGACAGTTTAATAGATTTTTACAGCCTCTTTTATTTTTCTCTCTTTATTGTCCCAAGTTTTATGAAGTGTGTTACATTTTTAGTTTAGTGATCTCCATAGGGTTTTTATTAGCAGCTAGATCATAGCAACAGTGTACTTCATGACTTAATAGTAACTTTGCCTGAGCTACTATACCACAAAATTCAGGCTAAAGAAAACCAACAAAAAAACCATCAAAACAAACCCAAAGAATTTAGCATTTAACACAAAGCCTTTCTACTTACCTTCAGTTTTGAAGCAACAGTATGTGACTTCAAAAAAAAGTCTTTGTATAGTACAAGTATTTGTTAGAATTTGAAAATCTTTCACTAACAGCTTTTGTGTGTTCTGAAGAGCTCTCTATAGTTTAGATTTAAGAGATTCAGAATTTAGAGAGTGTTTTGCCATTTATTCATCTTCGTAATAGCATGATATATGAGTTAATGGTTTGGTGTTTTCTTGCAGGATATGTTAAACAGAATTGCCCATACAACATAACTACTGTTGCTTTTTTTTTTTTTTTTGAGTTAGAACTAATGTGCTCTGACCAGCACTTACTTACCAATATTTATTTTTAATAACTTTTGCATTATGTTTGTTAGGTAAAATGGACTATGGAGGTGGTTTGTTATGGACTGACCCTCCCTTTGGACGGCGATACTGTGAAATACTGTGTGGATGTGTATACAGATTGGATTATGGCTCTTGTGTTACCTAAGGACTCTATTCCTTTACCTGTTATTAAGGAACCAAACCTTTATGTTCAAAGCATTCTCAAACATCTCCAAAATCTCTTTGTACCAAGGTGAGTGTTAGGGATTCCAAGCTGTAGTCAGAGGACTCATCAGGTGTGGAGGCTCTTGAGTCAAATGAGACTGCTAGTGCTGCAAACTTAGGAGGAAAGTGTTCCTCCAAATGTCTTGTAATTTTGCAGTAGCAAATTGAGTTTTTGCTGCTGTGATTAGAATGACATATAGTTCATATACTTTAATGTTTACTGTTCCAAGAGGTTCAAGATTTATCTCTATTGGATGACTGGAGGGTAAGGGGAAAAGCAGAAGCGCATCACTGTGTTACCATGTGCTTTTCATTGTGTAAAACTGAGGTAAACTAAGAGAACATCATGACAGTCCCTGCCCTTGTTAGTCAAGATTTGACTACGTTTGTGATTTACTGAAGGATTTTGTAGTAAGTGACTGCTCTGTGCCTGCATCTTACTGCCTGTCAAATGTGCATGGTTATGCTGACTGTCCTTCACTGGTAGTTTTGAAAGAACCTGGTGGTGGAGTGCTTGCTGCCTGACATCCTTGGATGATGATGTTGAGATAGACATGTTTCTGGGTCTTGTACACAGCTACGTTGTCAGAGTGCGCGAACATCATTACCTTATTCATAGTTTATGGCAAGTTTACCTGCTGCTGTTGGACATACATACTGGATAAGTAAGATTAAATAACAGCATCCCCTGAAAAGGTACTTAACTTCAGATCAATGTTAAGTATATGCCCCTAAATATCAGATCATCTGCTTTTATCAGTATTAAATATGTGTCACTGCAGGTGGCCTTCAAAGTGCTCAGCTGCACTTGGGTCACTTTACTAAAGGCTTTGTTTATAAAGGACTTTGAATAGTAATTTGTGCAAATTCAGAGTTCTCTGCTGTTTATTGATTGCTTTGAAGTCTACCACCTACTCTTAGCTGCTGTTGCTCTTAACTTGCAGTGAAAATGTATTTTAATTCCCATTAAAGCATGGTCAAGGCAATGACACAAGTCTGAGGGGTGCAAGCTTCTGGATTAGACTGTGGCAGGAGGTTGTCTCTAAGCTTTAATTAGTGCAGAATACAGTCTATTGTCTGGGATCCTTTATTGCCTTGGCACAGCAGAGAAGAAATTCTTCACTAGTCCATTAAATAGTTGTTTCTGTGATGCCTTGCTTGCTCTCACACCAGGACCCTAGTAGCAGGCAGCTCAGTAGTACAGTTTCTTGCATGCTCTTGGCACAAGCTTCCACTTTATCCTTCTGTCCCAGAATTATTGTTGGACCTTGATGTAGGCTGATAGACTACATGTGATAGTTGTTGAATGAAATAGTTAATACCTAGAGACAGGGAGGGCTGAAAAATCATTAGCTATACTGTAGTATAGCTGTTCTGTACGTTTTTCTTTCAAGAGCCTCTGAGATGTATCTGAAACACTGATTTTTCATGGCTGTTGCTGTCAACACTGGACATTCAAGTCCCTACTCTTTTTAAGTTTTGCCCTCCAGGGTGCTATGTTCAGAATTCACTCCAGCAACAGGAGAAATTTCTATACTGCAAATGGAGTACAGAACTAAGCTGTGCACACCTGCCTTGAATTAAAGCAAAGATTCAGACCTAGCTGTCTGTGGTGGGGAAGAGGAGAATGATTTCTGGGTTTACCCAATTGATGCAGGTTGCTGCTGATGATGGACTCATGTAGAATACTTACCTAGGAGGTGTTACAGCAACCTGTATTGAACTGTCTCCTGGAAAAATCTGTTCTTATGTTGAAGATATTAAGTCTTTTTTATAAGCCTATGTCCTATGGAAGGTTGTGAAATAAAATAGCTTCCTTCCTCATTCTGGTTCTCTGGAAACGATGTAGCTGTTGGTTTGGCTGCCTTTAAAGTGGTGGCCCAGAGTTGTAGAGGCATCAGACTCAGATGGTGACATATAGGTGAGGTGCGAAACACAGCAGCAGCCTGAAGTGTAAATGGCACCTCAGGAGCTTGTGTACACCCATACAGAGCAGGTGCATATAGATTATTCTAGTCTGAGTGCTCAGCTGAATCAAATGTTGACATGCACAGTCCTTGAAATTGTGTGGTGCTGAAAAAGAAAACTGAAGGCTGGGTGAGCCAAGTTAGCTTTCCTCTATCTGCTGCAGTGACAGGAGAGAGGGTGTTTGCCTCCTTCCCTCCTGCACTGGCCTTCTGTCCACTCTGAAGAAGCAAACACTTTGTTGACGTATTTGAATAGTCACCAGGCAACCCCCCAGGCTTTCAATTTCTGGCAACCCTAGAATATCCAAGAGGTCTTGAAGATGACTTAAGCAGTAGTGGTTGTTACTGCTGTCAGATAAAGTTTCAGTGCCACAAACACTGTTGGAAGGGAATAGGAGAACTCTCTCCCCCTCTAGTGCCTCTCCAGGAGAGTGAGGTACAGATATCCAGGTCCTCTGCAACAGAAATGTCTGGAATTGCTTGAGAGATTGTGGAACATGTGACTGCCAAAGTACTTTTTTTTGTAATAACTTCATATGCTTCTCATATGAAGTCATGGCAACAGTATTTCTGAAGGAGTATGGCCAAAAGGCCACAGTCTGTAGAAATCCAGAAGTCTAGAAATAGCTTGTCTAGCCTGCCACTGGGTCAACTTTGTAAACAAGAGGAAGTCATAGATGGACAGGAATGTTCAAGTTGCCTTTACAAGATCAGCACAGAAGTATCCCGTTAGCTTGCATATAAGCCCTGGTTTTTTACAGTTTCTCTAAATGATTAGGGAAACAAGTCTTGAAGCATCCTTAGAAGCTTCAAGCCTATATTGATTAAGGATACCTTTCAACTGAAGCAATCTTCTCTGTTGTTGCTCAGGCAAAAATAGTGCTGTAAGAAAGGCAGGGTTCACTTATCCCAAAGTTTGTTATTCTACAGAGACTCTGGGTTATGATCTAGCACTATCATCAAGCAACTCACTGAGGTCCTCAGCTGTGGCTAGTAATGTGCAATTATGCATTATCTTGTCTCTGTAATCTTTTTTTCCAATACTGTAATACAACATTATGCTATCAAGATAAAAGTTGATAGTATTTAGTGGACCAGCACATTCTTGAGGTGCTTGCTATGCAATATGACTTGTGGGTTATACCACATTGAAAATGTTTGGAAGGAATCTGATAGTACTACTTACTAGTCCAGTGGAAGATAATACATGTATGGGGTTTTTTTGTCATCTCTTCAGTGGTGGTAGGAGGGATCATGAAATGATGTACAGGTGGAAATATGCCTTACTGCACACTCTAATTTCTAATCTCCTCTTTCACCCTTTAAAATTTGGGCTTCCTAAGGTTTTTTACCAATGTCCTCAGATACTGTCCAGAATGTGTCACATTACTGTTTTGTGCCTGTTCTGCATTGTCCAGACTAACTGATGGGACGAGATGATGCTGCTTTGTGCTGCTTCTGAGCAACTTTGTATTGAGTGATTCAGTAGTGCCAGTGTGGATCTGATTATTACTACAGGAAAAACCTAGGAAATATGAAACTGTTTCCTTTCTTCCTTCCTTACTTCTAACTGCTTACAGAAGAAGATCTAGAAGGGGGTCATTAAATAGGAACATCAGACTAAAGGTAGAAATGATAAGAGTTGATTTGGAAACAAGAGGAGAACTAGGAAGAATTTAAATTATTTTGCTAACAATATGTTCTCCTAATTTGCCACTTCAGAGTTATGTATGTAATAATTCATGATGTTGCAACTAGATTGTCATTGTTTGACCCAAGATAAATATGAGATGATGGATTGTGCTTGCTCTATGTATTGAGTCTCATGTGGAAAAGAGCGTTACGGTGCATCTTGTGCTCATTAAGGCAGAGTTAGGATGCCTAGAGACAGAGTTGGGGTGCACAGAAGCATATTGGCTTATGTTCTTGGGTCTCACTCAATAATACTTGTTTCCTTTTGTAAGTTGAACAAGCTGAAAGTTCATGTTACTGAATACATCACTTAATAGTTCTATTTCTCAAGCATTGTTTTCTTCTCTTGCAGGCCAGACCCGGGATCCAGTCAGATCAGACTGTGCTTGCAGGTTTTGAAAGCTGTCCAGAAGCTGGCGCATGAGTCAACAATTATGGCAAGAGAAACCTGGGAGGTTTTGTTATTATTTCTTCTTCAGATCAATGACACTCTTCTAGCAGCTCCAACTGTGCAAGGTTCATGTTCATCTTTCATTTGGTTCAATTATTAAAAAACTTCTGTCTCTTCTTCACATTCAGCTGTGAGCAGGATGGGGGAACCTATTAAAAGCTCTTAGGAGCTATCCAAAGCACAATAGCTCGCTCCTAATTCTTCCCCATTACTCCAAAATAAAGCATTGCCAGAAAAGACTGGATGATTTGGAGCTGAGTTTTCCTGAAAGTATTTTTGCAAGACAGTAACTTTATACATGAACAGTTTGGTATGAACAGTTTAAGACACTGTTGTTTCCTGTTTGTTTCAGTGAAAATTCCTTTGTTTTGCTGTTCAGCCTGCCTAGTGCAAAAAAATAGTGTTAGTTATTAAAAAAAAAGACTTCAGTATAGACACAGTGCAATAGAAGACTGCCTAAGATTGGTGGATTCCTTCTGTCCCTTATTACACACATGTGGCTGGGCTTTATCTATTGTATGTGGTCTTGCAAAAAGGTTAATTGGCTGTAGGAAGCAACCAAGGATCATTCTTACAAGTTATGGAAAAAAGGGCTTAATCTTTATGCACTTTAACCAGAACCTCTTTGGGGAGATATTTGAAGTTATTTAGATGGAACACTAACTGAAGATGTGCTTGGTTTCTGTTGCAAGGTGGCATTGCTGAGAATCTGGCTGAAAAATTAATTGGCGTGCTGTTTGAGGTATGGTTACTCGCTTGTACACGGTGCTTTCCAACACCTCCTTACTGGAAAACTGCCAAAGAGATGGTGGCTAACTGGCGACATCATCCTGCAGTAGTTGAGCAGTGGAGCAAGGTCATTTGTGCCCTTACTTCCAGGTAGGAGAAATCCCATGGAAATAAATGCATGTATGGGGATAATCATGGTTATACGTATTTTGGAGTTGCTTATTTGTGGAATGTGCAGCAATCCAAAAG
This sequence comes from Agelaius phoeniceus, assembly GCF_051311805.1. Taxonomy (NCBI): domain Eukaryota; kingdom Metazoa; phylum Chordata; class Aves; order Passeriformes; family Icteridae; genus Agelaius; species Agelaius phoeniceus. The sequence continues at coordinate 877,480 of NC_135281.1, forward strand.
TGAATAAGCAATACAAAGTGAGAGATCTTGCTGTATCCTTGGATTGTGCGGGTATTCCTTTGTTCTGCAAGGGGAGGTCTGAGTTGGATTCTCTGTTTTTGTGTAAGCATAGCACTTCTGTGATATTTGGCACTTTACGGTGTGTGTGTATTAGTCTTCATGATTGTGACTCTTCATCATATCCCCTGAGGAGTGACTCAAGAATATCAGTATAGCATTATGTGTGTGTGTCACCATCAAAATTATTAGGTGCTTGTTAGTGCTCATGCTGCTGGGTTTGAGGTGACTCTTGGACTCTGCTTGGACCCTGTGGAGCTGGAACTGTGTTACAGCTGCCTGGCACTTGTTCCCTGGCAGTGAGGATGTGATGGGTCAGAGGCAGACCACAGGCTCTCTGCTCTAGAGAGTGGGGGAGAAGAGCTGTCCTGAGTCTTGCTGGGTATGGGAACAGTGAGGATCATATATGATAGAATTGTTTAAGTTGGAAAAGACCTCTAAGATCATCAAATCCAACCATGCCCCCAGCACTGCGAAGCCCACCACTAACCCGTGTTCCGAATTGCTACATCCACAGATCTTTTAAAACCCTTTGGTGACTCCACCATTGCCCTGGGTTACCTGTGCCAGTGCCTGACAAACCTTTTCCATCCCATCTGAACTTCCCCTGGCACAACTTGAGGCCATTTCCCTATGTCCTGTCCCTTGTTACCTGGGAGAAGAGGCCAACCCTCTGGTGGCTCTGGTCTCCTTTCATGTAGATGTAGAGAATGAGAAGGTCCCCTCTGAGTCTCCTTTTCTCCAGGCTGAGCCCTCCCAGCTCTCTCGGCTGCTCCTGGTGCTCCAGCCCCTTCCCCAGCCCTGTTCCCTTCTCCAGATATGCTCCAGTCCCTCAATGCCTTTCTTGCCATGAGGGGCCCAAAACTGTCCCCAGGATTGGAGGTGCCCCACCGGTGCCCAGCACAGTTGACAGTCACTGCCCTGGTCCTGCTGCCACCCCATGGCTGGTACAGGCCGGGTGTCATTGGCCCCTTGCCCACCTGGGCACACCAGGCTCTTGTTCAGCTGCTGTCAGCCAGTACCCCCAGGGCCTTTCCTGCTGGGCATTTTGCAGCCATTCTGCCCTAAACCTGTAGCTTTGGTGTTGTTGAGACCCAAGGACCTGTCACTTTGCCTTGTTGAACCTTATGGAGTTGCTTCAGCCCCTTGATCCAGCCTGCCCAAATCCCTCTAGAGATCCTTCCTGTCCTTCAGTAGGTCAGCTCCCGCCCACATCAGTGTGACCTGCAAACTGACCAAAGGAACACTCACATCTGGGGGTTGCAGGAGAGTTTTGGCTGTAATAGAAGGTTCTGAACAGTGAGGAGAGTTTCAGTACCCTTAATATTGAGGTCTTTTTGGTGTGAAGTCTTTGTGGGACGAATCTCAGACTCTTGGAGGAAAGAACTGAATTAATTGCTTGGAAGAGAGTCATCTGGGTCTCCTTCCAGCTCTCCTGAAACATCAGTAACTTATTTCTGTGAAAGTTCAAAGATGTGTTAAAATTGCTGCAGTGTGAAATATTCAATAGTGTCTTTTTCTGCAAGGTTTTATTACAACTTTGAAAACTTTTCCTTTGAATTACCTGTCAAAATGTGAAGCGTGGATAGATTTTTCCAGGTTATGCAGCTATTTGTTAAACCCCTGGGAAATAAAGTTGCAATATGAGTTCTGTGTATTTCCCACGTTATTTCTTCAGCTATTTTTAGCTTGTTAGATGTAGCATTACATAACGGAAAATACTTTATGATTCAGTGATCTGAAAAGAACAGCTCTGTCTCAAAACATGTGTTGATGTTCTGCACCATACACTGTGCCTACACTTCCTCTCCCACTGTTGACTAAGAGTCTTGGTTCTGTTGGTGCACAGGAGTATGCAGGGTTTCTGGAATGTTTTAGTTTGTGTTCAGTAATGTTGGTTTATGCCTGATACATGGAAGCTTAGGCTCTTCTGAGGCTACCTTTAAGTTCAGTGGTATTTTTAGCTGAATTTTTAATATTTCAATGAAGCTCCAGCTTCAAACAGTTAAAATGTTTTAGTAAACAGTTCTGTGAATCAGGTTATTAGCAATAAGCTGAGAGTAAATGTTTCGAATTAAAACCATATGGAAAATTATATTTGGAAATATGTACACATAAGCAGTGTTAATTTGTGTCCTTAGCTATGATTTTTAGCATGATGAAACTGGAGTCTCAAATGTATTGCCATGCTAATAGATACTACCTTTACCCCATCTAGATTGCTTTCAATATATTTTAACTGTCTTGGATGTGTGGCTTAAAATTTATTTCTGTCTTCAATCATTCTTGAAAATGTTCCATATGTCATTAAAGATTTGATCATGCTCTTTGAAAAACTGGTTTCTTGCAGTCATAGGGAGAAATGAAGCAGTGCACTGTGTTGCCAGGCAGTGGGTGTGGGGCGTGACGGTGCATGGGATTGGGCCAGGCTCTTTTGGGTCTTTTAGAGCCAGGTAATTCCTCAGCAAAACCGTACCATGAGGTCGTGCCTCTGGGCACTAAATATAGGTGGACACAGGGCTGGAGAGCATTTCCTGCCGGTATAGATCTGTGAATTTCTGGTTTTAAGGAAACTTCCCAGTCTGTCCCATGCCAAAGACTCTCTGGCAGTCACTCTTCCACCACCAGTGACTTTAACTGCTGGGACTGAAGCCCCTTTGCAGCAGCAGCAGCTCCAGTGAGTTGAGGCGTGCCCTGTTTGACTCCCTGCACTCCCCACTCTCACAGGCAGACCAGCTTTCTCACCAGTTCAACCCCAGGTTTCCCATGGGAGTCTCGGATGTCTCGTTCCATAAAGCCCTTTATTCCTAGCACAGTAACAGAGAAACAGCTTGAGCTGGTGCCTCCTAGTAGCAGCCCAGCAAAGGACTCCTGGGCTTTTATCCCCTCACAGTCCAAGCTTGTGCAAGTCTTGGCTCTTCCTCCCTAGTCCTCGGCTCTTGCATTGTCTGAGCACCTGGCTGGGCCACAGATCCAGTGCCCTTTGTTATGCACAGGGTTGGCATTTCCCAGCCTCCCTTCAGGGAGTTCAATCTGCAGCTGTCACTGCAGCTGCACCACCAGCTCTGGCACTGAATGGATTCCTCATCATCCTTGCATCTGGAGAAGGCCTCGTGTCCTAAAGCTCTTTTGCTTTTCTGTCCAGGTTAGGTACTGTAAATAGGCTCTGATTTCAGACACTTGTGTTAATTGGCTGCAGGTTACTGTAGTACCCACTGCTGGGAGAAGTGGCAGATGGAAATTCAGCCTGTTTGACTCTTGGTTTAGGGGTCAGTCATAACTACTTTTCTCCTTCTCTTCTTCTAGTTGTAATGACTTTAGAAAACTATATGGCTTTATAAGTAAGGATGAGTGGGACATTTCATGACTATTGCAAGGAAGTTAACTTAGGGAAAGACAAACTGATTTCTGGGAATGCTGTGATATTGAGAAGGTGCAGTGCAGATCTCTTCCATTCCTTTAGAAAACATCAAGGTTATGTTTATCAGGGAAATTGAACTGTAATTTCGTGAAGCTGGGTTTGAAGCAGGGGTCAGATTAGACAGCAGGAGCTCAGTGAAGGTCACTGGTGATTCTTCAGGTCACTGGTGATTCTTCTTACAGCACTTCTAAGCATTGTCCTTATGGCACTGGATCACTGGTTTGCTCTTTGCTGGTCTGTAGATCCTAGCCTCTGGCAGATGTGGTGTCATCTGTTTTGAAGAACTCACTAAACTGTGGCTTGCAAGTCCTGTGCTGCTTGTAGGCCAACAGTGAGTACTGCTCAGGGTGCTGAGGTACAGTGTAGGTCATCAGTCGTGAGCTGGAATTTAGAGCTGCAACCTAATATGACTTGCTGGTGTCATTGAAAGCTTGAGCTAAAGAGCTGTGAGGATTAGGGCTTCGATTCCTTCTTTAAAAAAAAAATCCCTTCTTCCTTCACATGTAGCATCCTGTCGATGTACATGTGGCTGTGATAACTGGTGACCCCTCTGGCTAAGTGATGGGAGAGCTGCTGAGGGGTCTTGTCCCTTAATAGCTTTTGGGTTTAGCTGGAGCTTTAGGCAGGCTCCAGGTGCACACTATCCAAGGCTGAGAGATTGTATAAAATGGGATCTCTAGGAAAACTTGGAGTGTTGCTTTGTTGCCTGTGGACTCACCTGTGGGCTGCTGATACCTTTGGGGCGCAAAGGCAATGCTCAATTTTTGAGCCAGGTCTGTCTGACTTGCTTTCTAGGTTGCTGCGTTTTACATATGGACCTTCATTTCCTCCATTCAAAATTCCCGATGAAGATGCTGGTCTGATTCCTCTTGAAATGGATAATGAGTGCGTTGCACAAACATGGTTTCGCTTTTTACATATGCTGAGGTATTGTAATTACAGCCATCCACTGTTCCTGTTCTTGAATCAACTCTATACGTTTGCATGATAAATGAAACATTTCTCTGGAGATTGCCAAGATTAAGCACCTAAATAGAATTAAACGAGAGACTTGTGACAGTGCCCATGAAGCAGCTCAGGGCAGGCTGTGAGTGGTGTTCAGGTTTGAATTCTGACTCTTTCAAAATGTAAACTGGTTCAGTTAATTAAAATCTATTTTAGCTATTTGGCATTTTGGAGTATCTGAAAAACAAGAGTTCAATAGAATTTTGTTTCTCTGAGGTAACAAACAGGAAAAGCTGAACAATAGATCTGGGAGATGCTTACAACTTTCATTTATTCTCCAGGTTAAATTTAATTTACAATTTATTTTTAAAATGAGTGTTTATATATTTATTTTTATGAAGAAATCTATACACTTAATTTTACCATACATGTTAATTTTAAATGCACAACTGAACCAAATGCTGTGTTTTGTTTTAAAGACTTTCGGATGTGGCATTACATTAATGCTCTCAATGGACAGAATATTAAAAAATTGATACTAAATACTATTTAATAGTTAAAGCTAGATAAACATTAGGCTGTTTGAAATTTTCTTCTTAACTAACTAAAAGACTCTCTTTCTTCATTTGTAGTACAAATGTCACAAGTACTGTACTCTTCAAATTTGGCTTTTTACAAATTTGCTGTTTCAGGATTTTGAGTCAGTCAGGAAAAATTGCTCAAACTTTTACAATTTACTTCCCTTCTTGTCAGTATGTTTGACAGTATTTAATTGCTTACCTTTCTAGAATAACTTTAACAATATAAGCAACTCTTCACTGGGCTCAAAAGACCTCATAAGTAATTATTATTTCTGCAATAATTAGTCTAGCAAGTGTGTGGTCTGGTTTGTTTTATTTTACTATAATTGTTCAATATGTTTGGATAATGTTTGACATTAAGACAGCTATATACTGCCAACCCAGGAAGAGAAAATTGCCTTCCTGTGATGAGAGGCTAAAATGTATTGATATTGGATGCTGGTTTGTGGTGTTACTCGAATGCCTTATACTACTGCATCTTCAAGTGTTTTTAAATCTTAACAGCTGTTCTTAAACCGACTAACATATATTTTGCTCTTTTTCTGTGCAGTAATCCTGTGGATTTGAGTAACCCAGCCATTATTAGCTCTACCCCCAGATTTCAGGAGCAGTTTCTGAATGTGAGTGGGATGACTCAAGAACTGAATCAGTACCCCTGCCTTAAACATCTGCCTCAAATATTCTTTCGTGCCATGCGTGGAATCAGCTGTTTAGTGGATGCATTCCTAGGTAATGCTTTTGTCTTGCCCATGGGTAGCTAGAAATAATAATTTAAAAATTAGTTTACTATCTTTAAATCTGTTTTCTCTGTAAATACATGAATAACAATTAATCTTTTGCAAGTATATCCTGGAATTGATGAGGAGGAGACTTGAGATCACCTCTAAAAAAATCTCTATGCACAACAGTAACATTTGAATGCATGAAGTTGTAGATGGCCTTAGTTTCAAATGCAAAACAAATAAATCAGAAATATAAAATAAAACAAAACCAGGGATCTCTTTCCCAAACAAGGCTTCTTTTCTCTTTCCATCTAATCACCAGTGCAAGTGCTATGCTCTAGCACTTACACTTGCTTGAGCACTCACCACCGTGTTTCTAATCTTTGTGGCAACTGCTGTGTGCCTGTTTTATAAGGTGTTGAATTGGGACTGTCATCTTCAGATGTTTTCAAGTTTCCCTTAGTTTATGGTTAGTGGCTTACTACTACTGCTGAGTAGAAAAGATGTATTTCTTTGTGTCTGCTGGTAACTGAGTAGCTCTAACTGGTCAGTTTTAAGTAACAGTGTGGAGTACCTGAAATTTAAAGCATTATACTTAGTATGCTTCAGACTTACTGAAAGTTCTTCAGGGAATACATGCTATTGTAAACTTGGAAGAGCTGCTTTTTCCCCCTGCTTTTCTGCTTAAATGTGTGCAAACAAATGTCATCTGCCATAAGTTTGAGCTGATGAGAGATTGCAGGAGACTAGAGCAGATATATAAACAGTATAATAAAAAACCTGCTGGTGGAACGAGACCATCAGCCTGGAGAAGAGCAGGCCCTAGGGGCACAGAGCGCAGGTTTAGACTGGATGTTGGTAAGAAATTCTTCCCTGTGAGGGTTCGTAAGGCCCTGGCACAGGTTGCCCAGAGGAGCTGTGGCTGCCCCTGGATCCCTGGAAGTGTCTAAGGTCAGGATGGACTGGACTCAGAAGAACGTGGTCTAGTGGAGGTGTCCCTGCCTGTGACTGGGGATGGAATGGAGGGTCTTTGTACCCAAACTATTCTGTGGTTTTATGAATCAGACACTTAAGACTTCTGAAGATCTTGTAGCAAGATGAAGCACCCCGAGTGATAATAGCCTATCTGGAGTGCAGAGATGGAGACTACAATGCATTGGAGCACAGGAGATTTCTATTAAAAAATTAATTTCAGGCTGTAGGTATGGATTGGGAGAGTGTGCTCAGGCAGACTTGAGAGCTGCAGAAAGATCTTCAGTGAAGGCTGATGGGAGAGCTCATTACCTTCTGTCACAAGTGCTAAAACATTGGGTTTTATCTTGCTCTCCCTGGTACCTACATGATGTGTTTGGCAAAATAGTACGTCCTCTTTTCCAGCCAAATGTACCAAAACAATAGGTTTCATAGTGCATACTCTGCCTGGGCTGTAACACTGATGATTTTGCAGGAGCAAATTGTTCTGTAACGTGTTATGAAAAGTACTTGGGTGCTTTAATTAACAGGGTCGAAAAAAATCTGTGTCAAATTCCCAAGCACACTGTGGTTCCCCACTTCATTTTTCAAACGGGGCACAAGGTTGTTGGAATTCATTAAAATGGGCAAAAATGGTGTTTGTCCCTTCAAGTTTTGCAGATGTTGAGTTGCTTCTGATTATGATGGGGAAGAGCTCTGTACACCATGAATTTCCCTGAAGCTGGATTAAAAACTGGTCTCATGTCCTGCTGCTGCCAGAAAAATTATAGTTTGCTGTGCTTTCTTACTCTGTCTTGTGTACTGCCTTTGTATTTGACTGTTCAGCAGCCAATCCAGCTGAAACCGAGCAGAAAGCAGTGTGGTGGATGGGTTTCATCTTAATTTAGTGAGCTAAGGTGGCTTTAAGGGCCAGACATCTTAGAAGGGTGTGGGAGTTATGATTGGGAAAGAAAGGCAAAGGTGAGAGGCACCTGAATTTTGGCAGAAGTGAGCTGTGAAATTGTCTTTGGCAAATGAACCTTGCTCCTTTCCCTCTGCCTGCTTCTAGTCTGATTCTTCCCATCTGCCATTTCCCACAACCTTAAGGTGTGGAGTCCATTGGTGTTTTTTTAATCAATTGCTTATCTGATGTAATTACTGTTTCCATTTGCTTATGCATTTATTTCTGCTAATAGTAAAATAGGGAGAGGTGTTTTTGTTGCTACTGCCGTTTTGGGGAACATGGGAGGCATGGCTATTGACCAAAGGCTCCTATGCCTACTAAAGGCCTGCTCTCTGTGAGCCCATGGAATTCTTGCTGAAAGCCTGCTTTATTCCTGGCCTTGCAGGCATTTCCCGACCCCGGTCAGACAGCGCACCACCCACGCCAGTGAACAGGCTGAGCATGCCCCAGAGCACTGCTACCAACACCACTCCACCCCACAACCGGCGGCATCGGGCAGTGACTGTGAACAAAGTGACCATGAAAACCAGCACTGTAAGATTTCATACTCTCTGTTGGAGTAGCTGACCCTTTGGATTATTTCTTCAGTTAGCAGAACTAATTTCCTTGATTCTAGGAGCTAATCTGTTCTTCTGTTCAAACAGGTAACTACTGCACATGCTTCAAAAGTGCAGCACCAACCCTCTTCTACTTCTCCACTCTCTAGCCCAAACCAGACAAGCTCTGAGCCTCGGCCACTGCCAGCTCCTCGCAGGCCAAAGGTTAACAGCATCTTGAACCTCTTTGGATCGTGGTTGTTTGATGCAGCATTTGTTCACTGTAAACTTCATAATGGAATAAACAGAGACAGCAGCATGACTGGTAAATATTACAAAAATATATGTACACTTTTTTCCTTGTTTTCTTGATATTTCCTACCTTCAAGATTAACACATGCATAATCCAAAAAAAGTAAAATCTGAAGTGCTCTGTTGTAATTAATCCCTTGAGCTGAGCCAGCATCTGCTATTAGCTGAGCAGCTGTTTGGAGATTTCAAAGTTTAAAAAAAGTCCACTTTTGACTATGAAATACTCCTTTGCTCTAACAAGCATGGCACTTCCAATTATGATATTGGGGAAAATGCTGTTGAGCGAAGGAAATAAGATGGTAGGAGTCCACTTCTTAGTTTTAAATCTGCTTGATTATCTATGATTAATAAAAATTGTTTATATCAACTCTTTAATATTTGAAAAATTGTCCTACATGGCTCCACATAGTGCACAACCAAGAAAACTTCTTGGTTTTGTAGAGTGTTACGGAAACAGAAGTCCTTAAAATAGCTAGTGAACTTGCTGCCTATCAGTTATGATTGCTGTGTGCTTCCCTTGATGACTTCATATCTTCGTTGTCTTCAACCCTTAACTGCCAAACTTATTTTGTCTCCTGTGCTTTGCTCAGCTGCAGAGGTTAGATGTTTTGAGATATCATATCAGAATTAGTCCTCTGCTCAGAGAGGCTTTTTAGCTCTTATCTTACTTTTGGTGATAATATTCAGAAAAGAATAATCTTTCTCACCCCCTGCAGTTTTCCTGTTCCTTGTGTATTTTGAATGTCTGCTAACTTTTCTGAGAGATCTATTAATTAATCTGTCAGTAACTCACTGGTCTAAGCAAAAGAGGGGAAAACCATTTGTTATAGCAAGTTGGATGTATAGTGTGACTTGACAGCAGCAGTTAAACTGGTGATCTTCCTTGTTTATTGTGTCAAATTCCTGTGTGAACGCTTAGGATTTGGGATCTTCTAAAGGTGTTTTTAGGTATGTAGCACATAATTTTTTGAAAGTGTTCTTTGTGGATGTTCGTGATAGGAGCTCAGAATCTCTCTGTAAAAGGCCTATGATTCATGACTGGGGAAACAGCTGAGCTTAGGAGGGAGCAAGGCATCCTTTGAGGGTGTGTTCAGTTACAGATGCATTTAATGTATTACTACATTTAGTGCTTTTCAGATTGATTAGATCATTTTAAATTTGACATAACCTGTTTTTTGAGCGATTTTAATGAAATGCTTAACCTGTAAAGGAAGGATGTCGGCTTAGATGGTGCTTATGCAAAAGTGTCAGCTTTAAACAGAAATGTTGTTATGCTGGCAGAAGTACACAGTCGTCCGTAATCCAAAGGCTTAATTTCCTTGAAGGGGTTACAAGGCCTTCTGTTCATATATGCAATGTCTTAAATCACCTAAAAGCAATCAGAAAGTTGTTGTGTTATTAGTCTTACAGGGATATTTACTGGCTTTCTGAAAACTGGAGACAGCTGTTTGGAATGGAGTTAATTCTGTTCATCCTCTGTGCTCTTCCAAGCTGTCTGTAGTGAGACCAGTCTTTGCACATCACATGATCTGCTGTGTATTAGCAGCAGTGGTTCTGACACAATGATGTTGGTGGACTCCTAGGAACCTAGCTGTGTCATGTTCTGCTTTTTTAGCAATTTGGAAGACAGAATTAACTTACAGGAATTTAGTCAAGTGTCTGCTGCCCTTGCAGGGTGTTGTTACCGCCTGGTAAGATCACTGGTCACGGTGGTGCCAAGATGAGCTGGCTGAAGGAGAGAGAACTGAGCGTGGACCCCTATTTCTGAAACGCTGTAGAGAGGCCCCAAACTCTGATTGCCTGATTTATTATTTTGCTCAGCTTCTGCTTAAGGTGGGAGAATGAGTAAGATGTGTAAAGAGCCAGGCCCCTGGAGTTTCTGCTTGAAGCATCAGTGTCTTTTGAAAGAGATTTAAATCTGCATCATAAACTTTTTATTCTGGGAATCTGACCTGTGATGCCTGATGCCTCCAAGTGAAATCTTTTCCTCCCTGATGAGCATGAGGCAAGAGGTGCTATGCTGGCTGATGAGGTGGGCCAGGAGAGGTCTGTATTGAGGCCCCCCCCATCGCAGAAGTGGGACTCATCAGTAACAATCAGATCTGCACATTGTGCCCATCCTCCTGCTGCCCAATGTAGATGCAGCTTGGAGGAGGAGGGCCAGTAGAGAAGGGACAGTTATCTGCCACAGTCCCCATTCTTAGGAAAGATGTCCAGAATAAATCTGATGCTTTACAGCTACAGTTTGGCTATTCCACTACTACCTGGAATATTTTTACCATGTCTGACACTGCTGTTGATATTCTTAGCATTAGCTTCAAGAAGCACTGTTATTTTTATGGGCACTTCAAATGTTTTGATTGGGAATTGTCTGCACTTAAAATCAGCTTTGCCATGTAGTATTGTCTTCCACTGGCCCACACACACTATTTTTCTTTAAGTCTGGAACTGCAGCTGTGTAAGAACTCAGCAGCTTTAAACCCTTCTAATATTTACTTTGTTTCAATGCCATGCAGTTAAGAATTCTTTCTCTTTTGGCTGTCTGATATGGCTTCTTTGTTACATTACTGGCTGGAGGACTGAGAACCATTTTGCAAAAGTATTACAACTTGCTCCTTGGTCCTTTAGAGACCTCTGTGCCTTGGGGTACTTCTGGAACACTGCGTTTTTTAGTGTGTGTTTCTCTCTCCTCTTCCGTCGTGTGGCACAGTCTCAGTGAGAATCCCTGTGATGTGATTACCAGAGAGATTAATGAGCTCAGTGCAGTGCCTTCCAGGGGCCCTGTGGATGAGCTGTGGTCTCAAGCTCTAGTTCAGAATTTAGTTTGGTTCTTTTAAACAAATCGTACTGACACACATTGTTCTTGTCCCATCTTACTGCACACCTTTTTGATGAGCTCTTGGAAATAAAGCGTACTTGATGAAGACTGATGCGAATGACTACCCCTCTACCCTTCCTTTTTCCCTTGTCCCAGGATCTCACATTTTCCCACTGGAACTCTTTAACCTCCAGAAAGGAAATAATGAAAAATGATGGGTGGAAAAAATGTCAAGCTTTTTGTAAGTCTTGAGATAAAAAACTGTCTAGATGTGTAGAAGGGTAACTGAACTTCCTGTACTTGGCCCTGCTTTGTGGGGGAGAGCTGACTATCTCCAGAGGCCCCTTCAGCCTCACCTCTCCTGATTCTGTCAGGTTAACTGCTGCTTCATGGATTTTCAGTTTTTTGTCATCTCATGGGTGAACGCCTTGTACCAACTCTTGATTGGAAAACTGTAGGTATTCCACATTTGTGATTGTTCTGATTTTATCTGTCTTTGGGAAGAGAGAATTGTTCTCTCTCAAGATTAGCTGGAAGTCATCTGTATACAGTTTGCTGCTGGTGGAGCTTATCACCTGGAAAGCAGTTGTCCTCTTTGCTCTTTGAGCCCTGTCCTTCAAGGTAGTCCTGTGTCATTGTTTGGATTCTGAAGCAGAGCAATGATGTTGCCATGATTGGCATGATGCTTTTGGGTCTTGAGTGTCCTTATCAGGTTTTAGTTTCTGCACACAGACTTTAATGGTGAAGCTTTTTGGTGGGCAGCTGATAAACATCACTGTGTTGTGGTGAGAGAGTAAAAATGGCTGGTTGAAAGATGCCTAGGTGGTTTGAAAGCAGCTGGGTCCTGCTGGTGTAGTTGTTAAAATTAGATGGGTGCGTGGCATTTATGTAGCTGATAGTGTGGGATAAATAGATCCCTATGATAAATAACACCTCAATAAGAAATTGGCTACAGGGCCTCTATGAGTTTAACCCAAGAATGACAGCTTGGTGTGTGTATCTGTGCCAGGGCAGCTTCAGTGGCAGGATGTATTTCAGACAAGCTTGACTGTATGGTGCATGCTACTGCTACCTACTGTCCTCAGCCTCTGAGAGTGGGGAGAGGTTCACCAGCACTTTGTGCCAGCATTTCAGCAACTGAATCTTCCGATCTGATGGGTTCATTCTCAATCCTTGTACCTAAAGGATGTCAGCTCTGCACTTTAGAGCAGCTGAAGGACACACCTCAGGGCTTGCTGGGCCCTGGGGCTGTTTGCAGTTGTAGAGCCTTGGGGTGCATCATTACCCTCACCTCTTCTGGCCCTACTGTCATTAATGTCCCACAGAATGTTTCTGGGGCTCTAGAAGAAAATTCTAAGCAGACCTGTCTGGGATCATAGTGAGTGCTGCTGAGGGGCTTCGTTATAGGTCTGACCCTACCTGTTCAAATAAGTAGCTCTCCCCAGATGGTGGGTAGTACCTGGCTGCTGGAGTTCTTACTCTCTTTCTCTGGGCGTTGTTTGAGATGTTAATGTTTCTGGGAGTGTTTACCTTTTGTTTCTGCTTTGGAAGATTGTTAATGAAGCTGGTGGTCAGGGGAGGCATGCTCAGGTATTCAGGTTGTTAGCAACTTGGCTTAGGGAAATAGGAGTTGTACTAGTGTTGAGAGCTCCTGGTTTGGAAGGAGGAGTGCTGCTGTGAGGAGATTGCAGGTAAGTAATTTTCCCTCTGAGAGACATACTCTATTTCAGAGGAGCCTTAGGATAGCCTGGTGTATGCTTGGAGTGCACTGCAGCATGGGGACAAGTCTGTGAGCTGAGAAGGGTTAATACCTTCTGTTAAAGAACTGGTGTATGTTGATATGAACGGCTCTAAATTTTAGTAGTATTTTGTAACTTTTTGTTCATTGTTTTGCATGATACTTTCAAAACCATAATTTTGGACCTGTATGCCAATTTCCTATGTGTTTAACAAGCTTGCTGTATCATAAAGCTTTTAATCTATTTTTTAGAAAGCTAAAAGCTTCTTAACTTATATTACAATTTCACCATCTTAAAAGTATTTTATAACTACTGCTGTCCTTTGATTTGTTTCCATTTTATTTCTATTATCTTGCAGCATCTTTTATCCAAATTCTTCTTTCTTATAAATCTTGTAAGTAGGAACCAGTAGCTTTTCCTTAATTGCGGTCATGCTTTTCTTTTTCCATAATCCCATATTTTATTTGTAAATTCATTCTCATTGTCTCTTGTAGCTTTTGCACTTTTACTTGAAAAAGACAAGTAATTTTTTTTGTGTGTGTTTTTGAATGGGGAGGATTGTTGGCAAAAGCAAATTAATCTGCCTGAATCAGACCCATCTTTTCTGTACTTTAGTCTGTGATCATGTCATGAATTTCAGGACTTTGCACTAACCATGTTTTTTTTACTTAAAGCTTATTTTACAGACCTAGTGTTTGATTTGTATGCATCGTGCATGTAGTGTTTTTTTCCAACTACAGTATATTGCTGGATAGCTTATTTAGGACAAAAAACGGCTCATGGGAAGATGCATAAAGATTTGTACTTATTTTCTACTTAACGCCAATGAAAATTTATGAGGTAAACGTAGGTTAAATGATAAATTTGAGAACAAAAAATTAGGAGTAGGCACTTGTCATTAAGACATTTCCTTTAAAACAAAACAAAAAAGCACCCTATCTGTAAATTATCGGTATTCCAACTGCTAAAGTGTTAACATGCCTTTGTTTGCAAAGCTGACTGTGAACCTGCTGTTCCCTAGTGTCCCAGAGCTGAGACAGGAGAAGTTCTCTTTTGCTGGTAGAAACACATAGGTGTAATTATGTCAGGAATACACGTTGTCTGCTGTTTGCTTTTGTAGTTTATAAAAGTTTTGGAAAACCATCTAGTCTTAGCTAAAAACAAGAACACACTCTTTAAGATGTTTGTTAGTAATCCTAGAGCAAAACTGTCCAAGGAAGAGGAAAAACAATTGAAAAAAAAAATCACATTGAGTGTAGTATATATTTTGTTTTGGTAGCTATCCTGGAAGACAGGATGTAGGCAACAGAGCAAGTAGTCTTGTATCCACACAATGCTGATATGTGAAAGGGAGACCAGAAATCTCTCCAGAAAGACATGGATTGGAGTGGTGTGGACTGGCAGAACTGGCCTGCAGGGAGGGAGCACAGAGCTGGGCAGAACCAGGTCAGGACCCTCTGATAGGGTCATCGAGCTTCTTGTAGGATAAGGGAGCAGCAGATGGCCCAGCCCATGGTAGCTGCTCTGTGGAGGCTCTCTTATTTATTTGACAGTTTTAGTGATCATATGAGGAGAGGGACCAAATTAGGAGAATGGGATTTCACAACCTTCTCTTTGTCATACGGTGCGTTAAAATTTTTTGATTATTTTTTAGTAAGTATGTTTGTACCACAAAACTGGATGAAAGCTGCTAGGTATTCAGGGCAGCATGCGATGAGTTGGCCGGCTGGAAGTGAGGCACTTCCTTGGAGGTTAATAGTAATGGCACCATTGAAATTTTTTTTTGTTTTTTAAGAGAGCAAGGGAAGGTGGCATTTCATTTTTGTGGGGACCAGAACCAGGTGAGGCAGATCCTTGCCCTTTGAGAGAGGATAGGAAACTAGTATTGGATATAAGTGCTCTCCTCCCAGCAAAAAGTTGAGACAGTCTCTAGGATATGAAGGTCAGTTGTTGTCATCCTTATGAAGTAAACAAGCTAGGTACACCCACAAATATTTCCTAAACAGAGGCACTGGCTCAAATGCAGTGAACTAATAGCTTCATATTAACTACTAAATTGGACTTGATCTTTGTGTCCAGGATCCCATGAGCCTATTCTGTACATTATCATGCACAGTGAAACGCTGTTTTTTCTCTTCCCAGCTATAGCAACGCAGGCTAGTGTGGAGTTCCGCCGGAAAGGATCCCAAATGTCCACTGACACTATGGCTTCCAACCCCATGTTTGATGCAAGTGAATTCCCAGACAACTATGAAGCAGGAAGGGCAGAGGCATGCGGGACACTGTGTAGGATATTTTGTAGCAAGAAGACTGGGGAGGAAATATTACCAGCTTATCTATCCCGGTACTAACCTATCTTCCAGTTCCTTTATTGGTGTAACTTTATGATGCAGACTAATTCCCAGTGAATAGCATTCACTTGCTGTCTGAATCTTGTGTTGCCAGTTTAAAAACATCTAGCTGGCTTACAGAGGCTGGAGGTGGGATTCCTGGCTAAGCCCAGCACTGTTTTCTTCTCACATTTTCATGATGCTGCTTTTCACTGGGTTTTCTTCAAGTTTCAGTTGAAGGACAGTACCTTAAAGTGTTTCAAGCTGGAAGGAACATTTTCTTTGGCACTTTCTTGACTCCTGTATTTTTTATTTTGGTTGAGTTTGTCACTGATTATTGTTCAGATGGAAAAAATAAGACTTTGTACACTTTATTAGACTGTAAAGGTTCTTGTGTTGTCAAATACCACATCACTGGGTTTGGTTTTTTGTAGTTGCTTTTTTTTTCACCCTCTGAGTATTGAAATACAGTGATATCCCATTATTTGAAACAGTTGTGTTTGAACTACCTCTGTGTTCAGTTTTATTTCTGAGAAAATGAAGCAGTATTGCCTGTAATAGTATAGCTTTTTCACAATTTTTTGTTATGTAAAATAGCAAATGCTAGAGGCAGAGAATCAGTTTTAAATAATGATTCTCTCAAACTTTTCAAGTACATTTGGCCCAGATGGCATTAAAACTTCCCAGAAGACTGAACAATTTTATTTCTTGGATGTTGTAGTATTTTTTGTATAGATAGTTCATATTTCTCTTGGCCAGTCAGTGGGATTCCTCTATGTCTGCAAGACCTTTGAAACAATTAAGAGGGCATACATGTTCTCTAACAAGAACCCGCAAAAGAAGCTAACTGGGTAGCTGGGTTTCTGCCCTTGCTTTTTCATTTGAAGTGGTTGTGATGGTTAAGATTAGTCTTGTTTTCCAAATTGCTGATCAGTGTGTCTTGTCCTGACATTCTGTCCATTGTTCTGTCCACTGCCTCCCCCAAGGTTTCACAGTATTTTTCTTGTATTGGGGAGCTAAAATCAAGGTCTTGTTCCCACCATTACATGGGAAGGGAGTAGTGGAGAGCAGGTGATCCACTCTTAGTAACCAGCTGGTTGTGCTTACACAGCTCCCAGTCTGGGTGTTGCAACAAGTCAAAGATTTCAGTAAAACTGTGCTGCATTAGCTTTTCATATGAAGTACCTGTCATTTGTGAGGGTTTATTAAGCTGGTCAGGGGTGCTTGCCTGTGTTTAAGTAACATACGGGAAGATTTATATGAACGTTTCCTAGGTCTGTTTTTGAAACTTACTCTGTTTTATATAGACAAGATCAAATAGTGGCTGCAGAATCATGTGGGATTCTGATGATTTTATGTGCAAATAATTAAATCTTATCTTTCTTTGTCAGATTTTACATGCTTTTAATTCAGGGTTTGCAGATAGCAGATTTCGTTTGCCACCCAGTTCTTGCCAGTGTTATTCTAAACTCCCCTCCTCTGTTCTGCTGTGACCTGAAAGGCATTGATGTTGTGGTTCCCTACTTCATTTCGGCCCTGGAGACCATTTTACCTGACAGGTAAATTGCCATTTCCATATAAACATTATCAGAGATGTTGAGAGGTATTTGTCTTTTGTCATTCCTGCATAATTTCACCAAAGGAATTCTGCGATGTAGGGCCCACAGTGTGTGTGTATTCAATGGTAATAATAGCAGCACTGTGTGAGCTCAAATGTTCAGTTTTCTTTAATGCAGTTTTCTTTAATGCAATAACAGTACTTATTTTAAATTAAATATATGAGTTGTTAGCTGCATATTCTTTGATGCAAAGCAGTGCCTTTAAGAATAGGAAAATATATTGAAATATGTCAAAAATATATTGAAAGCCTATTGATTTTAAAGTAAACTTTCACAAGATATTCATTAGTGGCTGTTGTTGCAATGTATTCAATAAGTAAGTAATCTTATGCATCATTAAATGGAAAAGTTGATAATTTAGACTGATGAAGTTGGAGTAGGTTCTTATCAGAGCTTTATAGATTTCTGAATGTTTTGCTAAGTTAGGCACTTAATAGTAGTCTCTGCATGTCTTCTTCAATGTATGTGTTATGTCTTGGTACCATGTTTCATTTTGATGTTAGGCATTTAGACAAAAAGCATTCTTTATCTCCTGGGCTTAAATCTGACCTGCGGCATCTTTTGGATAGGTCTTAGAAAGAAACAGCTACATTGCATACTGCAAATAACTTAAGACCATTGGGTGGGTGTATATTTGATATTAACTTAGTTGCATTTGGCTCCAGATTCTTGTGAAAAGTTGGTTAACTGTCTGATGCTTTGATTTGCAGGGAACTCTCAAAGTTTAAAATCTATGTAAACCCCACAGAGCTAAGAAGAGCTTCTATTAACATCTTGCTGTCTCTGTTGCCTCTCCCTCATCATTTTGGAACAATAAAGTCTGAGGTAGGACATTTATCATTTGTCAGTAGCAATGTGTGCTGTGAACATTGGCTTTTGAAACCCTGCTGACATGATCTTTAATTGATACTGAAATAAGTATATTTTTTCTTCAGGTTGTCCTGGAAGGGAAATTCAGCAATGATGAAAGCTCAGCATATGATAAACCAGTAACATTCCTGTCCTTGAAGCTGAGGCTTGTGAATATCCTTATAGGAGCTTTGCAAACGGAAACTGATCCCAACAACACTCAAATGATACTAGGTTATTTCAGCTTTTTAATTTATTAACTGTATTATAGAAATGTCTGTCTTAATCTGTCCTGGGATAATATGGGTTATTAGTGATGTGTTGCTTTGCAAGAAGAAGGTTTAAATTCCTGGCAGGTTGTCATATGTGTAATCTCCCTCATACTATGAAAACATCTTAAAAAGCCTCTCATTTTTGTTAATCTCTCCCTTTTTATGTGGAGTAGTACTTGAAAAGTAGAAGCAAGAGTGAAGCACATTCTAGCACAGAAAGTCAGTCATAACTGGAAATGGAAGTAGGTAAAAAGTCATAATTTTAGGAAGGATTCCTGATTAATGGATTTCAGAGAAAACCTTTGGTTTTGGCATGGTTAAGCCTAAGAAACATATTGACATATTGGTGACTGGTCATCCAGCATTGGCAAAATACAGATGACATTTTTTTAGTGGTGTGTAAATCCTCAGACAAAATCCAGAAGTTTTGGAATAGAGTGTGGAGCTGCACTATTCACAGTTTAGCACACTGTTCTTCAAAGTAGTGAGTGGATTAACGTTATGCTGAATACTCAGAAAGGAAGCAGAAGATGAAAACTTGGATAGTGCATAATCTGTCAAGTTAAGTATGTTTTCAGATGAGTACAAATGTACATGCCTATTATTCTTACTTGTCCCCCCTTATTCTTCTCTTTTTAGAAGTGGTTTTTTCAACATGATGGTGTTCTTGCCCTTACAACTTTCCTCTTGTCTGTTTAAAAAGGCAACAGTCTTGTGGTGTGAGAGGAGTGTCTGCCTTGTTCTGGGAGGCAGATAGTTTACCTGCTTAACAGGGGAGAGCAAGAAAATGATGCATAGCTAAAGGAAAGGAAACAAATCCAAGTCTGCAAAGACTTTTGGAAGGTTATCTTGCAATAGTTTGAGCAGTTTCTTTTCTTGCAGAAGACTAGAGGAGAATAATTTGAAAGAATAATTTGCACCCAGTGCTTGTGAAGGGGTGAGAATATCTGTGGTTGCCAAGTGAGACTCTCAGAGCATTGGTGCCCCTGAGGTTGTCCCACCTCCACTACTGTGTCTGACACCTCAGGGTGATGCTTTGTTAAATCCCACCCCTGTGGTCCTATGCCCCTCCACACTGAGTTGGTCTGCAGCCGGCTGGATAGCTGCTCTACCTGGAATGGCTTTTCTCCTGAGAATTATTATTCCCATGCTAGTCCCTGCCAGTTCACCTGCCCTGTAATCCTCCTCTTAAGCTCCTTTTTCCATATGTGAAGTTATTTCCTGCTGGATTTAGCTGGAGGGGATTCATGAATCTCCACTTTAGCCAGAAATTCTCACATGTGCCACCAGCTTCTCAAAAAAGCAGGGTTTGTTTCCATCTGCCAATAAATGTTTGGCAGCAAGTGGTGCATTTCATAGAATCACAGAGTGATTTGGGTTGGGAAAAAATCCTTAAAGCTCATGTCGTTCCACCATGCATTCTATGCCCATTCCCTGGGAAGGGACACCTTCCACTAGCCCAGGTTGCTCCAAGCCCTGTTCAGCCTGGCCTTGGACCATTCCAGGGATGGGGCAGCTACAGCTTCTCTAGGCAGCCTGTGTCAGGGCCTTCCCACCCACACAGGAAAGAATTTCTTGCCACCATCCCACTTCACCTTGCCCTCTCTGTGTGAAAACATTCCCCCTTGTCCTGTCATTTCCCTTCATAGAGTAAGTTGTGTTTTCCTAAATGTTCATTGATGGATGAGACAAGGGAAGGAGGCAGAAAATTTAAACTGAAGCCACCAAATGTGCCAGTGTCAGCCAGTTTCAGGTCCATGTCCTTATTGCTTTCCTCATTATCTGGAGGTGATGCTTCCAAGCAGATAACCTGAGTTTTTAAATGAGCACAGTCTGATGTGAGACAAGGAACCACTCCAGCCGTTCTGTGAAGCCAAAATCCTTCCAAACTGAGGAATTTGACAGACCTATCACAGAACAGTTGGGGCTGGAGGAGAGCTCTGGATATCATTCAGTCTAACTTTCTGCCAAGGCAGAGTCAGCAGGAGTGGGTGACACAAGAACCTGTCTGGGTGGGTTTTGAATGTCCTCAGAGAGGGAGACTCCATGACCTCCCTGGGCAGCCTCTTCCAGTGCTTTGCCACCCTCCATGGATGGAACATTTTCCTCATGTCAAGATAGAACTTCTTGTATTTTAGTTTGTGCATTACTCCTTGTCCTGTTGCTGGGTACCACTAAACAGAGTCTGGCACTATCCTCTGGACACCCACCTTGAGATATTGATGTGTAATGACGAGATCCCCTCTCAGTCTTTTTTAGATTCTGTTCAAGGCATTTTTAACATAGCTGAAACTACTCTCTGTCTCAAATTTCATCTGCTTCAAAATGGCTAAGCTCAAAGCAAGTCCTGTGTTTTAATAAGAGATTTTATAAGACAGGACTGCAAACCTCTACGTTAGACCTTCTGTGCTGCTTGGTGACTTCTAGTAATGAATTCTTCTGTAGTCCATAGTTACCTTCTTCTATCTGATTCTGCAGGTGCAATGTTAAATATTGTTCAGGATTCAGCACTGCTAGAAGCCATTGGCTGTCAGATGGAAACAGTGAGTATTTTTGTTTATTAATTAGTTCTTCAGAAAGAATGCATTCCTCACTTGTTACTGGAAGGGGCTCAGGTAGCATCTTGAGGTTTGGTCTTTTGCATGTGAGAACATGGGCAACTCAGAAATTTTCTCATCTCTCTAAACTGCCTTTCATTCTGCAGAATGGTGGTGAAAACAACCTCTTCAAAAGCCACAGTCGCACGAACAGTGGCATTAGCACTGCAAGCGGTGGCAGCACAGAGCCCACAACACCTGACAGTGAGCGGCCAGCACAGGCCCTCCTGAGGGATTATGGTAAGGAGAGCTCTTTGGAAAACCCTGGCACGGTATACCAGCTTGGTGTTTTCTGGGTTTTTCTGTAGCAGTTCTGGCTTCGGGATTAATGTGCCCAGGTGTTTGGAGCCAGGGGGATAGCCCAGCTGTGTGCTGCAAGTCTGCATTCACATGTGCCCTTCCAGTGGTTGTTTTAACCCTACTGAAGGACTCTATAAACATTTTCAAAATCAGAATGTAAAAGCTTATGAAAAAGGTGTTTGCAAACTTTAACTTAGGTTTTCAGGATACCTAAATTCTGTCAACAAGAATGAGATATATGTACATCAAGTTTGAATTAATCACTTCATTAGTTTTGATAGCATTCCAAATGCTCACCTGACCTCTGCAGCACCTTTTCTTAAACCACATTTTAAGAACATTCCAGGAACTCTGACTTTTATAGAGCAAGTAAGCAGGAGGCTTGTGATATGTCATACACTGTAACAATAGAATTTAGTAATTAACTTTAGTTTGCTATGTCTTGTACTGTCCATTTTTGACTCTTTGTAGTAAAATCCATGTTCTAAATCTGTGTGTGGTAAGCTGGCTGACTGTCAAGATCCTGAAATTTCATTTGTTCCTTTAGTCTTGAGTTTAATGTTGGCCAATTAAATGTGAGAACAAATCACCTTTATTGTAATGTAGCCTAAAGTGACAGTTCCATCATCACCAACCAAAAATGTTCGGTGGTGGTTTTTTTATCTAGTTCAGTAAACAGCCAGAGGAAGGAGATTATCAGGAAAGGCTTCAGGATATTGTAGGGATTCATATAAGCATGTTGGTGCTTTCCCTTTTCCCAAGGATTTGCTTGTTTGAAATTATCAAAGTGCTAGTTTTCTGCACACCATTTAAATTGTTTGTTTAATTTATGTGGGTTTTCATTGATGAGTGCTTGTAAAAATACCCATTTGTAAGATTTTAAAAATCTTCTAAATATTGGAATTACAGTCTCATACCATGACATAACTTGAAATATATTTTTGTAGTGTATTCATTTTATTGGATTTTTAAAATTTCCTGTGCCCCGAAGGTTGTTATGAGCTTATGAAAAAAATTAGTGTTTCTACTAGATGCTTCAAACAAGAGAAAACTGAAAACATGATGGTCTGTTGTTACTGTTTAGCCATAGTAAACTCTTGAATCTGCTCCTGCTATGACATTGGACATAGTTCTTGAGTGTTAAATAAGATAATTTAAATTTTGGGAAGCATATGCATTATCTGTCATAGTTCTCATGTCTCTTTATAACTAGTCATTGACCATTTTTTTATTTCTGACATTAATTTCCATACTTTAGTTTTAACAAATACGGATAGTATTAATGTTTCATAGCATTTTGAAATGAGAGCAACTGATACTTAAAACGTTTTCCATTTTTAATTTTCAGTTAAAGGTTCAAGAAAACAGAAGGTTAAAAAGAATTGTTTCTCTAGCACTAATTCTTTCATTATCTGTGTCTATTGAACCAGTGCAGCTTTTGATAAACATTAGGTGTGGATAGAATGGTTAACTTCTAACACAGATATCTGAAATGACATGTTCTCCTTGCTTCCTCAGTACAACTACTGATGTTTAATATACATTACCACAGCATGTATTTTCCAGAGACTAAAAGACATAACATGACAGACAATTTAAGTACAATAGCAAAACCTGAAGCTGGCTGTTTTGCTGCTGAAAAGCAGCAGAACTCTGGGATTATTCAAAATGTCTTTAAAAAATTTAAATTTAGCTAGCTGGTCCGAATGGGTTTGTATAATGCCTGGAGAATATGTGAGGAAGTTAGCCTGTGCAAAAGGCATCAACCAGTTTCAAGATGGTTAGGGTTTATTTTATGTCTGTATTGTGTCTGCTTTGCCTTGTGCCTGTGCTTTGCTTTTTGTCACTAATGCTTAGTTATTTTCCCTCCCTGTGGTGTGTGGTTTTGGGGTTATATCCTAGCTCTTCATACAGATACAGCTGCTGGATTGCTGATCCGCAGCATTCACCTGGTAACCCAAAGGCTCAACTCCCAGTGGAGGCAGGACATGAGTATCTCTCTGGCTGCCCTGGAGCTGCTCTCTGGACTGGCAAAGGTGAGACATGCAGCTTGGTGTGCTCTGGCCCCTTCTCATAGAGTGGTTGTGGTCCTGCTGCCTTGGGTGAAAGTCATGGCACAAAACAGATTCTGTGGCTGAGTTTGTTAGCAACTCTTCTGTTTGGAAATTAAAAGGAAACAGTACTGCCGTTGCAGGTAATTTTCTCCCAGTGTAAGCACACTGTGGTTCAAAGGACATGTGGCCTGGGAATGCTTTTTAGCTGAAACTTGTGTTGTTCCATTTTTCCTCTTCCTTCTCATCTTGGAAATAGTTTTTAGAGTTGGATAAAATGTAGTGTATTGCTAATAGGAAGTGTACTTAGAGCAGCCATTATAACCTGGTGTGACAATTCATCATTTCCTGTCATAATCCCTCAGGAACTCAACAGATCTCTTTTAATGTGTGTCTCAGGCAGTTTTTAGAGCATTAAGTCAGCACTGAGCCATATTGGACTGGGTGTTTATTCACTGCTGCAGTAGCATGAGCTGAAGAATGTATTTGAAAGTGTTCTGAAATGAATTAATGTGTATTATTGGATCTTATAGAGCACCATACAGAACCTGGGCTTTCTGCAGCTTGTGTGGTTAAGCCAGGGTCTTCTTGTTTTTTTTTCTTCCAGGATTATGGGAATGTGGAAATATATTGTCTTTTCAAATGTATTCCCAGGTTAATGTTAAATACTGTAGTCTATGTATAATTCTCATGCAACTGAGGTAATTCTTGCCCTGGAATACATTTCCCCTTTACAACAAAGTGGGAAAAAATAGATCACTTCCTCCTACTGAACTACTGTGGGGACTTGTTCTGCATGTGTCTTTGGAGGTGACAGGTCCCAAAGCCTTTCTCAGGTAGGGGCCGTTCCCCTGTCTCGTGTCTGTTCAGCAGCTATTAGTGGGGCTTAGAAAAGTCAAAAATCAAAATGTTTCCTGCAGGAGTGTTGGTTCACAAACCTGCCTTTCATAAGCTTACCTCGAGGGGACTCTGCTGTAGATCATGAGCTTCTGAAGGATGTCCTAGCTAAATCCTGGGGCACTGAATTGTCACTCCCATTTGTGGTATACAGCTGCCAGGCTTCAGTGCTGGTGCTAGCAAGTCCATCCACCTTCTTGCTTGGATAGCATGGTCAGATGCTACAGAGTAGAAAAATCCATCTGTTCCTGTGCTGAGTCACAAGCCATGAATAAGAGAGAAAGTTCTTTAGCCTTACAGTTCAGGTCCTCATGGCTCATTGTGCTGTTTCCTGACCTTCTCATCTGGAGCCTTGCTCTCTGCAGCCCTGAGCTGGGAAAGAAGCAGAGAGAGGTGTTTGCAGTGAGTTTTGGGGAAGAGGTTATGAGGTTTTTATCAGTCTGCTTGTCCAGGGATGGCTTTTTTGTTCCTGTTATGAATGGTGAAAGTTACTGGGAATATATACTGAAAGTCCTGGGAATATATCTAGGGGAAAGTTACTTGAGCAGAATGAAGCCCTGTGGAAGGGAGAGTTAGCAGTGAGTGGGTTCTTGGAGATACGGAATGGGTTGCTAGAGCTGAAGAAGAGGCATTTGTGGGGAAAAAAAAATTCAATACTGCAAATTCAGCTTACATTTGGTTTCTTACCAAGCAAATTCAGCACACATTTGGTTTCTTACCAAGCCAAGAGCAGGTACCACTCCTGCTCTTTGAAACCAAGCTATGCAATGTGGTCACACCTCAGTGCAGCATTTCCTTACTTTTAGTTTCAATATCCATCACTGTTAAATAATTTTCCCTGCAATTTTAAGCTGTAATCAAAAAAAAGCTCAGTTTATTGCTGTTTCTTGAAACTGCATTTAGAAATGTTTTCAAGAACTGTTTTTGTCTCTGAGATATTTGTGGAGGAACTCTCACGCTGCTGCCCTTGCCGCCGCAGGTGAAGGTGGCGGTGGATCCCACGGATCGGAAGCGCGCCATCAGCTCCGTGTGCAGCTACATCGTGTACCAGTGCAGCCGCCCGGCCCCGCTGCACTCGCGCGACCTGCACTCCATGATCGTGGCGGCTTTCCAGTGCCTCTGCGTCTGGCTCACGGAGCACCCCGACATGCTGGATGAGAAGGTCAGAGTCTCCCATGGACAGATTTGGACTGCTGCATCCGAAATGCCTTTTGTGCCCAACCTGTCTGTTCTCAATACTTTAAAATAGTGTGGTTTGCTTAGCTTTCTTAAGAATTTCAAAAATAGTTTCTGTGCAAAATACTTCTGAACTTTAATTCCTAATCTTTATTTGCTGATACAGTTTTTGGCTTTAAAATTACCTTTATAGTTATAGGAATGTCTCAGTCTTTCTTCTTACTTTGTGAAACTGGAAAAAGAGAGAAAAGAAACCTGGAGAAAACCAAAAGAGAAATATAGAAATGAATGGGGTATCCCATAGCTACCTGCTGCAGGTAGCCATGACTCTCCTCATATCTCAGCTCTTACCTGACTAAAGCATTTTCTAGGCTTAACGGAATTCCTTGGATGCTAATATTTTGATAATCAGAGTTTGTTTCACCAATTTTCTGGAAACTGAGCAAAGCATATCTCAATATAAGGTGGAATTTACTTGGTAAGCTTGAGAAGAGCAGGAAATGAGAGACGTGTTTTCAATTGCCTTCTGCCCTTCTGCTTAATAAAAAATGAAAAAAAATTGAATGCACATTTTCGTTGTTAGTCTCTTTCAGAGCCAACTTAGTGGTCTTTCTGTGTTTTTATGGATAGTAGATATATATGTATTATGTAATATTTTGTTATCTTTTTAGATAGAGCATTACATATCTTTATATTTTGTTTATTCTGTAACATATAAAAATATATATATATATTTAAAAAAGAAGATTGAAAATTCACAAGCAGTACTCCATTTAAAGATGCTTTCTGCATGTGCTTTGGAGTACTGGCATGGCAGCAGCTGACTGTGATAGGATAGGTTCCCTGTATGGGGTATAGGTTGTGTTTAGTCAGTTGCATAATGCTTTATTCCATTTCATTATGGTCTTTTTTATTTCAATTACCACTATAAGGAGATTAGTGTTACATACTGTGTGCATTATATACTGAACACTGAGTAGCTCATTCCTGAGTCATGATAGTCAGATGATAACCTTTCCCTACATTTGCAAGTATTAAAAGTGCAGCTTCCCAGGTGCCTGCTGTGACAGTTGCTTTAAATTTCACATGCTGTGTTGCTAGTCTGTAAACTCCTGCTGCAATTCTTTGTGGCCAGTCTTTTCAGCTCAATGCTGGTTAATTTTACTCTGTTAGAGAACTTTGATTTTTCTCTTCACCTTTTATTCTGTATCAACAACGAATATAAGGAAGGACAAAGCCCAAGACACAGAAACCTGTCTGGTTTCTGGTGGTACAACCTGACCAATTGTGTTCAGTTTTAATCACTTATTTATTATTCTGTAGCTCAAGCCATGATACCCAAACCTTTGTTGTAGCAATCTGAATATTTTCAGCGGGTGATTTTGTTCTGCACAGCACTGGTGTGTCATATCTGTAGGTCTACTGAGTGTTGGCTTCTCCTCTAATAGATTTGTTGAAGCTTTTAGAATGTGCTTTTAGAATGTTCTTATTTTTCTCTTGGTGAATTAAATACCGTGATGTATTTTACTAATGAAATACTAATGTATTTTTACTAATGATGTTGGCAATTGAAAAATTTGGAAAAGGATATCTTGCAGCTTTCCAGATGAGTTCATTGTTAATGTGCTTAGTACTTAAAACTTCTGCAGAGTGTCTTAGAAATATATGTATTATCTCTTAAAGTGTGTTTACATTTTTCTGTTGCATTCATAATAGTCCTCATGCAATGAAATACATTGTGTGTATTTATCCATTCAGAGAATTTTTTGCCATTAGAATATAAATAGATAATATAAGTACACATCTATAAAGAGGAAAAAATACCAGTTCTATAGCAAACGTGATCTTATTTTAACAGTGTAGGAGTAATCCTCTGCCTTTAAATAAAGAACTCATATTACAAGCAGTGGTTTTTTTATGTAATGATATATCACTGTTTCCCTGAGGTTTTGGATAGATTTATCCAAGTGCTTCTGCTTCAGTGTGGTTCTTGTGTTTTAGGATTGTTTAAAAGAGGTACTGGAGATTGTGGAGCTGGGCATTTCAGGGAGTAAATCCAAAAACAGTGAACAGGAAGTCAAGTACAAAGGAGATAAGGAGCCAAACCCTGCATCCATGCGAGTGAAGGATGCTGCTGAAGCTACACTGACATGGTATGTAATTTGTCAGAGCACCTTTAATGTTCAGTATTGCCTTATCTGAGAGTGTTTAACAGGGAGTTTGCAGCTGGTGGTCCCTGATGTAACAAAAGTGTTTAAGAAATTAGGCAGAAGTTCCCTATCTTTGCCCTTTGGGCAGGGCTGTGCTCTGCCTTAACTCTCTCCCCCTCCCTTTGCAGGTGTTTACAGAAAACAGATCCCTCTGATCACTGTTTTCCCCTCCTGCCTCCTCTCTTCCTTGCACAGCAAAACCCAGAACCTCCTCCAACCGAGGTGTTCTGTTCCTGGCCAGGCCTCTCTGCAGACAGCAATTCCTTCTCTCTTTCACTTACCCCAGTGATCCTGTCTTCCCATTTCCTCTTCTTCTCAGCCTGACAGCATATGCTGTCCCCACTCTGGTGAGGAAACTGGTAGACACTGTGACAGCAGGGAATGGCACATGCAGCACACGGATGCTGGAGCAGGATCAGATGGCTTCTTGCCCACAGCATTGGGCTTGATTAATAAATTTGAGAGGTTCTGCTGGAAATGCAGTAACAGATAATGTGTGGGTTGGGGAAGGGAAGCACAGAGAGGAAAATTGGGATTTGCTCCAGAGAAGTTGGAAAGCACTGTGTTATGAGCTGAACAGCACAGTGGCAGACAGGACAGATTGATAATGGGGAGGATAAATATGTTTTGCAAAAGGCAATAGCTGGTTTCTTTTTTGCTCTGCTTAAGAATCCAACTGTTATAAACATTACTGTTAGTAAAAACAACTGTGTAATTTCCAAGAAAAAGTAACTGCTCATTGGAATTTGTGGACAAATCCATATTGTTGCCTGAAAGTATTTATTTTAATTTAGAGAGATGAAACTGTTTTCACAGTGTCGTGGTTTGAGAGGACGTAAGTTTTCTGGGATATGAAGTGGTCAGGCCAATAGGTGTTCAGATTTTAATATTGGCACCTGGAGTGGCCACTGGGGACATGGATATGCCTTGAGAACACAGGGGTTAAAAAGCAGAGCACTCCTGGGGGAAGATCTCGAGTTACTTGGAGGGAAGCAGGTCAGACCTCCCCCATCCCAGCTGCTTGCTGGCTGGCCGGGTGAGGTAGGAGGTAGGCCTGGCCCCCAGGATGGAAGGGTGGAAGAGAGAGAGAGAGCACCAAGAGGCATCGGGCAGCACCCCCCACCCCACCTCCCCCCAGGAGACAGAGAGACAGCCTGTGCCACCTTGAAATTTGATATCATGTGCTGGCAGCACAGCCCAGCCAGTGTAGAAGAGCTACTGTGGGAGCTCTTGGTGGGTAGAGCCCAAGCTTTTGACCCTTTTTTTGGACAATGAAAACTTTACAGAACGCTAACCTTTCCTAGAAGAGAGATAGAGATGAAATTGAAGAAGGAGATGTGCAAGTGTGAAGGTCTGGGCAAGTGAAAGATGTCGGGAGGGTAGAGAAGAATCTTAGGTGGGAAGAGATGATGGAGTGGCCTTAGCTGGACTCTTCTTATTATAGCCATGGACAGAACCATGTTCCTTGTGACACAGAGACTGCATCCAGGGGGAGGCAATGGCTCAGAGCCAAGAGAGTTCAGTGTTGAGACCCCTCAGCCCCAGGGGGTGAAATCTTGGGGGGACAGGTGTCCCAAAGGTGAGATTGTGCTCTTTTTGGAACGGGACAAAGCATCCTTAAAAGGATGACCCTAGAAGCAGCTCTGGTCCATGTGCAGTGGTGAGATCACCGGACATGGAAGGAAGAGGTCATGATGGCAGATGTTCTCCGGGCGGTGCCATGAGTGACAGGAAACACATGAGGTTTCAATGGTGTTTCCAGGGGAAGCCTATGGCACAAGGACTCCTCTCCTCTGGTGCACTGAGAATTGATTACCTAAAGGGTGGTGATGGACTGAGAGTTGGTGATTTTGGGGGATTGATGTATTGGAAATTTGGTGGGGGGAGGAGGAAATGTTTTTGGAAAGTTTTCATTTTCCCTGTGTGTTTCTTGTTACTTACAGTTGTAGTTTAGTTAATAAAGTTTTTCTTTTCTTTATTTCTAAGTGGGGGCCTGCTTTGCTTATTCCTGGTCACATCTCACAGCAAACACCGAGGAGAACGTATTTTCATGGGGGCACTGGCATTGTGCCAGTGTCAAACCATGACACACAGTAAAGTGGAAAAGTGTGTGGGGAGGGCAATCAATAGACTTACTTTTGCTCTGGGTGTTGGTGTTAAGGGTGGTAAAGTCCTGACTTAGATTGTGTGAACTTCAGTCCGACACTGGACAACTCTCATTACTGGTTCCTGCCATAGAAATTTTCAATTTATAATAGGGTTAGTGAGACCCTGTACAACTTCAAATGATTTAAAATGATGCTTCTAGGGGCCTCCTAAGGCTGTGGCTCCAAGGAGGTGGGCACTGTTGGACCCCACCTGGAGGCTTTCTTCTAGGGAAGATTACAATCTGTGATAGTTGAGCTTGTGTGATCCTGGACCTTTTAGGGTGCCAACCTCTTAAAGGGTTTTAAGGTACTGTAATCTGGACTTGAAGAAAGCAAAGGCAATTTTAACTAGTGCACTGCAGTGTCTGTCCTACTTGTTGATATGAAAGGGCTAAAGTATGGATGGTTGGAGAAATAATGTTTTAAAAATGAACATAAAGCTATGGAAGGGTACAGATTTTCATGCTTTAAAGAATGTCTTAATAGCTTTATAACCAGGTTATAAAGAAGCTCATTCTGTAGGCAGAGTACCCTTCTTTGTAGGTTTTCATGCATGTTTTTCTGAAGGTGCTGGTTATCTTAAAACTACCTGATGGCTGAGGGCAAATGTGCCCTGATAATGTAACTGCTAGGTCAAGATACAGATGAAGAATCTGAGTGAAAGTTTGTGCTTGGGTGGAGCAGTTCACTTAATCTAACATAACTCTCAACTTTTTTCTCACTTGCAGCATTATGCAGTTACTTGGAGCATTTCCTTCTCCCAGTGGTCCTGCTTCTCCTTGCAGCTTGGTGAATGAAACCACGTTAATTAAATATTCCCGTCTCCCTACCATAAACAAGCACAGCTTCCGTTACTTTGTTTTGGACAACAGTGTCATCCTGGCCATGTTGGAGCAGCCTCTAGGAAATGAACAGAGTAAGTTCAGATTTCCCATTTCCTTCTTTCTCAGGCTAAAACTTTCTGTATAGAGCTGCAAAACAAAGCTACTTTAAGTGTCTCTCTCACATTTCAGGGGCTTTCCTGTCTGTGGGTGGGCACACAGAGCAGAGTGTTGCTCTGGGATGAAGTGCTGGGAATAACTTCATTGCCAGTGATAATCAAACGTGGACAATCCTACCCAAATTGTTTATGCAGTTGTCCAAGTCTTTCAACGAGTTAGATCACATTCTTGCTGCTGACTACCCTTGAAATAATGGGTGAAGTAATAGCATTATGCTTTGAAACACCCTTGTTCGTACAAGAATAAAAATCTAAGGAGTATAGGAAACTTGATAGAGAAAAGTGCTTAACATATGGTTCGTATGTCTCCTTTATGCTTGCACCATGTCTCCTTGCTGCTTGCTTTAGACCTCCTATTACTGCATATTTTTGTGGATGCTTTCAGCTCAGGTGGTTTAAGTTGCTTAGGAGCTGTTAAAACTCCTGTGTCTGATCCTGTTCTGTCAATGACACCTCTTGTAAAGGAGATTTGTCACAGGGTGTTGCCTTTCACAGCTGAGCCTAACTCATTTCAGCCTCATAGACTTTGACCATCAAGAACTTCTATTACAAAAATCTGGTATTAAATGATGCTTTGAACAGAATAACTGATCCCCCGTAAGTCTTCACGTGTCATGGTGTTGCCTAATAGAACAGATGAAAATTCTTTAACATGTTACCTCAGTAAAAGACTAACTTACGTTAGAGCTGATGTACTGTCCCAAATACATTTTCCTCATCTGTAGATGGGATGGAGCCTAAAAACTAATCTTGAAAGCAGATATTGCACAGAACTGCATGAACTAGTGCTGAGAAGTTGCGTTGCTGTCCAGAGTGCTCTGACCATGTTGAGAATCACTGAATAGATCTTGCAGGAAGTGTCAATGCTGGGAGCCATTGCCACATGTCCACCCCCAGTCTGTGTTGGAGCAAGTGTGTTTCTGACTGGAGTGGATTAGAGCTTGCTAAGCAATTCTCATCCTCACGCTGTCTTTGCTAAATGTGTTACTGTGGAATCCTGCAAAGCTGTTGGAATCAAAAGTTAAATTATCTTTTCTTGCTGTGTATAACTTGCTTACAAATCCCCTTTGAATTGCAAGATTAATTGTAATAATGCACATCAGGCCAGTTCTGAGGCAGATCACAGAAGTGAGTGACTGAGGAGCTGGTTTGGGTTCTCTCTGTGTTTGTGTGCTTATGTACAGGGTGTGCATAGGCTGTGCTGCACCCTCAACTTCCCAGGGAATACTGGGGAAGGAATAGAATTCTGCTAATTACCTGATAGTGCCAGTGTGTCGTTTATGTGCACAAAAGATAAGTGCAAATACCTTTAAGAAGAAAAGCTTATGATATGAAGTATGATGATCTCATCCAAGGTGACTAATATTGGTAGACTTTTAAATCTTGAAGGAGGACTGAAATCCCTGCAATGTTAAAACCACCATTGTGCCAGTAGAAAGGCACCTCAGGACTCTGTAGTCTCTGACCTCCTGCTGTAGTCAAGGCCAAGACTGGATTTGGACCAGGATTTGGACCAGGATAACGCAATCTGGTGTTGCCCAAGTGGGTATTGCAAACCTGAGAGGACAGCTTCTCTGTGTCCCTATTCCTTGTGGGGAAAAATTCTCCGTGATGTGGAGTCAGAATCTTCCGAGTCTTTGTTTGACCATTATCTTTTGTCCTTCCACTCTCCTTACTGCTGCTATTTGTGAGGAACTTTTGCAGAAGGTCATGGAAGCATCATGGAAATGGTGCCTCCATATGGTTATTGTCTCACCTAAACAGGCAGTGACTAGACAATCTTCTTTGGTTTTTTTGGAGATATTTGGAGAAATTGTGATCTGCATGAATTTGGATGGACATCATTAAAGTTGCTTTTAATGATGAAACTGAGCTGGCAAGTATTGAACTGACATAGTAGACTGGCACTAGCTGCTGCAGAAAGATTTGCCTGATTCTCACCAGGAGTTTTCTTCAGGGTCAGGGAGGGAGTTAACTATGAAAGAAAAACCTCTACTGTGATGCCTGCGTTTTCGTCTTCTTGAATGATTACACAGTGAACTGTTTGCAGTATATGATGATGTCTTATTCTCTTTACCCATGTGCTTTGCAGATGACTCTTTCCCCTCTGTCACGGTTTTGATCCGTGGGACATCTGGAAGATTTGCGTGGGCCCAGCAACTCTGTCTTTTACCAAGAGGAGCTAAAGCAAATCAAAAGGTCTCTATCAAAGCCCATAAAGAAATCTTTAATTAGAGATGTTCAACAGAAATTCCACTAATGTGAGACAGCCCCCCAGAGCTGGTGATTATGCATTAAGGCTGAGCCACGGGGCCTTTAGCTGTAGGTAATGTGCCACATCTCTGGTGACTCTTTACCACTTGTGATTAATATTAACTACAGACTGTGAAAGTGCTGTTGCTTTCTCGACTTGCAGACTTGCTTAAAGGGAGGGAGAGTTCTCTTTTTTTTTCTTTTTCCTGAAAGCATCTTCTGAAGTGATGGGATAAGGTACAGTGTATTTTAGTGTGTAGGCTGGGCTAGTTTTCAGGTGTCAGACAAAGAAAGCCCATGCAGCAGAGAGAGTGAAGTTTGGAGGTGTAGAATGCGGTGCTGCAGAGAGAACAGGTCTTCAAGCTACAAGGCCTGATGTCGCAAAGTTGGCTGTGAACCTGCTGTGAAAAAAAACTATCTAGAGGAACTCTGGAACAGCTCTGGAGAGGAATGGTGGAGGAAAAATACCTCAGTCTTATTTTACAGTAAAATTTCTTACTGCAGTTGTCTAATGGAGCATGTACTCTTGTCATGAGAATTTCTGTCTGTGAACTTCTCCAAATCTTTCAAGTCTTCTCATGACCCTCCGTAAAAGAAAGTCACTAATGTAGCTGAAATGAAGACTTGTCAGTCTCAGCTGGCATGTTCACATTTAGATGAATGTGGTCTCTGTAAAGTAGCCTTTGGGAAGACCATCAGGATGTGTTTGGAGCTCTGCTGTCTCTGGAGCTGAGACCCTTGGCTAAATAATCTCAGTCCAGGTGTGCTACCTGCTTCACTAAAGGGCAAGCCATGATCTGACTGCTGACCTCCTCACCAGTTTTAAGGGAACTTTTCCAACTTGAAGACATTCTATAACATAATTGTTAATGTTTTTGGCCTTTTGAAATGTAATCAGTAGTGAACTTAGAAAACAGCACTGAAGATGCCATAAAGTCTTGCTTGCTTGGAGCTGATGCACCTCTAAACCTGCACCTAGATAATTTGCTGCATTCTTTGGTAACTTGAAGTTTGGAATTACATAATGACAGTATAGAACATGATGTAGTAGCAATGTCAAAATTGCATCATGATCCATGATGCAAGTCCTTTGGCTATTCTGGCAGTGCATCTCCTGACCCACGGCATTGCTGTGAGGCCTTGGCT
Organism: Agelaius phoeniceus; assembly: GCF_051311805.1. Lineage (NCBI taxonomy): Eukaryota > Metazoa > Chordata > Aves > Passeriformes > Icteridae > Agelaius > Agelaius phoeniceus. Next base: position 911,373 of record NC_135281.1, read on the forward strand.
TGTTGTGATCATCACAGTCAGGAGGGTTCAAATGGAGCTTCTCAAATACTGGCCAGCTTTCTCTGAATACAGTTAGAATGGGCTGAAAAAAAAGATGTTGCTATGTAAACTTACTTTTTTTGAGGGGGGGGAGTTTGCAACTGTTTACAGGCTAGATGCTTAGCAGGGTTCATAGATTTCAAAATGGACAGTTGTGTCTTTTTAAAATTTACAGTCACATTTTCAATACAAGTCTATTAGTTTAAAGTATTTAATATCTTTTAATAATGCTGCTCACTAATAGATTATTGTAGTTTTGGTGGGCAGGGAAAATGTTTTTCATCTGTTACGATATTGTCTATTGATGCAATACCTTGAATGTAAAAACAACCTTTTTTTGTCAGACATTTGTACCAGAACCTAGACCAGCTCCTAAAAATGATGTTGGGTTGAAACATAGTGTGAAACAACGCCCTTTTCCTGAAGAAGTGGACAAGATTCCATTTGTGAAAGCTGACTTGAGCATTCCAGATTTACATGAAATTGTGAATCAGGAAGTAAGTAACTATCTTTGACTTGATTTTGTTCTTGGGGTTTTGGTCTGTTCATGAGTTGTGCACTTATGTCTTAGTGTAAATAGTTTTACTCTTTGGCTTATCCAATTTCATATTAATGGAATAATAACCTTTGAAAATTAGTTAAATCTATGCACTTCTCAAGAAGATGCCAGTGCTTTGGTTGAGTTATTTGGGAGACATTGCTCAACATGTTTTATTACTGATCCTAATATCCTGGTATTGTAGGAAACAATGACTTGCATTTGTTGCTTCTTCTGGGGAAATTGAAGGGTCTTTTTTGAGACCTTTCTGAGGGAAGAAAAGAATGCATGTCTCATGTTTTAAAGTTTCACGGGATCTAATTTGTTTTAGTTTCTGTCCTCTTGAATAGGAGAAGCCATAGCTGATACTGGATATTCACAGAGCTCTCCTGTGCCAACAGGTGTTAAAGTGCTCACTTTGCAATCTTGCAAGGTCTTTTTGAAAGTGTTTTAGTAGCCATTCTGATGGTGGACTGCTGCTGTAGAGCTTTCCTAAGTGATGGAATTGTTTTCTTAGTGGATATTTGTAATTTTGGTGACAACAGCAGTTCATGCAATGTTTTCCAGCTTGAAGAGCGCCATGAGAAGCTGAGGAATGGCATGGCCCAGCAGATTGTCTTTGAGACTTCCATAGATCAGAGAAGTGAAGAGGAGTGGCGGAAGAAGAGCTTTCCTGATCCCATCACGGAGTGTAAGCCCCCGCCGCCAGCACAGGAGTTCCAGACAGCACGTCTGTTCCTCTCTCACTTCGGGTTCCTCTCGTTAGAGGCATTGAAGGTGATCTGATACCTCTTGGTGTTGTGCAGTTCCTCCAGTTTTCATGTGGTCTGGCTTGAAAAAAGGAGAAATAAGTTTTGTTAGTGGAAGATCTATGTACTTCCAACTACTGTTCAGCTGCAATATAATCAAATCAAGTGGTAGAATCCAGTATTCCAGGATTCAGAACAAGGTTGTGAAAGGCTGGGCCTCAAGCTGATAATGCTCTGAATAGGTGTCTGTATCTTTGTTTTTAGTGGGTGCATAAGCCATCACACTCAGATGTTCACACTTAAAATCATTCCACAACTTGAGTTAGGTTTTGGGATGGTCCTTGAAGACTCTCTGAAATACAACTGCCATAGAAGTTTTGCTTCAGAGGTGGTTGTGCTGAGGTGGTTTAATCATACATAAACACTTGGAACATAGTAGATGTAGAGGTTTATTTTTAAAATTAAAATAATTATTTTTAGAGGTGATCTATATTCTTAATTTGAAATGCTGCCTCTTACCTATGGAGTCTCCCTTGTATTTGTTGCTTTTCCTTCCAGAAAGCTGTCAGGAGGAGTAGACTAAAGAGCGTTTGCAAAAATGATGTCTGAAAGTGCTCAGTATATTACATATCACTGGTTAATCTGAAACTGCACATGTTAATCTGAAACTGCACATGCAACTGTGTGCATAGCTGTGATATTCTGAAAGCATCTGCTGTTTTTGTTGTGTGCTCTTCTTGAGCAAAATATTATGTCTCTCACTGGCAAAGTGCCACTTTTATTTAATGACAGTGGAATGCAACAAATTGTCAACCTGTTACGCTTGCCATTACTCATTTACAGTGACAAGATTATATTGCATCAGAAGTCCCTGTATAATTTTGCTCTTAGAGAAGGGAAGCTGTCTTTTTGTATTTTAATGGATTGCCATTGAAGCCATAAAGACCTTTCAATTAGTAGATGGGTTTTTAAGCTGTTGAACTCTGTCTATTGGGCAGGAACCCACTAACAGTCGTCTACCTCCTCACCTGATTGCACTTGACTCTGGTCTTCCTGGGTTTTTTGATGACCTTGGCTACTTGGATTTGTTACCTTGTCGTCCTTTTGATACTGTTTTCATTTTCTACATGAAGGCAGGCCAGAAAACTAGCCAGGAGGTAAGTGAAAGTGTAGAGTGCCAACTAGCCTATATTGTCTTGTTTCTAGTAGTTTCCAAGTGAGTAAAGCATCAGTGCTGGTGATTAGAGTGGAGTGTCAGAACCAGTGCGAGCTACAAGTCCCTGCATACTCCCTTCATCTGTAGATTGAAGTATGTTGCTCACACTTAGGATTATTGTAACAAATTACTGTATTTTAAAATATAGATAAGAGATATATTATAATATTAATAGTATTTTTATTATCTGTTCTGTCCTTATTGTCCTTATTTGTAGAGTTCAAAGATTCAGATCAGAAAGGCATTTCAGCTTTGTTGGCTCAGCTTGCAGGGAAGGTTGCAGTTTGTTCCAGCAATGAGCAATGTCAAGGTAGTTTGGTTTCATTCTAATGCTAAACACATATTAAAGGAATGAAAAACTTTCTGCAAGTAAGGAAATATTATTGTATTGTAAGTCTTTATGCTATAATATTTAGATTCAAAGGCGATTAGGTTAATAAGGTTAATGTGTGCAATTCTAAATTAGGATTTCTTTGTGACCTAGAAACATGCTAAGAGGGTTAATGGGCTCATTAGGAAAGGATGTTTCTCTAGTACCTTCTCATTCCATTCATAACTCTTGTAGTAAAGAGTAGAAGCGTGGCTTCCGTAATAAATCATTGTGCCAACTCCTTGTGTCACTGTGAATGCACAGTTGGCAGAGCACTGCAACACCTTCTACTTTGATGTGGGGGACAATTCTTGAAACCAGGATCGTCTGTCTGTGAGTGTTCAAATGGTCATTCAGAGTAGCCAGTGCAGAATCTTTTCATCTGCAAAGTGAGCTATGAAACAAGATATGCTAGGTGTGCCTTTGAGTTGAGACATGCACTTGCTCAACTAGCACAATGTTTATATGCTCTTATGGAGCTCTTATGTCTTCCAGCCCACACTTACCCTGACTCTTTCTGAAGCACGGCTATGGTTTCAATGTGCTCAGTAATGAGGATTAATAATATTTCAATGCAGTGTGTCTAGTCACTGCTGAACACTGTATGAGACATGAAGATGGAGTGTCAGGACTATATGGCTACACAAAGCCTCCAGCCTGAAAGCTTTCCTTTCAGCAGCCATCCCTGCAATTTCTGCTTTGTTGGAGCCTGTGTCCCAGTGTTCTGCCCCTGCACAAGCCAAAATGATTGATGCCTCTGCCGCAAAACAAATTCCTGCATGGCCTGGAAAGAATTAATAGATTGTTTGTTCCACCAACCCCAGTGGTTCTGGTATCCAAATCACACGTGTCCTTGTGTGCTGTTTGGTGAAGAGCTCAACTCTCACTTGGTCATAATGAGATAAAAATTGCCTTAACATGTGGAAACATCCCAGATCTCTGTCAGAAGTAGAATTAAAGTTTAAGTGTGATCTTTGGATTAAGGTACACTGTGATGTTTGATTAAAGTGCACACTCAATGCTACTGAAAATTGTTTTGGAAAATCTGTTTCATACTTCAATGTGCTGTGATACCTGCCCTTTAAAGTACTATGTGTCATGTACAGGTGAGTAGTGAGGAAAATACCTCCTCAAATTTTAACTTGGTCTAATAGTGAAAACTGTCTAGAAAACTCTTGTGTTACCTTTGGTGCAAATGCAGGTTCTGCACTGAGTACTCAGTGTTTTTTCTGATGGGTGCTTGAGTCTCAAAATTACCATTTCCAGCCATTTCATTCACTGGTTTACAGGCTTTGAAAATGCTGGCAGAAAGCCAAGTTGATTGAATAGAACAAGGCCAAGCAGGGAAAGGGGATGCTGAGGAGCAGGGAATAATGTCCATGTAGAAAGTCTGGGGTTCCAGGCTTGTTCTGTAGCTATATTTGGGCCAAACCAAGTTGGTGACAAAAAATTAATTAAAAAGCTGGGGAGGAAGAGACTTGTTTCCTGCTTCTGTCCCAATGTGGTGCTGCTGGTGGTTTCAGATCCTGAAGAACATGGAGTCTTCCAGAATTGTTCAGCCTCACTTCCTGGAGTTCTTGCTGTCTCTTGGCTGGTCTGTTGATGTTGGGAAGCACCCTGGGTGGACTGGTCATGTCGCAACAAGCTGGTCAATCAACAGCTGCAGTGATGAAGAGGGACATGAACAAGGTAAGACACAGTAAATGTCCTTTGTAGTAAACTAAAATGTTTAGGCTCCTTTATAAGACAATTTTTTTGCTCCTGTGTACCTATCTGAACACTGGCACACTTTTTTTTGGTGGTTGGTGTCTTTTTGGTGGGGTTTTTTTGGTTTTTTGTTTGGTTTTTTTTGTTGTTGTTTTTGTTTTTCTTTGATTTTGAGGTTTTTGTTTTGGGGGTTTTTGTTTGGTTGGTTTTTTTGATTAATGATGTTTGCTAGAAAGAAACATGTAAATATTAAATGAAGCTTCAAGTCAGAGTCAGCAAAACTAATGTCTGTATGTTGTTGGGAGGAAGTATGGGAGGAAGTAGCCTCAGCAAAAAAAATACCTCTGGGCTATATTTTTTAAGATTTGAAGAGTCTTTAATCTATTATTCCAAACCAGTATTCAGGTGAAATCTGTTGCAGATTGTTCTGTGTATTGGCAAATAGGCTTGAAATACAGTGTGATTTTTTTTTTAATTTTTTTTTTTTTTTTTTTAGTGTTCTCTAAGTAGATTAAAATGAAATATTGACTCAAGCTGCTGTTTATAGGTCCTGGAGGTGTTGGAACCCCCTCATGGCTCTCTGTTTTGCTTCATTTGCTTTGCTTTTTTCCACTAGAGCAACTCCTACCCTGAGCTTGACATACACCACCCTCTCCCCATTCTGTCACCCAAAATGATCCTTAGGAATGTGAGCTGCTATCCCAGGATGGGAAATTGGGGGTTGGGGAAGCTTCTCCCTTGGACAACTTGGTCAAATCCTCTGGGAATTGGTAGTATCTGTGCTGGTTTCAGTGTCACTGCTCCAAGGCCCAGACCTGTTCTGGTTGATCTCCAGAGTCACAGCCTCAGGTTGGCCACCCAAAGCCAGTGGCAAGGCTGGTGCAGCTTGTTCACCATCCTTGACCTGATATTGGCATCAGGTGTGACACAATTACAGCTGTAAGTGCTTAAGTAGCACTTGCTCTGCTGTCCATTCACAGTGTCTTAGGAGTGCCCTTCACCTGTATCTGCAGCCAGCTGGAGGCTTCTCCCTTAAGTTACAGAATAAAAGTACAAACCACAGAAGGCTGGAAGTGTTCAGGAGAGGTTAGAGTACAGAAGCATTGCTTTTTCTGAGCAAGTCAGGATGGATTATAGAATGGCCAGGTCTGGATTTAATTTTGCTTTAAGGACAGAGTCAGGCTGTACTTTCTCAGAGGCAGAGCCCTATGACCTCCCTGTGTCAGAACAACTGCAGAAGGCAGGTCCCTGAATTAGCAAGAGACCTGGTTTGATGTGGACTTTTCAGCTCGAATTTTTTCAGCCATTTGAATGAAAACACAGACCACGAAATAACTGAATTAATTCAACCAGCTCAGGGAAGAAGGAAACAGAAAATGCATTCAGAAATGGAAGGGAGGAAGGGCAGGTTACTTCTAATCTGGTTCTGCTGGCGGATGGGCTGCAGCACGGGTCCAATGAGAAGCAGCTGAGGGAGCTGGGAGGGCTCAGCCTGGAGAAAAGGAAGCTCAGGAGAGACCTTCTTGCTCTCTACAACTCCGTGAAGAGCATTGTAGCCAGGTCAGGGTCAGTATCCCAGGTAATGAATGACACAATGAGAGGAAATAGCCTCAGTGCAGGTTTAAATTGGCTGTTAGGGATAATTTCTTTATGGAAGGGGTAGTCAGGCATTAGCACAGGCTGCCCAGGATAGTGGTGGAGTCACCATCCCTGGAGGGATTTAAAAGTGCAGATGTGGGACCTGGGGACATGGGTTAGTGGTGAGTTGGGCAGTGTTGAGCTAGCAGTTGGACTCAATGATCTCCAACCTCAATGATCCTGTGAGTCTAAAATAGCTTCTGGTGAGATGTGGTTAAAATAATTTCATGGGAATGTTTCCCTGCAGCACCCCCAAAAACAAAGAAATTCCTAAAGAGATGGTTCAAGTTGTGGTGCTGCTCCTTGGGAGCCTGTGCACTGGAGCTGTGGGAATCTTTTCCTCATGCTGAAGAATGGCTTGGAGTCTCTGGCCACTTCTCTGTCAGTATGCCGAATTTCACTGCTCCAGTGGCTTTGCTGAGACAGCTATCCCAGGAACCCTTCTGTAAACTGGATCAGAGAAACAATTCATTTTAAAGTCCTTGCTAGTCTTTCTGGAGGGGACATGGGGAAGGAAAAGGGGAGAGGGAAGTTCTTTCTCTGCTCTGATGGCCTGTATTGGTCAGTTGTGGTGAGGGAATCAGTGGGGACTGAAAATGAGGACCTTTCTTGCATGGTTTACTTGATTGGTAACAGATCATTTTCTAACTCTGCTTGACAGAGAAAAGACTGAGGAGAGCCTGTAGAAACTGGCTTGGAATTCTAGAATAGTATCAGACTGAAGTGATAAATGTTAAGAATCCTTTAGAAATTAATTACTAACTGCATGATGTTGCTGGACGGAATGCTCAGAAATAGGTAGTAGATGTATTCTTGTGGCAGATGTGCTTACTAGAGTACTAGGAAATAAAGAATCCAGTACATTGGAAATGTGTTCAAAATGAAGCCATTCCCAACCCAAAATGCCTTTTCCTTCAAGATAGTAAAAATATTTATCTGAGAAAGGTTGTTAGCCATGAGATTTGACTCCTTTCATTTTAAAATGAGATTTGCATGATTTCTTCTCATTGATTGCACCTTGTATTTCAAGGTCATTTCTGATGCAGAGTGTTAAGAAGTAGAGTTTCCTTCTGGCTGAACTTTCCTTTTCTGTCCATTTCAGATGATCTAATTATCTCAGAAGATGTTGGGGCAAGTATCTTCAATGGGCAGAAGAAGGTGCTGTATTATGCAGATGCCCTGACAGAAATCGCCTTTGTTGTCCCATCACCAGTGGAATCCCTGAGTAAGATCTGTCTGTACATGCTCTATACAAAAATGAAACCAACAGGTTTTTTTGTTTGAAAACTCTTTCAGAAGCAAAACCTAAATCAATTAAGTAGCATGTTTAGCAAGATCCTTATCAGAGAGGTGTGGACGTTTAAATTACAGCATTCTAATCCTTAAACTCCTTCTAGATGTGGCATCTGCTCTGTACCTTTCTCTGAACCTTAGTAGATGTCCAGGCATGCACAGCAGTTTTGTTGTTGCCTGGGTGCTTTAGGTTGGACATGTGGTTCGCCATTAACTGGTGATGCCTATTTTTTTTCCTTTCCTGTCAGTGTTTGTACCACTGCTAAGTAGAAAAGCAGCAGCTTTCATGGCATTCTTGGCATGCTAAAAGTTGCCTGGAATAAAATATGGTGTAGCCATAGGAGACTATTCTATAGGAAATTGCTGGGATGTGTGTAAGCCCATAGGGAGTGCTTTATTGGCAGTCTGTTTCTGGAATAACAGGCAGTTATCTCCTAACTTATCTTCCTGCTTATGAGGACTATATTGACTTGAATGTACATTTATGCATGTCTAGTTGCAAAGGCCTTACATTTTTTAGTATCAAAACCTTATATATGATGGCAGCTTAATTTTTTTGGTGGAAGAATAGACAAAACCCATCTTTTTTTTTCTTCTGACTTACAGCTGATTCACTGGAAAGCAGTGTTTCTGACCAAGAAAGTGACTCCAACATGGATCTGCTGCCAGGAATATTGAAGCAGCAGCCTCTGACACTTGAACTCTTCCCCAATCATACAGACAATCTTAATCCCTCCCAGCGGGTAAGGCAAAACTTGCATTAAAAAATTGTGCTCTTTTCTTTTTTTTTTTTCTTTCAAGAAGCATGCTTGGCAATGCTCAGAATTTTTGATCGTCTATGATTTGGTTTCCTGGTGTGTAGAGCTACTTGTTTCTTGTCATTAATCTTTGATATCTGCTTTGGTCCTGCCTCTACAGTAGCAGATAGCAAGATTACATTACTTAAATATAGCACTTAGACATGCTAAGTGGTAATACTGTGCATCCTGAAATCTTGAAATGCGTGCAGGGAAGAGTATATGCAGTATTTACAGAGTAATTCATCCTCGCATCCGTGCTTGGAAATTGGGGGTGGATAGATATGAACACTTTTCTTACCTACCCAGTTACAGTGTCAGTTGTGTCTGAAGTACCAGAAGTTGCTTTTCTACACTAACAAGCAGAAAACCATGATCTGTTGTATCTGTAAGTGAAAGACTTACTACTGCTGATTACTTGTTTAGAATTCGCTTCCAAATGTGTATTTAGTTATTCATTTAAGGTCTTCAAGAACATTAAGAAAAACGTCTAACTGATTCAAGGTTGATTATATATATATATATTAGTTTATACTGAATACTAGTAGCTTGGTGACCCAGATTGCAGTGAGTAGTTCCAGCAGAGCTGCCCCTGCTCAATAGCTGGCAGAGGTTGTACCTGGCTGAGATATGAATGACTGAGGAGCAGCTGGGAAATACTTGTTAGCTGCATTATTGGATTCATGATGTTTGCAAATGCTACTCGCTACTCTTCCCTTATGTTCGAAACAGCTCAGTCCAACTTCTAGATCCAAGAGGATGCCTCAGGGCCGAACCATTCCACCAATGGGACCTGAAACCAAAGTGTATGTGGTCTGGGTGGAACGTTATGATGATATAGGTATGTACAGCTTCTGACTGTTCACAAAAGTAACAACAGGGCAGGAACCAGAGGAAAACCTTTTTTTTTTTTTTTTTTTTTTTTAATTAAATAAAATGCTAGATCATGGAACCACAGACTGGTTTGAATTGGAGGGGACCTTAAAGCTCATCTAGTCCCAACCCCCTTCCATGTGCAGGGACACCTTCCACTAAACCAGATTGCTCCAAGCTCCATCCATCCTGAACCCTTCCAGGGATGGAGCAGCCACAGCTTCTCTGGGCAACCTATGCCAGGCCCTCACCACCCTCACAATCAAAATAAGTCCTTATTAATGTCTATAACAACACTGAGATTCTGAATCAGTTCTTCAGTATTTGAATTGTGATCCATAAGGGTGTATCTGAGTCAGTGGCATGTGGAGGTCTGAAGTTTCCTTTAGCACTGCAGTACTTGTTAAATGCTGGAATGAACCTTCTTAAGCTCAGCACCCAAGGCAGGTGTGTTCCTCTGCTTTTGAGTCCTCCTTGGCTGTTGTCTCCTATGGGTGGATCTGGTTTTCTTTCTTTAAAAAAATGGCTTCTGACACCTGCTGCTTCTGTGCTGGAGGGATCATCATCCTCCTTGGTGTGATTGCACCTTTGGAACTCCATATTCTCATCAGGGGAGGACTTGTTTGTTCTGCACTCAGGGTGCCTGCTCCATGCTCCCTTTCTGCTGTGTTGCTCAGGCAAGCTCTGGCTCCTTTTGCAACTTTCTTAGTTTGGTGTTTCCTCTCTGCCTTAGGTTACTGCTGCTCTGGGAGAGACCCAGCTTTGCTTATCCTGTTACAGCCATGGCATGGCCATGGTGAGCAGCGTTGAGGAATTCTTTGTCCCCAGGAGTTTCTTGTGTACTTTTTCTAAGCCATGGCCTGGCCTCAGTGCTATGTGAGAGTCTCTGTGCACTGGCCTAGCCCACCAGTGTCTGCAAGACTGGCCAGGAACTGCTGTTTTATTCTGTCTTTGATTTCTAATCCTGGTTCCCAGTCTGGCAGTAAGGGTGGACCTTAATTAAGGCCTTAGCTCCTTCCAGACTAAGGGAATGGGAGCAGCAATCAATAGGAAGCTTCCTGTTAAGTGTAGATGGAAATTCTCGGGAAGACCACCTTGTCCGTAGCATGTCCCTCAGAGCCTTACTGAGATCAGGAAGCAAACAGCAAGTTCTGCATCATCATTTCTTTGTCCAGACATTGGCCCAGAGTGTGTTCCAAGCTGGTGTCCCTGACCCACTTCCTTCTTGGGTGGCAGTTGACCCCCTTCACTGCTGGGGCACCAGCTGTGCTACACAGGCGCAACTGCTTGACTGTTTCTTTCAGCAGCCATAGGAATCTCCCAGAGTTCTGGGCCTGAAGCTGAAGAAATGAGTTTGTGAGCCTCAGTAAGCCTGGCAGTTGGATGGAGGGGAGGGCAGCTCTTGGAAATTACTCCTAGCCCAGAGGCTCTGCCATATGCTCCTTATGCTCTTGGCTGTCGCCTTATGCTTCTGGTACATCTTGGAGTCTGGACACTGAAAAGCTGTCACTTTGTAGTCAAGGTTATCACCCTGGGTCCAACTGCCTGCCCTCCCTCTTGCTCCATCTCAGAGTGTGTCCATGGCTTGCCATGATCTCCCTCTGCTTGCTCCAGCTGTTGTGTGCACTTAGCATCCCAGCTAAGTGCACACAACACTTTGTGGCCTCATCTGGATTTGGGCCTTAGGCTCCTTCTGCTGGAAGCACTCTCCTGCTGCCTGAACTGTACTTTTGTGAGTAACTCTCAACATCTCTTAACCCCTGAACAAGGTGTTGGGAAGTGCCAAATCCCCTTAAGGGACTCAAGTTCTTACTTTTTTCTCATTCATGTTCAGTATCCAGTCTTTGCTACCAATTGCATGGCAGCAGAGTTGTAGATTATGGCAGAGATCCACAGAGCTTGGATTTGAGGAAGTCTATCATGTTTGTGGGATCAGGGCTCAAGGGAACCGTAGGTGTGAGTGGTTGGCATTGTTCAATGCTCCTTGCGGTATTCTGGAGGCTGATCACTTGTGAATGGGTGAAGATGCAGAGAACAATAATTGGAAAGATCTTTTTGTGGTTGAAGTAGCTCATCTCCTTCCTGCTTTCATGGTTCCTCTAGAGATTTTTACCTTTGGGTTGAGAGAATTTGAGGTTTGGGACCTCATCTCTTGAGTGCAGATGGCTGAGGTGTGTGTACCCTCCATGAATGCTGAAACTGGAAGCCAAAGATGCTAGCTGTGCAAAGAACACTAGTGGTATAAATGCTTGAGGACTGCATGGTTTTGACTGATGATAAATAATTTTTCCTTGTACACAAAAAAAACCAAAAAAAAACAAAAAAAAAAAAAATCCAAAACTGTATTAGATAAACTTTATTTGGTGCATCCTGTTCTTACAGAAAACTTCCCCCTCCCTGATCTGGTATCTGAGACTAGCACTGGTGTGGAAACCACAGCCAATAGTAGCACTTCCCTGAGGTAAGGCCACTCTTATTTTCATTATTTTTACTGGTTTCTCAGTGGACTGGTTTTTGGTTGAAAAAGTGAAAGACTTCTTCATATCACTGCAGATAAAATATAAATTAAAGAATAGAAAATGTGCAGTATTATCTGAGTCTGTGATGAGCCTCCCTGCTGACTAGCTCCCTTGTGAAGTGGTTAATGCTGCATACACACTGTACCCTGACTGCAGGGCTCTCCAGTCCTGTGGGGACAGAGATCATAGGCATGGCAGAGCTGACAGAGCCCTTCTGAGGGCCCCAGGATCCTGCTGCCTTAGCCATGAGGCATTTTAAAACTTTCTTTTAACACTTAAAGGGGTCATTAATTGAAACAGTGCTTTAAAACTGATTCAACAATTGTGTTTTTCCCTTAAGATCTACCATTCCTGAGAAGGAAGTTCCTGTGATCTTCATCCATCCTCTAAACACTGGCTTATTCAGGATAAAACTACAAGGAGCAACTGGGAAATTCAACATGGTTATCCCACTGGTGGATGGAATGATAGTCAGTAGGAGAGCTCTTGGTAAGCTAAAGGGTTTTAGGAATGTTCATGTTTTTGGCTTTTTTAATAATAATGATATATCTGCAAAGTACGTGGTCTGGAATCTTTCTTTGGAAAAAGTGTTAGGCATTGCTGAACAAATGAAAGCCATGCTTTTTGCAGCAGCAGTGGGAGCAGCAACAGCAGAGGGAGCAGGTGGGCAGCACTTGGCTGCCAGAATAGCAGGAAAGAGTGTTGGAAGTAAGAACAGACCTGTTTAAATAGGAGACATCCAAAATGTGACCCTGGTATTTAGCACAGAGAACCAAGGTGCACTAGAGGGTGCTATGGAATTTGTTACTTTGCTGGCATGCTGTGTGTTCCTTCTGGTTTAGAAGCCAGACAGGGATTAAAACCACAGCAATTGAGGATTTTCTTGTGTTCAATAAAAATGCCATGCAGGTGTGTGTTAACAGGTTCCATGTGTGCCCTCTGCCTTTTCCTCTGTTCCTGGATAGATTCATGGACCTGTCCTGGTATTGGTGCTATTTAGCTTCAGTAACTGGAAGTTCCACCCAGCGAGAGCAGTACACAGGACAGAGTAAAATGAAATAATGAACATTAGGATACCTGTACATACCTGCTGTTGGAGGTGACTTTCAGATTCTGGGGCTGGTATGCTTAATTCAGTGATTGGCAAATTGAAGCCAGACCTGGCCCCTTAAATAGCATTTATGAATTCAGCTGAAGACAGTGGCTTTTACTGAAAAACTATCAGGTATGTTTTCCTAGAGTTGGGCTTGTTTTTCTGCTGCATCAGGACTGTTAATATAATGAAATTTTTCTCTTCTCTAAGTTCAGCAGGTGTCGTTTGAGTGCAGTGAGGTCCTCTACATGTTTCTGTCTTTAAGAAGGAGCTTGTGAAACAGCAAGGGGGATAAGGGATACTTGCTTCCTTAGAAGCATAGAAATTTCCTTTCAGAATAAAATAAGATAAAGCTAGCTGCCAGCTTTTGAGTGCTACTACTTTGATTCCCTGCCTCCTCCTCCATCTGCATCCAGCAGTGTGAGTTACAGAGGGGTGACAAAAGTGAAAAGGCAGTGAGGGGAAGAGAAACTTGTTTGCAGCCACAACCCATCAGGTCTTTCCTCATCTCCTTTCCAAGGGGAAGGCTCTGCAATTCCTACTGGAAAAAGGTACTGACAGGTACTTTTTTCATTCTCAGGGCTCCCCTGGAATTACCTGGTATGACCTCAGGGCCCACCTAAGGTCCAGATGTGCAGCGTAGCTGGGGCTGTGGTACTGTGACTCTTGTATTGGCTGCCCTGGGTTTGTGCTCTTGTCCCGAGGGTGCTTCTTCCAGGCAGCTGCTTGGCTCTTGGCAAAGCTGAGGATACTGCTCCTTCTCCTCTGGTTAGTTTAGGGCACCACTGAGTGAGTCCCTTTCTTCCTTCTTTACTGTGAAGGTCATTAGAAGCCTGGGGACCATGGCTGTCTGTTATCATTTGTTCATGGAGTTAAGTTCTTGACTTGGTGGTGCTGAACATCTTCCCTGGCTTTAGATGGGACAGAACCCAAAAAATTGTCTTTGCCTGGGAGGCCAGAAGAAGCATGCAGGACTGAATTTAAACTTGATTCAAATGTTGTTTCTTTTTCAGGTTTTCTAGTGAGACAGACAGTAATAAACATTTGTCGGAGAAAGAGGCTGGAAAGTGACTCATACAACCCCCCCCACGTCCGCCGAAAACAGAAAATAGCAGATATTGTCAATAAATACCGGAACAGGCAGCTGGAGCCAGAGTTTTATACCTCACTTTTCCAGGAGGTTGGGCTCAAGAACTGCAACCCCTAGGTCATTATCCTTCCAGGACAATTAGATAAGAGGTTGGTGGCTACACGAATGAAAACAGTTAAATAGCAACAACAAATTTTCTCAGCCCTCCAGAATTCAGGAAATCATGTTCTAGCACAAGTCAGCAGATACCACGTGGGAGGAATGAGAAATGAATCCGAAACATTGCAGTTGGGATATTGAATTGATTCACCTACCCTCAGAAGATTACTGAATTCTAGTCTTCCTGGATGCTAGCAAAATAATCTCTTCACCCAGTCATCCTTTCCCAACTAATTAGGAACTGTAGGTGTCTTGCTCTGAGGGGAAAACAATCAAAGTAAAGCCATCTCTGCATATGAGGATGGACATAAGAATACAAACCAACCTGCCATTAGATGCCTTGCTAGACCCACGTGTCCAAGGGCAAGAGAGCAGGATCTTTCCTTGGAGGAGGAGTCTGTTCCAGAGCATTAACTTCCCCTGTAAGAACTTCAAAGACATTTTGAGTCCCCCTTCAGTGCTCCACAGAAGATCCTTCACTGAGTGTAACCCATCTGTGTACCAGAAGCCAGAGGAGGAAGATGGCTTGGAAGAAGCAGGCCCTGAAAGCCAAAGCCCAGATGCTGTATGTGGCCACTCCCACCAGGGCTCCAAGTGAGTCCATCTGCATACGAGACAACCACCATAACCTGAAATTAACTGACTTTCCAAAAAGAGTTATTATTGGATAGAGCTTTTGATTCTATAAAAGCGAGGTTATGACTTTCAGGTCTGTTGCAAAATGTCACATTTAATTTCAGTAGCTTGATTTTTATTTTTCAATTCCTTTTTAATGCAACTACTTAATTTATTTTCAAGTGTCTGTATCACCTCCTCACTATTTCCATAAAAAGCATAAACATCACTTGCCTTCCTTCCATTGGATTGAAATCTGAGATTTTGGGGCTGCCTCCTCCCTGTTATTTATAGCATGAGCAGTTTTTGCAGCTTCTACAACACTTTTCAGAAGCTCCTGTTAAACAGACTAAACAACTCAAAAAGAAAATTCACGAATTCATCTTTTCCCTATTAATTCCAATGCCATGAAAGCCCCTTTGGAGTTAAAATTCACATTGTTTTGAATCTCCAGTATGTTCTCATGTTCGGCAGCATTGCTTCCCTTCCACCTAGGTCAGGAGTTTTCAGCCTGTGGCATTGATGTGTTCAGGACTCAAAGGATGTGCTGGGAAAAGATGTTTACAGCTATGGTTAGGATCTCAGAGGTGTGGTGGGTGCAGGCAGCCCTGGGAGCACCTCTGGATCCTGGCACATCCCAGCTGGTGTTGCTGCAGTGCATTGTGGCTGACACTCCTGGGGAAGTGCAGCATGACAGCAGCAGGATCCTGATGCTTCCAGCACCAGGTAATGGAAGAGGATGAGTGAGCAGGAATTTGGGGAGCTCTTCACATTATTTTCAAAGTGGTTTTAATAACAGTGCTATGCATTGCAGTAATACTTGTCAGGCATTAAATTTTGGTATTTCAGATCTACTTTTTGCAACAGTTCTGACCTGAAGCAGTCTTAATTGTTTCATTACAGCTTATCTGCCAAGGACAGACCTCACTCCTGGCTTTCCTTGTGGTTTTTCACAAAGAGTTCATGGAAACAGGCCCCTAAAAATACATGTGGAAGGACTTTGAGGTGGTCAGCCAAGGTGATGTGTGCTTGTTGCAAGGAACAAGTGCACTGTCTTCTCAATTCAGGAGCTCTGGAATTTGATCCAGATGAATAAAAAGTGAAAAAATGAAACCACCCAAAGAAAACCCCTGTATCAGGATGTGTGCTAGCTGGCCCATACCTGTGTGCTGCCCAGGTGGCACGTGGCAGAAGGAGCTCCAGGTCAGTGTTTGGGCGCGTTGGCCAAGCTGTGCAGGGAACTTGGACAGCCTCATTCCTCTGCCAAACTCTTGCCAGGAGCAATTGAATGCACGGACGCTAAATTTACCCACACTGTGTATGTATCTATGAGAGCTAATTAATGGCCAAACACACTTGAGCCCACTGGTTTAAAAGGCATGAGCAGTGCATGTGTAACCAATAAACATCCTGAGCAACCCCTGTGTCTGCACACTGATAGTGTAAAAGCAACCCCACCTACCATGGCTGAGTGTTACAGCCCTGGCAGCTGCAGCACAGCTGCCAGGTAGTCGGGAGCAGTCACAAATGCAGATGGGCCTTGGGGCAAACCCTGAGTGGTTTCTGATAGGGATAGTCAAGTAGACTGCCTGAAGATTTACTTTCTTTAAAAAGACCTGTGCTTGGCTGAAGGGTTGTCTTGGGTCTATTTCCATGTTCACCTAAAGACACCCATGGGAGCAGTAACAGCTGTGAGAGCCATATGACTTGGCAGGAGTCTGGAAAGAAGGGAACTTGGGCACATTGTGGCCACTCCCAGTGCCAGGGGATGGATGTCTCATGTATCAGTTGAGTTGTAGAACCAGCTGGTGAGCAGGTTACAGGTGGTGTGACATGGCTGTACGTGGTGGGATTGGCTCTCTGGAAAGTTGAGCCTTCAGGAAAATCACAGTTCAGTATAAAACGTGATGCAAAACTGTGCTGCCAGCCCTCATGGTTTGGGTGCTGGTCACAGCAGTGGGCACCCTGGGCAGACTGTGCCAGTGCAGGGGTGCCTGCAGGGACTGTTACTCCTTCCCCAGGATGTGTGGAGGTCTCAGGCTTCATAACAAAATGCACCCCACTAGTCTGGGAATTATATCCATCCCCTCTCAAAGTCTGACCGAATTCCAATGGCTTTAGCTAGTCCAGGGTACTGTCTTGAGAGCTTTTCCTGTGAAGGGTCAGAGCAAATGAGGTTTATTTCCATGATGACTTGCAAGAGTTATCCAAGAATTGAGATTTTTTTTTTTTTTTTTTTTTTTTTTAATATCACAAACTGCTGCGTAGAATTCCTGACTTGATGCTTGAGTGGCTTGGGTCAGCATCCCTGTCCATCAGAGGGGATGAGGGCTGACACCACCCCCCACCCCTCGACCTGCAAGTGTTCCACAGTAATTAACCTGGGGCTGCTTTTCATCCAGCCTTTCAGTTTGAGTCCATAATTCTGTTTAAACAGAGCAGGAAGTGACCACTGTCACATTGTTAAAGACAGTGTTGAATTTACATTTTAGTACCTTAATAGAGACTTTTAAAGAAAAGCCATTCTTTTAGAGGTACTTCTAGGAAGGCATTAGAACCTTACAGCAAGCAGGAGAGGGGGAGGACAGTGCCTGTGGAAATTGGTGCATCTGTGGGTAGCAGTGTGCAAGGCTGGAGGGAGGAGCAGCCCTGGCTGCCCCAGGCCATACCTGCTGGATGCTCCGTAGGTCACAGTGTTTCTTTTCACAAGGTTCTGCATGCCCAGGAGGAGGAGAAAACTAAATTTCAGCCTCACAGACAAATTTGATACATTTTCCTGATTGTGTAATTGAGTGATACCTTTGAAGGCAAAC
The DNA here is from genome assembly GCF_051311805.1 of Agelaius phoeniceus. Taxonomy (NCBI): domain Eukaryota; kingdom Metazoa; phylum Chordata; class Aves; order Passeriformes; family Icteridae; genus Agelaius; species Agelaius phoeniceus. Next base: position 928,882 of record NC_135281.1, read on the forward strand.
ACAGCCCTTTTCCCCATGGATTTAGCAGGAGCAATTAGAAGTGAGAATGCCAGATATCATGTGCTTCAATCATAGACAATTTGTATGAATTCCTATATGTTGCCAAGACATGAACGTTCTGTTCTTACTGTATTTTTCTGTAAATATTCCTGGCGCTAAGTTGTAAAGTAAAGGTAAAATGTAAATATGAAGATGTGAACTATGTTCTGTTGTCTCTAGTACCTTATCTCTTATTTGTTTAGGGAAGGCACACAAAGGCTTGTTTGTATTTATGCCAATTCTTTGTCCAGAAGAAACACATCAAATATTGAATGTAACACAATTAGTCCAATAAATTTTAAAGATTCTTATCTAGTAACTTTGCACTGGTCAATTTTTAGTATTTTCCAAAACCTTGGTTGAAATTCTCCAATGGAGATGTTTCCCAGGACAACAGGAGATAGAGGGTATGCAATTCTACACACCTCAGTAGCTCTGGGAACAGTGAGGCTCATTGGTAAGAAAATCATGTTGCATTTCAGTAGTCTGGGGAGTGAAAACATTTAAGTGGCTTTTGAAGGGAGCCTGATGCTCCTGCCAGTGTTCTCCAGTCACTCCATGTGCTGCTTCCCATCTTAGTGTGGACACCCACCTGGACAGGGAGGAGCCGTGTGCTTCAAGTGCAGAATCCTGTGAGGGTGAGGGTTCTGCTGTCTGGGCAGAGAGGGGAGAAAGGAGAGAACTCCTCAGCTTTGGATTTGGAGAGGAGCTGTGCAGCGCTGGGGCCTGTGTCCCACGAGGGTGATGCACCCAGCGAGCCCTGGGGAACTGGGTGGATTAGAGAGAGGGTTTGCTGGTGCCATCCAGCCAAATCCCCATGGACCATCTCTGAGCTCCTTAAGGAGGGGATGAGTTCCCAGTGTGGGTCAGGGCTGCAGGACTTAAGTGTGTTGGTCTTTGCTGCTGCAGTGCAGGGGCTGTTTCTCTGGCAGGGGCCCTGTGCTGGGAAATCCTCCCTGGGATTTCACCTTTGCAGCAGCTCTGGTGCTTTGCCCAAGCCGCCCAACCTGAGGACTAGAACAAAAACACTGAAGTGACTGTCCATAAACCTCAAGCTGGGATATATGAACATTTGTTTTCCTGTTGGCTTCATCTTCAGTAACTTCAGCTGGTGCCATCCACCCAAGCTCCTCACCACAATACTTGAGGGAAGGTGTGATGGGTTCAGAGAGAACCCTTTGGAGGTTCTCTCCCAAATTTGCCCTAAACCAGGATAGAAGGTTAAGGCAGGTCCCACAGTGATCTCTGAAGAATCACAAACGTGAGTGATAAACAGTTGAGTATCTTCCTCTGCAGTCCCAAATTGCAGGGCCAGGCACAGGAAGGGCATTCTGGGGCTGGTTTGGAGCCTAATGCTTTCTTTCCTACTGGGGAGGGATTGATACTCCTGTTTTGGGAGGTTGGAAATCTCACCTAAGGGTTTGGATTGGAAGTGGGTCTCCCATCAGCTAGGTTTTGGAGCAGGTGGTGTTTGGCAGATGGGGCCTGTGTAGGTGCACAGTAGGGAACAACCTTCCTCTCTGAGCCCAGGAACTCAAAGGCAACTCCAGTGGCCTCCAGGTCCTCAGGGCAGGAGGGCCCAGCCAGAAGCAGCTCCTTGGTTTCTGTGAAAGGTTCCTCATGCCCCTCAGGTGCTCCATTCCATGTGAGTGGAGTGACCTGGCACCACCAAGTGATTGCTGCAAGAACAGGAATAATAAATCCTGGGATGAGGCAGGAGTGGCTGCAGTGTGAAGCAGCCCTGGCTGTACCCTCTGCCCCAGCCAGAAATGAGATTTAACTTCTAATTTGTTAATGAAGGGGAGCTGCTCTGTGGGGCACACATCAGCTGGCAGCACCCCATGTCAAGCAGAGAAGCTGGTGGCAGGTTTGCCATGGGAGTGTAGAGGAGATGACTCCTCCCCAGTGTCCTCTATTTTCATCAGCTGTTCCTATAAACTTCCTGAGGAAGCAGAAGCATGGCACACCAACACCCAAGATGCCTGTTCTCGCTGTAGCATAGCTGGTTTTCACCATAAATGAAGCCAAATGGCAGTACAGATAATTTTCCAGGGTGAAATGTAATTTAGTTACTGCTTTAAACTGAGAAAACATTTGGCTGCTTGCAGTGAACAAATGTCTGTCACGATGTGTCAGGTAAGTGGCTGAAGGTGGAACTGGGATGAGCTATGGCTGCTGGTATCCCCAGCACACTTGCTGCAGTGATGAGTGCAGGGTGTGTCCAGGCCAGGCAGGTGCTGATGTCCCTGGATCATGCCAGTGCCCCCAGTGTCCCTGGCCCACATCTGTGCTGCTGGGATGTCCCTGGTGACACTGGGCTGCCTGATGCCCACACTGACTGTGTACCCCAGGGCAGCCGGGTGTGGGTCAGGTCATCTCCATGACAACATCCCAGCATCATGGAGGAAGGCAGCATGTTGCTGTGGCAACCAGGAGCATCCCAGGGGCCTCAGCCCTGGCTTTAGCCTTTTCATGCTGCTCTGGGGATCCCCCTTATGCCCTCTGGAAGCTGTGGGCAGCACCCAGGGCACAGCAGCCATGGGAGTTGGGTGGAGGTTCACCTGGGTGCAGTGAGGTTTAAACGTGTTTTCTCCTTCCTCCAAGAGCCATGCGATTTTCTTCTTTATTATATGTATTTTTGTAGATGATAATTAACATTAATAAACAATAGATTTATTATATTTCTGCTCTACCAAAAGCACCCACCCTACACATAGGGCCCAGCTGGGCCTGGCACCCCAGCAGAGTGTGACAGGATGGAGTGACACTGCAGCTCTGGGCTCACGCCAGGGATCCTTACAAAGGTGTTACTGGAAAGGCAGAGATGGGCCAGTCTACCCATTGCTGACTGTCTCCAGAGCTGGTCCTGGTGGGACAGGAAGATCCATGGCCATTGACATCCTCACCTTTGCCACCCTGGGGAAAGGGGAGTGGGGGGAACAGGCTGCTTTTGGGTGGAAAAGACTCTTCTCTGGCAGAGCCCAGGCAGAGCAGGGATGTCCCAGGAGGGATGGAGGTGTGGGGCCAGCATGTGGGGCTGGTGGTCAGTGCCACAGTGGTCCTGGGCTCCCTTCCATTGTGCCTCAGCCCTGTCCCCAGCTGGTGGCCACCACAGGCCACCCTTGCCATGTACCCACAGCCCACATCCCTGGGGAATTCCCACCAGGAGCCAGTGGGAATGTGCCCTTGTGCCTGAATGTGCCCCCTGCCAGAATGTGCCCTTCTGCCATCCCAGGGTCCCACAGCCTCCCCCAACCATCCTGCAGACTCTGGTGAGCCCTGGGGGTCCCTGCCCAGCCCTCCCATCCAGTTCAGAGGGAGGGTGGTCTGCTGGGACTCCCCTGGCTGGGACCCTCCTGCCCAGGCCCTGGGGTGCTGCTGGCACAAGCTGAGGGCAGAGAGAGCCAGGACAGACCCTCCATGGTGCTCCAGCCCCATCCTGACAGAGGCATCCCCAAGCCAGCACTGGGCTATGTGTTCCTCCAGGCAGGGCTGAGGGCCCAGTTCCCTCATGCTCCCACAGCAGCCCCTAACAAAGCCCATTTGATGACATTATTAAATGATTCAGTGCATTTTCTGTCTCTTAAAGTACTTAATATACGTGCCTGTGTGATTCATTATTATTATTATTATTATTATCTAATAAAAGATTATCTGACTCACTTTAATGTTTCTTCCAATTACAAATTGAAATTGTTCCCACTCTGACCTTGCAGCTGCTGGATTTTCTAAAATTAGCCATAATGATGCATTTTACTAAGATAATTAATTAGCTAAACTGAGAAAATTGAGTAGTAGAACTGTTTCACATGCTGCTAATTATCTTTTATTATGTCATCTTTACATGCAAATAAAGAAATATTGTGATTATTTTAAATACTGTTTTCATTAGCTAATTCACTCATTAGTGCAGTGACGGCTCTGTCTTACCCAGCAGCAGGAGCCTGTAGGGACTTGCTGCTGATCGACTACAGGACGCTGCCTTTCAGGTTGAGAAAACAGAGTTACAGTGCAAATTAGGTTTATTTTGTCAATTTATTTTAATAGCAGCCATCAGAGGCAAGTGGGAGGGGGTCAGGGATGGGGGGAGAGCCAGCACCAAGGACTCCTGCTGAAGGCTGTGGGGCTCAGGTGGGGGAGAGTGTGATGTAGGGGCGCTGCTCCCCAGACTCCTCTTCCCTGGGGGTCTTCTTGTTCAGGATGTGTCCTGTGATCCCAAGCTCTGCTCCAGCCATCCAGAGCATGTGGAGCTGCTCCTGGCACCTTGTGAGAGTCCAGGAGCGGTTGGGTGGGCACCATTTGTGGTGCTGTGCAGAAACTCTTCCTGTCCGACCTGGCCATGGGGCCACAGGGGCTCTGGGACAGCAGCACTGGTGCAGAGGGAGCCCTGGAACCTCCCACTTCTTCCATCAGAGATGTCCTGCTCTGAGAGCCAGGTAGGCAGGGAGGATGCTGAGAGCCCCCCATCGCTCCCTGAGGGCTGCAAGTTGTGCTGATCTATGTGTTGGCCACAGGCAGGAGCTGCTGCATTTGGGGAGCCCAGGCCACATTCACATGCCTGTCAAGAGCTCCTGGAGCTTCTTCCCAACTTCCCACTGGCTCCTGGGAAGTGGATGTTGGGGGTTTGGTGTGTTCAGAGCTTGGCTCTGGCACCCAGGTCACTTCCCTGGTACTGGCACAATGGGCAGAGGATGGATTTTGCTCCCTCCAGCCTTTTGCTCATAAATACCACCTGTATTTATTCCAGTGGGGAATTTGGGGTGTAAGGAGGGACCACTCTCCAGGCAGCTGGCTTTTCGTGGCCCTGTAATACCCCAGAGGTACAAACAGGGATGAGGACTGGCCATAGAGACTCTTCTGGCACACTGGTGTGGATGAGATTCCTGCTGGAGATGGAGTGAAGGCGGCACTGTGTCACAGTTGCAGCTAGCCTGTAGCTGCCAAAGAAATTTGGTCATATCAGACCTCCAAACTCAACCAGCCTAGAAGTAAAACAAGTCCTCAGTTGAGGCAGGGACAGGTTGGATTCAAACCCAAGCAGGGACCTCAGCCGATCATATTCAATCCAGAATGGGGAGCTATCAAAGGAGCTGGGTGGAGACAAGATTCCAACCCGTCACTTGTCTTAGCCAGGGAAATCCAAATCCTCTATATAAAGAGGGTCTGAGCGATAAAACACTGTTTTTACATGGATCAGCAAACGCTGTTGTCACGTGGATCTCGGAGTCTGTGTCATCCCTGTCTCCGAGCACCGACTCCGTGTAGCAGCACTGCAGGTGCCACGGTAGTCACTGGGCAGAGGGGCCCCAGCAGAGGGCCCGGCCCGGCCGTGCCGGCGCTGCCCGCTCCTCCCCGGCTGAGCAGCCCCGGAGTCCCGGCCCCGGCCCCGGCCCTGCCCGCGGGCACGGGAGGGACGGCGAGCACGGAGCCCGCACCGCGGGACACCACGGCGCAGCAGGGCTCAGTACATTTGGAGCCCTGAGGGCAGCGGGACGGAGCAGGGCTGGGATGCAGCGGGATCCGCTCACCGGGCACGGCTGCCACGTTCCGGGCTGGAGCTCCCGGCAGCGCGGGCACAGCCTGGAGCCCCCTGGGGATGGAGCAGCGGCGCGTGGCGGGGCAGAGGGAGCAGCCCAGCCCCGACACAGCTACCTGCCCGGAGCACAGGAACCACGGAGCCCACGGAGCCCCCTCCTCGCAGCAGAGCTACTCCAAAACCTCGAGGCCCAAGATTTATCTCCTTGAGGGCACTCCTGCAGTGGCACAGGCTCCATCCTGGGAGATGTGCAGCCCACTCCAAACTGCATTGGTGACCTTGCTTTGGGCAAGAACTGGAATTAAGCACCTCCTGAGCCTCAAAGGACCTCATCACCCCATAATCCTGAGTCTCTGAGGCCCCCTGAAGTTCCACTGAAGCCTGGCACCTGCCCTGGAGGCCCAGCAGCTGTTGAAGACAGTGCTGGTCTGTGATAGTTTGACAGCGGGAGAAGCCGCTGGTGACGACATTGCCCCTGGCAGCTACTCAGTCCCTTGTGCGGCATTTCTGGGGACAGATGCGGCCAAGGAAGAGGGAGATGTTGGCAGACCCAGCACCAGCTGTGTCCTGAGAAGCCCCACAGTGTATCCAGCAAGTGCCAAGCCCAGTGGGCACAAGGCACTGCAGCCCCTACTGCCCCCACCACAGCTCCAGCCTTGATTCTCACCCACCACTCCCTTTGTTTCCATGCACAGCCTGAAAACTGTCCTGTTGGAACCTCCCATGGGCTTTGGGAACCTCTTTCTGGGAAGAGTTCCCAGAGTTCCACCCTTTGCCTCCTGCAGCTGGCAGAGACCCATGCTGCCTGTCTGCATCCTGTGGCACTGCCTGGGGCAGCCAAAATAGTATCTCTAGAGCCTGTTCACCGTGGACACGTTTAAGAAAGCCCCGACAATTCCATACCAAGGAAAGCTCCTCATTTTTTGGTGGCAGCAGCTGGGAATGGAGTAGGATGGTGGCTGGGATGAGCATTGGGCACTTCTCCAGCTTTGTAGAAGCTTGGACAGTGGAGTCCATGCATTGTTATGCCTCAAACCACTGATGACCAGCAAGTTGGAACAGGACATGCCTGGAAAGGGGGGCCTGCAGAGGCTGGGAAGAAGCTTGGAGCCAATTTTCCTGTTCAGGTCCATGGTGACCACACAACATAGCACAAGTGCAGAAGTGCAGTCAAGGAGTAGCCAAGATGAACAGAGGGGGAGCGATACCACCAAGGATCCCCAGGTAGCCCTGGACTCTTTTCAGGAACTCTCCCGCAGAAAGCTGCGTGTGCCCCATCCTGTTACATCAGGCATAAAGAATCCCCTCCCTGGAGAAGGATGTAGGCATTCCCATGCCAGCTTGGTTGTATATAACCTGACTTTTTGTTTCACAGCCTCCACTCCCAATGGTTCAGTGACCATTACTCTGACCATAGACATCGGAATTGCAGTGATCAAGTCTCCTCACTGGATCCACAGGTGGTGGTATGTCCTCTCCACCATCTATCTACTCTTGTCTTTTCCTTTTCTTTCTTTTGCTCATATATTTTCTTCATGCTATTTTTATACTTTTATAGGAAAACCAAAACCAGCCATCTACTGCTTTTCTGCTACAATTAATTTTTTTAAAAACAAATCTGCCTCTTATATAGACTGGTCATTCAGTGTTATTTCACTCCAATTCACTCCAAGGGATTTATAACAAGACTTTACCCTGCCTTAGAGATGGGTCATAACAAGCTCCTGGCCTGTCCTAGACCCAGAGTTTCCTCACTGGGGCTGAGCGTGTCCAAACAGGGTCAGCCCAGTCCTACAGCCCCTCACACACCTCCAGCTTAACCAGGACCCCCTGATGACTGCATTGCCTTTATGGAAATGGACCCTGCCTGGTCCCCTGCAAGGGGAACCTTCCTGGGTCAAAAAGAAAAAAGAATAAGCAGGAAAAATGACAAGGGAAGTTAAAAAACAAAACAAAACAAAACAAAAAAAACCAAAAAACCAACCAAACAAAAAAAAACCACCAAAAAAAAACCCCAAAAAACCAACCCAACGAAAACAAACAAACAAAAACGCAAAAAACCACAGGGGAAAGCTGGGAGGGGGAAATCAAGGATGTGGAGCAGTTTTCTTTTCAAATCACAGTTTGAAAGTGGCTTTCAGGAACACAGGGCTGCAGGTCCCAGACAGCACAGGATGGCTTTCAGCCTTTGGCTTCATGCATCAGAAGGGACAGGGAGGACACAGCCCAGCCCTGTACAGCCCTATTCAGCCCTACCCATGCACATAAACATGGAAACACAGAATCACAGACTGATTTTGGTAGGAAGGGACATTTCAAGGTTATTTAGTACAGGCCCCGTGCCCTGGGCAGGGACACCTTCCACTGTCCCAGGCTGCTCCAAGTCCCCTCCAGCCTGGTCTTGGACACTTCCAGAGATCCAGGGACAGCCACAGCTTCTCTGGGCACCCTGTGCCAGGGCCTGCCCACCCCCACAAGGAAGTTCTTCTCAGTATCCCATCTAACCCAGCCCTCTGGCAGTGGGAAGCCATTCCTCCTTGTCCTGGCATTCCAGGCCCTTGTCCCAAGTTCCTCTCCAGCTCTTTTGGAGACCCTTTAGGCACTGGAAGGGGCTATAAGGTCTCCCCAGAGCCTCCTCTTCTGCAGATGGACATCCCCAGCTCTCCCAGTCTGGCTCCCAGAATAGAGGGACTCCAGCCCTTGGAGCATCTTTGTGTTCTTATCTGGACAGTCCTGGTTTGAAGGACAGGTGTCTGCCAAAGAAGGCGGGAACCTCTCTTGGAACGCAGAATATGACCCCCTTCCCTCTGAATTATTATAACTTTGAAACGATGGAACTTTCAGGCAAAGATACCAGAAAAGGAATAGCAGGTCCTTACTAGCGTGTGTGTGTATAACAAGGCAAGCCAACACCAAGCCCGGCAGCACCGACGAGCAGACGCAGAGCCCCAGGGCCGGCCTGGTCCCGGCTGCAGGCACCTTCCCCTGCGGTGCAGTTCCGGGCACAGCCAGCAGGGGCGCTGCTGGCTCCCGGCCGGGCAGGGCGGGGCAATGATTCCCCTGGGGCTGCAGGGGGCGCTGTGGCGCGAGCTCGGCCGCCTCTCTGCGCACAGCAATGGCGGCAGGCTGGCAGAAGGGATGGAGAAGGGGCTGCCTTTGGAACCCTCAGGGACGGCCAATCCTGCTGCACCTCTGGCTGGTGAAATGGACTGCAGCAGGAACCTTGGAAGCAGCTGGAACGGCAGAGGTGGGCACACCCAGGGTGACAAATAAAATGTAAGAGAAAATTCTGCAGCCTTAGCAGGAGCCGCAGGGTTCAGGCAGACATGGGGTTAGACTGTGGTGAAAAAGCTCGAGGCAGCTTCAGGAGGCAGCGGCAAAAAGCAGCGGGGCTGGGCAGTGGCAGCTGAGCTTCTGCAAGCAGCTGCCACACACAGCTGGGGAGACGCTCCTTCCAGGAAGGGGGAAGGGTTTGGAGCCCAGGTTTTTCCCCTGAGGCACTCGAGTAGATTGTGAGAGTCCTTTCCAGTCAGATTGGGAGTTAATAAGGTCCCAGTTCACTGGCTGCTCTTACAAGCAGATGTTCATCCACGGTACGGAAGAAGCAGTGCCGGGCTGGACTCTGTGGTGGCAGCAAATTCTCCCCGTGGTAGCAGCTACCCAACTGTTCCCTTTGGATCCCAAGAACGAGAGAGAGCGAGTGAGGAGCTAAGCCCAGCCCCTCACCAGCCAAAAATGTCGCAGTATCTCTGCCCTTCCCAAGTGAAAAGCCCCCGGCGAAGTGGCTGAAGCCAGCTTCACCCCTTCCCCCATCTTGGCCACTTCTTTAGTCTCTCTTTAGTAGCTCGTTATTATCATCTCTTAGGCAACATATGGGAGAAAATTCCCTGAGAGAAAGGAAAAATCCTAACTTCCAACAGGACTCACTCCAGCAGCTCCGTGTGCTCCCTGTGTTGGGGGCTCCAAAGCTGGAGGCAGCTCTGCAGGTGGGGTCTCCCCTGAGTGGGGCAGAGAGGGAGAATCCCCCCCACCCCCAGCCCCGACCTGCTGCCTATGCTGCTGGGAAAGAAGCCCAGGACACAGTTGGTTTTCATATTCTGCCAGGAGCTGTTTTCCCTTAAAAATACCAGAGTTCTTCTGCCTTAAATCTCACATCCACCACTAGTGTGACTGGTGCTGCTGTTCCTGATAATTCTAAAATAATTCCAGGCTGGGTTACCCTGGGGATGAGTTTAATTATTTGGTCCAGAGCCATCATGCACATCCATCTTATGCAGGTTTCTTGCAAGGCTGTGGACACTGGGGATATGGGGACCACCCAGAATGGCTGTTTGCAACCCACAGACCAGTCTTCATTCTGCAGAAATTTGTTGCAGCAAAACTCTGCTGAGCTGTGTCTTGGTGCCAGCATAAACCCAGCACTGAAGCAGCTCCCTTTTCCTGGGAGAATAATACCCCAGTGAGGAGGAATTCACATCAGGCCAGATGTGCTATCACTCTGAAAATAAATTTCTTTATAATTTTGTCTAATTAAGTATTAATTCCCCCCCTAAGCAGTTGTTGGCCATTGGGACACAAAGCAACATTTATGGTTGATGACTGACTGCCATGAAAGGGGAGCAAGAGCAGAGCTAGCAGGGTGGGGATGGGGAGGGGACAGCGGGGCTGTTGGGGGGTGGCTGATGCCAGGCTGCCCTGGGCACAGTGGATGTCCCAAGGGACTGCTCTTTGCTTGCTGAGGTGCCCCAGCGCACCGACTTCCAGGGCCACAAGAGCCCCAGCCAGGCAGTGGCTGTAAAAGCCACCAGTGTTTGGGGGCAGGGGAGCAGCAACTGACAAGCTAATATCGATTCAGAGCATGCCACTCCCTCCTGCACAGCCACAGGAGCCAGGGTCACCTGGGATTAGGGGGACAGGGAAGATGGGGCCACCTTTGGCAAGTGGTGGGGCAGGGTGACAGCTGGGGACAATGCCAAGAGTCACCTCCCTCACAGTGCTGCATGGTGTTCTCCTGCATGTGCTACAACCCTGGGCTGAGGCTGGGGTCATCCTTCATGGTCTCTCAGCCTGAAAAGGTACTGGAGACTTCCCAAAGCACATTCACACTTCAAGACCCTCCCTCCTATTCCACTGAAGTTTGTTCTTGCTGAAACTTGCTGGAAATGTCTGCTCCTCATGCCCCTATTCCTTCCCACCTGCCTGACCGGTCCTGTGGGAAACCCACATTTTTGCCCTAAAAATATGTGCCTGAAGTTTTTCTTATTGGCTTCTGTCTCTCTTTTTTCTTCCTCCCCCACAATTTACCTGCTTTGGGCCTAAATAAATCTTGTCCTCCACCTGGCACAGCAAGGGACAAATCAGGAGGAGCGGGGCCTTTCCTCCATGCCAGCACCGGGCTCAGTAATGAACTGACACCCTGGTGGTTCTTGGCTTTGGGCTGTTCTATTGTCAGTGTTTCAGGAACAGCAGCAGCAGCCCTTCATGTGGTGGATTCAAAATTTAGTGACACCTGGATGCTCCCTGACTCAGTTTCCCCATCAGTGACAAACAGCTGATGCCCCAGGGCCACATCACACCCACCAGGGCTGCACAGTGCCAGGAAGCCTTGGGGTGCTGTTCCAGGGGACTGTCTGTTGTGGGACCCACCCCTCTGCCCACATAGGGGACTGGAAATAGTCAGTAACATTAATTCCCATGAAATAATTGTGCTGGTTCAGCAGGGTTTGTAACAAAATTGTAAGAAATTGATTTTTTTTAGTTCCCTAAGTATTGCTGTAATATATCCAAAGGTAGGAAATTATATTGTTGTGTCAAGGAAAATAAAACTGAGTTTTGCTTTCAAAAAAGAAACTTCCCTATCCCACAATATTCAGGTCCAGCACAGACCTTAAAAAATTCCTTTGTTTCCTTCTCTGTTCATCTTCAGTGGAGACCCTTGCTTGGAGCATGGCAGGATGACTCATGGGATGCTGGAATCTGCCAGCCCCAGCCTGTGCTTTGCTTGTCCCAATGTCTGCCCCTTGTCCCTTATCCCCTCACTGCAGAGCAAAGAACCTTGTTCTGCCTCTGCTCCTGCAGCCCTGTGTGCTTCTGGTCCTCTGTGGCCAAGCCACCCGCTCCTCCCAGCTCCCTCCTCCCACCCCTACTAGCCCACCTCCCCTGGGAAAAAAAGAACTCCCTGGAAAGCTGTGGAAACAGCCTGGGTGGGGTGATGCTCAGGGAAACTGTGTTCTTCTCCTGGAGGACCAGTGTGTCCCAAAAGCTTTGTGCTTCTCCTCAAGGTGCTGGTCAAAGAGGGGGTCTTGGCAGCCAGGGGCCCCTGTGGTAGGAAGATGCTGCTTTTGCCTGGGGGTCTGGCAGGGCCAGTGGCAAATCTTGTGTTGGGTGCCCGGCCCTGACCATTGCCCTGGACTGCTCCAGAGGAACAGCTCCCAAAACCTGCCCCACTCACCCCTGCCAGGCCAGGGAAGTCCAGTGCCCACACGAGAGCTGGGAATACTGGGTAGCCCAGCAAGCACATCTCTTCCTGCTGCCAGCCTGGCAGCTGGGCTTGGCTATGGCCAGATCCAGGCAACAGCTGTATGGATGCAGCAGGAAGACAGGAGGATCCTCACATTGAGCTGATGGCTGTTTAATGAGCTCATTTTCCTTAGCACTATTGATTTCCCTGGGTTCTGCTGTGAGTTGGTTTGCCTCCAGGAAACAAGGACTTGGCACCTCTGAGCAAGGCTGTGCCTTAAATCCACAGCATGCACTGGAGTGGTGTGGGCAGGGAGCATCCTGCTGGTTGAGGCTGCTCCAGGCAGCGCTGAGTGGGCTTGTTTTTCCATCCAGTGTTGATGACAAAGCACAGGAGAGGGTTCACACCCTTGGGAAGTATGCCTAGAACTTGGATTTACACCAGATACTGACAATGTCCAAGCAGAGCCTTGTAGCTGGAATAACTCAAACATGGCTTTTCCCGTCTCCGGTGCTCTGCTGCTGAACTCACATCCACATGGACACACGGACCCCTGCCTTGCACCATCACGGACTCTGCAGCCGGCACAGAGGGGTCTGGGAGTCCCGTCCCTCCCATCAGCTCCTTGCCTTGATGCCTGCAGTGCAGACCATCCCCAGCCAGTGGCACCCCTGCCCAAAGCTGCCTCCAGTAGCTCTGGGGCTGCTGCATGGAGATGGATGCTGTTCAGAGCCCAGCTTGGGTACTCACTGCTCCCCCATGCCCTGTTTCCTCCCTGGCCATTCTCACTCACCTGCTGGCACCTGGGTGGAAGGGGAAGCCTGCAGAAGCCACCTGTGAGGGATGTGACATGCCCAGCACAGCCCTTGGCCACAGAGGAGAACAAGGGTCAGCCTACTGCATGCCCACCCTGTCAGGGCCCTGCAGAGGGATAAACAAAAGGAGCTGGAAGTCTAAATGTGCAATCATGATTATTATTTAATTGGCATAACAAAGGCTTGGTGGGCTCAGGCTCATGACTGGAATATTAATATAGAAGGATGAAGCTTGCTCTGGAAAGACAGCCAGCGGATTAAGGGGAAATGTATTGTTTTGTATAGGAAGGCTGGATACATGTGGCTTGCAATCCAACGGGAACCTGGATGCCATCCTGCCAAGCTGAGGGGCTTTCCATGAGCAATTGCCAGGCTCATCCAAAACCTTGGACATCAGGATCATGGAGAATGTCCCGACCAAAGCAGCTGGTGCAGTACCAGAACAGCAGGGACAGATTGTCCAGAGAACAATTCCAAGGCTTTAAAACTGATTTTTTTCTTTGAGAAAAGGCTGGTAGAAGAGAAAGGCTATAGCTTTGCTTATAACCTTAGGGTGTGGAAGTGGATTGTGGGGGAAAAACAGTGGGATGAATGCCACCCAGACATGAAAGAACTCCTTGCCTTGCAGAGGGGAAAGGGCTAGAGCTTGGGACTGGGAATAGGAACCTCTGGGGTATGGGAGCAGGATGCTCAGGACTTGTTCAGGTATGGTTCAAATAGCTCCACATATGGACAGCCCAGAGCTGTGAGTCCAGGGCTAGGGTCTAGCCACCCTCAGGGGAAAACCTTGTCCTTAGAGCAATTTCCCTGATCCTGCTGGTGCTGCCCTGCCCCTCTCTGCACCTCAGGCATCTCCACCCCCTGCCCTCCCCCGATACTGGCCATGTGTGCTGTTCACAGCTCACCAGCCCAGCTGAAGAGAAGCTGTGGGACACCACAGCAATGGCCACACCAAAGGCCATGGCAGGATGGGGAACATCCCGTGCTCTTTCCAAACTCCAGAGCAACTGGGAAGCAGGCAGGCAGCTTTGAGAGTAAATGCATCTACTCAGATTGCAAGATCAGGAAGGCCAAAAGGAATAGAGAAAGGATTCAGCAGGCAAGGCAGTGAGAGCACATGGAGAGGAAGGGGACAGGCAAAGCCAGGGCTGATGCTCTGGGGTGGAAAGGGGAATGATGGATACTGTGATGCCAAGAGCATTCACAGTCTCAGTGCTTCAGCCTGAACAAGCCAGGATATGCAGTCAGCACCAGTGAGAGGCAACAATCCTGCCAGGAACAGGGCTGGGGAGCCTGGAGAGACAGAGCAGTGCAGGCAGGCCAGGTGTGGCAGCCATATGTGGATAGAGGCACAGCAGACAGCAGGAAAGCTGGGAGCAGGAGGGCAAAATTGGGGAGCTGGGACAGCAGAAGTGTGTGTGACTTTTTAAAAAGAGGAGAAACCTGAGTGCTCAGTGCTGCTTTGGACCTCTGGGAAACACAAGGATAAGCAGCAAAGCAGCCTGGAACCCTGCAGGCCGGCACACTGGGGAGCAATTGCCAACTCCAGCTTCTCAGGGGAAATTGTGGCAAACCTGGTCTGGTTCTCTCCTCTGACAGAAAACACAAAACACAGTGTGTATGCTTGATGTTCAAAAGACTTTGACACAGGTCCATAAAAACATCTCAGCAGCAAGCAGCAGATCATAACCAGCCTAACCCTGGTGTGAAATGAGTGCTGGTCCCAGCTCAGGCTCCAGGCTGTGGCTGTCAGCAAGTAAGATCATGAGATACACAACCGCAGGCACAGTAGGAAGATAGGAAGTGTGGAGATTATGTTGGAAGGCAGATTCCTAACGCCAAATTCTCCCTACACACCACCTCTCTGAGAAATTAGATAAAGAGGCTTGGGGAGCAGGACATCATGGAGCACAGCCCCATACCAGCAGCATCCCAGCACAGCCAGCACATCGTATAAACAAAGAAATTACCCACTTGCAAGAAGCAGTTTCTAGGGGAGGGACTGACATGCTAATTATTACTGCAGAGCAGGGGGCTAACAGCAAAAAAAGGGGCAAGCACAATACTGAGTTGTGTAACTGTGAAAGGGCTGCAGGGCTGCTGGAGGCAGCTCTGCCCTTCTCCACAACAGCTGGAAGCAGTGGCTGGAGAAGACAGCTATGTGTGGACATTGCCCTTTGGGCTGGTTGGAGAGGATCCAGATAAGGATGTCAGAGACCTGGAAAACATGACTGCAAGAAAACATAGCAAATGTGGGAATGTTTAATTGGTAGGAGGGAGTGAAGGGGGCTGCAGCAGCAGTCTGCTGGAATGTAAATTATTCCTGCAACAAGGAATCTGCCCATGCCAGATAACACAAATAGAATCAGGCTTAGATTATGACAGGGAAAATCAAGATAGGCAGTGGGAATAATCTTCCCAGTCATAAGAAGGAGGGGCTGGAGACTCCATTGCTGAGGTTTCTGAGAGAGCTGGGTCCACAACGGCATGGTATTACCTGGTATTAGCATTAGCTGGTCCCAAAGGCTCCCTTGTTTCCAGGATTTAACCATTTCTGGGCACAAGCATATGGAAAACGCTTACAGCAGGGGCCTGGCTGTCTTTATGGCCTGTGAAGAAGCAAAGGTTAAATCAGTTTGTATGGGCTGTGGGAGCAGCATTGTCACCATCCCACAGAGCCACAGAGGTTGGTGCTAGGGATATCAAACCAGCTTCCCCCAGGAACTGACAGATAGAAAATTCATAGGAATGAAATGTTGGGGTAAAACAATGCAGATGAAGCTCATGTGGGCAGAAAACCTCCTGTCATACTGGGTGCTCAATGGGAACCCGGGGAAAGAGGAGCCTGGTGAGGAAACCTGTCTGGAAACAAAAGCCATTGGGGACAGTAAGAGGAAAATGTGCCAGGTGAGAAACAGTGTTTATAGAGACAAGGACTGTGTAATTTGAATTTGTGAAATAATTTCTGTTGTGTCAGTCTAGGGGCAGTGATGGCTGATGGCTCTGCTTTAGTTGCACACACTGGATGAGCAGAGCTCACACAGATGGATGATGGTGATGGATGCTCAGGGACCTGGCTAATGAAAAGCAGCATGTTAAGCACCCTTCACTCTCACTAATTGGAGGAGTGCTCAGAAGCACCTCCGAGCTGGCAGCTCCAAAATAATAACGGCCACAAAACTCAAACAAAAGTTAAGTCCAGGGGATGTCACTGGGAAACTGCTGGTGGTGGATCTTCCTCCACCCAGGTAAAGCTGCTGTGCACAAGGTGCCCCTGGGATTAGGTCAGACCAGATGAAGATGATAGCTTTTGCCACTACAGCTGACCTTGGTAGCTCCATGTGGGGTCCACAGGGCTGGTACAGCACAGGGCAGGAGGATGCAGAACATCACAGCTGCCTGACCAGCCCTCTTCCTCAGTCCAGGACTGCAGCTGCAGAAGAGAAGCAGTAAAAGATTAGGTATAAATTCTTCATAGATTTAAAGTTTTATGTGTAATTTTTGCTCCATACTTGCCTGCAGGATAAGGTGGGCTGTGCTACTGTGTTCTGGGGACAGCCCTGTGGGGAAGGAGGCTCACAAGTCCTCTCTGTGTGAGCCATCACAATGTTAAACCCATGTCGTGAGCAGGACGCGGTGGTTGACAGAGCCCAGGTTTAGAGCACCGACAAAGCTCAGAGCTCACATAGGGACAGGGTGAGTGACAGCCCTGTGCACAGCACCCCACCTTTCCTGACATCAATTATCTGCAGCAGCAAAGCCCAGGAGACCACTTAATAATCCCAAATAATCCCACAGGAAAATTTACAACAATCATCAGATAATTTATCTGATAGAAGCTCTTGAGGACAAGGGAATTTCTTCAAATAACCACATCCACAGAAACCTTTGTCCTTGAATGAGGAATTTCCAGCCTACCTTGCCAACGCCCTAGACCAAGGCCAAGGGAACACTGGGGTCTCCTGATTAGGCTGGAGGCTGACTGCTTCTGCCACAGCTGGGCAGAGGGAACACGGGCAGGATAACCCCACAGGCAACAAGCACAACTAGGGCCAAGAGGTATCTGGGCTGGAGCACCTCCAGTCCTCTGCACAGTTTGGTCACCCCTTCAGCTGCCCATGGAGCAGTTCCTTGCTGTTGGCTCCACTGAAGGGCACCTGACTTTGTGAAAACACAAAGTTTTCAAAAGGATCAGGCCATGACGGCTCTGGAGCTGGGGAGTCCTGTCGTGCCCCAAATGTGTCCAAGCATCTCACCTAGGTTTGGAGTGCTCTTCAGATCTTACACTGGACCTCACTTTTCCCTAATTCCACACCACTCTGGAACATGTTGAATTCTGTCTTGATGACATGGTTAATTACTCATGGCTGCTCACGGGCTTCACAGCAGCTTTAAAACTGGATCCCTTCCCTCCAGCTGCCTGCAGGCTCTGTGTTTCACTGGAGCATAGGTGTGCTCCAACAGCAGAGAAGGGAAGAACTGCTGCAGCAGCATCAGAGGAACTCTCTCCTTCCTGCTGTGTTGGATCTGGCTGGAGCTGTGGCTGAAGCTGATGGAAAAGGGCTGCAAGGCTCCATCCTCTAGTTTGCATCACCACAGGCATTTGGCTGTTGAGCTCTGCTTCTTACCTGCTTTGCAGTGTGGCAGGGGCTGGCACCCAGCCGGACCTGGTGGCTGCATCTACATGTCCCCCTTGACCAGGCAGCTTGGGGGTCACTGCCCACTATCAAGTGCTCCCAAGTAAATCCTCCCAAAAGTCCTTTGCAAATATAACTGATGCTTTTGCTGTTGGTATGACTACAGCCTCCATCTCCATTTCCTGTCTCCCATCTCTGAAATGGCCCTGCATCCTCCACTGCTGAAGTGGACCTGTGACAACAGCCAAGGGACTTGTGCACAGGGAGGGCCACCAGCACAAGCAGCAGGGGTGCATCTGCTCTTGGGATGCAGCAGCATGAGCAACAAGGGCTGGTAAATCTTTGTGAAGCCTGTCTGCAGAGCCATGCCTTGCTGGGTGCTGGGTCACGTGTTGTTCTCCCTGTGTCTGGCACTGGGCCATGGGCCCATGGATGCCCAGCTTTAGAAAATATTCCCTTCAAGGGTGTGAGATGGTTGATGTAGGCGGAGGTGGGTTTAGCGAAAGCATTTTCCAAAGGAATTGACCTTCACTTCAAGCAGAGCAAATCTTTCCCAAATCAATTACTTTTGTGATATCCTTGAATCACCTTAACGGGGTTTGTTTGAGCAGAGAGCCAGATACATTAGGTTTTGCTCTAAAGGACATGATTTTATGTGATGTCTGGTAATTACTCCTTGTCCCTCCCTTTGAACCCCAGGCCAGAGACCACGAGCATCTCCAGACCCTGAAATGGTTCTGCACTATGTCTGGTTTCCAGACACAGGACTCCTGTACTGGGCTATGTGCACAAACCCCCTGGCCCACATGGAGGTAGCAGATGAGCAGAGGCTGAGCAGCCCAACAGCCCTGTGACACACAAAGTCCAGTCTGAAGTGACAGATTGGAACTTTCTGATTGTGCCTGTGCTGTGTATGGGGAGAGTATGCTTGAGGATGCTTGAGCTGACCTGACTGCCAGGTGCAGCATGCTGGGGCTGGCTGTGACGTTGTGCTATGGCCAGAACGTGTTCTGTTCATGCTGATGACTCCAGCACAGTAACTCCAGTGGTTTTGCCCATGTTTTTATCAGCATAAACAATCTCTATTGAAATCTGCATCTAGAGAAGAAGCATACAGTAAAACCAGCACTGCGTGCTGGTGTACATCTTAACATATCTCATTTATGGTCCATTCAGAAACTATCTTGTGTGTCCACTGTAAAGTCTGCAGGCAGCTTCTGGACAGCTTCTGGACAAATATACCCATCTGCCTTGCTTTACAAATAGATCATCAAAGATGGATGGGAGAACTGGAGCTCCTGGTCCTTAGTTACTTCTGACCTTCATTGGAAAACCAGGGCGGATGTCAGACAGAGCACCTTGGTGGCAATGAGAGCCAAGATTCCCTTCCAGCCTGGACCTGGTGCTGTGT
Organism: Agelaius phoeniceus; assembly: GCF_051311805.1. Taxonomy (NCBI): domain Eukaryota; kingdom Metazoa; phylum Chordata; class Aves; order Passeriformes; family Icteridae; genus Agelaius; species Agelaius phoeniceus. The sequence goes on from NC_135281.1 coordinate 947,780, forward strand.
GGCCATTCATTGGCATGGGAAGATGCCCAGTAGAAAGGGGCTGAGGGATCCTTATACTGGGACAAACGGCACAGCCTGGCAGGACTATTCTTTATGTAAAAGCTCCAGAGCTCCAACAAAGCCACTGGCTTGTAGGAGACCACAGATAACCGTTGGATACTCACCAGCCTCCCCAGAACTGGGTAAGTGAAGGATGCTCTGAAATGTGCAAACATATGGAAGGCCCCAACAAGCCAGGGGTTGCTACATCAGCAGCTGAGACTAATTTACTGAGTTGGAAAAACCCTGTGTCCCTCTACCACAAGGTGCCTATGGGTAACAGCAGTTAGCTGCTTCTTTAATTGTCTCTTCAGCCAGCTTCCAAAACCTGTCCTGATCCCAAGTGAGAGCTGCTGCCACCACCGAGAAACCTTTATCTCCCTGGGTTTGTGTCACAGGGTGGGAGATCAGTCAGAGGGGACACCACCCATTCTGCCTGCCCTTGTAGAAACCCAGTCTGCCCTGGCAGAGATGCAGGCATCTCCGGAGCATCCCTCTCTGTAAGGGAATGAGACTAGCCTGGAAATGCTTGGCATTTCTTCAGCCTCGAGGGACTCTGTCCTTTCTGCTGCCAAAGCTGTCCCTGCAGCTGCCTGGGCCTGTCCCTGTGATGGCATACCCAGCACTGTGCTTGTGGATGCCTGAGGGTTGCCCAGACCTGCGTGTGCCAGCTGGGCACATGCACCTGCCTGGCCAAAATGCTGCAGCCCCGAGGTTTGCCTGGGCAATCCACACTGCTGCTGCATCTCAAGCAGGGATTGGAAGTCTCTGGGGCTTGTGGCCAGGACGTGCAGCGCCTTTGGCACTGTCTGCAGGCATAGAGCTGTGCTGCCTCTCAGCCCAGCACTCCGGTGGGGAGAATGCACCTTCTACTGCAAAATCTGAGCTTGAAAAAATCAGTGACATTTGTGAGTGGCATGTGACATTTGAGGTCCTCTGCCCCTGGTGGCACCCCATTTCTTGCTGCTCCTCACAGAGCTGCACGCAGGGGCTGCAAGAGCAGAGTCACTGCACCAGTGACACAGAGAATGTGATACAGGTCACAACCACCCACCTGGGGATGGCTGATGCTGGGAGTAACCACCTTTGTTTGCATTTTGCTTTTCCTAATTCCAGGTAACATTGGTTTCAAGAGAAGAACATAACAGTAATGAGTTTCTCTTTCAGGGTGGGGGACACCTGTAAATCAGGGCCACAGTGGATGCTTTGCGCATGTAGCGTCCACACAGCACACTGCAGGTAAGGATGCAGGTAAGGATGCAGGTAAGGATGCATGCTGGTGCAGGACTGGCTGAGCTCCCTGGAAGGAGGCAGGTTCCATCTGGGCAGTGAGGTATGAAAGTATCCTGAGCCCAGAGTTTTCCCAGGGAAGACTACCACAGTCCCTATTTGTAAATTATAAAATTATTATTATTATTATTATTATTATTATTATTATTATTATTATTATTATTATTATTATTATTATTATTATTATTATTATTTCTTCAAATCAGAAGAGAGTTATCCCAAAGACTGTCTGCTATGCTGTGTTCCAGGTAATGCCTGACCCCAGCTCTGCTCAGCTGCACTCACAGGGGCTACAACCTGAGCCCAGGGGGATTTGGAAACAGCGAAACTCAGGATTTAATCTTGTTTTCCAGAGAGGCTGAGGGAGGGTCTAGTGCTGGCATCAAAGGATGCTGAAGTCACTCAAAAACAAAGCTCATGCTGGCTTTGTGAGGGGATTAGGTGGGAAAGGCCACAGATTGGGCACATTCCTTAGTCCTGTGTGGGGGTTGCAAGCACAATGAATTACTGACTCTGGAAGAGTTCTCTAAATCACCTTGTCTAAAACACAGCAAACACAGCAATCCCACTCTGTAAATAATAAACAGACATGGCCTGGATTAAGACTGAACTGGCAGATGAGTTTCTGTTATAAAATCATACATTCTTTTTTTTTTTTGGTCCAGTATTGGAACCCACAAAATTGAGAAGCCAAGAGAGACATCAGTGATGGACAACCAAGGTGGGGACAGGGGGCCCTTGAGTACAGCTGGAGGAGCTGGGCTGCTTTTTCCTGGTGAAGAGGTAGCAGGACCTGAGCCAAGAGAAGTCTGCAAGTAATGATAAAGCAATTTCAAAGATGATGGACTCAAAACTTTCTTGGCAGTGCCTGGTGACACATTAAGTAACGACGAAGTCCTGAAAGGTTAAGGTGGAATATTGGGATGGTGTAGCCTTGACAGAGGCCACTGGATGAGTGGGGGGGATGTGCTGTGGCTCAGGTAGGCAGAGCCATGGCTGATCTCATCTTGTGCTGATCATCAACACAGTGCTTCGAAGGGACCTCTGGAACCCCTTGCATAACCTCCTGTGGTCCCATTCCATCAAAACTTTTGCAATTCTGTAACAATGTCTTTCCAAATGATATTTACCATGTGAATCTGGCAAGGGAATTTGTTTGTGCCTTGCTTTATTGGTCCGTGACCTCTGGCCAGGCCATTTTACTTGTACAGCAATGAACCACTCCTTTTGAGAGCAACTGAGCAAAAAGTCGCTGATCAGCGAATAAGGTGTTTTGGTTCCCTGGTCATAAAGTACTAATTAATTCCACGTTAACATGCATTCTTCACTCTGAGGCTGAAGTGCTGCTCTGGAGATAGAGCGAAGATACAGCACAGGATGATGTTGATTTGCCAAAGGTTGCCTGGTGCAGGATGAACACATCACATATAGGCAAGGCTTGTGGCTAGAGAAGGAGCGGGCAGGACTAGGGAAAGGGGAAGGCACTGGAGAGGAATATTTCACATGTGCTGGCCCTCTATAAGCAGAAAGAATTTGAAAATGTGAGATCTCAGGAGTGTCCACCAGTGCCATCCATGGGCAAGGAGCCAGACTGAGGGAGGAGAAAGGATGGAGGGTGGAGATGTGGGTTGAAGCAAGCAAGAAACGATAAAGGGGAATGCTATGGAGAAGGAAGACCTGCTTCACCAGGAAGAGCACAGTATACTGGTCTGTGTGGGGGACTTGGAGGAGCCCAGGAATGGGGTGGGTGTAGCTTTATGATGGAGCCACGTCCCTTGGCTGTGTTTAATCTGCAAGTGTGCAGTGGCAGGTGCATGCAGAGGACACCAGCACTGCCCAGTGGTGTTACCCAGTGGATCTCCACGACCAGTGGAAGAGCTCTACAGCTCTGGGGAGAGCAACTGGGGAAAGTCAGGAAGCATAAAGGGAACATGCTAGCTAGACAGCACCAGACATCAGTGTCAGCTGGGGCTGAATAGTCCAGGGCTTCAGCACAGGGCTGTGCCAGCTTCCCAAGGGGCCTGGCAAGCAGTATGGCTGCATGAGGACTCTCCTGTACTCCATCAGTGTGAGTCTCAGCAGAGCTAATTATCTTCAGCAGTGTTTCTTTTGCTGCCACAGCACCTCTGCATCATCAGGGAGGATGGAGCCAGCCCTGGTCCTCTTCCCCAGCTTTCCCAGCTTCCCAGACAGAACAGCAGGCACGGCACTGCGGGCGCCAAAACGAGAGTGCTGCTGGTCCAGCTGCAGGGTGCTGAGGTGAAGGAGGGACTGTGGCTACTGCGCAAAGCCCTCAACACTGTGTGACCAGGAACAGGTATCCCAAGGAAGTCTGGTTGTGAGGAATTCCAATGGGAAACCCACCTCGGTGGGCTTGGCTCACCATTAACTGGTGCTGGACCCGAACCTTGCCAGTTGGTCCATGCCAAGTTTCTCCCTGGAGAGGTGGGTCACCCAGCCCAAGCCCTGAGCCTGCTCCCAGCCCATCTCTTGGAGCCCCCCTCTGGGGAGCGGCATTCCCTCCTTCCGGGCCTGCGGCCTCCGAGGCCGCTCCCGCGTTATTCTTCCATGCGGGGCCGCCCGCGGGCGCCTTCGCACCTCGAGGATTTCGGCGGGCCTGGACGGCAGCGCCTGCAGGGAGTGCGTTGCGGGGACGGGGCAGACACAGCGGCACAGCAGGGCCGGTCGGAGCGGCACGGGAGGGTCGCAGTGGGGCACGGGCGGGTCCCGGGGCGGGGCTCGGGTCCCGTTCACATCCGGGCAACGCTCGGCGGACGTGGAGCACGCGGGCGGGGCGGCGGCGCGTGGGGGCGGCGGCGCGGCCAATCAGCGCCGCGCTCTCATCGGTGCAAACAGGAGCACAATGGAGCGAGCGGCGGGCGCGCTGCAGCCAAGCTTGGCGCGAGCGCCGCGCGGCTGACGGGCCGGCCGGCCAATGGGCGGCGGCGCGCGGCTCTGGGCAGCCAATGGGCTCGCTGCGGGGGCGGGCCCGAGCGAGGTTAGGGTGTCCTTGCTGGGCGCTGGGCTAAACTTCACCAAATAAAAGCTGTTTGTGTTGGGGCGGCTGCGGAGCCATTTTGGGTAAGTTCTGCCCCGAACTTTGGGTTCGCCCGCCTGGCGGGGCCGGCGCGGCGGTGGGGCTGCGCCAGGGCGGCGCTATGAATGAACGCGGCGGCGGTGGCGCGGGCCGCGGAACGGGCGGGGGCCGGGGCGGCCGCCGGCCCTGTCATGGCTCCGGCCGCGGGGAGGGGCGGCGGTGCCCCCTGGTCCCTCCGCGCCGCCCTCCCCCGCCCCCCGGGCCGCGGCAGCGCGGGGGGGCCGCGGCCCGTCTCGCCGGCCTTGACGTTCGCCCCTGACCGGGCCTCGCCGGCTCTCGGCCGGTAGCGCGGGGCCGAGCGCCCCCGGCAGCGGCGGCGGGTCCCGGGGAGTGCGGGGCCGGGGGCGGGGCGGGCTCCCCACGGTGCTGAGCCGAGGCTCCTCCCGGCCAGGGAGGGGGAAGCGGCGCCCCCCCCCCCCCGGGTGCGGGGTATCGGAGCCCGCCCGCAGGGCGCAGTTCCCCTTTGGCATCTCGGCTGTGGTGCTCAGGAATATCAATAATTAAGTCTTTAAACTTGGCGGTCAGGGGGAAGCGGGTCCCTTTGCGCTCTGGAGGGCCCAGGGGTGCGGGCTGCCCGCTGCCTGGTCCCGCCGAGCCTGGGCGCGGGGGGGATGCGGTGGAAGGGCCGCTCCCGCCGCGCAGGGCCACGGACTCGTCCCTGTCAGCGCGGTTCCGTCCCGCTGCGCGCGGAGCAGACGCGGATCGGTTGTGACATCGCAGCCATGTCACAACAGAGGCATCGCAGTCACAGCAGAGCCGCGTCTCGCCGCAGTCATCGCACCCGCTGCGGGTCGGTGGCCGCGCCGTGGGGTTCCCCTGTGCTCACCAGTGGCTTCACTGGTGGTGGAGGTGGATTTTAGCCTTGATCGATGAAATTTGTAGGATGAAGGCTGTGAAAGACACGCACGCGAATACGGGAGGAGGAAGCAAAATCGTCAGCTCGGGTTACTGCTGCGAGCGTGCACCCGCCTGAGAGTGGGTCTCCCTCTGATTGTCAGTTTGCCTGCTGACAATACACTGAACTCGCAGTGAAGTCGGGGACCGCGGGTCCAGGCAGGCTAACTCAGCACATGCAGTGCTGGTTCTGCCTGGTCTGCTGCTCTCCTTTGATATGGTAGAGTATTTTGGTAATTTTGCTATGAAAAATGCTTGCTTTGTTTCCTCAGGGAGTCCGGATGCTTCTAGCCAAAAGCCCAGTCTTTTTTCTTGTTTACGTCCTGCTCAGGAAATGCAGCAAATATTGAAGGTGTTGGAGAATGAGGGAAGACGGATGGAGATGGTTGGCTGTGCTTGTGTAGTGTCCGATGGGACTGGGGAGAAGCCTCCAGCACCCCTCAGCTGGCACTGGCCTCCCTGGCATGGGGCTCCTGGGGGGCGGAAAGATGCTGTTATCTTGTTAGATGTCTATCCCTGACCCCTTCATTTGCAGAGTATCTTTTTAAGTGCTGTGGAGTCAGTTGGATTAGAGTGTTGCCAGAGGAGAGGAAGCACTGAGTTCTCAGAGGGTGTTTTCTCTGTTGTGAAGTGTTGCTGTTGGGCCCTGTTCAGGTGATGGTATGGGAAGAGGTACTGTCTTGCCTCTCCTTGTCTCTTGTTTACCTCCTTCATGCAGGAACTCTGCTCTGCTCCTTTGCAGAGAAATTGTAGTTTTAGTCAAACTGTTGAAGTATGAAGCAATAACAGCAATCTTCCTGGAGTAAATAGGTTGTTTCTCTCCCAAGGCTTTTGGCCTTGAGCTGGGTTGGTTTTGGTTTAGGGCTGCTCCTGGGTTCCTTTCCTGAAAATTGCTTCCTCTTCCACTACAAAGTAGAAATTTGTTTTTGGGAATGCTAATTCAGCCTGTGTCTCTGAATTGGTACAGCTGCCTGCTCTTGCAGGTCCTTCAGGGGTGCTGGACATGCTGCTGCACTGCCTTCACTGCAGAGATGGGCAGCGTGACAGCATTGGGTGAAGCTCATTGAATGTTGCCCCTCAAGTGCTTCAGGCTGAAAAACACAGTAACTAGGAGAGCTGGATCCTGTCAAAATGTATGTGTGTGCCTTGTGCAGCAGAGTTAAAGTACATGTTTTTATTCTTCAAACAAAAGCTGAAGTCAAGGAGAGGACTTTGAGTGATCTTGGTTTGTTTGCACTTTGATGAAGTTTGAAGCCCACCCTGCAGGCATGGCTGTTTGTTCCTGGCTGTTCCTTTATTCTCATTTTTCCCAGCAGAAACACATGCTGCCCTGTCCCTGAGGAGGCAGTTGCAGCCCCTTGCTGCAGGCCAGTATGGGTACCCTGTGTGAATCTGACACTGAGGCAGCTCTTGCAGTCTTTATCCATGCTGCAGCTGTGAATAATGCACATGTCTAAGGGAAGGTGCTATCAGGGGCCTTGTTACTTTGTTCTGAATATTGCTGTCTAGTTTAGTAGTATGTGCCTTTTTAATGGAGTTTACCTCTTCCTCTGTTGTCCTCCATGGTGGCCTTAGGGTACTATGCTGCTTGTCTTTGAGCAGCTGGCCCTAGATGTTCCAATGTTAGTCCCAGGGATCAGTGCTGTGGGTCTTTTTGGGGTCTGTTGATTTCTAGTGGCTTGGTGGATGAGGCTCTCAGAAGAGGATCTAGTTTTCTGACTGCTTTTTATTGCATTTCTTCAGCTGGAAGTGAATCCCTGCCCCCTCTCTCCACCCCAAAAATGTAATCACAATAATTTTTAAGATCTAGTCTTCCTTGAGTGATCTTTAATATTTTATCTAGAGTTTCTCCAAACACATAAACTTCTACAGGTGGATAATATAAAGAGTTTCGCTGCAGTGGTTTGTGTTATTTCAAGAGGGCTTTGTACAAGCACGTGAACTTGTTTTTGTGAGCTGGGCGACTTTGTGAGACTTGTTTTTTGAGAGGCTGCCAGAGCGGGCCTTTGTGTTTTGCTGTGGTGTCCTGCCCTGTCTGGGGTTTGCACAGATAAGAGCTGATATCATCCTCATCAGTGTGCAGGAGAAGCTTACCATCACTAAGAGGGAAGAGCTGATCAGCCTCGTGCTGAGAGTGGTGCTTGGTGCAGGAATGCAGACTCTTGTGTTGAGTCTGGAAAGCAGGCATTCGTGGGGAGCCTGCTCTGAGGGTGTCTTAAAGAGACAATGTCAAGCTCTGTGGTTGGATGTCTCACTGGGTCTTGGGGCACTTAAAAGGGCTTTTTTCATTTCTCCTGCAAGTAGCAGTGAATAAGCATTTCTCCTTGCTCATCCCCACTTTTCCTGCTTGGGACAGTGGAGTCAGCCTCTGGTGTTGGTGGTCCTCCCTGGTCTGTGAAGCAGAGGCAGTGTGGTCATTGGAGGCCAACAAGCGCTCTCAAGGGGAGAGAAGATGGTCAGGATGAAGGGGCCTGTCTGCAGTGGGGCAGCAATGTTTACTGTGGCAGAGTGTTAGTGACATGCAGGGTTTGTGTGGTGGGTTCTCAGCACCCTAAAAAGCCATGAAAACAGAATTACCCTTGACTGTGGGAGAGATGTCAGTGCCTGCGTTGCCAAGCGTGGTGGTGGTAAGACCAAAATCCTCTAAGGAAGCAATGTGCTCTGTGCAACACCTATTGTGAGTGCCACACTGGGCAATGTCTGTCCCAGCCTCCAGTGATCATCCAGCACCAGCCCCTGGTGAAATAATAGAGCTGGGGAAAGCTGACCAATCCGGCAGCAAAAAGGGAAAAATGTGGTTCTCTGGTTGTCAGCTTCTGACACAAGGAGACTCTGATTTTGTTCATAATATCTCGGGCTGGTGTAATATGTTTTCCATGTGATAGGACAATGCCTTCAACTTTCCCTTATATGGGAAAATCTGGGATGCAGCCTAGCAATCCACCAATATGTGGCTAATAATTTTTAGCATTGTTATGTTGGATGTGTCCAGTCAGCCTAAGAATTAGAGTATACCTGAGACCCTCTGGCTGGGCTTTAATATTTAAGACCAGTCCCTGGCAGATATCTGGGGAAGGGTTATGACTATGCTCTAGGGAATGCCTGAGTACAACTGGCTGTTTTGGAAGTCAGCTAAAAGCTGGGAGAGTTTATGCCTGAGTATAGAACTCCTGCTCTGTGCTGCCCTTGGGCCCAGTGCTTAGAGAAACGCTGGGTTGTGTTTGCATCAGGTGGGGGTCACACACAAAGCTTTTGGCATATCCTTTGTGTGAGGACCTTCTCTCTGTGGAGGAAATACTGCCTTGAGGTGAAGGGGTGCATGCTGTTTCTGTACTGCAGCCTGTTGTCTCCAAGGCGTTCTCAGCCTGTAGTGAGTATAAATTCTGCTCTAACAGGAGCAAAACACTCTTTCAGTCCAGAAAAGAAAATGAGAAGCATGGGATCCAAGTCCCAGTCCTTCTTAGCTTTTCGTGTGGGCGCTGGAAATGTGCAGAGGTGTGTTGGGTATGGCTCGGGGAGTGCAGGTGTTACTGTGAGGGTGAGGTGTGGCTTGGCCGTGGGGTGCCCATCATATTTTCCAGCCCTGGTTTCCCCTTGAGGGATGCTGCTTCATGATATTATGAATGTCTGCCCTCCGAGGTACAGCATTCCTTTTGCAGGCTTGCCTTTTCCAAAATTCTATGCTGGTTGTTTTGGGATGGTTTGTTTTACTGTGGTGTTTGGGAATTTTTTGGTTTGTGTTTTTCCTGGTAAGATTAAGTTTAGATCTCTTCTGAAGCTTTCAGGCACTTGTCTGGTTCTCTCTGCCATTTGGCTCAGTTGTGAAGGGAATTCCGGGTTGAAATGCAGGTAATTAATTGTTTCCTTTTGGGGTGACTGTGCTGAAAGCAGGGAAAAGTTATGCTTGGCAGTGTCAGTTTTCAGAGTATTTTCTAAATGTTTGTATAAAAGTGTGGGATCTGTGGAGCCCTCCTTTGCATTAGAGTAGGAGACTGTATCAGGGGTCAGTCTGGTGTTACTCTAGGCCCCTGAGCTGGCTGCATGTCCTGTTATAACGTGCCTGCTGTTGCAAGGGAGGGACAGGTAGGCAGTAGATGGGCAAGTCTGTTTCATTCACTATCTGATGTTGTCCTAAATTACTTGTTTGAATTACAGCCTGAGAGCTCTGGCACAGGAAAATAGGTGGGAAGGGCAATAGGCACGTGTGGGAGACCCCAGCCAAAAGCCTGGTGAGGAAGGCTGGGGGAAAGCTGTGTCCCTGTGGCTGTCAGTGGACCTGTGTGAGGAACTTATTGCCTTTAGTGTTAAAACTCCCTGGGATGTAAGACCCCCACCTCTTCCCCCAGGAGATACCTCATTAGCATTTCTTTGAAGGCAGAAGCAGGACTTTAGCTATCAGGCCCTCCCTGTTAGCAACCACTGCTATAGAGTGGTTGCAACTAACAACTCCAATAGAAAGGGAGTTGTTCTCCCTCTCTATTGCACTGGAAATAGGTATTTGTTTTGTGGACATAGTTTCATTTTGCACTTCAACTTACAATGTATGGCTGCCTTGGAAAGTGAATTCTAGCACTTAATATTAGCTACAGGCAGGAACGAGGGTGCTGCAAAGTTGCAGGGGGTTCCACTTCTTTGATATATAGGTAGGTGAAATATTGGTTCTTTAAGAAACATTAATGCCTTGTTATATATGTGCATTGAGGCAGAATTAAAATTAGTCCTAGATACAAGAATAAACATTAGTGCTTTGCTATAGATGTGCTGCAAAAGCTGCTATTTTTATGTGAGCCACTGCCTTGAGTTCTCTAGGTCTTATGCACAGAGCACTTTTAACCCTCAGTCTTTCATCTGCTTTGGTTGAACTTAGAATATACTTTAGATAAAGTGAAGTTTAAGTGTTCAATGTGTGTTAATTGAGGATCCAACAAGAGCCATTTTTGATGACTTAATTAAATGGCTGGTGCATCCTTGCTGTACACTGTGCTTGCTTAGCCTCGGAAGGAGTGCAGTGGGGTGTGTGAATTCACAGCCCATTGCTCCTATTTGTATGCTTCTCTGCTTGTTGCTTTAGGGCAGGCAAAGCCCTGTTTCTCAGTGATCTTTCTCAGTCCCTGCAGGGTGCCCCTCACCAGAGTATCTGAGCCTTTCCCAGCATGCACTTTGGTGCATACATAAAAGCAGGTTTCTCTCCTCCACTGCAGACAGCAGAGGCTGTGCTCTGTTTACGGCGCAGTGATGGTGCGGGAAGGCTGGCTGAAACAAGGCTTGTGCTTTCTGTGAAGGTGCTGAGGTTTGTGATTGCAGATTTGTGGGCCAGTCACAGTGACTTCTCCACTGCCTTGCTTTGGAGGGTGAGAGTTTCTATTAGAGAATAAAATTGCTGGTTTGGAGTTAGGCCAGTCCCACACTATGCTTTGAGTGTGAGAACCAGAGTCCTGAATCCCAAAGGCAAAGGAAGGAGTGTGTTACTGTGGGCACAGGCTCCTTGAGGCTTTGGTAGTTGTAATTTCAATTCAGGTGAATTGAGGTGTGACTCTGCAGGCTGTAGGACCTATGTGTTTGAATAGGTACAGCTGTGCCCACATCTGACAGGGCATGCTGTGTGTGGAAATGTGGTTATCTGCAGATACTGCTTTCCAGTTTCTAGACAGGCTCTCCATTGGCTGCTCTGCTGAGTGGAGCAGGGCATTAGGGCTGAGGACAATATTCTTAAACCCTTTCCTGGATCCAGCTCTATTTCCTGCTCTTTCTGCTCCCCTTAGCTGGAAGGAGGAGACAGACATGGAGCAGAAATGGGTTTCTGGACCCTGTTGCATGATTGTTCCTCCAGAGATGCCTGCTGAAGAAAGGGTTCAAAATATGAGTGGCTTATCCAAGTACAGAGGGAGAGAAGATATGGAAACCATTTTGGTTTGGACTTTGGACAGGTATGTGCAGTAAGAGTAGGCTAGGACGTGGGCCGGTGGGAACTGTGTTCTCCTGTTCTGTCCAGGGATTGCTAACCTGGCTTCTATGTTGCTACATGACAGAGGAGACTGATGTCTACAGACCTGCTGGGCAAACAGGGACAAGAGTTTCTTGGTAGCTTGATGCAGCTGATGCCATGTGCTTGCCTGCTTTCTGGCTGACCCTATGACAGTGGTGCTGGTTGGCCAGGAGTGTCCAGGGCATCTTCTGTATCTGTGCCCTGAATGAATTCAGCTTGAGTCCAGGAGAGATCACAGCAGCTCTGCCTATGTGCTGTTGGAAGAAGCTTGGTGTGGCCTGGGTTCCAGTTCTGTTTGGAAAAAAGGACTCTGCAAAGATGGGACTTTGCAGTCAGTGTTAGTGACAGTGGCGAGGCATCCTCTGGCAGGAAGCCCTCCTGCCCATGTGTTCCCTACTCATGCAGGTGTGGCTCTCCAGCCTGGCGAGGTTGATGCTCTCTTCACTGTTCCTCAAGCTGGTCTCTGACTAAAGGGCTTTATGAGCTGAAGCAAGAAGGGGCTACCTCTCCATATGCGCTTTTGGTAGCGTTTTACTTGCAGTGTGTCTGGGCAGGCCTTTGTGTGCTCACCATTTAAAAGGGCTAGCCAAGTGTATTAAAGCAGTCTATAGCTGAGGAGCTGGCATCACTGAATCCCAAGCATTTGCACAAGAGGAATTGAAGAATTTCTCTTTGGCACTGCTCTCAGCCTCCCATACTTTAGTCTTTCTTGGGATAGTGTAAAAGACAAATGCAAGGAAACAGAGATGATTGAGATGAATGTCTCATTACAGATGGCATCTGAACTCTGGAGACTGTTCTCTCAAAGTACTTTCTCAGGCCTGGACAACAGCAGATTTTGTCTGTTGCTATTTTGGAATGAGGTTTGCTAGATTTTGTTAGGATGTGCAGGCAGAACAGATGCCATGAGCTGTGGGACCTCCCTACAGCATACAAAACTCTCAGACTGTGGTTATTTAGGATGTTATCTTTCTGGGTGCTAAGGAACAGCTTGGCTCCCCCAGTACCTTGCCTTGCTGCAGGCAGGGGTTTGCCAGCCAGCCTTTCTGCCCTGCCCTGGAGTGGGTGGCCTGGGTTTGCAATGCTAGCAGGACAGGTGCAGCATGTGTGGGTGCAGGAGCTCTTCTCCAACAGGGCAGCATCAGTCAAGCAGCCTCTGTAAGCTGGTGTTGGAGCTGTCCTGTGCTTGGGGAGCGAGCAGTGTAGCAAAATGTCCTTCTGCTCCTGGAGATCCCTTCTATGTCCCCAGCCTTCAGTGTGTGTGAGAGCACAGACCAAGCTGAGCTTCCTTTATCACCTGTTTTTTGAGATCCCTAGGACCAGGATAAAGTGCTGCCTGGCCCAAAGAAGAGCTGCTCACTTTTCACACACTAAGATACCTGTACCTTGGGGTCAGCCTTCAAGGCCTGTGCTCGTAAGCTGTAGTCTGAGATTGTGGCCATGGTAGGCAAAGCAAGGCTGGCCTTGAGCTCCCTTCAGGCACTGTACACCCCTTGCCACTCTGCCACCTGTGCACAGACGAGGCATTTGGCAAAGCAGAGGTGTCCATCCTGTTGTGAGGGCCTGGAAATGTTTGAAATGCTAACTCTTTTCCTGTGGCCCAGCTGCTGGTACTTGGCCATGCTTCATTCAGTTCCTTGGATGTTTTTCCTTGGGCACATTCCTGTGGGCTACTCATTAGATGAAGCAGGAGGTTGGCAGGAGGGCACCAACTTTTTCTTTCACCTTTTTTCTCTACCGTGGTTATAGCAGAAGAACAGTGGGGAATACCTTAGTCAGCAGATAACAGGAGCAAACAGGGATGTGGGGTAAGAGTTATCCACTGTGGAGGTCTGTGGCAGGGAGCTTCAATTGGAGCAGACTTGCCTGAAGTCTGACAGAAATTCCTCAAGAAATGATTTTCAGCATGACTGGACTCTGCAGTGGGATCTCCATCACTCTGTGGAGCTGTGGCCAGTGTTGCTGTGCCTTCTCAGCACAAAATTTGATCAGGGTGTCAGATGTGTCCACAGCCAAGTCTTGAGGTGCATTGCATGTGTTCACTTTTCTCTCCCTGATGTCAATGTTGATTTTTGGTTTCTATTCTAGCATTAGAAAATAGAGGCACATAGGGTTATGATTGCCTCTGAGGAGCTGTTTGCAGTGTGGCAAAGTTGTTTTCTGACAGCTGGAGTTTGCTGTGCAGGATGTTAACAACAGCAAGAGGAGAAGATCTGTACTTTCAAGAATGCCATCTCATTTTTTGGCCATCTACCTTGGGATAGTATGAGTTTGGTGTAAAGCTCTCCAACCTTATAAAATGTTCTTTGCATTGGCTAGCTGTCAAGGCTGGATTTGTAAACCTTTCTTACTAATAAAGGTTAAATTATGTGCCTAGTGGCTTCTTTGTAGGGACAGTGACCTTGGAGATGGACTTGGACAGCTAAGTGAAGCTTTGAACACTTGTGTGTAAGACATAAAAGGCAGCAGGAAAATGTGCAGAGTGCACAGGCTGCTGGTTTTTGCTGAAACATCTATATCCCTCCTGGTAGCTGGAGAGCAGCTGGATGTTTTGCCCTGATGCAAGAGGCCTTTGAAGCAGCTGACAGTAACCCCTGTGCTCCCTTGAGCCCAGTAATTCATCAGAGGCTTTTTCCTTACACTGCTGGGAAGTCTGGCTCCTCATGACTGCTGGTCCAGGAAGCCAGCAGGAGCCAAGCCTACAAATCTCTCTCTACCCAGGGGTAACAGCCAGGCACTTCAGGGAAGAGAACCTGCTTCCAGCACTGAGACTGTGTCCTCAGAGCTTCTTTCCCCATTTCCATCTAAAATGTAGCTAGGGTTGTGTTGTCACTCTGACCAGAGGCTTTCCACAGCCTCCTTGGTAGCTGAAGCACACAAGCATGCTGCCTTGGCATGCAAGGCCCTCTGCCTTGTGAAGGAGCAGATTGGGTGGACCATCCCAGGCTAAGAGGAGTTGCCCACCAGGCATCTTTTTGGTCGCCAGCAGGCTGGTTATGCCACTGTGTTGAGCTGCTGTGAGCAGTGAGCTTCTGACTCCCAGAGGCCAGGAGAGGGGTTGTGAGCTGGCTGCTTCTGGCCTGCACCAGGGTCAGTGGGGTAGGAGAGTTGTGCAGGATGCTGTGGAAGTTACACTTGGCCATAGGCTTTATTGGCTTCTGGAGCTTGGGACTCCTGTAGCATGTGGATACAGATACTGCATTTTTTTCATTTTAAAGTAGGAAATTAGGTGCTGGGAGTGTGATGGATGAAGTGGGAAGGCTTTATGGCCACTGTCACTGTCTGTTCCCTAGACACTCCACTCGTGTCCTTTCTTGTTGGCTTGCTGGTCGGCATGCTGAGGCTGGTGAATAAAGTGGAAGGAAAATTTGGCACTGGTGATGGAAGAATGGCTTGTTAAGATTTGGCAGACTGGGCAGTTAATTTGAGCTGTGTAGTGTCCTGGGTTGGATGCCGCACTGGGCCATATTTGTGTGTAGTGGGTAGCAGATGTCTGGAAAGTGCTACATCAGTGACATGCAGTGGGCTTTGCTGATGTGTCAGGAGCTTGAGCTGGGGATGCTCTTTACAAGGCACATGAATCGTGCTGGTGGGATACTGCTGTGCAGGGAGCCACCGTGGACCCCTATGTGTGTAGGAGCGCTGCACATGTTCTTGCACACCAGTGCACCCTTGCACATGAAATCATGCCTCTTGGCACTGAGGGTGGTCAGATGCCTGTCCCTGTGGGAGTCCGGCCTGCTGGTGCCAGTTACGAGTCTGGGCAAGCTTGGCCTGTCTCCTTTCTCTCTTGGCTGTGTAGGTACTGCATTGTAGCGATTTGGTTTGGTTTTCTTCTGGGTTTTTTTGCCTTGCTGATGTTGAGGATTAAAATACACTGCCTGAGGGTTATGAACAACTGTTTGGAGTCAGACTCTTGGCCAGCAGATCAGAAGGCAACAGACACAGTAGGTGTGAGAAACCTGTCTCGCTCCTGCATACCAGGGTAGCAGGATGATGACATGGAAAATTGCACACAGCTGATGCTGGGTGCATCCCCATGATGGGGAAGGGGGTACAGCTGACACTGGTGCATCCCTGCTCTGCAGACAGCCACCTTGCAAGGCCTGTGCAACATGGGAGTAGTGTGTCCCCTCATTTTGGACTGTTCATGAAGATGATGAGGAAAATACATTTTATGGTGAGCTCAAATGTGGTTTCCCTCTCTCTAGCAGCAAGCTGGAGTGCTTCTCTTTGTGTGCATGTCGAATGGCCAGGCATGGCTTTGTGTTCATGACGTGCCTTCACTGAACAAACTGAAGGGGTTTCAGCTGTTCTGCTGCTTTCTCTTCCCTTGTGCTGTTTTTCCCTACTCACTACTGTGTTCGCTGGACTCTGAGTGAGCCCTCGGTGCTCAGTCCCCTTGGCACTGTGCAGCTGCTGAAGGTCACTGTGGTTATGGTCTTGGATTAGAAGCTTCATTTGAAAACCCTCCAAAAAGGAGCTATTGCTGGTTCTGCCACGTGAGCTTGTCATGAGAGTCATGAAATGCAGCTGACTGAAGCTGCATTACCGGGGGCTGTATCCAGCCTGCATGTGCACTCTTGCTTGTTGGGTGCCAACAGAGCATCCTCTGTGGAACAGGCAATGGCACGAGCCCAGGTGTCTCCCTGGGGTCTCTGATGTGGCTGTTGCTGTAGGGCTGAGAGCTTGGGAGCGGAGTGTTGGTGTTGAACAGGCTTTCTGGAGGGGAATGCTGTGCAGCATCACCATATTCCTTTTCCAAGGGAGCAAGTGGCAAGGAGGTTGTGGTGATTTTTTGCCTGCCTGTCAAAGTCTTATTGCCTCTTCACCTGTGGGGTGGCAGTGCTGGGTGTCTTGGGAAGGTACTGCAGGTTCGCCATGTGCTTTTGGTGTCCTTATCAGCAGATCTCTGGGCTCTCCTGGCCCCACAGAGAACATAGTTCATTCCCCCCTACCTTCTTTTTTTTAAAGATGAGAATATTTTGAAAACAGAAAATTGCTTGCAGCATGGCTGTGTCCCTTGGGGCTGGCTGTTGGTGTGATGCTCTGCCCGTCCTGGACATGTGTACCTGCCTGATGCATGTTTGCTCCCTTACTTTGGGTTATTTGGACCTCTGTGTTCTCTCCTCTTCCCCCGTGTTTCCTTCATCGTGCTGTGTGTCCTGCTTAGGAGTGTGGGGCCTGTGCCCTCTTCCCCCATGGTGCCGTGGAGCATTACGGCAGCTCTGGAATGAAGACCACTTGGCTGCTTGGCGAAGCCTCTCCTGATGGGTTGCTGAGGGAGTCTTGTTTTCTGTAGCTGTGTGAGCAGAGCTGGGAAGCTGCTTCTCCGCAGCCTCTGGGAAGGAGAATGTGTGCTGTGCTGCCTCGCAGTGAGCTTGCAGACTCCACAGCCCCCTGCATGGCTGCTGCTGCTTCTCTCTTGCTAAACTACTGGGTTATTTTTAACTTGGAAAAATTACAACCCGAGATTGGCATTCTCTACCCCCAGCGGAGGGCTGGAGGCAGGATGTGGGGGAGGCACTGCGGAGGCTGGGAATGCGGCTTGCCGCTCCAGCGGGCCCGTTGCCAGGGGCTCTGCCCCCCACAGCCCTGTGCCTGCCGGGCTGCGCAGAGCCTGTGCGCCGAGGCTGCCTCTTGCTCGGCACGGATGGAGCTTCAGCCTGGATTCCCATGGCGAAGGCACAGAGCAGCTGCAGACACATAAACAAATCCTGCTGCAGCAGGCTGTGGGGAGAGAGCTGTGCTCTGCCTGCCAGGCTGCTTGCGTGACAGCCTGCAGACAGATAGCTGCTGAGGGGGACTGTGTACCTCCTTCCGAGAGTATCCTGCAGAGATGCTCTTGGGTGATGGAGTGTGCTGTGGAGGAGCAGCTAGCCGGGTTGCTCTTTTGCCTTCTGGAGGAGGCTTTGCTGAACCATGTAGCCCTCCCTAATTTAACTTGCAGAGAGCTGTTGGGGAGGAGCCAGGGAGAGGTGTCACTCTTGCGCCCCCCCCCCCCCCCCCCCAGCTCTGCCTCTAGTGTTTTGCAGGCAGTTGCATTGTCAGTGCGAGTCTCCCTTGCCTGGAACTCCCCGAGTGATGGGAACACCTCTCTAAATCCGCTGACAGGGAGATGTTTCTGCAGAGCCTCTTTTCTATGCAGCCCTCAGGAATTTAGTTCCCTGAGTCCCTCTGGATTGCAGCAGACCCCCAAGTTTCAAGCTCCAGTGGCTCTGCTGGCTGAGATGTGTCTGTGCAGCCCTGCTTAGGAACAGGGATTGATGAGGTAGCAAGGCTCAAACAGCACCAGAGGACTGCAAATGTGTGTGTCTTTGCTGTTTGGTCTCAGAGAACACTGTTGGTCAAGACAAGCAGAAGAAGAACAGAACCAGGTTCTACTCTTGGTCTGTCCCTGCCTGACCTGTGAGTCCTTTACTGCTGCTCACCTGCAATGTGGATGCATCAGGTGAGGAGGGTGGCTGGTGCTTGGGCCCTGCTTGGTTGTCCTTGGGCTTTCTGTCTGCCTTACCAACTGCAAAGCTATTGAGGAGGTTCCTCTGATGGGGAGGTGCTGCCAGGGCCTGGGGCCTTCTGTTCCAGCTCGCCTGGGAAAGCCTGCCAGTTCCTGTCAGTTCTGATCTGTTGTCTGCTACTCCATAGCTCTCAGTGATTGGCCAGGAGTGGCAGGGGAGCACAGCAAACCTCTTGGCGAGCAATGGCCAGTCCTTATTTCCCTTAGCTGACTTCAGGCAGTTGCAGACACCTTTTCTGGCTCCTTTGGGAATGAGTCTCATTTGCTTGTTGAGGCTGGTCCCATACACCCAGCACTCTGATTCCATTTGGCATGACATGCTTTGGGCAGTAAACTGGTGTGAGGCTCTCCAGGCTGTGGGATGGGGTACGCCATGAGATACTGAGGCTGGTCCTCTGCCTCTGAGCTCCAGTCAGGACTGTGAGAGTTCCTGCCAGAGCAGCAGTTCTGGTGTCTCAGGTCTACAAAGGTCCAATGTGATGCCTGACCCTGACAGAGAAATTACACAGCTCATGTCATCCCTGTATGGTAGGGAATGGCTGTTGGCTACTTCTTTTCCTCAAGGCTGTAGGGTTTGTTATCAGGCACTGCTGATAACAGTGTTATCAGAGACACTGCTCTGTGTTTGAGCCAAGGGCTGTTCCCATGATGGCAGCAGGTGGTGGAGAGCAGGACAACTCTAGGGCAGCCAGGACTGGAGTAGCATCTCTTCCCCAAGATAGCTACTCTGCAACTTATGTGAGGCAGTGGAGTGTCCCCACCACTCCAGGGTGGTGTGAACACACAAGGACAGCTGCTGACACTGGCACAGGGATTGATGTGTGAAGCAGAAGACAGAGCAGGACTCTTTACTTGGAAGACAGGCTTCTGAAAGTTCTCATTTGCCCCATTGCCTGGTGCCCTTTGTCGCTGCCTTATGTTTGGCAGGGCTGAGCAGGGCCCTTGTGCTGTGTCTGTGGGAGCTGCCTGCAGTTCTTATTTCTGAGACTTCTCATCAGTCTGTACTGTGACCTCTGCCAGTGTTTGTCAGGGCAGGTTAGTACATCCTCAGGTAACAGTACAGCAAGGCAGTGCTGAGCCACCCAACTTCCCCTGGGCTAGCTGCCATCCATGAGCCTGGCTTGCTACTGGCCTGCAGGCCTGGGCAGCAGGTTGGGACCTGACACCCCTGACCCATCTCTTTTCCTTCAAGCTGTGCCTGGCCACTGGGGAGATGGAGCAATTCTGGAGGCACATTCGCAGACCAGACCTACTTGTCTGAAAATCAGTAATTTCATAGCATGGCTATGCAATTCTTTATCTTCCTGCTTGTCCTTCAGGGCTGCATACAAAGTTCTGTGCCTGTTTGAGGTCTGTATTTTCAAGGGATCCTCCTTCTCATCAGAACTACAGGAGGAAGGAGAGAGAAGGGCTACATGATGAGGAGGTGAGCAAAGCTTGCATCCCTCACCTTGAAGGAAGTCTTTCCAGAAGCCTGCTGATAGATGGAGGTTGGACACTTTTTGATGCATCTGTCTCAAAGGAGCTGCTTGCAGTGAGACCTTGTCCTTGGCACCTCCCCTCCCTGAGCCTTCTTTGTTTGTGCCAGATGCTGCTCCTGCACCTGGGAAGGGGAGCTGGAAGACAAGGTCCTTCTGGAAAGTGTATATCTCCAGTGGGCTAGTGCTAGGTAGTTTGGGGGATGAGTGAGGATGTGTGGAGCTAGGTGTACTGTATTAGAGCACTTCTCTGGTTTGTAATAAGCACAGGGGTCTCCAGACTGAAGTGTGGGGTTCCTGTTCCTCTTGAATGTCACTGATGAACCACCGAGGGGTGCTTCCATTCTGCCACATAGGAAAAGGAGCTGGAAAAGCTGCCAATGTCTAAATCAAAGAATCATAGAATAGAATAAGTTGGAAGTAATCTTAGGTTATCTAGTTCCAACCCCTCTGTCATAGGCAGGGACACCTTCAACTAAGCGCACTTTTAGCTGAGGGTGAACAGCTGAGGCATGGACCCCATTTTGTGTTTGTGGAGTGTTGTGTGTCTGTAGTGTCATTATGTGGTCCTGGCTCACAGCGTGCCCTTACTTTTCAGGAAAAGTGTCTGCTGCAATAACTTGTCACTTCAGCAGAGGTGCAAGGCAGATTGCCATCCCATTGGACCCAGCTTGTGCTTTAGGGGATCCGGGGCTCTCACTTCTGGCCTGGGGCCTGAGTATTCACAACACCTGCTGAGAAGCAAATGTGATCCCTTTGCTGGATTTCTATCACTTCATTGAGATGTGGAGTGTGTATGTGCAGGGTGCTGAGTGACCTGGTTGTGTCATTGAATGTCTGCCACAGGTATGGGCTGAAAACCAGAACTGAAGTGTACTGAGTGGAGTCTCCTCTGGAGATACTTAAAACCTCCCTGGACACAATCCTGTGAGACCTGTTCAAGGTGAAACCTGGTTTATCAGGGGACTTGGACAAGGTGATCTCAAGAGATCCCTTTGAATTCCAACCATTCTGGGATTTTGTGTAGTGGCGTGTGTCTGCTGTAGTTGGCAGTGTCCAAGGCTGTTTCCTGGTTCTGCTCTTTGCTGCAGCAGCTTTGGAGGTCCTTGAATGCAAAATTCCTATTTAGCAAGGGCAAAGAAAGAGTGCAAGTTTTCCAAATGGGTTATCACCAGTGTCTTTGGCACATAGGTGGACATGCCCACACAGGCTTGTTGGGTGCCCTATGTCCTTCCAGAGGTGGCTTGTGAGCTTTGCTTCTTTTTGAGTCCCAGGTCCTGTTGTGCTTGGAGAAAGCCACATGGCCCTTTTTATTTGTCCTTCTGAAGGGGATCATTAAGGGTGTTGATTTTTGTTTTAACTCCACTTGTTTCCTAGCTGCATCCTATTTCCATAGATGAAATCAGTGCTTTTTCCCCTTTGAAGAAGGCTGTCCACCTGCCTCTTGCAGGCAGCTGAGCATGGCACTGTGCTGCAGGAATGTTCTCTAATAAAGTTAAAAAAAATGCTGCTGTTCTGAACAAGATGTGTTCTCAGGTAAATGCCATTAGTTTCTGCAGATGCTGAGGCCTCTGCTTTCTCTGGATTTGTGGCCCTTTTGCCTGTTGGTGACAAGCCTGTGGACATGACCCGGGGGGACAGACAGGGCTGTGCTCATGTTGCCCCAGGGCACCTCTGGCGCTGAGCTGGCCTGGGGGAGCTTCTGAGCTGCAGCCAAGGCATGTGGACATGTACACTTTTGCTATGGGTTGGGGGACCTGGGTCACCTGAACTGTTGGAGAAGAGAAGAGAGGACAGGGCTTGAAGATAATACAGACCCTGGAAGTAAAGGCAAAACAAAATTAGGACTGCATTCAGAGCTGCTGACCCGCACCTTCATCACCATGCTGCAGATGAGATTTCCCTTCAGGAAAGGAAAGTTGCTCTCCGGTAAAAGCTATGAATAAAACTTCCTTTCTGAAATGCCTTGATAGGTCTGTGACTGAGGGGCTGTTAGGACGTCTTGAGACAAAGAATGCTTGAAGAGATATTGGTGGAAGTCTGCAATGGGAGAATGCCAGAGATTGCTCTCAGAGATTGAGCTCTGTTTGTCTGAAGTCATCTCTGGGCACTGTCCTTGGCAGTGGTTGTGTGGGGATCTTGGGAGCGCATGTAGGTTTTGGAGAGAGGGAAAGGTGGAGGCAAGTCTGAGTGTGTTCCCAGGGGAAAGATGGGGTAGCCCCTGACTGTGCCATGTGCCTTACAGGTTTTGGGGGCTGTTTCACGGTTTCCAGTGAACTGAATCAAAGAAGTTTGGAATAGAATCAAAGTAGTTTGGAAAAGATCAATTGCGCCCAACTATAAACACAACATGGCCAAGGCCACCACTCAACCATGTCCCCATGTGCTAAAGCCACATGTCTTTTAAATCCCTCCAGGGATGGTAACTCCAGCACTGCCCTGAGCAGCCTGTGCTAGTGCTTGACAACCCTGTTGGTGAAGAAATTTTCCTTAATCTGTAACCTAAACTTCCCCTGGTGCAATTTGGGGCCATTTGTTCATATCCTGGTACTTGGTCAAAGAGTCTACCTTGATCCACACTCAAGTCAGGGATCTGTAGAGTGTGAGAAGGTCCTCCCTGAGCCTCCATTTCTCCAGGCTGATCTCCCCCAGCTTACTCAGCCACTCCTCATCAGACTTCTGCTCCAGATCCTTCCCCAGCTCTGCTGCCCTTCTCTGAATTTGTTTCCTGAACAGAGGTCCCTGACTCAAAGTTCTGAAGGTCTTTCTTGTTACAAGGGGCCCAACCACTGAATCCAAGCTCCATCCCCCTGCATCATTCCCCCCAAAGTGGTCATCCTTTTGGGACCTTGAGAACTGGTCCTGTTTGACTGACCCTCACCGGTGTTACATTACAAGGAGGAACACCTTTTTGTCAGGTATTTTGGTAATCAATGGAATTACATTGGGGATTTAGCCTTTTTTGGGGATGCACTGCAAAAACCAGATGGAGTTTGAGATGTGAGAGCCCACCAGCAGAGTCTCCTTAAAGGCGAGGAGAACGTAAATTGAGAGCAGCTTGAATGGTGCAGATGCATCCCCTTTCCTGCTCTTGGGATACATAACCTGTGGACACAGTCCCCTTTGCTTGTTAACACATGCTATGTTTTCAGCTTGCTGGCTGTGGAGACTGACTGATTTGTGGGCCAGTCTAATTTACAGCTCCTTTCCACAAGATATGTTTTAATGTAATTCAGTCTTAGGTGGTGGTGTTGCTCTTTGTGATGAAGCTCCTCTGTGCAGCTGGAATAATCCTTGTCTAGCTCTCACTGTTCTGCAGTGCAAATCTGTGCAGTGCCTCAGGCAGGCTCTTTTAAAGGTTTCAACAAGAATGGTGTTTTTGAGAAAGAGGTTACAGATTTTTGATCTTTTACACGTCCTTGTAAAAATTCAGCCAGCCTCAGCACACCATCAGCCTCTGAAAACAAACATTTGATTTTTAAAAGTTGTTTTTGTTGCTCTACTCTATTCCCTTTGCACCTGAATGAAGAAGGGCATGAGCCTGACACCATGGTAAAGGTTTGGATTTTTCAGGTTTTGTTTTGGTTTTTTGGTGGGTTTTTTTTTTTTGTTTTTTTCCCCCCCTTGGTTTGGTTTTTTTCCTCTTTGGGAATTTTCTTCCATTTGTTGCCTAAGAGATGATAACGAGGATACTTAGGAAAGACAAAAGAAGTGGCCAGGATGGCGGGGGAGGGGTGCAGCTGGCTGTAGGGCTTTCTTTTGGGATGGGCGGAGACACCGGTGAGGGGCTGGGCTGGGCTCAGCCCCGCTCGCTCTCGCCCTTGGGCTCAGAGGTGACATGGGCAGGCTGCTGTCCTGGGGAGAATTGCTGCCAGCGGGGAGTTCTGTCCTGCGCTGCTTTCTGCTCACCGGGGCTGAGCTTCAGCTGCTGAACTGGGACCTTTCCAACACCCGACCTCAAGGGGAAGGGGACCCCAGCCCCCTCCCCATTCCTGGAGGGAGCGTCCGTGGCTGCGTGCAGCAGCTGCCTGCGGGAGCCCGCCTGCCTCTGCCCAGCCCCGCTGCTTTCTGCTGCTGTTCCGCTGCTCCGGCCTTCTATGCTACGCTTTAACCCGAGAGCTCGAGCCTGCCGGGGCCCCTGCTGCTTCTGCCCCCGCTTGGGGCTTAGTGCTTCCCTTCGATTTGACACCTCCGGGGCTCTGCTCGCCTCTGCCGTTCCAGCTGCTTCCAAGCTTCCTGCTGCAGTCCGTTTCCCCAGCCAGAGGTGCAGCAGGACCGGCCGTCCCTGAGGGTTCCAAAGGCAGCCCCTTCTCCATCCCTTCCACCCTCGCCCACCATTGCCGTGCGCAGAGAGGCGGCCGAGCTCCCACCACAGCGCCCCCTGCAGCCCCGGGGGAATCATCGCCCCGCCCTGCCCGGCCGGGAGCCAGCAGCGCCCCTGCTGGCTGTGCCCGGAACTGCACCGCAGGGGAAGGTCCCTGCAGCCGGGACCAGGCCGGCCCTGGGGCTCTGCGTCTGCTGGTCGGTGCTGCCGGGCTTGGTGTTGGCTTGCCTTGTTATACACACACACGCTAGTAAGGACCTGCTATTCCTTTTCTGGTATCTTTGCCTGAAAGTTCCATCGTTTCAAAGTTATAATAATTCAGAGGGAAGGGGGTCATATTCTGCATTCCAAGGGAGATTCCCACCTTCCTTGACAGACACCTGTCTTTCAAACCACAGGCTTTGTGTTGCTCTAAATGGAGAAATGTCTTTCTCTGTCTCTAGCCTTCCTTTTCTTGAGAATGGGTAGACATGGCCCTGAAGCCATGCAGGCAGACCTGAAACTTTTTCTAGCTTGGGTCTCCTACCATTTCCTTCTGGTAGCCCCTTCCTGGCTCTGCCTGCAGCTCCAGGCTTTCCCTCAAACCTAGCTCTTTCTTTCTGGGGAAGCTCTAGAGAAGGCTGCTGAGCCATTTTTCAGACCAAAGGTTTCTCTAAGCCCCAGTCTTTTTGCAGGCCCCCACTTTGCTTTGGCAGCCCATTGCCATCCCTGTTTCAGTTGTATGTCAAGGCTTCTTCTGTCCATCAGTGTTACACTGAACCTAATTTTATACCTGAACCTTTTGACAAGAACTGCTATACAAAAGGTGATTCCCAGACGAGGGCTTCTGACAAACTAAAATAATCTTTGGTGTACCATTTCTAGCCCTGTTCCAAATGCAACCCTAAGCTTTCACTTTCTGTCAGTCTCAGCTGTAGTTCTTGCTTTCCATCTGAGCCTTAGAGCTGGAAATCCAGGTAGAGTTCTTCCAGCCCATGGATCTTGGCAGCCCCCACTAGGTTTTGGCAGCCCTTTTCCTGCCACAGTCCAAGTACAGCTTTAGGCTTTGTCCCTCTCACAGCACTAACCCTAATCCTGGCACTGGCTCTCATATTTCCACAGAGCAATTGAAAAGGCCCCACAACCATTGCCTGGATGAAAACTGACCCAGCCCAGCTGTCTTGCCAGCTCCTCTTTGGCTTTTGAAGCCTGGCTCAGCTGTAAGCTTTGGCTTTTACTCAGGCTTCTTATTTTTTGTGAAGAACTGCAGGGAAGACTCCGAGCCCATGGGTCACACCAAAGCTTTTGCTCATCCTGGGACTCTGAGCTGCTCTTGCTTGAGTTTGGCAGCCCCTTTCCAGCTTTGCTCCAGCAGTAACAGTGTGCATTCTGCTTCTGAGCCTGACCCTATGCTTGCCTGTGGACTGTGAGGAAGGGATATAAGGAAGGGTCCACAGCCATTTCCTGGCAAAAGGTGATCCACATGGATCTCTTGGCAGCCCCTCTCCCCAGATGCCATGTAACCTGTCCTTTCAGTCCAAACCCTGACCTGAGCTATTTTCCAGCTGAGCTGTAGGGAACCTTCTAAAACATTTCCTGGGCTGGCCTCTTTATATTTTGCCATCCCTTTCCAGCCCCACATGAGTGCTAGACTCTGGACCCTTATGGTGGTTTTCCAGCAGAGCCTTAGCTAAGCTCCCCAGCCTTTTTCCTCATGAAGGCTTGTTCCCAGGTAAGGCCTTATTCAAGTCCTTCTTTGCATAGGTGAGCTCTGCTGCCTCTGCATTTCTGGGTTTTCTTTTTCTTAGCCATAGCCCTGATTTTCCTGAGAAGCTGTAGAGAAGTTTTCTACCAATTGCCTGGACCAGTGTTTCCTCTCAGCACAGCATTCTTGGAAGCTGCCATGTTCTTTTGCAGCCCTGCTCCAGCTCCAGCTCTGGACTTTGTCATTATCCCAACCCTAGTCTTATTGCCAAGGTCATTCTTCAGGAAGGTGTCTGCAAACTCAGGTCTTTAGCAGCCCCTACTTTCTTCTAGTGGGCCCTTTCTGGCCCCTCTCAAGCTATGAATTTTGGCTTTCCTTCAGCCCTAATCCTAATTTCACATCTGAAGCCCAGCCAAGGGCTGCCAGGGGAGGAGGGGAAGTTTCTCTCAGGCCAGGTGTTCTCTGCCATCACAGTGCTGTTACAGCCCCACTCCCACAGCTGTCCTGTGCACATGGAGTAGCTGTTCCTCGAGCTTGCCAGATGCAAAACAGAATTGAGCTGGGGTTTCTGAAAATTTTATTTCTGCATATTTCTGTGATTTTTTTGGGTTTTATTTTTGTTTTTGTTTTTTTTTTTTTTTTTTTTGACAGAAAACTGCTGTTTCAAAGTCAGACAGGGATTGGGCAACATTAACTCACTTTTCCCCTTCCTTCTTGTTTGCTTCATGGGGATGCCAGGCAGCCATGCCTTTTGTCAGCAGGACTGTTGAAGGATGTTAGCACACACTGGCTGCTCTGTCCCAGTTTTGCATCCAAGCTTCAGATTTGGATTCTGGCATTGCTACTTGCATGCAGCATTGGTGGGCAGGATTATTCCTGTGGAAGAGCTGCCTACAGAAGTTCAGTTAATAGTGCTTGTTAAACCTTCACTGGGGTATTTTAATTTTGAGTGTTTCCATCAGTGTCCTTTAAATATCCTCCTGAGATGTCAGATGGTGTGGTTGAAACACTGCAAAATCCATGGGCACCCCAGACATCAGGCTTCTGGAGAAAGGGAGAGGTGCTGCTTTGAGAGGTGGGCAGCAGATGCTTCTGCTGCTTCCCTGGCGTGGAGGCAGTAGAGTCTGGAGCTGATGTTTTGTGCTGCCATAAGCAACTTCCTTATGGACACAAATAGTTTTTCAGCCTGTAAAACAGTTTTAGGGATCTTATGTGGCTTTTAAAGGTACCCTGTGAAGATTTGATGGAAAAGGAGCCAAGAGCACATTGCTGAGTGCCTGTGGTGAGGGGTATGAGCTCGGATGCAGGCTGCCCCTCGGAGCCTTGGCCAGCAGTGCTGCGTGCCCCCTGCACCAGGGCTGCACCTGCTCCCTGCTGCTCTGCAAGGAGGGGTGGCACAAGTCAGGACTGAGCCTTAGGTGGAGAATTTGTGTATTTTATATTTTCCTATAAAAACTGCAATCTGGAAAATTGTTTCAAAAAAGCAAGTCTGAGGTTTAAACTTCTTGGAAACATTTTCCTTTCCTTGGGATAAGCAACAAAGAGAGTGTAGAACAAGCTGTCAGGCCGTCCTCCCCCGAGGCTGGGTGGCCAGCACCCTCCCTCCCCTGGCCCAACAGTGCTCCCAGAAAACTCAAAGTAGTAGGTATTTCCTATCCTCAGGGCAATTATTTGATCCTCTGCAGCTGATCTGAGCTATTCTCAGAGCTAAGAGCTGGCCTGGGCAGGGTCCTGGGTTGGGGGACCCAGGCTGGGTTCTGGAAGGAGCTCTGTTAGCAGCCCTCAATGCAGGGCTGGCTGGGGTGCATACTCTCCTGCAGTTCATGTCCCCACCTGTGCAGGTTCACTTGCGGTGCCATTCCCCAAATGATCTGGATCTGGGCAACCTTCACACAGAGCTCACTGTTATTGTCACATAAGGTGATAAATATTAGAAATTATTTATTCTTCTGTGGTAATTTAAACACTGACAGTTTTGGATGCAGTTGTTGGGCTGACACGTTAATGTTTGTATAGGAGCTTTGTGTAGCTGGACCTGTTCCATCAAGATTTCCTTCTGGTTGCTCTCAGCCTGCAGGCAAGGAGGTGTGTGTTGCAGCATCTTCCCAGCTAGACTGAAGTAGCAAAACAATGAATGCTACTTGCTGTGGTTACAGATTGATAACTATGTTGTATGTAAATTTAATCAATATTAGAGAGTGTTGTTTGGAATTCCGTTGTCTTTAACATTTCAAAACCTGGCCAAGAATATGCATATCACATTAAATCAGGGGATTTCTTTGAGCTGTGGATTTGAGACTGCTGTGGGATGTGTCTGTGGTTCTCTGAGATCTGTTTGTGGGCCAAGGGGGATCCTGAAGAGCTGTTGTTTCCATGCTGTGACAAGTTGCAGGCATGATAGCATTGTAACTATTTTTGCAAACCACATGCTAGGATTTCTTGGTGTCCTGTGGCAGTTTGTCTTGGATTTCCTGCTTCCAGCACTGTGACTTTACAATGCTTTTTACACGCTCATGGTCACAGCAGCATTGGGAGTTTCTCTGTGGACCTTACATGCCATAGCAGTGACTGTGTGGGACACGCTGGAGTGGGTGCACATGGGGACACTGGGACCTGCTCAGAGGGTGGTGCCACAGATGCCTCTCACCCAGCCTGCTGTGGCCCAAGGACTTCTCAGATCAGATGGTAACACTGATGTTTCAGACATGTTCAGCTCTTGAGGCAAATGTGGGCCTGAGAGCAAAGTGTGCTGGGTTGGCCTGGTGCTGTGCTAACACTGGTAGATAGTCAGACTCACAGAGGGATGGTGAAACGTTCTTCTGAGCTGGTCCTTGCTCTGGGCCGGCAGTGTGGCCAGGGATATGCTTCCAGAGGCTTGTTAAAAAGCCAGGGATACTTCCTCACTGGGAGAGCACAATTGGAGAAAAGAGGCTGAAAGTTGTTTTTGGTAGGGCTTGGTGTACCTCCTCTTGGCAATGTGCTCTGAAATGAGGTGTAGTGGGTCCCAGCATCCCTCCTGCTGGACAATCTGATCTGGTGAGGAGCTCTTCCCTAGGGTACCGATTACTCTGAGCCTTCCCCAGCCTCCTGAATTTGCCCCATTTGCTCAGTCATGCCAGCCCTTGCAAGCACTGGATGTGCTGGTCACTCCAAGCAGTTTTGTTTTGGATTTTCCTGAGAATTGAATGCAGAAAAGGGTGAGTGCTGTGCTTTTTCCACCTTCAGCCCTCTCTGACCTCAGGTTGGCCTTCCTGAAAGCCCAACCCTTGGTATGCAGAGCAGCAGGAGAGCCAGGATCCATCATATGCAGCATTCCTGCTGCTTTTGCACCATGGGGCTGCCTGTCTGCTCATTTTAGCCCCCTGTACAGGATAGAAATAAACATTCAATATAAAATAGTATAAGGACAGGAACAAGGTAGATGTAGAAAGCCAGGCTTCCTGTTCCAGCACTGTCCTTCATGGGAGCTCGGGACAGAGCTGGGAGAGGAGGCTCTCGGAAGCACAGAGGAGCAGGACCGTGCTGTGTGACATATGGACAGCCCCAGTAGGAGCTTTGGTGTTGAATGGTGCCATAGCTTGGCTGTTGGAAGATGTCTGAGTAGAAGAATCATGAACTGAGGCTGGGGTGTCACCTGGGCAGCGAATTTCAAGGGAACATGGTGGTTGAGAACAATGGACGAAGGTGTGAGGAGAACTGCAGCTCATGTGAGCTGGTCTCTTTGAGGAGGTTTGATGCTGTCAAGGTATTGTCTAAGCACCTCTTGCTTCATTTCTATGCTTCAGAGCTTTATAGGAGCCAGGAAGGATGTGTTGCCTGTGTAGCTGTCAAATCCTTGCCTGGCGTGTGTGAGGCTGTGTTTGCAGGAGTGTACACTGCTGTGGGTTGCTAAAGGAACCCGTGGGACACCCAGGACAGTGATAGCAAGGGGCAGGTGTCAGGGCAGAGCAGGACCCTCTAGGAGCAAGTGAGTCCTACCAGTCATGAGTCGTGCTTGCCAGGATCCTGCACTTGGGGTGTGCATTAGTACCTGTTCGATGTGCTCTGAACTGAATTATTCAGCTACTCCTTGGGTGCCATACATTTGATGCCTGCTCCCACCATGTGCAGAAGGGTGCTCAGAACATCTCTTGGCTTGGCTTCATCTTAGTGCTCTCGTTGTGCTGGGTGACTGTTGGAGCACAAGTTTCCTGGTCTAGTAGTGGTGTAGCAGCTACACGTGCAAATGGAGTCCTTGGTACTATGCTTGTGTTGCCCAGCATATGCTGGGCACAGTCGGGTTGCACTTGAGATCAAGTGCACAAGTTTTGTTTGCTCAAAGCTAGATTTTCAGCAGGTGGTGTTGAGCAAGCAGGAAATTGGATACTTTGGTGTAGAGACATGTTGTATGGTGCAAAGTCTGGAAATAGCATCCACCTCTCCTTCTGGCATGCAGCAGGATGTAGGCAATGGCAGTCTGTCTTTCCATCAGGTGTGATCTTGAAAAGCATCCTCAGCAGTGGCCCATCTGTGATGGCTTTGTCCGGGACAGTCCTTGGGGCTGCTCACAGCTGTCTGTGACAGTTCCAGAAGGCAGTGCTACCTCCCAAGTGCTGTGGCTTCCAAATATTGTTTTCCTTCATCTCTGATTTGTGTGGATGGGTTAATATCATGTAGGGGTGCTGGGCAGCACACCCTGGCTGATGCTCTGCACTCCCAAGGCTCCAGCTTGGATGCTCTGTAAGCACTGTAGCTAAGCCAGGCTGAGAGGAGTAGTTTGCACATGCCTTTGGGTATATATCCCTGTTACCCTGTTATCTCTGTTACCGCTCTAGAGCTTTATTCCTTTTTCTTCATATGTTGACCTCCTCTCCCAGACTTGGCAAGTGTGTTTCTGCAATGCCTGTTAAAAGTTCTTCTCAAGCCCTGGAGATCTTGTCCCTTTACAGGCTGACTAGTCAGAGCCACTGTGGCTTCTCTGTGCCTTTGCTCTTAGCTGATTTTCAGTGCCCGTTTTTCTCTGAAGATCATATTGAGAAGATCTCCCATTTCTGAAGGAAAACAGAGGTGAACCACTCTGCAGGAGGTGTGCTGGATGGAGTTGTGTGTACAAATGAGACAGATCTCACCTTCCAGGGAGCTGTGGTTGCTTTCACAGAGTGCTCGTGGTACTGGTGTTGGGGCTGCATGGCTGCATGGCTGGAGTACTGTGCATGTCCAGAGGATACTGGGAGTACATGTGAGTGAGCCTCAGCCTTTGATCGGGGAAAATCAGTCCTCCAGCTGCAGAGGAGACTTTGGCCACTCATATGGGAAGGCTGGTAGAAGAGGGAGAACAAATTATCAATGCTTAGTTTTGGATTGGTGTTGGATCAGTTGTGGAATTAATGATGGTGTTCTTGGCTTCTGCACATTGGCTTCTACACATTGGCTTCAGTCATCCTGCGATTCCTGGAGGAGCCCAGGCAAGAGCAAAAGGAAATAATGGCATGATGTGGACTCAGTCTGGTGTCAGGATGGCTTGTGCTTTCAGAACAATAAAAATAAATTCAAGAGAGGAGGATAGTAACCTAATGTGCCTCAAATTGTATAACTGAAAATGTAATTGCTAGCAGCAGATGCTGTGTAGAGGCTGTGCCACAGCAGCTTGGGCTGGTCACAGAGAAGGACAAAGCACAGCTTTCAGCACTGCTCTGCTTGTCTCTTGAAATGTGACAAGACAGTTCCTAGTGTCTGGTCAGCCTGCCAGTGTGTGCAATGTCAGTGTGCTCACTGCGTGTGCATGGTGCCTGGCACTAGGGGCTTGCTGAGGAGGTTGTGCCATGACCTCATGGAGGACTTGTCCTTGGCTGCTGAAAGTGCTTGATGCCTGCCTGGTGCAGGGTGTTGCTGGCTGGCAGCATGGGGGTAGGGCACACATCAGTTAAAAGGTGTAAAAAAAACATAAAAACTTGAGCATGGAGAATGAAAACTCCCCACTTGTGACTGTGGCCGTAAACCTGCAGCGCTTGCATGATGTGCTGGTGAGAACATGTTGATCTCTGTATGAAAACCATAAACTTATTTAGAAAATTGGACTGTCTCATTTGAGATTAGAGTTCCTCTTTAATCTGCAAATTCTTAATTAGTATGGAATTAGCTTGTTATGTGGGGTTCTTTGTGCATATATATCTGCATAGCAGTGTGGTGGTGCTCCTTAGCAGGTGTGTGCTTCCCTTTAGGATGATGGACAAGTTCCTGGCTCTGAGGCCAGGCAGGATGCTCTGGATGCAGCAGGCAAAAGCAGACCAGCAGGAGACAGACATGATTGTGTCCCTTTTCTTCTGTCCTGCTTGTCCCCTAGGAGATGATGGGAAGAGATGCTTGCTCCACAGGATTATCACAGAATTGCAGAATATTCTGAGTTGGAAGGAACCCACAAGGATCATTGTGTCCAGCCCTTAAATGAATGGCCTGGATGGGGACTCAAACCTTGGCATTATTAACACCATGCTTCAACCAAGTGAGCATTATGCATAGTATGGTGTGTTACATGCCGCAGGTTCCCTGGTGTCTGGGGTCACAGCTGGCTGCAGTGACTCTGGCCCCTGGCAGTACAGTTCAAAGAAGCCTTCCACACACTGGAATGGCATGTCACCCTGGGAGCTGGAGCAGGGCCCCCGAGGAGCTGGGGTGCTGCCATCCTCTCGGGGTGCCCTCTCTGCGGCCAGCTCTATATGCAGACAAGAGGCCAAGGGCTTTCTCCTGACACCTGTGGGGCTTTGGAGGGCCTCTTCTTGCATTTGGAAGACTTTGCACATGGTCAGAGTGGATTTTCTGGTTAGAATCATTGAATCATCCAAGTTGGAAGAGATCTTTAAGATCATCAAGTCCAATGGTCCACCCAGCACTACCACTGCAACCCCTAAATGATATCACCTAGTGCCCAATCTAGCCCCTTTCTAAATACTTTGGGATGGTGACTCCACCTCCCTGGCAACTTATTCTGGTTCCTGACCACTCTTAACAGTGAAAAATTTTCTTCTGATATCTAACCTGAATTTCCCCTGTCTCAACTTAAGGTCATTTTTTACTCTTGTTCTCTCACTGCAGGCACAGCAAAAGAGACCAGCCCCCACCTCACTACAACCTCCTGTCAGAGACTTGGAGGCAACTATGAGTTCCTCCTCTGAGCCTTTTCTTTTCAAGACTGAACAAACCCAGCTCCCTCAGCCGTTCCTGCTAAAACATTTTTTGTAGACCCCTCACAAGCCATGTTGCCCTTTGCTGGACATGGTCCAGGAGCAAAATGTCCTTTTGTCCCCTTTTGAAGTGAGGGACCCAAAATTGAACATAGTAGTCAAGGTGCCTCACCAGTCCCAAGTGCAGGGGATTGGTCACTTCCCTAGTCTTGCTGGCAGTACTAGTCTTGCCATTGGCCTCCTTGGTTACCTGGGCACACTGCTGGCACCCCCAAGTCCCTTTCTGCCAAATGGTTTTCAAGCCACTCCTCCCCCGGCCTGGAGCTGCAGGGAATTGCTGTGACCCGGGTGTAGGACCTGACACTTCACCTTCCTGAACCTCACACAGTTGTCCTCAGCCTGTTGATTGGGTCTGTCCAGGTGTTTCTGTAGAGCCTTCCTACCCTTGAGCAGACTAAGCAGATCTTGAGGTTAAACTGTCTCCTCTGGATCTGATATACCAGCCTTATTTTCTCTAGAGAGATGGCTCTAGTTCTGTGGAAATACAGGGGTATACGGTGGATACTGGCACAGCACCTAGCACCCACAGAAGCCGCTTGCTCACCCTCTCCTGCTTCAGCTGGGCAAAAGAGAGAAAAAAATAATGAAGGGTTCATGAGTTAAGGACCATGAGAAATACTTCAAGGGCAAAACAGGCTCAACTTAAAGTTGCAAAGTGAATTTATTACTAACAGAGTCAGAGTAGGATAATGAGAAGTAAAATAAGCCCTTAAAACACCTTTTCTTCCCCCAACCCCTCCCTCCTTCCCACCAACAGTGCAGGGAAACAGCATGTGGGGGTTTGGTCAGTTCATCACTCAAGGTTTTCTTCTACTTCTCCAGGAGAGAAGTTGCTCCCATGTGACACCGTGGGGTCCCTCCCACAGGAGACAGTTCTCTGTGAACTTCTCCAGCGTGGCTTACCAATCTCAGGAGCAGCAGTCTGCCCAAAACTGCTGCAACGTGAGCCCCTCCCACGGGCACACAGTCCTCCCAAAACTGCTGCAGCGTGGATCACTCATGCACGGGGTGCAGTCCTCCAAGGACAGGCTGCTCCAGCCTGGAAGCAAGGGCCCTCTCTCTCCACCGGGTCTCCCACTGGATCACAGCCTCCTCCAGGCATCCACCGGCTCGAGTGTGAGCATCTCCCCCCATGGGCTGCGGCTGCATCTCTGCATCCCCTGGGAATCCGTGTGGGCTGCAGGGGCACAGCTGCTTCACCGTGGTCCTCACCACAGCCTGCAGAGGAACCTTGGCTCTGGCACCTGGAGCACCTCCTCCCCCTCCTTCTCCACTGACCTTGGTGTCACCATGTTATGTCCCTCACATGTTCTCACCTCTTCCTCTTCTGGGACTGAAAGAAAAAACTGCACCTTGGTTTTGATTTTCTTCTTAAATCTGTTATCACAGAGGCATTACCAACCTCTCAAATTAGGCCAGCTTTGGCCGGTAACATGTCCATCTTCAGAGCCACCAGGGATTGGCTCTGCCAGACATGGTGGAAGCTTCCAGCAGTTTCTGGCACCCCTGCTACCTAAAACCAGGCCATGCAAAACCAATACACCTGGGAAGAAGAATGTCAGGCTACAGGCAGAGGCTGCTTTTGCAGTGGGGGCCTGGCTCTCCTTTCTTCTGGAGAGCCCAGGAACATCCCTGTCCCTCACAGCTACTCTTAGGAGCACTGGATGTGGGGCAGAGCCAGCTGCCTGCTCCCTATCCTGGTGAAGAAGCTGTGCTTGGTCTCTGCCGCTGCTGCTGAGGCTCATGAAGCAAAGCTAAAGGTCATTCCTCTGGGCAGCTGGCTCCTGGCACTGGCTGCTCCTCCCTGCCCAGAGCCTTTGTCTTGCCAGCCCAGTGCCACCTCTTTGAGATCCTGCCCTACCTGAGTACTGGGTGCCTGGGAAGGAACAGGTGGGGTGGTGCTAGAACAGCAGCCCACGGGAGCAGGGGCCAGGGCTGTGTGACAGCACCAGGGCTGGTGGCAGCAGGGTCCTGCAGCCCTTTGCTGGGCTCTGGAGGCAGCAGAGCTGAGCCACTCACTGCAGCACCAAATGTCTGGGCGTCCTCCAGCCCTCATTCAACTGCTGCAGCTGCCTGAGTTAACCCTGTTCAAAAGGCAATGAGCATGCTGGGCCCTAGGCCACTCAATGTGTGTGGTGCACAATATATGGTTTTTTATTTGATTCTTTATTAAAAAAAAATTAAAAGCACCCTGAAAACCTAGAGTTGAGTGATAGGCCTGTTGTGGGCCATGCAATGAGAGACTTCCAGCCTGGGCTAGCCCTATTATGAAGAACTTGTAGCAAGGCATTTATCTTGACCTTATCTTGCCAGAAGTTTTGCTGCTGTGCAGACAATGTGTGAGCCTTTCTCCTTCCCTGGCATCTCTTGGGTCTCATTGAAACCTCCTGTGTGCTCCATGTGGGACCTTGGGTCTGCTGGATAGGAGCAGAGGGCTACAGATGCCCCCAGTCTGTCTGGGCTGGCAGTGGCCCTTCCCCAGGCCTTGAAGGTGGACAAAGCTGCACTGGTGAGACTCAGTGGTTCCCAGAGGGGTGCAGATGGATGCTACCAGTGTCCTGCTTTCCTGCTATGGGAGAGTCCTGTGCTGCTGGATTCTGTCCTGGTGCTGTCCCTGCAGCTGGAGACATGCACACGCACCTTAGAGTTGTAATGCTAAGTGCCAGGGCTCAGCCTACAGCCTGGAAGTTGTTGAGTGGTGCAAGTTCTGCTCTGGCTCTGGGAGCAGCAGGTTGGCAGGCCTGCAAAAACCCTTGGGGTGTGCCAGGTACTTAAGTGTCATGGAGTGTTTCTTTGGGGCAGGGCAGTAGGGGGGAGACCTCATTGAGCACAGGAGGCATCCCATGCCTTGCCACAGTTCTGAGGGAATTGACAGCCTTTTGATGATGGAATGAAAACATAGAGCAGGAAGAGAGTGCTAATTCTCACAAGAGCTGGAGTGCCCCAGATCCATCTTCTGGGTTACTCCAGCAGAAAATTGATTGAGCAGTCAAACAGGCTCCCCAGGGAAGTGGTCACAGCACCAAGCCCATTCGATTTCAAGAAGTGTTTGAACAATGCTTTCAGGCACATGACAGGATTCTTAGGGCGACATGTGCAGGGCCACAAGTTGGACTTGATGATCCTGATGGGTCCGATCCAACTCAGCATATTCTATGATTTGGTGTTTTTAAAACCTGTGAGGAGAGGGCTGGGAAGTGAGAGCTGGGGTAGGAGCATCGCAGTTGGGTGGGTGATGGCAGGGCCTGCTGGGGGCCAAGATGAGGCAGGTGGGGGAAGACCAGTGTGCTCATGTGCTCCTGGCAAGGAGGGGTAAGCTGAGCACCTTGGAGCCTTCTGCAGCACAGAGACCACTGTGAAAAATGAACCAAACCCAGGTCTCCTACACATCTGGCTATTTGGGATGGGACTGGTCCCTGTTGGAGCCCAGCATGATTGTTCTGAGCTGTTGCACTCACTTGGTCTGAAATCTCTATGTGGTCCTTCCTGGAAAGCAGCTCTATTGCAGCTGCATGTGTCTTCTATCTTGATCTAGTACTGTATTTTCTGGGCCCTCCTTGAACACATCTGCAGCAGTACAGGAGGGACTGTACAGGACAGGCTTAGTGTCTTGGTTTTGAGACAAATTTCAGGAGAAAACACCCTGGAATGAGCATTTCCTCTGAAGAGAAAGGGCTTCAGTAACATCCTTTTCTTCGGCCGGTAAGAGAAATGGATACTAGGTGGTGAAACTGAAAAAAAAGGGTTATTAACAAAAAAAAAAAAAAAGGGTTGCCTGCAAGGCACAGAAAAAGAAAGAAAAACAAAGTTGATTAAATGCTAGATATTGAAATTGTGGAACCCTACCCTGCCCTGCCCCCCCTCCCCTCCCCCCCCCCCCCCCCCCCAAAACCCCGGCCCGGCCTTGTCCCTGCTGCAGGCACCTTCCCCTGCGGTGCAGTTCCGGGCACAGCCAGCAGGGGCGCTGCTGGCTCCCGGCAGGGCGGGGCGCTGATTCCCCCGGGGCTGCAGGGGGCGCTGTGGCGCGAGCTCGGCTGCCTCTCTGCGCACGGCAATGGTGGGCGAGGGTGGAATGGATGGAGAAGGGGCTGCCTTTGGAACCCTCAGGGACAGCCGGTCCCACTGCACTTTTGGCTGGTGACAAAAGGAGCTGTAGCAGGAACTTCTGCGCAGCAGCTGGAACGGCAGGGTGGGCACACCCAGAGGTAGCACGCAAGAGGTAGCAGAAGCTCTGCAGCTGTAGCTGGACTGCGAGACCTCCTGGGGGTGAAAAGTGTAGCAAAAAGCCCAGAGCAGGGGCAGGGGCGGGGTGTGCTGGACAGCAGCAGCCTGGCTCCAGAGCAGGCCAAGAGAGAGTCTCTGCAGGATTTTTCACCAGCACTGGCTGGTCTCTAGGTCTGGACTGTGCAGGGGGGAAGCAAGGGTATTCCCATGTCCTTGTGCTGCATGTATTGGCTCTGGGCTTCCCACAGCAGAACAGCAGAAAAAGCAAGCTGGCAAGTCCAGTCACAGAGCCAAAGCAAAAAAAAAAAAGAAAAGGATAAAACCAAACCCAATAGAAATAGCAGGATTTTTGGATTTTTGGTCAGAGACACCAGCTGCGTGGTCAGTCCAACAGCTTGTGCGGAAAAGGGAAGAACTGCCCCTCGCCTCGGCCCTGCTCTCTCTGGGAACCCTGGCCTGGCTCCCATTCATGATGATAGTCCTGGAGCCAGGGAGAATGGGGATGGGGCCAGGAGAGCAGCCACGCCTGGGCACAAAACAAAACAAAACAAATCAAAACCCTCCAAAATTATATTGGTTAATAAACCATCTCCATGACACTTTGTAATGAGAAAGATTGTAATCTGTGTCATCCTGTTCACAGATGCCATGAAACTCCTCCCTGCTCATTTCGTGGCGCTGGGTGCCTTTACTTGTTCCCACCTAGCTTGACTTAGATGTAGGCCAGGATGGCCTGGCCTGTGCCCTGCAGCCAGGATCAGAGTTAGCAGCCTTCGCCTCTTCTTTTCAGTATGGTGACATGAGCCATGGACCAGTGTCAGCATGCAGAATTGGTCACCCTGAGCACTGCCAACCTGTAGGACCTGTTGAGTTTTGGCGTTCCTGCCGGTCCCACTGCACTTTTGGCTGGTGACAAAAGGAGCTGCAGCAGGAACTTCTGCGCAGCATCTGGAACGGCAGGGTGGGCACACCCAGAGGTAGCAAGCAAGAGGTAGCAGAAGCTCTGCAGGGGAGGGAGAGACAGTGGGGTATGGGGGGGGTCACTGGGGCTGGCCTGTGGGCTGGCAGTGCCAGCTGTGCCCTTGTTCCAGCGAGTCTGACAGCTCATGCCTCTTGGAATGGGTTTGCGTGGTACCGGGGAAAGGAGAGGCAGGTGTTTGTGGGATTTCTGTCTTAAAAAACTTGTCAAATACTTATGAGGTCTTTGGCACCTGTTGTTCGTACTGTGGAGCGGACAACTGCTGACGGTTGGCTGCCCAAAAAAGCATCTACTGCTGACAGCTCTGTTGAGTGTGCCCTGGCTAGAGCAGCAGTGGGGAGGGCACAGACTACGGCCTCACCCTGT
Source organism: Agelaius phoeniceus (assembly GCF_051311805.1). Classification (NCBI taxonomy): domain Eukaryota; kingdom Metazoa; phylum Chordata; class Aves; order Passeriformes; family Icteridae; genus Agelaius; species Agelaius phoeniceus. The sequence continues at coordinate 985,878 of NC_135281.1, forward strand.
CCCCTTGACTGTCACAGCATGCTGTGAGGAGCTACAGCAATGCCCCATCCACCCAAGACTGACGCTGTTTCTGATGCTGACCCTGCCTGTGGCAGGGCTGCTGCTGGCCTTCCTGCCACCACAACACTGGAGGGAGGGAGGCAGTGAAGCCAGCTTTCTCCTGCATCTGGCAGTGTCCAACCTATGCCCAGTCCCCAGGGAAATCAGGCCTGGGCAGGTGTGTGTCAGCTCACCATCTTGCCAGGTCCTAAGAGTGCATGAAGCCCGGGAGGGGCTGCTGGGGGCTCTTCCTCTGTGTTTGGGTTTAGCTGCTCTGGCATTGCCTGGGAGCTGTGGCCATTGCAGACACAGGCTGAAAAGTTCTGCTGGCCGAGCTGGACCGCAGCCACTGTTGCAGAGAGCCTAAGGGAACACTCTGTTTGCCCCAGAGAGCTGGGGCAAAGGTGTTGCAGTTTTGGAGACAGGCGCGCGACAGAACACACCAAAGTTCATGTGACAGCAGCCAAAGTTTATTGTTTGGCGCCTCCTTTTATAGGGGCTTCAAATTTCCTGTGCCTACACACCTGATTGGTTGGGATCTTAACACCACCCAGCTCACTGCCGATGATATGTCTGCATTTGTAATTAAGTGGGATTTGCTGGGGTGCCCTGTTTGAATTTGAATCCGACCTATCATTATCATACCCGAGGACTCGTTTACCTCTATTTTCTAACAAACTTAGGCTGGTCGAGACGTTATGGCCAATTTATCTGTGCAGCTTCAGACCACCTGTAGCTATCACAGTTCCCCCTTTCTGTTTAAAAATGCAAAGTTCTCTTTGTCATCCTTCTGCAAGTGCCCTTTGCGGACAGGATGACTAGACAGCCTGATGACACAGATGATTCCACCCAACTGGACAAGCTCAGCTCCTCCCAGCTAGGGGTAGCATTCATATCCAGGAGCTATCAAACCAGCAATACAAGTTTTCAAAATGGCCACAGGCTCGGTACTTAGAAGTTACAATTTTACAACTTAACTCTACAAACAGGAAACATTTCAACTTTAGAACCCTGAGAAAACCAACTACCAGGAGAAACAATTTGTCTTCATTCAGGTTTGCAATTCATTCCTTAAATAGTTAATATTCTTAAGTCCTCATATCTTTAAATATATTTACAAACTACAACTTTACACTACAAACAAGAAACAATTCAACTCAAAACCATCTCGATTAAAAGCACACATCCTTCTGCCACTGATGTCTCCCAATGTTTGTCTTGGTGTTCAAGTAAGGTGATGGGTAGATTGTCTTACTATTGTTGATAATCTTCTGCCTCCAACAAGCTGTTGGCTTGCTAGGTTGTGTTATGGCTTGATTGAAAAACATGAGAACACCCAAGACTTTTAAGGGGGAGGTGTACATCCACCCCACACTCCCCCTTTCTTTATTTTTACAACTTAACAGGAATATAATTCAACTAACGAAACACGCACTTTTGAATGAAATTAACAAGGTGAAATTTACAGCTGCCTATATGCTTTGTCATTATCCAGGAGCCCCCTTTTCACAATGGGGACTTGGAGAGCCTTTTCTGGATTAGGCTTCCATGGCTACTTCAAAGGAAAAGGGTCCAACTTCTGCAAAGCCAAAGCAGCTAGTAAAAGTGACCTGCTTTCACTTTTAGCACAGAAACGCCTGGGTTTGTTGGCATGCTTTCCCTGCCAGCCTTGGCCAGAGCCAAGGCCCAGGATGGGAGGGTTTCCCTAACATATTTTAAAAAGAAATCTTTCAATAATAACTTACAGAACAGCTGGCTTTGTCATATATCCTTATCTAAATAACCAATTATATTATAAATAGCCTGTAAATAACTATAACAATGCATATATATATATATCCCCTTTTGAAAGTGCCATGAACAAGCCAACTCAAAACCATCAAAGAAACCATCCCTGTGTCTTGGTTAGGTTTTTCAGGTCACATCCTGGTTTATGATTAAAACTGACACATCCTTGTGTTAGTAATGTCCTTAAAATATTTGATTCTCAAGGTTCTTGAGTAAAGTCACGAGTGAATTGTCACTACAGGGTTCCCACAGATGGTCCATGGTGTATATGTGGAGCCCTTGGACTTCCCCTGCGAAGGCCTATTCACTTGGGTGTGATCTTAGTTTATTATTTGATGGGTATATACAATGGTAACATTATTTAGCTGTATTTGTAGAATCCCTTTGCATAGTCACAAGACCAAAAACATAGTGCAAAATCAGTTGGGTTATCTGTCTCCTTAAATACAGGTAGTTTGCAACATTACAGAACAGAGAGACACCTATGAAGTTGTTTCTTGATGTCAGAGGGAATTAAGTTACTCACACAGCTATTGTACTGAGTTATTAACTGTAAGAGATGACACACTGCAGGTTCCCCAGAAGTCAATTTTAACATAATCCTTGTCATTTGCAGAGGTGGTGAATACAATGCTGGCTTAATTAAATATGGACAATAATATCTGGTAGAAAAGGTTTCAGATCCTGGCTTCAGTCTACCCTAATTAATGGGATCTCATTAGATAAGTGAATATCAAGTGTCCATTTTGGTTTGGGTCTCTGTTTACTTTTAATGCTGCAGTACTTAAAATTGTCAAATCAGCACTTCCATGAGCATTCATTTTGCAAACCTAAATATTGGGTAATAGTTGTAGACTACAACAGTAACATTCCTCTGTATAAATTAAATCATACTTTGAAGAAATTAGTAGCCTAGGAGTTATGTACAAAGAAAATCAACAGTCATTGTTGAAATGAAATGCAAAATGTTACTGCTACTCCTGCTGTCTCAGATACCTTTGAAATAAATTTATCAAGACCCATATAATGTATTTATAGGTTTACAAGTCAAGTTTCAGAAAAATCAAATCATGTCAAAGAAGATTCTGTAAAGCAATGAAAAGCATATGTACATTTTCCTTATAACCTTGGGATTTTACTCTTTAAAGTTGTTAAGTTTCTGTATCAGTCTATTTGCAAGGTAACTGTAATAAATTCAGGTACATTTCCCCTTTGATTACAAATCAAGTATTGCACCTTCAAGGCATATAATCTTAAACCATGGTGCCAGGTATGCTCAGGTCATGTTGTGCTTGTTGTCTCAAACAAGGTGAGCACAAACATAATAAATCCACTAAGACTTGTAAACATGCAACCTGTTATCCAATTGCACAAACACCTTCTCTCCTAAATTAGTACCTCTGTGTTTGGTTTAATGAACTTTGAGTGTTCTTTTGGGGACGTTTAAAAAAGTGTCTTTGAATTCTAAAATGTCATAAATATTAAGAAAGTCTATGTCTCAGTGAAGTTGCCTTATGTCTGATGCAGGAAAGTAGCAGGAGGCTGTCACAAAGGGACTGGCAATACTATATATGCCACCTCTCTTCACTGGGCAATTGGTTGGGTCACTGACAGAGTAAATTGAATTTATAATAAAGGGCAGTACTTCTGAAATACAGGATAACTGTTTATAGAAGGTCCATCACTGGGAAATATTAGATGGTTGAAATTAAAGTATTAAAATATTAGTAATATGGTTGGAATAAAGGCATCACCTTTATTCTTAGCAAGAAAACCTCCTTTAAAGCAACACACTAGTGTCTTCCCCACTAAAACCTCAAACACTGCATTCCAGAGATGATAAGACTGGAATAAATTCTATTTGATCTAATTTTAAACCCGTAATGAATTTTAATCCCCTATGCTGAATATTTGTGTTGTGCAGATAGAAAGAAAAATTCAACAATTTGTGTCTTCTGTGTAATCATCTTATGTTCTGATTCATGATTTTGGAATGCTAAGAATTTTACAAGACCTTTAAGGATAATAACTATAAGAATTGCATAAATATAATAGAAAAGGTCGAATTCAAGAACAAAGCAGTCTTTTCTATTCTGGACTTATTTCAGACTTAAATTCTATGAAAAGTTTTTATACTTCCACAATTTATAGTTTTGGGACTCCGTACTAGGCTATCTTTGCAGGCTGACATTAGTTGCAGGGGACATATGGCACAGTACAAGGATTTAGAAATCTGTGCCTTGGAATTTACTTTGCATGGTATATTTTTTTTTTCTTGAAGGATTATTTATCAAATTAAGGATGACAAAACTAAGTGTTATGTTGCCATTATCCAAAGTTATTACAAAGTATGTCCAGTCAGATACTGGGTTTTATCATCTGTACCTTACATCAGTACTGTGATGAAGGTACAGATGAAGGTGATGAAGTCCAGGTAAATATTACCCTGAATATTGTATGAATATAGTGTATGTATCAGTATGACTCCTTTTTGGAAACAGTTTACTATGAAGAGTCAGAGAAAAACATTGCAAACTTCTAAGCTTTATAATAAAGCTTTCCACTTACAAGTATATTCAATAGGTTTCCTTTTGGTGTTGTCTCAATAGCCTTCTAAGCTTTAGAGCTTTATATTGTCAGTCTGGCTGGTTTACAATAGATTTGATAATTGTCATATAAACTAAAAATAGCCAATAGCCCCCATCCTTGAATAAAATATTTGCACAATTTTAAATGAACAAAACTTAATTTAGATTTGGAAATCCCATGACTGAAACTGTAAGATTTTTGGAAGAGAAAAATAAATACTTTAATGCTTCTTTTTCTTTGGAGGATATAAACAACCTGGAAAATTACTGTGAGTCCTATATGGAAGAGAATTATTAAGTTGAACTATGATCCTTAAATATTACAGAGTTTTCTGCTGAAATTCTAATCCACATTTGAAAAGGAAAGGATCCAGTGCTGCCAGTCATAACATGAGGACTAAATCTGTTGTAGGTATATACAAAAACCATTATTAGGATGGGCACTTGTCTCCATGGCAACCATTTGTCCTGTCTGATTCCTGAAAACCTTACCAAAGGAGCTTTTTAATGTTTCTCAATTCCATGGGTAGACTTTCTGGGTGTGCCCTGGGAGCTGGGCATCCGCACAGCCACGGCTACAGTGGGCTGCGGCAGCTGGATGGCCCCGCCTGCTGCCCCCCTCAGTCTCGGGGTTTCCCCAACATGGTTGTGACCACTCGGCTGTGCTGCTGCCTCTTCTTGCTGCTGCAGGCAGCAGCAATGGGATTGCGGCTGTGGCGGGAGCGGCCTCGGTGCCGGCCGGGATGGAGACCACGGTCGCAGCACTGGCTCGTCAGCAGCAGCTGGCTGGAGCGGCGGATCGGAACTGCACCTTCCCCCCGCGTGGTGGTGGCAGCGCCGCCTCGTCACCGCGAAGGTGCGCTGCACAGAGGGCACGAGAAGGTCGCTGTCTCCCGCCCACCGGGCTCCCCTGGTCCCAGTGCAGTGGCGGCTGTTCAGGGCTCCCCAAGATTGCGTCACTCGGTGCAGCTGGACCCGCCAGGGTCAAATGGAAAACTGCAGCACAGCGCTGACTCGATAATGGCAAAGGCGTCATCTCTTGTGTCTGTGTGTCGAGTCCCTTACCAGCGTGTGTACAAGGGGTGGTTCCAGCTCTGCTAGTGGCGACAGCAACGCTCGCGGCACTGGGACTTTGGGATCCTCCGTCCTGCCGCTACTTCTGGGAAGGACGTTGGAATGGCGTCCATAGGCGATGGGTATGGGTATCCATGGTGATGTATCTCCAGGGTTCGCCCACGGGTCACAGCGGTTATTGGGCAAGCCCAATGGAAGCTGGGTCGTAGGTGCAGTTTCAGAGCCAAGCCAGCCAGCCCTGGGAGGAGGCGCTCCAAGCACATCTGGGTGGTGAAGGACGTTTCGGTGTGCATTTGGGTAGCTGCAGGGCGCTTCGCGGCTGCGAGGGCTGCACGCCGCTGCGGTGCGGCTGTAGAGCCAGTGCGGTCGGGCATGGCTGCAGAGTGCTCGTCTGACACGGCGGCACAGCAGGGCTCGGTGGCAGACGAGGCTTCATGGCTTGACGTGACATCGCAGCGCTCGGCTGCGGCGCTCTCCGCTGGTGAGGCGTCCCAGCACGGGACGGCCTCGCGGTGTGGCACGGTTTCACAGCGCGACGCAGCTGCCTTGCCCGCCCTCCTGTCCCACGCGTCTGGTGCGACACCCCTGCCTCCCGCTGCCTTACCCAGTGCCCTGTCTTTGTGCATGCCTGAGTGGGCGGAGCCTGCAGCGTCCCCACCACCATCGTCCGACTCATCTTTTAACTGTCGCAGCAAATCCAGTACAAGTCTCTAGGGCCTTATAACGTCCATACTGTCCGTAGCAGTTTCCAGAGCCTGTTCCACAAGTCTCCCAGGGCTTTATAACATCCATAACAGCTTCCAGAGCCTGTTCCACAAAATTTACCCCTCATTCAGATAAAAAGAGGGTGGTCCATACCTTTATCACATGGTCTTCTTTCTTTCACTGAAGCCCATGCTCCTATGTTTCCTGGCGGCTTGTTCTATTTACAAAGGGTCTGGACCAATGAGGCTTTCCCCATCACTCTTCGCAGCTTTCCGTGCTGCTCGAAGCTTTACCTGCTGCTCCACTGGGAATACAATGGCTCTACCCACTGCTCTCCGCAGCTCCACAGGCTGCAGGCAGCTTTCCCCGCTGCCCTCTCTTCCTGCTCTACCCGTGGCAGTTGTGGTATCACGTCAGAGGTCACCGCTTGTTGCAGTTTTGGAGACAGGCGCGCGACAGAACACACCAAAGTTCATGTGACAGCAGCCAAAGTTTATTGTTTGGCGCCTCCTTTTATAGGGGCTTCAAATTTCCTGTGCCTACACACCTGATTGGTTGGGATCTTAACACCACCCAGCTCACTGCCGATGATATGTCTGCATTTGTAATTAAGTGGGATTTGCTGGGGTGCCCTGTTTGAATTTGAATCCGACCTATCATTATCATACCCGAGGACTCGTTTACCTCTATTTTCTAACAAACTTAGGCTGGTCGAGACGTTATGGCCAATTTATCTGTGCAGCTTCAGACCACCTGTAGCTGTCACATCATGGTGCTGCATTGCCATGGGAGAAAAGTATGGGGACCTGGCTGCCCCTCGCACTAAGGTGCTGCTAAGAGCTGGACTTGCAACTGCAGCCCCTCTGATCAGGCCTGCTGTGGGGGACTTGCTTAGAAATGAGCCCTCTCTCAGCCCATCCTCCCTGTGGGCTGCAAGGTGGGTGCCACTCATGCAGGGTCCTCCCCGCTGCAGGGGCACAGGCCTGGGGACACAGCCAGCCCAGCCCCAGCACTGCACCTGGGGCTGCTTGTGGGGAGACATGGCCCTTCTCCTCCTTGCTTGGCCCATCTTTGTCCCCATAGCAGCTGTTCCCTGGTCACGATCATAGGGCTTGCAGCCCACGGCAAGTCCCTGCATCCTCTCCAGTCTATTGCTGCTGTCATTGCTGCTTGGCAGAGGCTGATTTGTTTACTTCCCTCTGCTGCTGCAGGGCTGGCAGCGTCCAACAAATCTCTCAGCAGGGCCTGGGCTGTTCCTGGGGCTCTGAGGAGATGGAGTGTGTTCTGTGCAAGCCCCAGACGTGCCGCTTCTTGCCGAGACTGTGGCTGCCATGTTGGTCTTGGCTGGTGGGTTTCAGGCAGCTGAGCTGTGGTGATAACTGTGGCTGGGCTCTTGCCGTGGCTCAGCAGAGCAGATATCCCCAAGCTTGTCCCTGAGAGTTTCATTCTGGCAGCTTTGTTGCTCTGAGCAGCCCCAGGGTAGGCTCAGCCTTCTGGAGGGGTGAATAGAAGGATGGAGTGCCTCAGATTCAGCAGTCTCATCATTGTGAATTTTTTTTGTGTTGTGTCTTGCAGAAATAACATTCATCCCAGATTTGATGATAATGAAAATACAGAAAAAAGAAAAGCAGGTTTGTGACCCTCTCTCCTTCTCCCAGTTCAGCTCTCAAGGCCTGAGGACCATGTCCCATGTGGAAATTGTTGCAACTGATGTGGGGTGCGCAAGTGTTGTCTTGAATTTCCAGGCAGGGGTGCAGCTCAGGTCAAATTTCAAGGAGCTGAGCTGCACCCCAGAGTGGGTGAGCCTGATGGGACCATTGAACAAGGTGGGGTTTATCTTCAGCAGTGGAAATGCTCTTAATGCTGCCTCAGTTGAGGAACAGCCCTTCTTTTTGTCTTTAAGTCCACAATATTGGTTCTTGCTGTAATCTCCTCACAAAACCATGTTTGCTGTGATTGCTGCTGCTAACATGATACACCACGACTAATACCAGCTGGGAGGTTCAGGAAGATCATGTCTGGGAGCTGTGAGAGCTTGGACAGGGGGGAATTTTCTTCCCTTACTCAGAAAAAATCCCATCTCACAAAGCTGTCATTTCTGTATTGCTGCATTGGATCATAACAGCCTGCTGCTCCCAGAGGAGATTTATGAGCCAGTGGTCTCTGTATTAAGTGTGTGCAGGGGAAGAGCCTGACTGGTGACACTGTGCTGAGGGGAAAGGACCTGTTACAAGCATGGAGAGCCACTCTGCCTGTGGGGCTGAAATATAGCTGGAGGTATAAAACAAACTGGTCTGCCTGGAGCTAATTTGTGTCCGTGCTGCTTTTAATGGGAAACCATTCAAGTGAGCACTGAGCAAAGGGATAAATCTGCTTGAGAGCACAAGCCTGTGCCATTTCTAACCAGTGCTGAAGCAGCATGTGATACTCAGGGCACCCCAGATCACACTGCCATGGCAGGCTAATGGGAGGAGGAAGGGAAGGAAGTGTTTTGAAGAGGTCAGTGTGCTGTTCTGGGCTTCCAGCAAGGCAAATGCTGCAGATATTGAAAGGTGTGTGTTTGGAGCACCAGTACTGTAGGAAGTAATGAGTTTAGCAGTGTGTCCTGAAGATACTGTGAAGAAGCAGAGCCAGCCTCAAGGTGAGGAAGAGGAGCAAGGGATCATGGAAGGTCTTGTGTACCAGCATGGCTGGATTGCTCCAGATAGGGCAGAGCAAAGGCCTCTGGAGGAGAGCAGGATGCTTTGGGGTGTGGGTTGGTGATCTCCCTCCTCTGATAGCAAAGCCCAGGTAAGAAATTGATGCCACTCATTGGGCTAATATAGCATGTTTGGGTGTTCTGGAGTGGGATTACTGAAATGACATGGGGTTTAAGCATGGCAAAACCATCCTCCCCCACCATTTGGAGATTTTAGAGGGCTCAGCTGAAAATTGTTTTCTATAGCTGTTGCTGCAGATAAAATCTGGGAGGGAGATAAAGGTATGTGGTGTGAGGAAGGAGGGATAGAGTTCCAGCTGCTCATCTCCTGAGATCTCTAAGCCAGCAGCAGTCAAGGAGAAACCTTGCAGCATGTCATGGGGTGGGGTGCAGCATTCCCAAATGCAATGTTTGGAAGAAAGCCTGGCCAAGCAGGGCTCCTGCAGGGATTCTGGGTGCCAGGTTGAGGTGGTGAAGGGGTAGGTGGATCCCTGTAATGCTCAGATAAGCAGCACTGGGGCAAAACTTGCATCACTCTGGACACCTGAGCCGAGGAGTGCCCACACCTTGTAAACAGACTTCTCATGGCACCAAGAGGGGCTGTTGCCTTCCATTGAGCAGTCTCTCTGGAGAAGATGAAATGCTTATGTGGTTCCAAGGTGCTCAAAAGTCATGTGTTTCCCTGGCAGCCTCTCACCTGCAGAAGCTCTATGTTGGTCATCATAAGGGTGTAGGATCAGGCCCATGGATGAAAAGGTTGGCAAAATGCTGGTACCCCTCATATTGGTGAGGGATGGCAGGATGTTGTGGTGTTGATGTGAGAGTCCTCAGGACAAGGTGAGAGATGAGAACTGACTCCCAAGTTCTCAGAAGGCTGATTTATGATATTATATTAAAAGAAAATTATATACTAAAACTGTACTAAAGAAAGAGAAAGGAGACATCAGAAAGCTAGAACAAGAATGATAACAAAAACTCGTGACTGACCAGAGTCCTGACTGACCAGAGTCCCAATGGACTAGGACTGGTGAATAAGTTAAAACAATTCACATGCTGGGTGAACAATTCTCCAAATCACATTCCAGAGGAGCAAAACATGGAGAAGCTGAGGCTTCTCATCTTGCCAGGAGAAGAAATCCTGGCCAAGGGATTTTTCAGAAAATATCATGGTGACAGCAGGGGAACTGTCAACTGCCTTAGGGAAAAAATATTGGATGTGCTCTCTCCTTTCCCTAGTCTTTGGCTGTCCTAGGCCAGTGCTTTGTCTTCCCTTTGTCCACTGCCAGTGGATTAGGAATCTGGGCTGGAGAGATGGGGTCTCAAAGTGGGCTGTCTTGGAAGGAGCTCGTCTCTGTGCTCCCTTGGTGCCCCCTGTAGCAGTGCTTCTGTTCCTGTGCAAATTATGATGGGTTGGGTTACAGGGCACTGCCAACTGGTTCACTCATGTGAGGGGCTGTTGTTAGCAAAGGCAGGGGCTGTGTTTCCACAACTCTTTTTCCTTAGTGATCCACAAAAATCTGGTACATTTGTCATCAAGCTGTGACTAACTCGTGAAACCTGTCACTTGTCTCATGACGCTTACAAGTTTTCATGCCAGGGTGCCTTGTCTGCTGGTGGAGGTGGGACAGGACTGCCTGGTTACCCCCGAAAGCAATGACAAATGATGGATTTCCTTTGAGGGCTCAGCACCATCATTCCCTGGACCGTCTCTCCTGTCTGTGTCCTGCTTGTCCCTGGGCATTGAAGGGTCTTTTCTATTCTTTATTTCTGCCAAACTCTGACTTGTTAAATAGCCAGATAAATAATGAGCTAAAATAAATGCAGTTATCCTACAGTGCCTCTAAATCTCCTTATTCTACAGCCATGAAAATGCTCCCATCCTGCATGGACTGTGAGAGCAGAGCAGAATTGCATTGAGACAGAGAGGTGGAAAGTCCTGTGACCCTTCAGCCTTCTCCTGGAGGGGTCTTCTGACTTTCCAGCCTGGGCTTGGAAGTGGCAGGAATGGCTGGATCCCCTGCAGTTTGCAGACAGCAGTGGGAGGCATTGGGAACAGCCCAGGGCTGCAGGTATCTTGTGGCTGCTGGGCAGCCCTTGCAAGAGGGAGACCCTGGGAGCATCTAGGGGAGCTCTGCTTGCCTTTGCTTCAAGCCCTCACTGCATAAAATGAAGGACTTTCCTGAATTTTATGGGTCTGTTTATGTGAAAGAGAGCTTTGCTGTCTCATATCCTGCAAATGCAGCTGGGGGTTTTTACCAGAGTTCCCCGAGGCTGGGGCAGGCTCCTGAGCAGTGGGAGAAGCACGGTGGGGTGGGGCTGTCCAAGCCCGAGGGCGCTTGTAGCTCTGTCCCAGGCTGTCTGTGGCCTTTTTTGTCATGGTGACACTGTCAGGTCTGATGACCCCCTGATGCTGGGGTGGAGTTTTGGGCACTCACTCTGTAAGGGTGAAGAGCAGGGGAGCAGTGAGCTGCCAGGGTGCCCTTCTCCTGCACACACAGCCACAAGTGCTGGGTCCCCCCCAAGCTCCGAGGGCTACACAGATTTTCGTCCTGAGTGGGGAGGACAGCCTGGACAGCCCAGGGCAGCAGCATTGCCCTCTGCCCCACCCATTCCCTCTGCTAGGGTGGTGGGGACATGTGTGCCCCCTGCCAGGGCTGGCCCTGTCACCGGACAGAGCTTCAGAGCTGTAATTGTTGAGAGCTGCATTGTGGTGGAGCATCTTGCGAACAGAGCCAGGCCCCACCTCCATTGCACACATGCCATGGTGACTGCAGAGCCTGCTCAGAGACATGATGGAAGGTGGCACTTGTTTATTTTTAGCTTCTTGTTGCATTGGATTAAGAGCTGGAAACAAGGGGTGCAGACACTGTGAACCTGAGCACAACAGCCCATGCTGTACACAGCGCTGGTGGGGATGGGGCTGCTGGAGTGTTTGTGTTTGGCTCACCAGCCTGCCAAAACCCTCTCTGTGAAAGAAGCTGCCTGTTCTGCTCCTGTTGGGCTCTGCAGCCAGCTGTGTGGATAGACTGGGCTGGAGGGGCCAGCCTGACCATCTCAGGGAGGCAGAGCTGTGTCGTGCTGCCCATCCTGGAGTGGCAGGCTGGCTGGTGGCTTCGGTTAGTGCTGAGGGGGAAATTGCCAAAGGGGGGTGTGTGCAACCCCCAGGCATCAGTCTCTGCCTAAAGAGCATGGAAACCTTTATGACCCCTGCAGTCAGGGTCCCTGTGGACTCTCCTCATACAGAACAGATCTCTGTGGGGTTTGATACATGCCCTAGACCCAAATGCAGGCTTCTGCAGAGCTCTCCTGGTGTGCTGCAGGAAAGCTTGGCCAAGCATGCAACAAACAGGGCTTGAATGGTCCCAGCAGCTGGGAGCAAGGTGGCATGTGCTGCTGGCTGTGGTCACACTGCCTGGTGAAGCTGTGTTGTGTGGATGTCGTCTGAGCCTGGTTGCCAGAGGAGGTGGATCTGCTCTTGCTGTTGTGACCATTGGAAGAGCTCATCTGTGGCCTTCTTACTAGACAGAGCTGCCGTTCAGATCCTGAGGCTGTGGCAGAGCTTTGCTCTGCTGGGAACACTGCTCTTGGAGAGGAAAGCCTGCAGGATGGATTATGGGCTGGGCATGAAGCTTTTGGTCTTTTCTCCTTCCCGCACCCAAACTCCCAAACTCATTGGATAGTGCAGGGTTTGGAATATGGATCAGGCTCCAGCACCCAGCAGTGTGGATGCAACATCTCCTTCATCCCCATCACATCTCCTGGCAGTGCTGGCATGTGACTTCTACCATGTGGGTCCAGAGGAGCTTCTCTGCTCCTGCCTCTCACAGTTGTTGTTATTATTATTATTATTATTATTATTATTATTATTATTATTATTATTATTATTATTACTGTTGCTGCTGAAAGTGCATAAGCTGTGTAAATCAGCACTTCCTGTTTGGGGCAGCAGTTCCCTCTTTCTGCTGTTATTCCCCTTGCAGGTACCTGTTGTAGGCAGGTGAGGCTGTGGGTTTCGTCCCTGGCTCACCATGGGCAGTCCCACTGGCCTTGCCCTAAGCAGGTGTGGAGCAAACACTGCTGAATTTCACTGCTCCTCAGCTGCCATGCATGTGCCATGTGCCATGCTGTTAACTGTCCCTTTGCATGCCTGTGCACCCAGCTTTGCTGATGGGGTTGGCAGAGGATCCAGGGTGCTGTGTGAACCTCGTGGGCTGGAGCAGCCAGTGCATCCCACAGGCTCAGCAGTCTGGGGGAGGGAGCTCTTTGAGTAACAGGGGCAGGAGCTGCTTTGCCTTCTACCTCCTGGTGGTGTTTTCCACCAAATCCTGAATAAAAAATTGGCATTCAAATTGAGACTATAAATGAAACAAAACAATTTTAAGTTAAGGAAACACACCACACCATTAAGGCCCACCCTGACCTTGGCTTTGCCCCAGAATGGGGTCTTACAATTAGAAGTGCACTCTGTTAGCCTCCGCAGCTCTCTGGGGAGGTTTTAAACACTTTTTTTTCCTGGCTTTCTATTTGACAGTAGTTAGACACATGGACCAAGACTTCCTGCTCCAGCTGATGCTGAAGGACTGTATGAAATGTAATTTATAGAAGATTCCTCTGTGAATAAAAAAAAAAAATCACAATGTGTATTCTGGAAATGTGAATTTATTACAATCATCACCAAAAAAAATCCGGTGGAGAGACAGTGCAAAAAGCATAGTTCTAGGGATAAAAAGTGTTCTGGGGAAGCAGAGCGTGCTTGGATTGTTTTACCAGAGGTTCAGAGATGGGCATCCTCTACCAAAATGTGGAAGTCATCATCTTTACTTCTTCTCCACTCCAAAATACCCAGAAACAACAAAGCTGCTTGCTTAGGGATACATGTAAAATGAGTATGTAGAATGGGCAGTTGAATGGAAAATTATGTTTCTATTTAGTTTAAGAAAGTGATAGTAAGAAAAAGGATGCATACTCTGTGAATCTAAAAGTAACCCTGTAGCAAGGCAGGGCATCACATTAGGAATCGCTGAAGACATGGAGTCTAATAACAGATCTTTTTCCAACTCCTTTGGGATTTAAAAAGTCTTTAAGAGGAGTCACAGAGTAAATAGGGTGAGATCAAGTGAGGGCTCATGGAAAGTGAGTGTTGGCAGAACAGCTCAGTTAAATAGGCTCTCTACCCAGAGCCATCTCTGATGCCAGAGGCATCAGAAGATTGCCCTTAAAGGGTGTGGCAAAGACATTTTTGAACAAAGTCCCATAAGCCACCTGTTTTGAGGGTCTTTACTATGGAATTGTAAAGGAACACTGTGAGATTTGGGAATTGCTAATAGTGTTGGAGCCATCACCCATTAGGGCCATGGAAGGGGAAAGGGGAGTAAATGTGAAACTAAAGGTCAATAGATTCACTTAGGTATTGAGTAAATAGTTAGGAACTATAATAATTAAGCACTTTGTTTCTGAAAATACTACACTGGTGAATAGTCAACATGACTTTTGCAAAGCAGAGTTAGTCCTTGCAATCTCTTGGGGGTTTTAAAGATAACTGGCTCACAGGGCTGAAGTTGGGCTGGGCTGGTGCAAGGCTCATGGGCTCCCAACCAGCATCTGAGGAGGTTTCTCACCAAATGCTTGTAAACACATGAAGTGTTGTCCTGATTAAAGGTCTTTCTGTAAAATAGTGACTGGTTGAAGCCAAATACAGGGAAGATGCTGCTGCTTTCACAGCACAAATAGGGGAAGAAAGGTGCTGGTTGATTCCTGCAGTCACCTGAGCTGCTGAAATGGAGAGGGAGGCTGAAAAGTTGAGGAAAGTCTCAAGATGCTCCTGGTAGTATGGGAGAACCAGCCATGCATGTGTCGTCACTGGGGGCTGTCCCTGCTCCTGGAGGAGACTGTAAAGCACTGGCAGAGTTTGGAATCTGCCTACAGGTTGTTCCAGTGTGCATTCCGTGGTTTGTAAAGGGAAAAGGAAGAGAGCAGAAGCCCTCGTACTATTCTGTGGTACCTCTGATGCTATGTGCTTCCTACTGCCACCCCACAAGCAGTGGGGTTGGAAGAAGCTCTGGGCAGGATAAGACAGGTGGCCTGAGAGCTGGCACAGCCTATCTGGGAGGAGAGGGTGACGTGTCACCTATGCCTTAGCTGGGCCAAGAGAGCTCTGCAGGAATGGCAAAACTGAATTGTACAGAGCATGTGACAAGGAGACCCCCTCACACCTGAGAAGTAGAAGCCACTTAGGAGGGCAGCAGGATTTAACCAAAATTAATGGTTTTCCCCAATATCTTAGGAGTATTACCTAATGAGTACTACAAAGTACTGAATGTCCCCAGGTGCATTGGCACCCAGGGTTACAGGTGTGGGTGCAGCCTGTGCTGGACCAGCCTGGGCAGATGGCATACAGAGATACTGCCTGCCCTGCCCCACCCCTGCCCCCTCAGGGTCAGCATTGCCCAGAGCAGCTCCCAGCTGCTCGGAGCAACCCAGAGCAGCCTGTCTTACCCTGCTGCAGCATATCCCAAGGCTGTGATTTGCCAGGTTTAGGCTCCTGCATGTGTTCCTCTCCTGCGAAGGGGATCTGAGTATGGTGGTATGTCAGTGCTGGCCATGGCTGCAGACACAGTGACCAGTAGCCCAGTCACAGCAGTGGGCAGCCTGTTGGCTCATGGACACCTGCATCTCAGGCCACTCAGGTCAAGGTTGCTGCTGCTGCAGCAGAGTTCCCTGCAGTGAGTGCTGTGTCCCCACCAGTGTGATCCCAGCCCTTCAGGCTGTCACCCTTTGGAAGCACCCTTGTGGCACAGGGACAGCAGCCGATGTTCCAGCAGCAGCTGCACAGGGACACTGAGCTCCTGCCTGCCATGAGGAAGCAGCCAGGCTGCTGCAGGCAGAGCACTGAGGGTGTTTTGGAGCCATGCAGGAGCACAACCTGGCTCTGCTTTCTTAGGCTTTTCCTGTTGACGAGAAGCCAGGATAAACTGAACCTCATCGAGGGGTAGTAGAAAAATCCCATTCCCTGGCTCGTGGCAGTGCGCCAGGCTCTCACTGCAGACTGTACTTGGCAGCAGAGTCCTACATGCATGGCCAGAGCTTGCTGTGGGCTTCAGGAGCATAACATGAAGCATTCTCCCCTCAAAATAGACCAGCTTTGGGAGTATGGTTTCTGTGCTGACAGCACTTGGAGGGAAGCAGCCTGGTCTCCCTGCCTCTCTGTCTATGTGCTCCCTGTGTGAGCCCTGGCTGTGTGCCTGGGTCCCACAGGCTGGCATTTGATGGCCTGTTTGTGGTAGGGCCTGCACCAGAGGCTTCTAGTTGCTCCAGATGGAAGCAGTCGCTGCTGACTGGGACCAGCACTGTTCCTGGGACACGGCAGGCTGGGACACCTGATGCCCACAGGGATCCCAGGCCAAGGTGCTGACACTGAGTGTTAAGGGAAACAGACTTCCAGCTCTTCAGGGAGATCGTCAGTGGGATTCCCTGGGAGACTGCCCTTTGGGACAAGGAAGTGGAACAGAGCTGGCAGATCTTTAAGGACATCTAGATTGGGTATCAGTCCCAGTATTGATCCAGACCGGGGCAGGAGCAGATCGAGAGCAGCCCTGACGTGAAGGGTTTGGGGGTGCTGGTGGATGAGAGGCTGCACACGCCCGGCCGTGTGTGCTGGCACCCAGAAACCAACCACGTCCTGGGCTGCATCAAAAGAAGTGTGGGCAGCAGGTCAAGGGAGGGGATTCTGCCCCTCTAGTCCCCTCAGGTGAGGCCCTGCAGCATCTGCAGTGCTGCATCCAGCTCTGGAGTCCTCAGTGCCAGACAGACACGAACCTGGTGGAGCCAGTCCAGAGGAGGCCACCAGGTTAATCAGGGGGATGGAGCACCTCTCTTAGGAGGAAAGGCTGAGAGAATTGGGTTTGTTCAGCCTGGAAAACAGGAGGCTTAGGGGGTGACATAATTGCAGCCTTCCAGTTCCTAAGGAGGGCTTAGGAGTGGAGTGATACCAAAAAGAGTGATACCAAAATTGTCTGGATAGAAACTTTGTAACACAGTTTTGAGTATTAGAAGCAGACATTCTTTATTGCAGCATGCTGGTCACTCAGGGGGATCCTTCCTCCATTCCAGTGGGATGAGTGTTGGGTGAACAGGGATTTTATCATGCACACTGATTACATGTTCCCACACATACATATACATATACATATAGATATACATATACATATACATATTACATATATCCCCGCTTCCTTGGCTTTATTTTACATAGTTGCACATCTTACCAGAAGTCCTTACACGGTTCTTTGGGGTCCACTTGGACAACTTCATTTGGGATCCAAATGGACAACTTCTGGTGTCCATTTTAGGTGCCTGTTCCTCAACCCCTGCTTTTGAGTGAATGCAATATCGTTGTTTTGCCTACTTCTACTCTGTCAGCCTTGTAGAGCTGAGCTGGCATCCTGCTTGCACTTCACATGATTTTTGTTTGCCTAAGTTGCATTCTTTATCTATTTCTACAAGGCTGTGCTGTTGTGTTCTACTGTCCTTGACAAAAGTAAATGTTGTTCTGTTCTACTGCTCTTATCAAGCGAGTAAAATGCTGTTCTGTTCTACTGTCCTTATCAAGGGTACTACATAAAGGGAACTTACAAGAGAGATGGAAAGGGACTTTTTACAAGAGCATATGGTGACAGGACAAAGAGGAATTGATTCAAACTGAAAGAGAGTAGGTTTAGATTAGATATTAGGAGGAAATACACAAATATATATATATATATAATATTAGATATTAGGAAAAAATTCTTTGCTGTGAGGGTGGTGAGGCACTGGAAGAGGTTGCTCAGACAAGCTGAACAACCCCATCCCTGGGGGTGTTCAAGTCAAGGTTGGATGGGGTTCTGAGCAACCTGGTCTAGTGAAAGTTGTCACTGTACACGGCAGGGTGTTGGAAGTAGATAATCTGTAACGTCACTTCCAACCCAGGCCATTCTATGATTCTAAATTGTTACAGCTGGTCCCCATCTTGCAAGAGCTGAGGAATGCAAAGGCTGGGACTGATCCTGTTGGGCAGCCAGTGGTCTCAGAAGCAGCATCAATAGTGCTGATTTTCTCCTGGTCCTGAAGAGGTTCCCTTTAATTCTTAAAGTGCCCTGTGATGGCTACTCCATGTGGCAGGATGGCTGCTCCCCCATTCCAGGCTGCAGGGGCAGACAGCAGCAGCAGCCAGGGCTGGAGGTGGCTGCATGTGGGGAGGGATGGTGGTGCAGCCTGCTTGACCAACACCAGCCAAGCCTGCAGCCCCACTCGTGGGTGGCTCCAGGGGCATCAGGGGTCTTTCCACTTGAAGTCTGTTTCATTTAATGCTGCCATCTAATCCAAACCAGAAGTTCAAGTGTTACAGAGCACCCTGTGCCTAGACAACCCTGGATGGGCTCTAGCCCTCAGCCTGTAAGTTGTAAAGATTTGCATTCTCTCCCACAGCTCTGAGGTGTCTTGAGGGACTGGATGGTGCTGAGGTTCTGCAGAGCGAGGGCATTGCTGCCAGAGGCACTGGCACCTCCATCTCAGCACCAGGGAAAGGGCTTGTGAAGGAAGCAGTACCCCTGGCCTGGGGCAGCTGTGCATGTGAGATGGCAGGGCAAACAGTGCCCTCGTACCCACAGGCAGAGGAGATACTGCCTGGCACTTCCTGGGCCACTCACCAGCTGCCCCACAGGTTCCCTACGAGGAGCTGACACCTCCAGGCTGTGGGAAGGGCCCATGTCTTGTCTCATGGCACAGCCACCAGCCCCCACTTGCAGGATCAGCTTTCCAGCCCCGGTCGTGCCGCTGGGCCTGGTCTGGCACTGCCCTACCAGCCCCCTAGTGATGAGCAAGCCCAGCAGTGGCCACTGCTTCCCTCTGGGCATGGTTGAGCCATGTGTTAGGAGGAGCTGGGGCACTGGGGATGGAAACTGACCGGTAGAGCAGCTGAAATGGAGCCTGACATGTTCCTCTCCCCATCTGTGCAGCACACAGCTGGGCTTCTGCCTGCTCCTTTGTGCATCCCTTGCTCTCTCTTGCTCTGGCAGCTGCTGCAAGGGATGTTTCCAGTTCCCACTGAGACTTGTCACCCACAGCTCCCTTCCTTGGGCTGTCCCCTGCCTGCCCTGCCAGCCTGGGCTGCTCTTCTGGAGTGAAGGCTGCTGCACACTGAGCCTGGGTCCTCACAACAGGCACTCCTAATGCTGCTCGAGTAGAGTGGGGCCCTCGAGTGCTGCTGTGGCCAAGCATGCCCAGGAGGCTGCTCAATTCCTTTCAGTGTTCAGTGCTGGAAAGTGCACAGGAAATGAAGGAAGTGCTGAAGGAGGAAGAACAGCTCTTCTCTCCTGGCCTGGAGGGAGCCCTGGCACACAGCAGCTTCTGTGAACAGTGCTAGTCTAACCCTTCTCTTCTGCC
Source organism: Agelaius phoeniceus (assembly GCF_051311805.1). NCBI lineage: Eukaryota > Metazoa > Chordata > Aves > Passeriformes > Icteridae > Agelaius > Agelaius phoeniceus. The sequence continues at coordinate 1,005,189 of NC_135281.1, forward strand.
TCAAGTTCTGCCCCAGATGGACCTGGGAACCCTATTTTTGTTTCTGTAGGCTGCTAGGTATCCCTAATTCCCTCTCCTTGCCCTGCTGAGACAATCTCTGGCACGGGGCAACAGGCAGGAAGTGCTGTGGGTGCACAGGTTGCTCTTGACTTAGCCAAGTGAAGTCTGGAGTGTTTGATCAAAGGCAGAACAGTGTTTGAGGCACACACTGGGGCCAGCCACCTCGGCTTGGACCTGCATGGGCTGGGGGGAGCCAAAAGGCCTCTGTCTGTCAGCCTCTGTTGGGCAGAGACGGGGGGGGTCCATCTATTGAGCTGTGTCTGCTCATGATGGCTGTTATAGCCATGGTCCCCAAATGCTGAGGGATGCTGCCATGCTGCACTGGGTACTTGGAGCCTCGTGGGGCTGCAGTTCCCCCGGGGCACCTGCTGTTTGTAGCTGTGCCATTTGCTTCACCTGGCGCTTTGCGTTCTCTCCGCAGCCGCCAAGCTTGAAAGCACTGAGCCTCTCCCCAATGTCGTCTGCCTGGGAGTGCAGGACGCAGGACACCTTTGCCAGCAGTGAAGAGCAGGACGAGGTGCCACACCAGGTGACAGTGACAGCCACAAACACAAGTGGCCAGTGCCAGTGCCCGAAGGAGGAGCCCAATGGGGCTGCCCAGAAGCGGACAAGCAACCAGAACGGGATGCAGGACAGCGGGGGCACGGGGGTGAAGAAGAAACGGAAGAAAAAGGATCTGGGAGAGCAGGAAGGGGGAGATAAAGCAGCTGTGGAGGTGAAACCAAAGAGGAGGAGAGAGCCTAAAGAACCAAAAGAGCCTAAAAAGGTGAAGGAGTCTAAGAAGCCGAAGGAGCCCAAGCAGAGGGAGGCGGCTAAGAAACCCCGTAAACCTCGGGAACCCAAAGCCCCGAAGGAGCCTAAAGACAAGAAGAGTGGCTCTGAGCCAGCCCCCAGATCAAGATCCAAGAAGAGCAGGTAGGTGGTGGTGTGGCGCTTTCCCTGTGCCTGCTGTGGACAGGGCTGTGGGCTTGCATGAGCTGCATCTGGGAGAGAGCAGCACTGGGTGTGCAGGAACTTGGTCTGAAGGCTGGATGTGCTGGTTGGGATGCCAGGATGAGCTCTCTGGCCATACAGAGATGGGACAGGCAGGTGCTGTTTGGGGGATATGGCCCCGTGATCGAGATCCATAAGAGGACCAGAGAGTCTTGGCCTCTCCTTGGTCTGGCCTTTGTGCCGAACATCCTGGGGAAAAAGGGACTTAAGGGAGATGTCCCACCGGGACAGTGAGGTACTGTGTGGCAGAGGGCCTGTCATATATGATTTGGGGCCTGGGCAGAGGGTATGTGAGTGAGAAAAACCTGGCCCTGGACTGTGTGCAAATGAGGGACTCTGCACACCCAGGGCCAGCAGCCTGCCTCCCCTTGGCTTGGGTTTGGGAGGATGGTGGAGCAGATCCCATCCCCTCTCCCTCTCCCTCTCCTGGAAGACTTGTCCCTTCTGGCAGCTGTGGAGCTGTGCTGACAGTCAAAGCCAGCAGTGGAGGGAGGCCTGAGGACTCCCGTGTCCTGCACAGGCCAGCACCACTGCCTCTGGTAATTCCTCAGCCTTTTAATTAACAGGCTGGTTGGCCAGAAGCTCTGGTTTCTTTTTAATGGAGATTGTGTGCAGGGAGCAGAGCAAGTCTCAAGAGCACTGATTTAGTTTGGTTTTCCAGAACCCTCCTCCTTCAGAGCTCACTGAGAGCCAGATCCTGGAGAGGCCATGGCTGTGGAGCTGCCATTGGGGTGGCCTTCGGTGCCATTGGTATGGGCTGGTTATGGACAAGAGGAGGTGTGGGTTGCTCAGCAGGATGAGAGCTGGGTGCCATGTCCCCAGCAGATCCCTGAGCCGTGCAGTGCTGTCACTTGTGCTCTTCCTCGAGCACAGGGCTCTGCGGATGTTCGTCATGAGTTGGTGAGCCAGAGCAGAGGGCTGGGCAGGCGGATGGGCAGGATGGGCGGATCAAGCGGTCACTGCTGGGAGGGTGAGGGAGGGGGAGGGCTCCTCCAGGCCCCAGGGAAGGCTGCAGCAGAGGGATAGAGGTGGAGAGGGAAGGAGATGGGCTGCAGGCCGGGGAGGGAAGGATGAAGCCCATGTGCATGCAGCATTGCACCCCAAGAAGGGTCCTGGGATGAGGGATGCCGCTATCTGATTTTCCTAATGACACTTCTGCTCCACCAGTAAGGACCTGCCATGCAGGAAGTTCACAGGGATCTGCCCCTGCAGCAGGGGAAACTACACCAAAGCAGGGGAACCCAGGGGAAGAGCAGGCCATGGAGGTTTGTGAAGGCATTCATGGCTCTTGTAGGTCCTTTGGCTGCCAGCAATGCCTTGCATGGTGCTGACCATTACAGACAGGGCAGCCCATGACTGTGCAACCTGTTGTGAGTAGCTGGTGGACACATCACCCTGGCCAGAGATGGGGCTTGTGGCAGGGTAACCCCAGCTGCAGATTTGGAAACCCTGGCTCTCCTACTTGGGCACAGCAGGTTCTGGGCATACCACCAGAGACTGAAGGGCAGCCAACTTGCTGTGCTGGGTACCAGGAGAGCCCCAGGGGAGAGGCCACCTTAATGCAAACCACACATTGTAATATAACTGTAACACATCATGCAACCAGAAGAAACTGTGTGTGGGAATCTGGGAGTTCCACAAAGCTCTGTGCATTCCTTATGCTCTATCCCAGTATAGCCTGAGCCTGTGGTGCTTCCTCCCAATCATCTGTGCTTTCCAGGAGGGCCTAGTTCCAGCTCTGCAGCTTGGAAAGTCCAGCCCATGGGATTTGGGAGTGCAGTCCTCTTTACAACTTCCCTGCCTCTGTAGCCCGTCTTTGAGCCATTTTTCAGACTTGCTTTGGGCTCTGGGTCAGCCACCAGCAAACCCCCCTGTGTGAGGGATGGCCATGGGTGTCAGGGTGGAAGCTCTGCAGGGAGCAGGGCTGTGTATCTCCCTGTGCCCCCTGGCCATGTGGAGCTGGGGAGGTGCCTGGGGGGCCCTGACAGCACAGGAAGGGGAGAGGTGAGCAGCAGGATTTGCTTAGTTTGTACTCTGTGCAGATGGAATGATTGCTGTGAGTCCTCTTAAGTGGCAGATAATGGTGGCATAATTTCTTCTAAATTATTTCTAATCATAGTCAATGACTGACTCATGAATGAAGCAGTTGCTAATTGTGACTTACAAATCAATATCTTGGGAGTTATTGCTTGGTGGAAGCACTGCTCACAGAGCATTTTCAGGGCCTCTAATTTAGGCATATATGCATGGCCAGGGCATTTTTGGCCTGAACAACAGATTTTTACCTTTATTTTTCACTAGTCACAGGCAAGCAGAAATTTTTCTTATCAAATGGAGTTAAAATCTTGACATTGCTTTGAAACTAATGGTTCCTCTGCCACTGTGCAGATCTGGGATGTGGAGGGGATGAGTGGTGGGGCTGGAAGAGAGGAAGGAGGCATTGCTCAGCTCTGGGACATGCACCAGCTCTTTGGAGCCATTCCTTTAACAGTATTTGTTGCAGAGGTAAAGGATGGACTGGCATGCTGGGAGCAGTTGTTTTTTTGCTGTGGTGCTCCCTGGTCCTGTTTCCTTGTGCAGGCAGAGGTGCAGGTGGCCCTTACCCTGAGAACATGCCATGGGTCTGGGCTTGTCTTTCCGTGTTTTTC